>NC_140797.1:4867708-5500208 GCF_037176805.1 Vigna unguiculata
TTCTTCATTATACTGTATCTTTTACAATAGGCGGCCTAGGCCGTCATGTATGTAATCTTGTTTGGTTGACTATCTGTCTACTGTTTTCATCATAGGACTATATATAGGTGGTTTAGACCGCATGGTTATCTGACTTAGCCTAGGTATAGTACAAACAACAATAACAATAATGATAATAATAAAACGAAACAATAAAAATAAAAATAAAAATAAAAATAATAATTAAAGTAATAATAAAATAAAATGAAACAATACTAATAAAACAATAATACTAATAAGATAACATAATAAGATAAAATAATAATAATAATAATAATAATAAAATAAAGCAATAATAATAAATAATAATGATAATAAAATCATAAATAAAATAAAACAATGATAATAATAAAATAATAGTAAAATAAAATAAAAAAATAATAATCTGTAACAATATATATAAATGATTCTCTCTTTTATGTTCACAATTAAAAATTTCAATTTTATCCTTTAAAATGTAATTATTTATTAATTTGTAAAAATTGACCGTTATTTTTACAAATTTTTTATTAAACCGTCTATCTATACTTTTTTCTTCTTATTTATCAATTGTTATTCCCTCATCTTTTCTAATATATTTTACTTTATTTTAATAAATATAATTTTATTTTATATATGAACTTAATAACATTACTGTACCGTACCTGGCCAACTTAACCATATAAGTAATAACAAACAATCCCCACATATATATCGAAAACAACTAAGGTACATGGCTCAGGCCGACATAGACCTAAACCGGCCTAAACTCATAACAAAGGTCGCTAAAGGAACGACCAACCTAGGATAGTACACAGACAAGGACGACATAAGCCAACTAGGGAAGTAACCATATCAAACCATTCCAAAAGACTTAGCGAAAGTAAAGCCCCCTGATATCCAATGAGCCCACAATAATCGAACTAAGGGCCTGGGCTAGGGCCTTGGCCCACCTACAACCCAAACTAGGGCCCAACCCATGACATGGCCAAACATAATTAATACTCTATAAATACGTGTCAACCCCAGTAATTAAAGATACGCATTCATTACTCCATTAATCACCTGATTTGACTTTTTGAGAGCTTTGACTTCTAGGTTTTCCCTAACACTGTAGAACAAAAAAAATAATAATAAAATGCAAATAAGTCAAGGCTAAATTATGCTAGCCAAGGTTCAAACCTAGCCTAACTTAGATACCAAACAATTGCACAACCAATTCATGTTTCGTGATAATTCGTACACCTCTAGGATTATATTATCACGCACCATGATCAAGCATATTATTAAAATAATAAAATAATTAAATTAATATGCTAATGACATACACAAGGCTCGAACCTAAGTCTTCTCATAATAGTCAAGTACTCTTAACCACTTAAGCTATCGTTGCTCCTTGTCTTTTCTCTCCATATTAATGAACTTAGGGATTCTCGCCCCTGCATTTATTAAATAAATAAATAAATATTTATTTATTTATTTATTTATTTTTCTCGGATATTACTGGCCCTGATGCTCGAAGACAAATCCGAGCCAGGACGCTCGATGTTAATTTTGGGCCCTGATGCCCAAAGACAAATTCAAGTCGGGACGCTCTATGCCTGGCCATGTTGCTCGATGCCAGGCCATGTTGCTCGATGATTTATGCAGGTAACTAAGATTGTAAGTGGAGCCATAATGGAGAAAATTAGTTCCTTGTTGTTGACTATGTAATTAAGGAACTAAGAGCTCGTTTCTTAGTTGACACTCTTATTATAATTGATGATAAATGTATTGCAAGAACTAAGAGCTCCTCTTTTTGCCGACCTTCTCAGTACGATTGTGTTAAACAATCTGATACTGAGAACTCATCTTTTTGCCGATCTCTTCAGCATGACTGATTTTACACATAATCGAATACTAAGAGCTCGTCTTTTAGCAAACCTGCTTAGTACGGTTGAGTTAAACAATCTGATACTGAGAACTCATATTTTTGCCGACCTCTTCAATATGACTAATTTTACATAAAATCAGATACTGAGAGCTCGTCTTTTAGCCAACCTACTTAGTACGATTGAGTTAGACAATCTGATGCTGAAAGTTCGTCTTTTAGTCGACCTACTTAGCTTAATTAGTTTTAGAAGTTTTAATACTAAGAGCTCACCAAACAATAGAGCACTAAACAAATGACTTATTTAGCAAAAGTTAGTGTAATGTTGAGAGTTTACTAAACCGGTGAACTATTCAAGGTTAGGTAAAAGGTAATGATGAAGCATGGGAATCTGCAAACGACGATTAGTGAAATAACAACTTTCTCGCTCCTATTGTATGGTGATAGAAGCTCAAAAGTTGGAGAGTTATGTTCCCTCCCGGATGAAGCAGATCTCCAATAAACCGAAGTATTCAATAGGACAAGGAATAGGGCGAAAATTCAAGTCAAGAAACACGTCTCCACAAAGTCGAGGTCATTGCAGGAATCCAGAAGGATGTCTGCACATAGTCGAGGTCATTGTAGGAATCCAGAAGGATGTCTCTACAAAGACGAGGTCATTATAGGAATCTAGAAAGATGTCTCTATATAGCCGAGGTCATTGCAAAAGTCCAAAAGGATGTCTTCGTAGGACTGATGCCATTGAGGGTAGCTAGTTGATGGTTCAAGATTTATGAGGATGTCACCCTAGGACCAATCTCTCTGTAAGAAGCTAGGATTAAGGAGATGGTGCACGTGAAGATAAAATCTTAAGATTATATAAAGTGATTATTTTGGTTAAGAAAATATTTAAAAGAAGATATGGTTATTATTTAGGGAAATATTCTAGTTGTTATTTAGGGGAATATTTTAGATTATCTCTAAAGCTATTATTATGTGTTCCGGTCAAGAAAAGTGCCAAATAATTCTTAACCAAAAACAAAAAGAAAGAAATATTTTTCAACCCTAGCTTAAGACTTGATTAGGTAAAAAACAATCTGTCCCTTGACCATGGGAGCAACGTTCTTATTTATAGAAGGTAAAATTGGTTACAAATATTGCAAGTATAGATAATCAGTTAACAAATAAAAATCTTTAGAGATAATCTAAGATATACCCTTAAATAACAACTAATGTATCTTCTTTTAAATATTACACTAACCAAAATAATCATTCCATATAACATAAGATTCTATCATAACATGCACCACCTCCTCCATCTTGGCTTCTTACAAAGAGGTTGGTCTTAGAACGATATCCCCATAAATCTTAAACCATTATCCAGTTGTCCTTAGAGACGTCAGTCCTAGGGCAACATCCTTGTAAATCTTTGAACCATTATCCAATTTCCCTCAGTGGTGTCGGTTCTAGGGCGACATTCTTTTGGTTTCTTGAAATGACTTTCCTTCTTCTTCCTATATCAATATTGACGCCTTGATTTTATGACGACAATACTCAACATCTCCACGCTTCAACATCCCTAAGTCGATTAGTTGACCATACTAATTCCCACCTATACTCCTCGACATTTTCCCCTCGGTATAAATCCTACGTGTCATTTCTGGACGACTACATAGCTCTCCAATTTTTTGAGTTTCGTTTTTTCGAGAAGAGGAACTCAGAAGTTGTCACATCATTAACTGCTACTCGCTCTTTCCCACGACCCATCATCACGTTTCAACTACCCCTGCTACGTATCTCAAATCCAATGGTCCTTTTAAAACCTCGATCTGCACGACCATTTTCCCACTCCTTCAGTTTACTTCTACCCTAGTTGTATCTTCCAATTCCCATCTTTGCCTTCTCCACTTTCTTCCTTCTTTCTCTCTGCACACCCTTGCTTTTACGTTCTCTTTCCAGGTATTTTCTCATTTCTCTTCGTTTTCCGTTCTTCGTTTATGTTTTTTGCTGCTATTTATCAAATACTTTCCTGATTATCTTTCATTGTTATTGGCTATTCTTTGCTGTGATTCCATATTTCCTCCCATTTTACATGCTATAGTCTTGCCTCTTTTAATTGTGTTTCGTCATTTTGATTGCTCCTTACCGCACATTCCCTTTCAGAACTACCTTCGTGTGTTCCTAAATTTCAAACCCTCATGACTTCTTATGACCCTTTATACCCTTGAGCAACCCTTGCCCTCCGACGAGAGACTTCTTCCATGACCACCTCCACTAGAGTTAGGGCGTTTAGACGCCACCAAACCCTATGTCAAAGCAATGAAACCGATGTAATTGTCTTCCCCTATGATAATGACAAACCCATATGCAGAGATGGCTCTCGACACCCTACCTCCCCTCAAAGATTCACTTACATGTATACTATAATGTTCAAAAAATTAGGTTTAAGATTGCCCTTCAATACTTTTGAAAAGGAACTCCTCACAACCCTAAATGTGGCTCCCTACCAATTACATCCTAATAGTTGGGCCTTTATCCGAGCCTTCCAAGTACTCTACACCCACTTCAGTATTACTCCGTTAGCAAACATGTTTCTCTACTTCTTTGAGATGAGAACCCCCCCCCCCTCCCCCAAACAAATGTGGGCTTTCCTTAGCAGGGTCAGCGACCGAGGCCTATTAACATTATTTAACTCTTCCTACAAAGGTTTTAAGGGAATCTTTGTTAAAATACAAGCTCCCGATCACAACCCCTCTCTCCTAGAGGGTTTTCCCCTATGCTGGTGTCAGTTCCCGAACCTACAAACCCCTCGACAATTAGGGACATGGATTCCTATGAAAAATGAGATTGCTTGATGTTGGAACAACTGGACATCGTCTTTGATTCCAGACAACTTTTAGAGTTGGAATTCCGAGTAGTAGACCTAAAATTCCACATCGGTACTAACTCCTCTTTTCCTTCTTTTTAACAACTCCCTACTATTCCTTTTTAATCGTAACTTATCTTTCATTTTTGCGGAAAGTCTGATGGCCATGTCCCAAGAAGATATGTTTAAACGAGCTCGTCAGCTGAAAAAAACAAAAAGTTTCTACCGTCGGTATTGGCTCTTCTTTTCCTCCTCCCCAAACCGAGGTACAAGAAGAGCTATCAGAACCTGAAGTTGAACCTTTGATAAGGAAATCCATACTCTCTCAGGGAAAGAAGAAAATGGCAGACACTACTTCTCAAAACTCCATTTCTCAACTCCAAACACCCTTCCTTCAACAACAAATCGTGGATGACACAAAATTAAGCTTTTGGAACCCCAAGTTCCCCATTTCTTCCATGGCCGTAAACACAACCTTCTTTGCTAAGACGCCTTCCTCATACAAGCTCAAGACAATAACACCCTTCACGAAGGCATTCTAGAAAGTCTACACAAAGTCGAGGCCTCTACCTTCATCTTGATGGACCAGTTCCATAAGCTTTCGAACCAGGCAGAATAGAAAACCAAAGACTTGGAGCAAAAAGACAAATCTTTGGAATTTTCACGCCCCGAGTCGCTTGTCTTAATACCAAGGTGTCTGAATTGAAGGTTGTTCATGACCAGATTAAACAAAAAGACAAACAACTACTAGCAATGAACAACCAACTGAATGAGTTAGAAAAAGAGAAGAAAACTTGGACCGACAGCCCTGAACTTCTCAAGGATCAGATCGGCTTTTCACTCAACATGGGCTTCCAGCTAGCTCTTGACCAAGTTTGTGTGCTCATCCCTGACGCTAACTTGTCCTAAGCCGACATCTCAAAAACCATCGTGGATGGCCAACTGATTGAAACCGATGAATAAGATATTTAATATCATTATTTCCTTTATCTTCTTATATCTATATTTGAAACATCTTTTAGTTTTCCTTTTTGCAACAACTCGCTACATTTTACTATACTAAGTTAATTTCATTTTTAACCAATGATTGCTTCTTACATTGCCCATTACTCATATTCCTCGCTTTACAACTTCAAAACAAAGCACCATCTAATTTTACATTCCCCACCCTTTCAAAATTCTCATTCCTCGATCAAACATAACAAGAGAAGTCGGTTACAAAATGAGACTTCAACAACATTACCCAACAATATGACAAGAGACATCGACAGCAACCCGGTGCTTCTAAACACAAATTAGTCTTGAAATCCTACTCACCACAAGTGATCATGATGAGTGAAGTCGGCAAAAAATCGAGACTTCAATAGTATTAAACAACAAAAACTAACCTCGAGCTCCCACTTCCTATAAATGACCATGATAAATGAAGTCAGCTAAAAACCGAGACTTGCATAGTATTAAGCAAGACAAAAACTAACCTCGAGCTGTCAATCCCTACAAGTAAATATGATAAGTGAAATTAGCTAAAAATTGAGACTTCCTTAAGCTCTCAATCCCTACAAGTAAATATGATAAGTGAAATCGGCTAAAAACCGAGACTTCCTCGAGCTCTCAGTCCCTACAAGTAAATATAATAAGTGAAATCGATTAAAAACCGAGACTTTGTAAGACTCGGGAAAAATTAGAATAAAGAGAGGCATATGAAAATAGAATTGATGGCTTGTCTAAGATTATGGATTTATTTAAATTAAGTATTTTATTTAATTTTGATATATGATGAAATAATTAATTGATTGATTTAAGTTAAATGTTGTTTATTTATTTTAATTATTTACTTAATTATGATATATGAAATAATTATTATTTGAGTGATTTAAGTTATTGTTGTATTTATAATAATTATTTAAGTGATGTAATTTATTATTTTATTTATTTTAAATTTTAATATTATATTTAATGTTGCGGATATGTGTATATAATTAACTGGTGTGTATCATAATATGAGAAAGTAATTGGTTTGGTGGTTAGAGTGTGTAATTGAGGTGTGGAGGTGTGTGGGTTCGAATCTGTCCATTCTTTTGTAGTGGGTTTTAATTATTTTATTTAACTTATTAATTATATTGGATGGGAAATATAAGCTTATATCTTATTCGTGCTCAATATATATAGAAAAAACTCATGGTCTGGTGGTTATCGTATATGTGTTGTATATGGAAGTATACAAGCTCGCACCCTTCCAAATACGGTGCAATAATTTTTAAATTTTTCTCCAGTGCATGCAATCTCATGTTTTAATTTCTAAAATTTTCTCTAGTGCATGCAATCTCATGTTTTAAATTTTCATATCAGTTGCAGCCATAAAAATAAAATGGCAAAATATTGTGATTTTGAGTAACGGTCAAACAACCAAGACTTTGGGTTGTTTCTTATTTTTATTTGTTTTTAAATATTAACTCAAAGATTTAATTTTAAATATTAATAGAAAAGATTAAAGATGTTAATTATAGACAAAAGGATAAGATTTTAGGAGAGGAGATATAACAGTTTTAGGGTTTCTAAAATGTGAGAAAAAGATGAGAGGGAGAGGAGAGTTGGAGAAATATGGAGAGTGATAGAGGAGACTGCGGGAGAAACGCTTAGTGAAGAAGCAAGTCCAGGTAAGGGAAACCAACCTTGCTTTCTTCTCTTGTTTTTCTTGTTGTTTGATGAATGAAGCTGACCATGTTTCCTTTTTCTATCTTTGCTTAGTAATGAAACCTTTTGAAAACCTTGTCATGCGTTTTTTGTTGCATGGTTTTATGTGTGCATGGTCGTTCCATTCTTTCTTTTGGCTTTGTGCATTGGGTTTCATTTAATGTGATGAGATATTTGAAAAAAAAGTGTGTTACAGTTATTACATTGTGGTGCAATATTTTTTGTTTTGGGTTCTTGATTGGATTAATTTGTTTTCTTTCTTTTCTTTCCATTCTATAGGACTTCTCTTTTCCTTTTATCCATGGTGCAGGTTTTCTTTTATTTTCACGCCAATGGCAAAGTTTTCATCTTAAAAGCATATGGTGTGGCACTACCCATTTTCCTGCACTGCACACTTTTTGTAAAATGAAGGTTACTACTTCGTTAACCGTTGGGCGAGATGATGATTGGGTACTGTTTCTATCTTTGTTTTTGGGTGTTTAATACGTCTTTGGTTGGATTGTTATGTTGAAGTATGAAATGAATGAATATGCATGAGTAAGAGGATGTATGAGATGTGGATGATGGACTTGGATTATTCTTGGCATGAAATGAACATGAAATGGTTGGTTATTAAAGTGGCATGGTTATGGCATGATAAAGGATTTGATGTGTTTATTGGAAATCTGATTTGTGTGTGGTTAGGACGTAATTCCTTGAATCTCTAGGTGAGATTTCAGGGTGGTGCCTTAGTTGGTCGGGACGTAATTCCATGACCCCTGTTAGTGGGAGTTCATGGTGGTGCCCGATCTATATAATTTAGTAAGGATTCAAGGTAAGGTTGGATCATGACGCTCTCAGGAGTCAGTTAGTCTCACATAGAGCGGACTGACTCTTGTGGTGAGAGTAGGAGGAGGCCTGAAACTCATTAAGGGCTAACCTTGTGTGTAGGGGATTGAGACATTGTAACACTTAGCTCGGGGGTGAGCAAGGAAATCCACCACAAGTGCAAGCATCCGCTGAATCTAACTAAATTATACGTATCCAGATGAGTCGTGTCGAGTCTTAGTGTATTGTTTGGAAGGTCATGACATGCTTGGGTGATGTATGTATAATTGACTGTGAAAGTATATATGATTGTATGATAAAACTATTTTTCGGCTTTAGCTTACCCTTTTGCTTGTTTGATTGCTTTGCGTGTGGTCCCTCTGCTTTTGCGATGGTCATCAATTTATTGATGTGAGCAGATGCGAGGAACACCCATGGTCAACAGGGAGGTGATGGTTCTGTTGCTTAGCCTCCGGACTGGCTTCTTCTTTTGGGCTTTTCTTTTAGGGCGATGGCCCATGTACTGTCTGGCCTTTGGGCTTTATTTTTTAAACATTGTCGTTATTCCTTTATACTTTCTTTTTGGCATTGTAGTGTATCTTGGTTATTGTATGGAGTAGTGTTTATACTCCAGGACTACGCTACTATATTATCCTATGTGACGTTTATTTTAATTTGGATTATTAATTAAATGGGACGTTACATTTATTCCTTAGGTCAGTGGACTTGGGTGTCCACTTAGCTTTCGTAGTGTCTTTCCAATGTTTTAGTTAAGTTTCCTATCTTATCAATCTGACAAATGGTTTCCTGTGTGCTAGTGAATCATGGCACCTCCTCATAGGAACTCCCAATTTTCTTAAGGCGATGTATCTGATATCGCCAGAGCCATAGAAGCCATGGTGGCAGCGATGACACAACAAAGCACGACGATGATGCAGCAACATGAACCATTTTTGCAGCGACAAGCAATGTCACTTGAACAACAACAATTGGTGATGCAGCAGATGAAGGCTATAAGAGTGGCTGCTGAGGATGCTCACACACAGCATATGGAAGCCCTTCGCCAACTGGAGGAGAATAGGACAGTTGCACCTGTCTTTGGCCCTGAGCCACGACCACTAGTCAGGGAGTGGAGTCTGGAAGACTTTCTGAAACACAATCTTGTGAGGTTCAACAGCAAGACCAGTCCTGATGCCGCAAACCAATGGCTAAAGGACATGGAGAGAATCTTCAACGCAAAGATGTGTCCGATAGATAATAGACTGGCATTTATGGTATATATGCTTACCGAAGAAGCTGAAGATTGGTGGATCAACACCAAATCCATCATGGAGGAGAGAGACGAGCCTGTGACTTGGGAGATATTCAGGGGGAAATTCCTCTCTTCCCAGACAACATCCGGTATGCCAAGGAGGTGGAATTCCTCTAGTTGACCAGGGAGGGAAGACAATAGTAGAGTGTGTGGAGAAATTCAAGCACCTCAGCCGTTTCTACACCATGCTACTTGATGAGGAGTGGCGATGCATGAAATTTGAAAATGGTCTCGGTGCTGATATTCGCTTGATGGTAGCCCCACTGTCCATTAAGGATTTTGCTGCTCTGGTGGAAAAGGCCAAAGTAATGGAGAAATTGAAGAATGAGGTAGAGGGTCAACGCCTACCACAACATCAGAGGATCGGCGGACCATCTGGGTCCAAGTCGAAACAGGAGGAGAGGATAAAGCCTAATGACAAACCTCACCATCAGTCCTAGGGGTCTAGGAGCTTTCCTTTCCAGTAGGGCTGAATGTAGTGCTTCATATGTGGAGGCCCTCACCTGAGGAACGTCTCCCCACGCATGGAAGGCTACTACAGATGCAACAACTGTGGCGAGGAAGGCCACTTTGGGAAAGACTGCCCCACTCTTGCTAGCATAGTGGTACTACCTCCAGTTCAGACTCCTGCACAGAACCATCAGAGGAACAGAGGCAACAGGCAGGGTCTACGCTATGACGGGAGCAGAGGCTACAGGCTCAAGTAACCTAGTTATGGGTTATTGTGTGATTTTTGGGATGAGATGTTGTGTATTGTATGATTCTGGAGCGACACACTCCTTTGTGTTAGATGCATGTGTGGAACGTTTGAGTCTGCCGGTGTGCGAGCTGTAGTGCGAGCTTGCGGTGTACTCCGGCGTCGGGTTTGGTCAAGACGTCGTCCTTGTGCGCTAGATGTCTAGTAGAGATGGAAGGGCGTAGATACAAAGTAAGCTTAATCTGCCTACCTCTACAAGAGTTGGAGGTAATCTTGGGAATGGACTGACTCTCTGCCAATCACATTCTTATAGACTACTGAGAGAAGAGGTTGTTATTTCCGGACTCAAAGGAACTTGAGTTAGTATCTTCTCAAGGAGTTATGAAGGAGATTCAAAGTGGAGATTCAGAATGGCGCATAGTGCTTCATAATTTTCACTCATATGGAGGTAGAGGAGAAGGAAGGGACATCGATCATGCCAGTAGTACATGAATTTGAAGACGTGTTCTCAGATGAAGTACCAGGGCTGCCTCCTAATAGAGAGGTGGAGTCCTTAATTGACATGGTGGCTGGAACCGATCCCGTGTCAATGGCCCCATACCGTATGGCTCCGGCAGAGTTGGTGGAGCTCAAGAAGCATATAGAGGAGGTACTGAGGAAGCAGTTCATACGACCCCGTACCTCGCCTTAGGGAGCACTAGTGTTGTTGGTAAAGAAGAAGGATGGGAGTTCACATCTGTGTGTGGACTATCGATAGCTGAACAATATGACAATCAAGAATAAATATCCTCTCCCGAGAATAGACGACTTGATGGATTAGTTACATGGGGCGGTAATATTCTCGAAGATAGATTTGTGGTCGGGGTACCACCATATATTGGTAAAGGTTGATGATGTACAGAAGACGATCTTCAGGTCCCGATATGGCCACTTTAAGTATGTGGTTATGCCTTTTAATGTGACCAATGCTTCGACGGTGTTTATGAACTACATGAATAGGATTTTCTGACCATTCTTGGATAAGTTCGTCGTAGTCTTCATAGACGACATCCTTATCTATTCCAGGACTCATGAGGAACATGCAGAACACCTGAGGTTGGTGCTTAGTGTCTTAAGGGAGAGGCAACTCTATGCCAAGTTGTCCAAGTGTGAATTCTGGATGGACAAAGCACAGTTCTTGGGCCATGTGATATCAGCACAGGGCATAGCGATGGATCCGGCAAAGGTTGATGTAGTAGTAAAATGGGAGAATCCCAAGTCAGCAACAAAGATTAGGAGTTTCGTGGGTTTAGCTAGCTACTATATGAGGTTCATAGAAGGATTCTCCAAGATAGTGGCGCCTCTGACACAGCTTACCCAGAAGGACCAACCTTTCACTTGGACAGATAAGTGTGAGAATAGTTTTCAAGAGCTAAAGCAGAGGCTGACGAGTGCTCCCATTTTGGTTATCTCTGATGTGGGTAAACCTTTTGAGGTCTATTGTGATGCCTCTCACCTAGGGTTGGGCTACGTGTTGATGCAGGAGAAGAAGGCATTGGGATATGCGTCGAAACAACTCAAGGTGCATGAGAAAAACCCCACTCATGACCTGGAGTTAGCAACCATTGTGTTCGCCTTGAAGATCTGGAGGCACTATCTTTATGGTGCTCAATTTCGTGTGTTCAACGATCATAAAAGTCTCAAGTATCTGTTTGATCAGAAGGATTTGAACATGAGGCAGAGGAGGTGGATGAAATTTATGAAGGACTATGACTTCGAGCTCCTATACCATCCAGGGAAGGCAAATGTGGTGGCAGATGCCTTGAGTAGGAAGACGATGCATATTGCGCATCTTATGATAAAGAAAATGGAGCTATTGTAGAAATTCAGAGACATGAAGCTATAGGTGGAATTTGGATCCGAGTTCATTGGGTGTAGTACTCTGATTATATCTAGTGACTTCTTGGACTCAATCAGAGAGAGGCAGTTGTTGGATGCCAGTTTGATCAGAGTGAGAGAACAACTTGGGTCAAATGAAGCGAGAGATTTTACCTTGGGTAATAATGGTTTATTGAGGTTTCAGGGTAGGGTTTGTGTACCGGGTGACACAGAGGTGAAGAGGTTAATCCTTGGGGAAGGGCACAAAAGTCGTCTTAGCTTGCATCGTGACACGACTAAGATGTACCAAGATCTCAAGGAAACCTTCTGGTGGCAGGGGATGAAGAAGGATGTTGCACAATTCGTATCAGCCTGTTTGACATGTCAGAAGACGAAGGTAGAGCATCAGAGACCCGGTGGGATCCTATAGCCCTTAGATATACTGGTGTGGAAATGGGACAACATCTCGATGGAATTTGTGACCCATTTGCCACGAACTTTTAGGGGGCATGACATCATCTGGGTCATAATGGACCGACTGACCAAGAGTGCTTATTTCTTGGCGATGAACTTGAGGATGTCTATGGCCATATTGACCCAGTTGTACATCAAGGAAATTGTGAGGTTGCATGGAGTGCCTTCGAGCATCGTATCAGACAGGGATCCACGGTTCACTTCGCGGTTTTGGCACACCTTGCAGAGTGCTTTGGGAAGCAAGTTGACGATGAGTTCATCCTATCATCCCCAGACCGATGGCCAGTCTGAGAGGACAATTCAGTCGCTTGAGGACTTGTTGAGGACATGCGTACTAGATCATTTAGGTGCTTGGGATGAAGTACTGCGTTTGATAGAGTTCACCTACAACAACAATTTCCACATGAGCATTGACATGGCGCCATATGAGGCTCTTTATGGCAGGAAGTGTAGGACTCCCTAATGTTGGTATCAGGATGGGGAGGTAGTGTTGGTTGGAATAGAGTTGTTGGAGCATACCACTAAGAAAGTGAGATTGGTGAGAGACAAAATGCAGGCTTCCTAAAGTAGACAAAAGGCTTATGCAGACCGCAGGAGGAGACCGTTGGAGTTCGCGGTTGGAGATCACGTGTTCTTCAGGGTGACCCGAACCACTGGAGTGGGAAGGGATCTCCGCTCAAGGAAGCTCTCTCCTAAGTTCCTTGGACCTTACCAGATCTCGAGGAGGATTGAACCAGTGGCTTATGAGATTGCCCTGCCTCCTCAGTTGGCAAATCTTCATCCGGTATTCCACGTGCCTCAGCTGAGGAAATACATTTTCGATCCGTCGCATGTTTTGGAAGTAGAGGATGTACAGATCAAGGAGGACCTCACTATGGAGGTACCACCAGTGGCTTTGGAGGATAACAAAGTTGAGGAACGTCACGGAAAACTTGTCAATCTTGTCAAAGTCATCTGGGATCGGAGGACAGGTGACTCTACTTGGGAGTTAGAGGAGGATATGAGGAAATCACATCCGCATTTGTTTCCCTTGTAAGTTTCTATTTTCGAGGTCAAAAATTTTCTTGTTAGGGTTTAGCCCCCAACCGTCTTCAAGCTAACTCAAACCAGATTTCCACTCCACGTAAGTCAATTCCAACTCATACTATTTCTCCATTCAGTGCCTCCTTCGTAATTTCAACTACGTTCTGTCTTAGTGAGCTCGTTTTGAACTGGTTTCACTATTTTTCATCTCTCAAAGCTACTCCTTGAGCTACTGTTCTTCACGGTTCGGGTGTCGAAGCTCTTAGCTAACACTTTCCAAGTAAGGGAAGCTAAGGTTTTGAGTTTTGAATCATTTTTGGTCTATTTTTGAATCTACTTGATGTTTGTATGGACCGTATATTGATGTGAACATGTGGGATGCTGGTGTGGTGATCTGGATATAATAACGTAGTTGTGCAGGGAGAACAGCGGCGAGATCTGATACTCTCGCCCAAGCGAGCTTGTCTCGCCTAAGCAAGACTGGCAGAGATTTGCCCTGGCCTTTTGCGCGAGCTGTCGCTCAAGCGGGCTATCTTCGTTTTGAGCGAGAGGATGCCTCGCTCAAGCGAGGAGATCTCACCTAAGCGAGCTAGTGCAGAGGGCCACTATTCTAACTTGTCGAGCTCTCGCCTAGGCGAAAGGAGATTGCCTAGCCGATAATCCCTCTCGCCTGAGCGAGAGTTGGGTGAGATGATGATTGGGTACTGTTTATATCTTTGTTTTTGGGTGTTTAATACGTGTTTGGTTGGATTGCTATGTTAAAGTATGAAATGAATGAATATGCATGAGTAAGAGGATGTATGAGATGTGGATAGTGGACTTGGATGATTCTTGGCATGAAATGAACATGAAATGGTTGGTTATCAAAGTGGCATGGTTATGGCATGATAAAGGATTTGATATGTTTATTGGAAATCTGATTTGTGTGTGGTTAGGACGTAACTCTTTGAATCTCTAGGTCAGATTTCAGGGTGGTGCCTCAGTTGGTCGGGACGTAAGTCCATGACCCTTGTTAGTGGGACTTCATGGTGGTGCCCCATCTATATAATTTAGTAAGGATTCAACGTAAGGTTGCATCCTGACGCTATAAGGAGTCAGTTAGACTCACATAGAGCGGACTGAATCTTGTGGCGAGAGTAGCAAGAGGCTTGAAACTCATTAAGGGCTAACCTTGTGTGTGGGGGATTGAGACATTGTAACACTTAGCTTGGGGGTGAGCAGCTCAGGGGTGAGCAAGGAAATCCACCACAAGTGCAAGCATCCGCTGAATCTGACTAAATTATACGTATCCAGATGAGTCGTGTCGAGTCTTAGTGTATTGTTTGGAAGGTCATGACATGCTTGGGTGATGTGTGTATAATTGACTGTGAAAGTGTATATGATTGTATGATAAAACTATTTTTCGGCTTTAGCTTACCCTTTTGCTTGTTTGATTGCTTTGCGTGTGGTCCCTTTGCTTTTGCGATGGTCATCAATTTATTGATGTGAGTAGATACGAGGAACACCCGTGGTCAACAGGGAGGTGATGGTTCCGTTGCTTAGCCTCTGGACTGGCTTCTGATTTTGGACTTTTCTTCTAAGGCGATGACCCATATACTGTCTGGCCTTTGGGCTTTATTTTTTAAACATTGTCGTTATTCCTTTATACTTTCTTTTTGGCATTGTAGTGTATCTTGGTTATTGTACGAAGTAGTGTTCATACTCCAGGACTACGCTACTATATTATCCTATGTGACGTTTATTTTAATTTGGATTATTAATTAAATGGGACGTTACAGTTACAAATGTTTTTACAAATTTAGATTAGTAAAAACATGTTAAATATATCTTAAAATTTGATAGGAAACTACTTAATTTTCATACGAAAATTACTAAAAATTATTTATTATTTAATTTTATTTCATACTAAGTTTTAATTCACAACAAATTTATATTATTTTAGAAATTTTTCTATAAATTTATATTTGTTGAAATGTTACCATAATTATAATATCAACAGTATATTAATACATTAAGGTAAAATAAATATTTTTTAATCATAAATATTTTAAACATGTAATTTTAAAAATATTAATAATTTTAAATATTTATTTAATAAAAATTAATAATCTTTATTTCTATTTTATTTGAATATTTCTATTACAATGACCATAAATTAAAAATATTATTAATCATATTATTACCAAATTTATTAAAATATAATATCATATTTTTATGACATAATTTTATATCATATTTAAATAAATAAAAGATGGAACGCATACGTTACTGCTAAAAAAATGTATATTTTTTACTAAAATTTTTACTTAAAAATATTTATAATTTTTTTTTTTATAAATAATAAATATAATATCAATTATATTATTTTTCTAAAAAAGAAAAACCGTGCATATGCACGGATTACATACTAGTTTAATCCTTAAAAAAAACATTTTTCTCTCTTGTCCGTAACCAACATGAAATCACGTTTTGGGTCCTTCTTTCTATTTCTACTATTTCCGTTTTTATATCTTCTTTCTCCTTTTTAATACTCATTGCAGAGCCTTTTCTTTCGTCAGTTTTTATAATCTTTCAGTTACTATTCACTTTATGTTTTGAATCCAAATAGATTAAGAAATAATTTAGTTTAAAGGGTGATGTAGGATTATCTTGTTCCTTTTTAAGATTTATGAATATGGTGTGAGTTGATTAAGAAAACTAAGTGAAATCCCCACTCGACATTAAAATAGCATGTTATCTAGATGTGAAAGTTCCTGTCACAAAGCTCAAGAGAAGAGGATGATGGATTGATTCAAAGCAAATAAGAGTGGGAAACAAATAAAAAGAGTAAAATCCGAGACACACACACAAAGGAAGAAGAAAGCATAAAATGGAAAGGAAATGAATGGTAAAAATGTGAGAAACACACCACTACAAGGCTAGGCTAGAAGTCATGGCAACCTTGAAGATGAGTGGATGTGTGCCGCCACTTGAATCAATATTCAAGATAAGGCTTAAAAGCATTCAGTCCCTAGGGAGGAAGACTTGGACAATGGTTGATACACAAAAATGTTTAATTTCTCCAAAATGTTCAAGCCTTGTACAAGTGTTAGAGGTCCCCTTAAATAGAAGTGTCTAGGGGCCTCTTAGAAAAAACAAATAAGCTAAAAAGGATTACAATGCAAATAAAAAAACCTAGAATCTAAAAAGGATGCTCCTTCTAGATGTTTCTAAACTTCCTCTGTTTTGCCATCACTTTGAGGGTGACAAGTGGTGGAAAATAGGAGTTTAGTTCCAAGCTTTCCACATAATGTCCTCTAAAAATGGCTCAAGAACTTTGTGTCTCTATCACTTACAATTGTTCTAGGTATGCCATATAGTCTTACAACTTCCTTAAAGAAGAGATTTGCAATATAAGTTGCATCATCAACTTTGTGGCATGGAATAAAATGGGCCATTTTTGAAAATCTATCCACAACCACAAAGATGGAATCCCTACCCTTTCTTGTCCTTGGAAGCCCTAGAACAAAATCCATTGAGATGTCTACCCAAGGCATGGAAGGGATGGGTAAGGGAGTGTAAAGGCCATAAGGTTGAACCTTGGACTTGGCTTTCATGCATGCTATGCAAGCTTTGCAATGTCTACTAACATGCTTCCTTATGTGAGGCTAATAAAAATGTTCCTTTAAGACCTCGAGAGTTTTGTTTGACCCAAAGTGATGCATTAAGCCTCCCTTACATGCTTCTCTAATGAGTGATGCTCTTAGGGAACCTTGAGGTATGCAAAGCCTCTTATCTTTAAAAAGGTACTGATTGCGGAGGTAAAAGTCTTTGCTTGCCCCTTGGTGGCATTCACTAAAGATGGAGGCAAAATCATCATCCCTTTCATACAACTACTTAATATGATCAAAGCTAAGAAAATTGGTTTCAAGCATGGAATGGAGGACATGCCTTCTTGAAAGCACATCTGCCACTATATTAGCTTTCCCTTGTTTGTGTTTGATCACATAGGGGAATTGTTCAAGGAATTTTATCCACCTTGCATGTCTTTTGTTGAGTTTACCTTGCCTCTTCAAAAACTTAAGAGATTCATGATCACTATAGACCACAAACTCCTTATATAGAAGATAGTGTTGTCAAGTTTGCAAGGTTCTCACAAGAGCATAAAGATCTTTATCATATGTGGAGTAGTTGAGATGACTTCCTTTAAGCTTCTCAATAAAGTAGGCTATAGGGTAACCCTCTTGGAGAAGCACTACCCCAATACCCACATTAGAGGCATCACATTCTATTTCAAAAGTTTTGGAGAAGTTAGGTAGGACTAGGAGTGGTGCATTGATCAATTTTTCTTTTAAAGTTTCAAAGGCCTTTGTTTGATCAAACCTTCACTTGAAGTTCACACCTTTCTTAACCAACTCATTCAAGGGTGCGGCTATATTGCTAAAATTAGGCATAAATCTCTTGTAAAAGCTAGCCAACCCATGAAAGGACCTTAACGCACTCACACTCTTGGGTGTAAGCCAATCCTTGATGGCCACCACTTTCTCTTGATCCACATGGACCCCATGTTTGCTAATTTTGAACCCATGGAAGATCACATGATCCATGCCAAAGACGCATTTTTCCTTGTTAGCATACAAGGATTGCTTCCTTAAGGTTTCTAGCACACTCCTTAAATGATAGGAATGGTCTTCTTTAGAATGGTCTAAGCAGATGGTGCACGAGCCTCATGAAGGTGCTTGGGATTGGTCAAGCCAAAAGGCATGGCTAACCATTCATATAACCTAAACTTGGTTTTGAAGGAGGTTTTCCATTCATCAATTTCCTTGATTCTTATTTGGTTGTACCCACTTTTCAAATCTATCTTTGAAAATATGGTTGCACCATGAAGCTCATCAAGCAAATCATCTAATCTTGGGATGGGGTGCCTATACTTGATATTGATGTTGTTGATGGCCATACAATCTATACACATTCTCTATGTCCCATCTTTATATGGAACTAGGATCACGGGCATAACACAAGGACTCATACTATGTTGCACCCACCCTTTTTCTAATAACTAATTCACTTGTTTTTAGATCTCCTTAGCCTCCTCGGGATTGGTCCTATAGGCTAACCTATTAGGCAAAGATGAACCTTGGATGAAGTCAATTTGATTTTCTATGCCTCTTAGAGGTGGAAGTCCCTTTGGGGGATCTTGGAAAACATCATTGAATTCATCTAAGACTATAGACAAGTCTTGGGGACATTTAGGAGGAGGATTTTGAAAGGATGGAGAAGACTTACTTGGATAAGCAAGAAAAACTTGTTTTTGAGAAAGCATTTCCTTTTTAACTCCTTTTAAGGAGATCAAGCTTTTGGCATCCTTGATTTGCGCCTCTAGCTATGCATTCTCTTCCTTTCTATTGTCAAACATTTGTCTTTGGTCCTTACTAACCTCATTGGGTGATAGAGCTAGTAGTGTAATATTCTTGCCTTGGAAGTTAAAAGAGAATTTACTGGTATGGCCATCATGAAAAGCTTTTTTGTCAAATTGCCATGGCCTTCCAAGAAGAATATGAGTTGCTTCCATTGGCACTAAGTCACACAAAACCTTATCTTTGTAATTCCCAATGGAGAAGGTGGTGAGGACTTGTTTATCAACATTTATTTCACCATTCTCACTAAGCCAAGATAACTTGTAAGACTTGGCATGATGGATGGTGTCCAAGTCAAGCTTGTCCACAACCCTTGTGCTAGCCACATTGACACACCTTCCTCATCAATAATGAGGGAACGTCTTTTTGTGTATTAGGCACCTTATATGAAAAATATTTTCCCTTTGAGATTTTAATTCCTTTGGGACTTGGACCAACATGCGCCTAACAAGTAGAATACCTCCTTCACGGGGTTTGATTTCATCCTCACTTGAAGAAGAAGAAGTGTGTGAAGAATTACCTTTAGGGGAAGAGGGAGGAGAATGTTCACTTTCAATTTCTCTTTTAGAGTTCAAGAACATGTTCCTCCTAAAAGGACAATTTGCGGCTATGTTACCAAAGCTCAAGAATTTAAAACATTTGATGGAACTAGTTCTTGTCTCTTGAGAAGAATTTGGTTTATCATGCATGGTTCTAGATGAATTTGTCTTAGGAGTGGGGTCTTGGGAGGACTTGGAAGGTGTTTTTTCTTCTTTTCTTTCTTTACCTTTCCAAGGTTTGGAATAGTATTCATTGTAAGGAGTACTCCTCTTGGCCTTATGTTTTCTTTTCAATTGGTTTTCCACTTTCAAGGCCAAGTGTAAAACTTTGCTAAGAGTGGAGTACTCATACAAATCAACCACATCTTGGATCTCCCTCCTTAGACCACTCACAAACCTAGACACCTTTTCCTCTTCATGTTCATCATGGAGTCCTACCTTTAAGAGCATGGACTCCATCAATTTGAAATACTCTTCAACACACATGGACCCTTGTTGAAGTCATTGGAGCTTCAAAGGAGTCTCCCTCCTATAATAGGAAGAAATAAAATGTTTGTGCATCTTAACTTTAATGTCCATCCAAGAAGCCGCGAGTGGTTCTTGGTTATAATTGTTCATACAAACTTGATGCCACCAAGTCATGGCATACTCTTCAATTCTAAAACTTCTAAATCAACTTGCTCGTGCTCACTAACTCTATAAATACTAAAAATTTGATCGACTTTTTGCTCCCACATTATGTAAGCATTAGGATCATGTTCTACTTTGAACTTTGGAATTTTGATGGGAGGAGGTTGCCTTTGATGTGGCACATGGTGCCTTCTTTCTCCACCTCCCCCAGGCCTCCTTCTTATTCCCTCACTTCCATAGGATTTCACGGATGGAGACCGCCTCCTTGCTCTTCCCTTCTCTCTTGGTTGGATTTGTTAATGTTGTTGAATTTGTTGAATTTGTTGTTGCATGTAAACTTGAAGGGTTCTTTCATGTTGTTCTCTTTCTTCTTGTCTCTTAAGCTCCATTTGTTGGAGGAGACTAGTGACATCAATGATGGTTCCTTGATATGCCACAGGAGTCACCACTTGAGGTGAGTATGGAGAGGCTGAACCTTCTTCCTCTCTTACATCCTCCAAATCGGACTCAAATCTATGTTTCCCTCCAAAACAACTCCAGAACTAAGACAAGCAAAGAAATTGGTTAGCAAATGGCAAGAAACCCGAGACAAGTGTAGCCA
The DNA here is from genome assembly GCF_037176805.1 of Vigna unguiculata. Taxonomy (NCBI): domain Eukaryota; kingdom Viridiplantae; phylum Streptophyta; class Magnoliopsida; order Fabales; family Fabaceae; genus Vigna; species Vigna unguiculata. Next base: position 4,888,475 of record NC_140797.1, read on the forward strand.
AAATAAGATAAACCCGAGTGTTTTTTATCGCACTCCCAACCCTCATAAAGCAAGGCTACACTCAAGAATCCACCAAAAGGAGTGAAACACTTTTAAAGTTTTTGAAAACTTCTCAAGACAAGATCAAATGGCTTGACCACTACACTCAAAGGAAAGCAAAGAAGGAAACTACTATGACAAAACAAAGAATCTAAAGACAAGCAATAAAAGCACTTAAAGCCAAGACAGTTAAAATCTAAGGAAAGGATATCAAGGTGACAAAACTTTAAATCAAAACAAGAAAGAAAAGCACATTTAAGACTCCATTTGAAAGCACTTGAACATTCACTTCCTAATCTTAAATAATGTATACACTAAGAAAGATAATAACCGAATTTATATAAGGAACCAATTAGCCAATTTCACCCAACACTTAAGTATGAAAACTAGTAGCATAACTCTTAAGGAAAAACTCACTTCTAGATCACCAAGGAGCAAGATTGCTCTCGGTTTTGGTGTTAAAAAGATGCAATTTTTTTTGTTCTTTCACAACTAGTTTCACAAGATGATAATAAAGTGTTCTAGGTAGCTTGGACACTTAGTTCTCGAATTTATAGGTCAAAATCAATTTCAAGGCATATACATTAAACAAGATATATAGTTCATGCAATACTCGAGCACTTGGAAATAAGGAAAAGAAAACTTCAACTATCATATGACATATGAGTCAAATCAAAAGTTAGGCACATTTAAAGACTCAACATGACATACACAAAGACACCAACATGTAGCTATCATGTCTTTAAACTCATGAATTTAAAGCTCTATTATTAAGCATACAAAGACATGTTATCCAACAACATTTAGAAGCTAAAGAGTCACAAAAACCGAAGCCAAAATTGCTACAACATAACCTGAAAATGTTGTTTTTCGTATTCTAGGCAACTCTGACATTCGCTCACTAATTTGATCATAACTCTCTCCACAGAACTCCAAATGCGTTCATTCATTTTTGGTTGGAAACTAAACTCACAGGGCTTTCTTTTGATATAAAGAACGTCACTTTTGGACCATTAAGATAACTGCAATATTGTTTTCAAAAACGCACATATTTCTGGCAGCACTATTTTTTTTTTTTGTGTTGAAGAGAAGTTGATTTTGGACCAATCAAAGATAGCTACACAAGACATGGTTAGAACATGAAAAACACCATATTCAAGGAAAACCAAAGCTCTAGATACCAAATGATGTAGGATTATCTTGTTCCTTGTTAAGATTCATGAATATGGTGTGAGTTGATTAAGAAAGCTAAGTGAAATCTCCACTGGACATTAAGATAACATATTATCTAGATGTGAAGGTTCCTTTTACAAAGCTCAAGAAAATAAGAAGAAGGATTGATTCAAAGCAAATAAGAGCGAAAAATGCATAAAAAGAGTAAAACTCGAGACACACACACAAAGGAAGAAGAAAGCATAAAATGGAAAAGAAATGAATGGTAAAAATGTGGTCATCCTTTCTAGATGTTTTTAGAAAGCATTTTCTCTTTCTCTTTCCTCCACATGTGCTCTCCCAAAAAGCCACGTAAATGTGCCATTTGTCCTTCCTTGTCCCACCTCTTAATGAACCTACAAAACAAGTTAAATTTGAATTAGAATGTTGGTTAAGGTTAAGCTAATCTTGGGTCAACAAGTCAATCCCAAAGTCAAGGTCAACAAGTCAACTTTAAAATAGTCAACCAAAACCAACTTTATGGAATTGAAACTAAAGTGATGCAAAATAAAGATAAAAAGGACAATGCCTTCCCTTTTGACATGCTTCTAGTGACCCTCCTAGGGTTGACATCCATGGAACTTGATGAGGTGGTCATATCTTCATCAAAGGGTAGGGTTATATAGTTTAGCGGATTGACGGTTGCTAGGGTATCTTATATATAGGTTAAGTGGGATTTTGTTTCAAGAGGAGAGGGGAATTAAGGAGGAAGTTGCGAGCCTAAAGAACGAGAGAGGGAATAAAGAGGAATCGTGGAAGGTAATGCCACGAGAGAAAACGGAGGTTGAAGACCACTAACCAGGTAGGAAAAGTTGAACTTTTGTGTTTTTCCTTGTTTATGTGTTATCACTATGTGAGCTTTGTGGATTTTGTTACGGCTGCATTTGATGCATGGTGTTTTATCTTTTTCCAAACTTTCTTGAAGCTTTGATTTGTTGGGGTTGTTACACTTTCCGGTGCATGTATCGTGTAGGTTCTTTTTTGTTGAGATTTTTTAGGGCTTTTGAAAATACGAGAGATATGAGATATATGAGAGATATATGGAATATGTTATACGAAGGAGTATGTTATACCCTATATATAGAGTAAAATATAACAGAATATCAAATATAAAATATTTAAAATATCTTTCTCTTATTCTAAAATAATAACTAATTTCTAGAACTGAAACATATTTGTAAAACTAAAATATTTCCTAGAAACTAATTTAAATAAAAAAAAGATATTAAGTAACACTCTCAACATTTCTCCTTGCTTAATATCTGTTTATTTAAATTTTATATCTTTAGATTCAATTCTCCATCTTTTGGTGTTTGATTTTCTTTTCTTTTTGTGCTTGTAATTATTGCTTTTCTCTTTCTTCTGTGGAATCACATCATTCTTCAATTTGATATTCTTCTTTGTATTTCTTCTTCTATCAGCATCATCTTCTTTGTCAATTATGAATTTCATGGTAGTGGCATTGGACCTTTTATGAATATTAGAACGTGGACCTCCATCTATTTTCTTCACTTGGACATCTACTTTCTTCCAAAGATATTTATTTTCTTTTGATTTTGATCTTTCTTCTCTACTCTCTTCATTTGTAGCAAATTCCTCTTTCATCAAATTCAACGCAAATCTTTTGTCTTTCATGCGGACTTTGAATACTTCTGTAAGACCTGAAAAATTTAAAGAATTAAATAAATAATTAATTAATAAATGCGGGCAGTGGGAGCCTTTATAGCATTAAATATTGATTTATTAAGAGTACTTTGATTGTGTGAGAGGACATGGGTTCGAGTCCTATGTATGCCAATTATATGAGAGAACTTGTTTGATTTAATATTAATTTTAATTATAATATGCATGATCATGTTGAGTGATAACATGATTATAGAATTAGGTGAATTATCACAAAATATAAATTGCTTGAGTGGTTAAGCATTGATTTGAAGATGAGCATGGTATGAGTTCAAACCTTGGTGAGCTCATATTTAACTCTCTTTTTGGTAAGGGGAGCTGACTAATTTAATCTCTTCCTTTGAAAAATATTTTAAGTTTTGTTTGATTGAATTATTGTTTACAATAAAAAAATATGTGATGCATTTGTTTTATATTTTAGAAATTTTGATTGTAATGGTGATATAGTATCATTAAATTTTCGTTTGAATGTTAAGTATGTGATTGATGAATTTTAGTGATACGAAATCTAATATAGCATGAAGGCATTGAGGTTTTCTTCATTTGTGGGTGAATGATGCAAAGGAAATGTTAGGGTTTATGTTTTTCTTTTACAGCGGCATGACTTGGGGTTGCACTCTAAAGCTTTCATTTTTTTTAGTTATATGAAAAAGTAGATAAATGTGGTGTTATGATATGTTATAATATTTTAGGAGGATATTTTATGACATTCATCATATAGTAATTTATATAATATTAAAGAAAAAAAGGAAACAAATTATCTGCTTTGGTGTAGAGTATCGATTACACTAAATAGTTTTTTTAATATATATATATATATATATATATATATATATATATATATATATATATATATATATATATTTAAAGAAGGTTAGAAGTGGGGTTGACTTTCTTTCTTTTTTTTGTTGTATTTGATATTATATATGACTTGTAGCTTTTGGGTATTAAGCTTTGGTAGTGACTAAACTTTTGGTATGTTGCAGTTAAGGTTTTAGAATAATTAATAATTTTCTTTGGTTGTGTTTTTTTTTATAGAAATTATGATGTGGTATAATTAATAATTTTTAATATATTATATAAGAGGGGAAGAGAATAGTTATACAAAGAGGTATATAAATGGGGGTTGCAGAGATTTTATTAATTTAGGTTGGTATTTAATTAATTGGCTTTAGTTGCATTCGTCTTCTAGAGTGCATGTTTAGAGCTCTTTTTCTAAACACAACACATTTATTATTATTATTATTATTATTATTATTATTATTATAATTATTTATTATTATTATTATTATTTTAGTTTACTACTATTATTGTTATTATTATTCTTATCATTATTGTAAGGCCCAATTTTCTGCCCTAAAGTTTTACGGGCCGTCGTTGAGCTGTTAGGCCCAAGGGTTGGTCCAAAGGATAAAGTCACCCAAGTCTGACCTAATTGACTCATTCCACACTTTCAGACCATCCGCTTCCTTGGTGCTTAGAGCCGCAGCCGTCTCCTCCGTTAGGGTTCCGAAGGTTAATCAAATCCCCGTTTAGTGATCTCGCTTCTGTTCACGTAAGTGCTCTTGAACTCGTAGTTTTTCCTCTCTGGCCTAGTTTCGTAGTTGTTGTCGGGGTTCCGTAATGACCCACTCTTGCACATTGTTTCCAGTTCAGAGTCTGTTCCTAGAGTTGTTTGTGCTCCACAGTTTGGGTGTCGAGGTTTCCATCTAGCATTTTCCAGGTAAGGGAACCTAGACCTTACTATGTTGTTACTTTTTCTCCGTTTGTGTAGTTGTATATTGCCATGGAATGTATTGTATGTGTTGTGAACCTGTGAAGTATATCATTTTTGGGCTGTTTAGATCTATTACGAGACTTAGCACGAGAGAACAGTGGCGAGCACTAGTTTTCTCGCCCAAGCGAGCACGTCTCGCCTAGGCGAGACTTTTGGGAGCTCGCCTGGGTTTTTCTCCGCGAGGTGTCGCCTGGGCGACGCATTTCCTCTTGAGCGAGCCACATTCTCGCTCAGGCGAGGAGGGCTCGCCTAAGCGAGAGGGCGCAGGAAGCCACTGTTCCCCCTTTTCGAGCTCTCGCCTAGGCGAAGGGGGCTCGCTTGAGCGAGAGCCTCTCGCCTGAGCGAGACCCTTCAGCCTGAGCGAGGTGCTGGGCGAGGCAGTGCGATGTGTGATGTTTTTCTTGACTTTTTATAGTGAATGCTTGCTTGGTTTTAAGTACTGTGCTGAAAGTATGAGATAAATGAGTATGCATGAGTAGTGTAAGTCATGAATTGTGAATAATGGGTTGATATCACCTTAGCATGAGACTTTGATGAAATGGTTGGTATTAAAGAGGCATGATAACAAGATGAGTTGGAAATCCTTTATGAATGGATGGTTTATGATGAGTTGAAATGAGTTGGACCTGGAACATGAAAGGTGTTGGCTTTAAAGGTTGGCATGATGAATGTATACTTGCATGGTGAATGTCATTTGGCTGTGTGATTATGTTTGGTCCGTGTCAGTGCGTAATTCCTTGGAGTCTCTAGGTGAGACTTTCGGGGTCGTGCTTTAGTGGTCGGGACGTAATTCCATGGCCCCTGTTAGTAGGTGTCCATGGTGGTGCCCCATCTTTATAACTTGGTAAGGATTCAAGGAAAGGTTGCATCCTGACGCTTTAAGGAGGTAGTTAGTCTCACTTAGAGTGGACTGACTCCTATGGTGAGAGTAGTAGGAGGCTTGAAATTCATTAAGGGTTAACCTTGTGATGTGATCCCAACAAGGCTTATAGCTTGGGTCAACGCCTAGGCCCAAATCATGCTCAAGGCCCAATACATGACCCACATGCACCTTCAAGCCCAAGCCCATCAAGAGGCCCAATAACAGGAGCATGCTAGAAAAGATCCAATTGGGCTTCATTCAAGATGGCCCAAACCCACATGGGCTTCTCATACTCTTCACATGGGCCAAAGAAGATGTGAAGATTTGAAGAGGTTTCTCAAAGAGCAATAGAATAGCAATAATATTGGCCCATTGTTTAGGCTTTGTTTTCTAGAATAATAAGTCAAACAATGAGTAGTTCAATTGATAAAATTGGGCTTGACTAAGCCCAATAGGAGATTTGGCCATGAGCTATCAAAAAAGCCAAGGTGGACTAAGTGGAAGTCAACACTTCTTCCTACAACTCATGGATCCAAAGCATCCAAGGGTTAGGAATGCTTCCTCCTTTTCCAAGGCATCATCCAATGGCCAAGATCAAGCCTCCTTCTCCAAGCTTGATCTAAGGGCCAAGATCAAGGCCCACTCCATCCAAAGGCTCTCCTTTCTCATGTGTAAATGGCTTCATATAAAAGCCAAAATTTCACTCATTTGTAGACACTCTTGAAATTTTAAGCAATAGATGCAACTTGAGTTGAGAGCACTCCTCCCTCTATTGCCTTTGAGAGTCACCACTTTCTAGAGATTTCCTCTCTCTACCTCTAGCCACCTTCCTTAGGCTAGCATAGATTAGGAAATCCTATCACCTATTTCACCTTCCATTGCTTGCAAGTGCCTTCCAACTTGCCTCCATTCCTTCATCCATTTTCGCTGCCCATGGAGCTCTTCATTCACCTTTGGAGCTCCACCATAATGGTATCAAGAGCCATCAAACCATGGTCTCTCAAGGTTTGGTAAGGTTCTTTCCTAGTCTTGTGTTTCTTGTCATTTTTATTCGGTGATTCTTTTCTCTTTTCAATTTCCATCGTTCAAGTTGTGTTCTATGTCTTGTTCATGCTTTCCTTTACATGTTTCTTCAATTCTCCACTATTTACATTCATTTGCTGCACTTGCTTGAGTGAAACCGTGCCAAACTCCACTCCAAAACGCAATGAAGCTTCATGCTATGCGTATGGTTGTTTGAATCAGCTTTCCTCACTGTTTTAATGCCATTTCACCGATTGGTTTGTGTCTTAGAGTGTCCTAAGATGTTCATCTTCATCTATGCTTGATTCTAGATCATAATCAAGCTCCAAATCGAATTGATTTGTCTATTGAACATCTTCCCCTTTCACTCTGCTTTTGCTTCTGTTTTCAACTTTTTTCCACTGCACACCTTCAGTTTGAGAAGTGTCACGAGTGACTCAGTGCACCAAATTTTAAGCTGATTGTTGCTTCGAAAAGCTAAGTCATAGACGAAAATTCTCCAACAAGAATCATTCAATTATGTTGAGAATTGAATTCTATACAAATTTTTGAAGTAGAGGCAACTTTCTGCGTTTTTCAGTGCCAGTTTGCTGCTGTTTTCACTTGTGTCCTGACGCACACTTTTCTTGTGTGATTTAACTGTAACGATTCATAGCACCGAATCACCTTCTGATTTTTGCATAGTTTTCTTAACATCTGGACGAAAAAGTAGCAAAAAGAATCATTCAAATATGTCCAGTACAAAAAATATGAAAAATCTTCAAAGTTAAGGCATCTATCAGCGTTTTCTGGTGCTGTGTTTTCGGGAAAATCACTGTTTAGTGCATTTTTTGTGTGTTTTGCTTCATAATTTTAGTGCTCTTGCTCTATACATTTGCTTGTTTATGTGTGTATTCAATATTGTCATCAATTGCTTTCATTTGGAGTGGATTACTTCTCTCACATTGGCATACATGCAATGAATACCATAAGCATTTTATGAGCACTACAATTTTTGTTTTTGGTTTTTACTCTATTCTAGTTCTGTTCTAGGATTCCTTTTGTTGTGCTTTCCTTTCTTTCAAGCCTTAATTTCTTGTTTGTCTTTGTTTTTGGCTATTCAATTCAGTCTTGTCAAATCATATTCAATGTGGTTTAGCTTTCTTAATTAGCTTTTCTTGTGTTATACATTTCAATTGGCAAGTAATGTTGGCTTCAATGCTCTTGATTGTTAATTAAGTGATTTTGTTTTCCAAATTGGTTGCTAGTCTAAGGTAGCATTTTAGGTGGTGGTTGAGAAGTAAAAATCTAGAGAGTGTGCTTGAATTCTTCCTCTCACCTTCACCATATTTTGGAAAGTTTTGAGCCATTAATTTCTTGCTTGAGTGAGAGTTAACCAATGCCTTTGGCATAGTTTGTTTGCTGTTTTTGTTCATTATTTTGGCCAGGTTTTGTTGCTGTTTGGTGTTGCATTTTGCATCCACAAGGGGTCCAAATATTCCTCCAATTGGTGTATACTTCAAAGCCATCAACTAAGGCTTCATTTGGTACCAAAGTGCTCTTGGGAGTGCATCACTTTGCTGTCCAAAATTGTGGTGTGTTCAAGTTGGCCTCGGGAGTAGCTTCCAACACCAATTTCAAGTAATTTTGTTGGCCATTGTGGCTTGTAATTGTTGCATCTTTTAGTTTACTAGTTTTTCTACAATTTGGTCACTTCTTTTGGTCAATTTGGAGCATCCTTTGTGCCTTATTTTCTACTCAAAGTTCTCTAAAAGTTTGGCGCTCTTGGGTTGCTCCTCTTTGCCTAAATTTTGTGTACCAATTTTAACTCTCTTTAAACTTGTATTTTGGCCTACTTAGGTGTCTTGGGGAACCACAAGGTGTTCAATCCCATCTCCTAAGTAGAACCTTTCCTATCCATTAGTAATTCGCTTTTAGTTGTAAGTGTGTTGAAAGTTCTAAGTGCTTTCTCACCTTACATTAGGCCGCATAGTTTATATTCAAGTTTTCACGTTGCATAGTGGCTTGATTTGTGAGATCAAAGTCTCTAATCTTTTGCCATTTAGGGGTCCGTTTTTAGTGTTAAATTTCTTTGAGTCTTGTTTGCTTGTTTTGTGGTTAGTGACTCAAGTGATTCTATTTACTTAGCACTTAGACAATTGTGTGATCTTTCACACCTTTTACAAGTGTATCTTGGCAAGGATTGGCCTTGGTATTTAAGAAGTCTTAAAGACTCACCTCGCCTAACCTGGAGGTCCACTTGTGATTGATTTCCTCTACCACACTTTGTTCAAGTTGCATAAGTTCATTCAATCACCATGAGTACATATTCTACATATAGTCCTAGGTTGCATAAGCATGGTAGTCAGGAGTTGCATCATACATTTCATAGTGACATTCCATTCTTTGGGGAGGATATAGGACCAATATCATTTAGAGATTGGATGTGGGATACAGAGAAATTGGTGCAACCATTGTTTAGTAAATATAGTCAATTTGACATTCTTAGGCATGTTACTTCTAGGTTTATAGGACGTGCATTTGAGTGGTGGCAAGAGAGGCAGTATAGAGTGAAAAAGGGGAGACAATCATGCATTAACACATTTTCTGAATTAAAAGCATGCATGTGGAAACATTTCATTCCCCGTTCATTTAGGATAACTAGAGAGCAACAATCTGTGATAGAAAACATCATTGACATAGGTGATGCATTCATCCAAAATCTTGATAAGTTTTCTAGACTAGAAAAAGATTTTAAGCACAATTTGGACTTGCTCTTGAGTGAACAAAGAAAGAGAGAAAAACACAAGAGAGAGCAAGCAAAACTTAAAAAGCTTCGAGAGTATGAAAAGAAGAGAGAAAAAGAAGAGCTTGAGAAGCTTTGTGCTAAAAGAGAACAAGAGGACAAAAAGATAAAAGAGAAAAAGAAAAGAGATGAAGAAGAAAAGGCAAAAGAGGATAATATTAGAAAAGCCAAAGAAGAGAATGAGAGAAAAGAATTTGAAGCAAGAGAGAAAATAAAACAAGAGAGTGAGCTTGAACGACAATCAAAAGTGGTAGAGTTAAAGAGTATTTAAAGCCTAAGGGAACTCATTGTTAAGGATTTGGTGTACCATCCTTCACCAATTCCTTCCATGAAGACCTAATTTTCAAAGGGAATTCTCCCATCTTTAAACTCTTCTCACATTTTTATTAAATCTTTTGTTTTGTTTCATTCTCAACCTTTTTGTTCTCCATCTTATTCACTTATTTCATCCTCCTCCACATATTGTGCCAAAACACACTTTGACTTTAAAATTCATTTCAAAAATCATCTAAGTCAAAGTGTAAGACACTCTTGTGAAGTGGGCCTAGTACCAACTTTTTCCAAATTTATAAGCCCACTTTCCCACATTCCCCAATCAATTATACTGCATGGTCTTCATGATTTTAATCCAATTTTGTTTGATGACTGTTGCAGATATGTTTTTGATCCTGGTGGAACCCAGCTTTAGTTGTTGTGAGCCTTAAATGACCCTTTTGATCTGAGGTCAGATCCTCTTCAAGTGGGAGGGGATGATGTGATCCCAACAAGGCTTATAGCTTGGGTCAACGCCTAGGCCCAAATCATGCTCAAGGCCCAATACATGACCCACATGCACCTTCAAGCCCAAGCCCATCAAGAGGCCCAATAACAAGGAGCATGCTAAAAAAGATCCAATTGGGCTTCATTCAAGATGGCCCAAACCCACATGGGCTTCTCATACTCTTCACATGGGCCAAAGAAAATGTGAAGATTTGAAGAGGTTTCTCAAAAAGCAATAGAATAGCAATAATATTGGCCCATTGTTTAGGCTTTGCTTTCTAGAATAATAAGTCAAGCAATGAGTAGTTCAATTGATAAAATTGGGCTTGACTAAGCCCAATAGGAGATTTGGCCATGAGCTATCAAAAAAGCCAAGGTGGACTAAGTGGAAGTCAACACTTCTTCCTATACCTCATGGATCCAAAGCATCCAAGGGTTAGGAATGCTTCCTCCTTTTCCAAGGCATCATCCAATGGCCAAGATCAAGCCTCCTTCTCCAAGCTTGATCTAAGGGCCAAGATCAAGGTCCACTCCATCCAAAGGCTCTCCTTTCTCATGTGTAAATGGCTTCATATAAAAGCCAAAATTTCACTCATTTGTAGACACTCTTGAAATTTTAAGCAATAGATGAAACTTGAGTTGAGAGCACTCCTCCCTCTATTGCCTTTGAGAGTCACCACTTTCTAGAGATTTCCTCTCTCTACCTCTAGCCACCTTCCTTAGGCTAGCATAGATTAGGAAATCCTATCACCTATTTCACCTTCCATTGCTTGCAAGTGCCTTCTAACTTGCCTCCATTCCTTCATCCATATCCGCTGCCCATGGAGCTCTTCATTCACCTTTGGAGCTCCACCACCTTGTGGTGAGGGAAATTGATTCATTGTAACACTTATAACACATAGCTCGGGGGTGAACAGGGGTATCCACCACAAGTGCAAGCATCCGCTGAATCCGACTAGGTTATATGTATCCGGATGAGTCGAGTCGTGTCTTAGTGTATTGTTTGGAAAGTCATAACATGCTTAGTTGATATGTGTATAGGGGATTGTGAAAATATATTTGATGGTATGGATGAAATATTTTGTGCTCTAGCTTACCCTGCTTTCGTTGTTGTGTGTTCTACTGTGTGGTACTCTCTTTTGCGATGATCATCAACTTGTTGGTGTGAGCAGATACGAGGAACACTCGTGGACAACAGGGAGGTGATGGTTCCGCTGCATAGTCCGCATGGACTGGACCTTATTTCTTAATGGGATTTTCTTTAGAGCTATGGCCCATGTATTGCTTTATGCTTTATTACTCTAGTTCCAACTGTTAGACTTTTTAACTGTTTTCTGTTGGCATCGTGGTATACCTAGTTTTGTAGGGGTGGTGTTAAGGATCCCAGGACTACGCTGTTGTACTATTTATGTGTAGAGTTTCTTTTAATTACGCTTATTAATTAAATGGGACGTTACATTTATGGTATCAGAGCGATCATTCCTTAGGTCTGTGGACTTGGATTGTCCGCTTAGCTTTCTTTGTGTTTCTCTGAGTGTTTAGTTAAAATCCTGTCTTATCAAGCCTAACCAAGTGATTTTCTGTGTGCCAGTGAGCTATGGCACCTCATCGTAGGAACACTCAATCCTCCCAGGGCGATGCACCAGACATCGCAAGAGCTATAAAAGCCATGGTAGCAGCTATGACACAGCAGAGTACTGCGATGATGCAGCAGCATGAGGCATCGATGCAGCGACAAGCAGCGTCGCTTGAGCAACAACTTTTTTGTAATGCAATAAATGGAAGCTGCTAGGTTAGCTGCTGAAGATGCCCACAGACAGCATATGGAGGCCCTCCGCCAACTAGAGGAGAATAGGACGGTTGTACCCGCCTCCGGTGCTGAACCACGACCTGCAGTTAGGGAGTGGAGCTTGGAAGACTTTCTAAAGCATCACCCGGCGAAGTTTGACGGCAAGACTAGTCCTGACACCACAGACCAATGGCTGAAGGACCTGGAGCGCATCTATGATGCAAAGATGTGCCCCACAGAAAACAGACTGGCGTTCTTTGTGTATATGCTCACGGGGGAGGTGGAGCATTGGTGGATCAACACCAAATCCATCACAGAGGAGAGAGATGAGCCAGTGACGTGGGAGGCTTTCAGAGAGAGATTCCTCTCTGAGTACTTTCCAAACAACATCCGTTACGCCAAGGAGGTGGAATTCCTCCAGTTGACCCAGGGAGGGAAGACTGTGACAGAGTATGCTGAGAGATTCAAGCACCTCAGTCGCTTCTATACACTACCACTTGATGAGGAGTGGAGATGCCGTAAGTTCGAGAATGGTCTGTGCAGTGATATCTGTTTGATGGTGGCCCCTTTGTCCATCAAGGACTTTGCCGCTCTAGTGGAGAATGGCAGAGTGATGGAGAAGATGAAACGTGAGGTAGAAGGCCAGCGCCCACAACAGCCACAGCTGCCTCAGAGGATTGGTGGACCATCTAGGTCCAAACCTAGGCATGAGGAGCAGAGGAGGTCGTATGACAAAGCCCACCACCAGTCCCAAGGGTCTAGGAGTTTCTCCCCTTAGCAGGGTCGAGTACAGTGCTACATATGTGGAGGCCCTCACCTGAGGAATGCTTGCCCACGTATGGAGAGTTATCGTCGGTGCAACAACTGTGGCAAGGAAGGCCACTTTGGGAAGGATTGCCCCAACCTTGCCAGGGCAGTGATACGCCCTCCAGTTCAGACTCCTCACCAGCATCAGCGGAGGGACAAAGGCAACATGCCTCAGGTGACGGGCAGAGTCTACACTATGATCAGAGCAGAGGCTGTAGGCTCAGGTAACCTTATTATGGGTTATTGTGTGATTTTTGGGATGAGATGCTGTGTGTTATATGATTCTAGAGCGACACACTCCTTTGTGTCAAATACATGTGTGGAACGGTTGGGTCCGTTGGTGTGCGAGCTGTAGTGTGAGCTTGCGGTGTCTACTCCGGCGTCGGGTTTGGTTAGGACGTCGTCCTTATGTGCTAGGTGTCCAGTGGAGGTAGAGGGACGCAGGTACAAGGTGAACCTAATTTGTCTGCCTCTACAAGAGTTTGAGGTAATCTTAGGGATGGATTGGCTCTTTGCCAATCGCATTCTTATAGATTGCCGAGAAAAGAGATTGTTATTCCCCAACTCAGAGGAGCCTGAGTTGTTATCGTCCCAAGGGGTTTTGAAGGAACTACAAGGTGGTGCTTAGTGCTTCGTGATCTTCACACATCTAAAGGTGGAAGGAGGACAGATGGAGTCCGCCATACCAGTGGTGTAGGAATTCGAAGATGTATTCCCAGAGGAAGTGCCAGGGTTACCTCCCCACAGAGAGATGGAGTTCTCTATTGATCTAGTGCTGGGGACGGGTCCGGTATTGATGGCTCCATACCGCATGGCTCCGACGGAGTTGGTTGAACTTAAGAAACAGATTGAGGAGCTGATGGCGAAGCAGTTTATCCGACCCAGCACTTCGCCTTGGGGAGCACCAGTGTTGTTGGTGAAGAAGAAGGATGGGAGTTCACGTCTATGTGTGGACTACAGGCAGTTGAACAAAATGACGATCAAGAATAAGTACCGTCTTCCGAGAATCGACGACTTGATGGATTAGTTGCATGGATCGATAGTATTCTCGAAGATTGATCTGCGATCAGGATACCACCAGATATTGGTGAAGGCTGATAATGTATAGAAAACGGCCTTCAGATCCTGGTATGGACACTACGAGTACATGGTTATGCCTTTTGGTGTGACCAATGCTCCGGCAGTGTTCATGGACTACATGAACATGATCTTCCGACCCTTCTTAGATAAGTTTGTCATAGTCTTCATATACGACATTCTCATCTATTCTAAGACTTAGGGGGAGCATGCTGAACATCTGAGGTTAGTGCTTGGTGTTCTGAGGGAAAAGCAGTTGTATGCCAAGTTATCCAAATGCAAGTTCTGGATGGATGAGGTACAGTTTTTGGGCCATGTGATATCTGCACAAGGCATTGCAGTGGATCCAACGAAGGTTGAGGCGGTGGTTAAGTGGGAAAGTCCTAAGTCTGCCATAGAGATAAGGAGTTTCGTGGGGTTAGCGGGCTACTATAGGAGATTCATAGAGGGATTCTCCAAAATAGTGGCGCCTCTAACACTGCTTACTCGGAAGGACCAACCTTGCACTTGGACGGACAAGTGTGAGGAGAGCTTTCAGGAGCTAAGGAGAAGGTTGACGAGTGCTCCTATATTGGTGATTCCTGATGTGGGAAAGCCCTTTGAGGTTTATTGTGACGCCTCTCATTTGGGACTTGGTTGTGTTTTGTTGCAAGAAAAGAAGGCAGTGGCGTATGCTTCGAGACAACTTAAGGTGCATGAGCGTAACTACCCCACTCATGACCTAGAGTTGGCAGCCATAATGTTTGCCTTGAAGATCTAGAGGCATTACCTCTATGGTGCACAATTTCAGGTGTTCAGTGATCATAAGAGTCTCAAGTATCTGTTTGATCAGAATGAGCTGAACACGAGGCAGAAGAGGTGGATGGAGTTCTTGAAGGACTATGATTTTGAACTGCTATATCACTCAGGGAAGGCAAATGTAGTGGCTGATGCCTTGAGTAGGAAGACCGTACATGCTGCACAACTTATGATCAAGGAGGTGGAACTACTAGAGAAGTTCAGGGACATGAGGCTACAGGTGGAGTTGGGGTCCAAGTCCATTAGGTGTAGTACCCTTACTATCTCTAGTGACTTTTTGGACTAAATCAGAGAGAGGCAGTTGTTGGATGCCAGTCTAAACAGAGTTAGAGAACAACTTGGGTTGGATGAGGCTAGAGACTTTGCCTTGGGTAATGATGGTATACTGAGATTTCAGGGTAGAATCTGTGTACCTGATGATGTAGAGGTGAGGAAGTTGATCCTTGAGGAAGGGCACAAAAGTCGTCTTAGCTTGCATCCTGGCATGACTAAGATGTATCAAGACCTCAAGGAGACCTTCTGGTGGTAGGGGATGAAGAAAGATGTGGCCCTATTTGTATCAGCCTGTCTGACCTGTCAGAAGGCGAAGGTAGAGCACCAAAGGCCCGGTGGGAACTACTAGAGAAGTTCAGGGACATGAGGCTACATGTGGAGTTGGGGTCCAAGTCCATTAGGTGTAGTACCCTTACTATCTCTAGTGACTTTTTGGACTAAATCAGAGAGAGGCAATTGTTGGATGCCAGTCTAAACAGAGTTAGAGAACAACTTGGGTTGGATGAGGCTAGAGACTTTGCCTTGGGTAATGATGGTATACTGAGATTTCAGGGTAGAATCTGTGTACCTGATGATGTAGAGGTGAGGAAGTTGATCCTTGAGGAAGGGCACAAAAGTCGTCTTAGCTTGCATCCTGGCATGACTAAGATGTATCAAGACCTCAAGGAGACCTTCTGGTGGTAGGGGATGAAGAAAGATGTGTCCCTATTTGTATCAACCTGTCTGACCTGTCAGAAGGCGAAGGTAGAGCACCAAAGGCCCGGTGGGATTCTTCCGCCTTTGGAGATACCAGTGTGGAAATGGGACAGCATCTCGATGGACTTTGTGACCCATTTGTCACGAACTTTTAGAGGACATGACACCATCTAGGTGATAGTGGATCGATTGACCAAGAGTGCCCTCTTCTTGGCGATGAACTTGAGGATGTCCATGGCCAAGTTGGCCCAAGCTGTACATTAAGGAGATCATGAGGTTGCATGGAGTACCTTCGAGCATAGTTTACATCCCGGTTCTAGCAAACCTTACAGGAGGCTTTGGGTACCAAGTTGACTGTGAGCTCAGCTTACCACCCCCAGACTGAAGGCCAATCCGAGAGGACCATCCAGTCACTTGAGGACTTATTGCAGACGTGTATATTAGATCACCTGGGAGCTTGGGATGAGGTGCTACCCTTGATTGAGTTTACCTATAACAACAGCTTTCATGCAAGCATTGACATGACGCCATATGAGGCTCTTTATGGTAGGAAGTGTAGGACTCCCCTATGTTGGTATCAGGATGGGGAAGCAGTAATTGTCGGACCAGAATTGTTAGAACAAACTACTAAGAAAGTCAGGATGATGAGAGATAGGATGCAGGCCTCTCAGAGTATGCGATCATGTGTTCTTGAGGGTGACCCAAACCACTAGTGTGGGAAGGGCTCTCCGCTCAAGGAAGCTTTCTCCTAAGTTCCTTGGTCCCTATCAGATCACGAGGAGGATTGGACCGGTGGTTTACGAGATAGCTTTGCCCCCTTAGTTGGCGAATCTTCACCCGGTATTCCATGTGTCACAATTGAGGAAATATGTTTTCGACCCGTCTCATGTGTTGGGAGTTGAGGATATACAGATCAGAGAGGACCTTACTATGGAGGTGCCACCCATCGCTCTAGAGGATAGCAAAGTTGAGGAACGCCGAGGAAAGGCGGTCCACCTGGTTAAAGTCATATGGGATCCGAGGACAGGTGACTCGACTTGGGAGTTGGAGGAGGACATGAGGAAATCACACCCACACCTTTTTACCTGGTAAGCTTTAATTTTCAAGGTCAAAAATTTTGTTGTTGGGGAGAATATAAGGCCCAATTTTCTGCCCTAAAGTTTTAAGAGGTGCCATTGAGCTGTTGGGCCTAGGGGCTAGCCCAAAGGATAAAGTCACCCAAGTCTGACCTAATTGACTCATTCCACACTTTCAGACTATCCGCTTCCTTGGTGCTTAGAGCCACAACCGTCTCCTCCGTTAGGGTTCCGAAGGTTAATCAGATCCCCGTTTAGCGATCTCGCTTCTGCTCACGTAAGTGCTCTTCAACTCATAGTTTTTCCTCTCTAGCCTAGTTTCATAGTTGTTGTCGGGGTTCCGTAATGACCCACTTTTGCTCACTGTTTCCAGTTCAGAGTCTGCTCCTAGAGCTGTTTGTGCTCCACAGTTTGGGTGTCGAGGTTTCTATATAGCATTATCCAGGTAAGGGAAGCTAGACCTTACTTTGTTGTTATTTTTTCTCCGCTTGTGTAGCTGTATCTTGCCATGGAATGTATTGTATGTGTTGTGAACCTATGAAGTATATAATTTTTTGGCTGTTTAGATCTATTACGAGACTTAGCATGAGAGAACAGTGGCAAGCACTGGTTTTCTCGCCCAAGCGAGCACGTCTCGCCTAGGCGAGACTATTAAGAGCTCGCCTGGGTTTTTCTACGCGAGGTGTCACCTGGGCGACGCGTTTCCTCTTGCGCGAGCCACATTCTCGCTCAGGCGAGGAGGGCTCGCCTAAGCGAGAGGACGCAGTAAGCCACTGTTCCCCCTTTTCGAGCCCTCGCCTAGGCGAAGGGGGCTCGCTTGAGCGAGAGCCTCTCGCCTGAGCGAGACCCTTCAGCCTGAGCAAGGTGCTAGGTGAGGCAGTGCAATGTGTGATCTTTTTCTTGACTTTGTATGGTGAATGCTTGCTTGGTTTTAAGTACTGTGCTGAAAGTATGAGAGAAATGAGTATGCATGAGTAGTGTAAGTCATGAATTGTGAATAATGGGTTGATATCACCTTAGCATGAGACTTTGATGAAATGGTTGGTATTAAAGAGGCATGATAACAAGATGAGTTGGAAATCCTTTATGCATGGATGGTTTATGATGAATTGAAATGAGTTGGACCTGGAACCAGAAAGGTGTAGTCTTTAAAGGTTAGCATGATGAATGTATACTTGCATGGTGAATGTTATTTCGCCGTGTGATTATGTTTGGTCTGTGTCAGTGCGTAATTACTTGGTGTCTCTAAGTGAGACTTTCAGGGTCGTGCTTAAGTGGTCGGGATGTAATTCCATGGCCCTTGTTAGTGGGTGTCCATGGTGGTGCCCCATCTTTATAACTTGGTAAGGATTCAAGGAAAGGTTGCATCCTGACGCTCTAAGGAGTCGATTAGTCTCACCTAGAGTGGACTGACTCCTATGGTAAGAGTAGCAAGAGGCCTGAAATTCATTAAGGACTAACCTTGTGGTAAGGGAAATTGATTCATTGTAACACTTATAACACATAGCTCGGGGGTGAACAGAGGTATCCACCTTAAGTGCAAGCATTCGCTGAATTCGACTAGGTTATTTGTATCTGGATGAGTCGAGTCGTGTCTTAGTGTATTGTTTGGAAAGTCATAACATGCTTAGTTGATATGTGTATAGGGGATTGTGAAAATATATTTGATGGTATGAATGAAATATTTTGTGCTCTAGCTTACCCTACTTTCGTTGTTGTGTGTTCTGTTGTGTGATACTCTCTTTTGCAATGATCATCAACTTGTTGGTGTGAGCAGATGCGAGGAACACCCGTGGACAACATGGAGGTGATGGTTCCGCTGCATAGTCCGCGTGGACTGTACCTTATTTCTTAATGGGCTTTTCTTTAGGGCTATGGCCCATGTATTGCTTTGCGCTTTATTACTCTACTTCCAACTGTTAGACTTTTCAACTGTTTTTTGTTGGCATCGTGGTGTGCCTAGTTTTGTAGAGGTAGTGTTAAGGATCCCAAGCCTGCGCTGTTGTACTATTTATGTGTAGCGTTTCTTTTAATTACGCTTATTAATTAAATGGGACGTTACAATTATTATTATTATTTTTGTTACTATTATTATATTATTATTATTACTATTATTATTATTTTCCTTAATATTATTATTATTATTATTAATTTATTTTAACGTTATTATTATTATTACTATTATAATTATAATTATAATTATAATTTATTAGTATTATAATTTTTATTATTTTTGTTATTTATATTATTATGATTAATATCTTTGTTTTTATTTTTATTGTTATTACTTATTATTATTCTTATCTTTATTATTATTTCTATTACTATTATTATTATTATTATTATTATTATTATTATTTTCCTTAATATTATTATTATTAATTTATTTTAATATTGTTATTATTATTACTATCATCATTATAATTATTCTTATGATTATTATTAATAATTTTACTATATTTTAATATTATTATTTATTATTATTATTTTCTTTTCATTTCTTTTACTATTATTATTATTATTATTAGTATTATAATTATTATTATTGTTATTTATATTATTATTTTTATTTTTATTTTTATTGTTATTACTATTATTATTATTATTTTTATTACTATTTACTGTTATTATAACTATTATTATTTTATTTTATTTTATTATGATTATGATTATACTATTTTATTATTATTGTTAATTTTATAATTTTTTTATTTTATTTATGATTTTTTTATAATTATTATTGCTTTATTTTATTATTATTATTATTATTTTATTGTTGTTTTATCTTATTAGTATTATTGTTTTCTTATTATTGTTTCATTTTATTTTATTATTATTTTCATTATTTTTATTTTTATTGTTTCATTTTATTAATATTTTAATTATTATAATTATTATTGTTGTTATTGTTATTTTTATTATTATCATCATTACTATTTTATTGTCCGTGCGATATTTTGGGGCAATGGTTATGAGTTCTTTTTGGGTTGTATATTGTTTGATTGTCTATGATTGTGTTAGGTATAACACTTTATTTTCATGGTTTTATATGAATTTATAAAGGGATAGATGTGTGATTATACTTGAATGATGCATATGAGTTGTGATGTTGTAAATTTAAGTATATGAAATATATGAATGCATATTTTGGATTCTGGATGTTTGAGAATTGAATTGTTGGATGTTAGGAACTTAATTAGAGTACATAAAACTAGTAGTGTCACATTACTGGTGTAGCCCCTAACAGTGTAGAGTGAACCGCCAGGCAATAACTAGAAATAGGGAAGCTTTGTGTGTCGTGACGGTGTTGTGGAACCGCCAAGCGGTCTACACTTCCATTTCGCCTGGTGGCGCTTTAGCAGCGCCAGGCGATAGTGCATGGGCAAGGGTCTATTGCATATAGATTTGCATGGATGGGTTTGAGGGCTTGATCAAGGATATGCTGGATTAGTTACGAGCGGGGAGGTTCGTAACAGAGATTTGAGATGCGTGATTGATGCGGGCGGGGAGGTCTATATATGTTGTCCTCTTGTGTTTTGGTGTTTAAGCGACGGATAATCTCGCTTAGGCGAGGGTGGCTCGCCTAAGTGAGGTTTTGTTGTGGTCTGATGCAGTTTGCATCGAATTCTCGTTCAGCGAGGTTTCTGTGTGTTTTTGGGCGAAGGTACAACTCACTTAAGCGAGACGAGCTCGCCTAAGCGAGATGGTGTGATGTTGCCACTGTTTCATGCTCGCTCAGGCGAGATGATTCAGCTTATGCGAGGTTAATGTGCTCGCTTAGGGTGAAGGCACATGGCTTAAGCGAGAATGGCTAGAAGCCAAGTTTATACACAATGTTTGGACTGTTGGCTTGCTATTTCCTAAAGTATAGGAATTATATGCTTGTGTTTGTGGTGTTTGGGCTTGAAGGACTAAGTCCAATAGGGGTCTGGGATGTGCTTAATGGTGGGACGCGTGATGGGCATGGAACTGTGTAGTTCCCGTCGGCTGTTAAGTGGCGAGGAGTCCTTAGTATGGTGATTACATGCGTCGGGCGCACGATGGGCAAGGAACTGTTATGTTCTCGTTGGCTGCTATTGGGCGAGGAGTCCATAGTATGGTGATTGCGTGTGTGCCATGGTCCGAGCGAGGAAGGCTTGGATGTTTTACTACAGACGTGGAGTCTGTAGGGCAGGACTATGAGCAGGATAGGCTCGTAGGGTTGGACCATGAATGGGTTAGTTTCGTGGGAGCACAGTGAAGTCCCAAGACCTAGTTCATGCATATGACTCATGAAGGACTATGAGATCAGGGATAGGTAATTTGAAAATAATGAAATACTTTAGTGATGTTATTTTCTTTGGGATGCATGACATATATATATATATATATATATATATATATATATGTGTGTGTGTGTGTGTGTGTGTGTGTGTGTGTGTGTGTGTGTGTGTGCATAACTTACCCTATCTGTGTCTTTGTGATGATGATCAGATAACTTATTATCCGGGAGCAGATGATTTGACAAGTGAGCCAGTAAATGCTTAGAGGCAGAGTGCAGGTCTCTCTGGGGCTTTTGAAAGGATTTTTATTTAAAGAATTTTGATGTAATTTTAATTATGTTGAACTTTGGTAGATTTTGTAATAAAGTAATTGCGAATATTTGAATTATGTTACAATTAAAGTTTTCTAAATTTTCCCGCATTTTGGGAAATTATGATCATAAATGAGGTTTATTAATATCTTTGTGGAACTTTGCTTTTAATTATTCGTCTATATTTCTTTAAAAGTAATATTCTAAGTAATATTCCTTAGGGATGTTACAACCTAAGGATCTAATTCTGAGATGTTGGAATTAGTTACAGCGGCTATGCAGTAGGTAATCCGACGAGCCTTCTGATTGTTCTCATAAAACTTCCTAGCTACCTTATGATTAACCTTCATCGCCACAACCTTCTCTCTAGCAAGTGGAAAATTCATCTTGAGATGCATTGTTGATACTATTTGAGCTGATGTATGACCTTGTGAAAGACTAGTAAACCTCACTATTGATTGCCTATGGGTCGAGTTACCACTTACAGTCACATGAGACGTTTGAAGACGGACTAAGAAGACTGGGCTAGAAATTGGGCCTTAGTTCACCCAATAGTTAGGTTAAATTTTATTAATAAGATACAATTATGAAAGATCATGTAGTTATTATCTTTGTAATATTTGTTTTTGTTATTATCTTTTGTAACCAAAATATTATCTTATTTTCCAGAGAATAAAAAATTTGTAACTTATTTGCTTATAAACAAAATGCTAACTCCCATGGCTGAAGGACGAAACTATTTTGGCTTAAGGTAGTCATTGACTTAGAGTTAAGAAAGTTCACTTTTTTTTTGCTCTTCGGTTTAATGCACTTAACTTTTTACTAAAGCAAAAAGAAGAATGGTATTATATATCATAACGTAACTAATATTGCATCACCTAGTATTTCTAAAGGAAGGGTATTTTATAAGAAAACTAACCCTAAGGAACCTAATGATATAGGAATACCTATGACCAACATAATTTCTTATGCATATATATTCAACAAACGATATATAAAGGTTGTATTATAATTCATTGTAAAAACAATTTAGATATTGTTAAGATACTAGTAGTTATAATATCTTATGTTACTTATAATATTATGTATATGGGCTTAGCCCATATTTTCTTTATTGTTCATTATAAACACCTTTCGTGAAGACACCTCTCTTGAAGACACAAGAGATGAACACCTTTCTCTGAATCACAGAGAGAACTTTGACCTTAGCTTTCTTAGCAACAGTAGCAGCACTCAATCTCCTCGAAAATCATCTCAGGAAAAGTTATCACTCTACCCAAACTAGGTTTTTCAAAGCTCTTTTGAGAACACTCAGAGAACTCTCTTTTTAGTCACAACACTAGCACTCTAGCTTCTCAGAAAGGTAAATTCGAAGTAGCTATGTTGTTCTTTAAATAAGGAGTTTCAAAAATTAGATCAAAAACTGAATAGTCACGTTCAAACTGACAGGGATAATCGATTATCACGATTATTCCAGTGTGCTTTCTAAAACAAAACTTTGAACAGATAATCGATTATCAGAGGTGATAATTGATTATCACAATGATTTTTACAAAAATGCAAGAGTTATGATCTGGTTGTTGATTCTAAGATATTCTAAGCTTTTTAAACATTTTACAAGATAACTTTAAACATAAAATAGTTGTCTTCATAATGTCTTCCAGGTGGCTTTTAGGTTTCTTTTATAATCATCAAAATCTTGCTTCAGCATTTTAAGTTGTCTTCTACTTTTGCCAACAATCTCCCCCTTTTTGATGATGATCAAAACAATATATTTAAAGTATCTACAATCAGAAATCTTACAAGTAAATTTGTTAGTAGCATTGTGTATTTAAACTTTTTGTTCTCCTGTTTTAATCATTTGAAAAAAGTTTAAGAGAAAAAGCTCCCCCTCAATTACATAGGGTAGATAAATAAAATGCATATTTATTTAAGATCAACCAATTTACAATAGCAAGAGAAAAAAAAAGAACCATAGCAATGATACAAACACCTAAAATTCTGGACTTATGTCATCTTCTTCATCATATTTGTCAAACTTATTTTCTAGATTAGAAATCTTAGAATCAAGTCCTCTAATTAAGCGAGTGACCTCTTCATGTCAAGTAGTGGAGATGAGAAAGAATTTTTCAAGTCTCTGGTTTAAGTTTAAAATGTGATCCTCTAGAGAAGAGGATGAGCCACCAACCCCACTAGATGAACCAATATTGGTGTCAACAGGATGGATAGGAGCAATGGGAGGGCTTTCTTCCTCTTCATTTTCAGAAGGTGGCATGTCATCCTTGCGAACGTAAGTTTTCCCCAAAGGAATAAACTTCATTTGTTTCAAGGAGTTTTTTGCAATTTTGTTGGCATCAATGGTTTGATGAGATTGTTCATCAGATACGTTCACGCCTTTGTACTCACAAATGCGAGAGATAAACAGAGAATAAGGGAGTGGATATTGAGCGAGCCGCTTCGCTTTGAGCATTGCGTCAAGAATGATGCTTGGCCAGTGGATAGGAATATGATTGAGCATAACTCAAATAATCATGAGATCAACTTCACTACACTATGCATGATTTGTACCACGGCGACATAAAATCCAGACAATGAGTTAGTGAAGAAGACGCTCATCAACTTTGAGAGGGCCTGCTAGCAATTTTCTGCCTATTTCTTAATCAGGTTTTCTCAGAAATGATCTATAGGCAAATATTCTTTTAAATCCTTCAATACCTGCAGTTAGAATTGGAGAGGTGCCATCATGAATGGGAAATTAAGCAACATTTTCCCAGATATCATCATCCAGAATGATATCTACTCCTTTCACTTTTGTAAACCCCACTCCATCTCTGAATTTGTAGTTGTAGTAGAAGGCTCGTACTAAGTCAGGATAGTAGGTACCCTGCATTTCTGTGAAGAATTTTACCCCTTGTTCAGCTAGTAACACATGAATTGTAAAACGACAGTTGACAAACCATTGAGATTTGATGAATTTTGGAGTGATGAGAGGCTTGTCTTTCCATAAAGTGATGAATTCATATCTCCTTTCTTCATCTGAAATCAAACCTTCAATGGATGCAGTGCAAGATGTAGTTAGAGGTTGAGTAGCACGAGATGCAGTTCTTCTACGGGTAGGAATCTTCCTGCGAGATGCTTCAGCCATTTGTCCATGTGGAGGATAAAGGGAGCTTGAAGGTTTTTGAGAAAATGGAGGGTTCTTGAGTTTTTAATGTGTGAAAAGAGTGGAACAGTGACCAAAGTGGTTTGCATTTATAGGGAAGGATCTCCAACGGCCAAATGCACGCATTTTAATGCAAATCTAGCCGTTACAACGGCTAGTTTTTGAAATATCTTGGTCCAACGACGCATGATAATCGATTATCTGAATGTGATAATCAATTATTGTTTCAAAAGTTGTGTAAAACATGAATCCTGACGAACCGATAATTGATTATCTTTAGTGATAATCGATTATTCCAGAATGGTTTTGATACTTTGGTTTAGAAGTAGTGATAATCGATTATTGAGTGCAATAATCAATTATTCCAAAATGTGTTGGAATTTTAAAGGGAGACTAATAATCGATTATTGACTAAGATAATCGATTATTGATGCGCTGATTTTCGGATTTTTGGAGGATTTTGAGTTTTGGCATTTTTAAGAGATCTCTAATATGCCCAAGTCTCTCCTGAGTTCATAAAATCTATCTTTAGCTAATGGTTTGGTAAAGATATCAACTAATTGATGCTTTGTATCTACATATTCTATCTCACAGTTTCCCTTATTTATGTGATCCCTTAAGAAATGATGTCTTATTTCAATGTGCTTTGTCTTAGAGTACATGATGGGATTTTTGGTTAAATTAATAGCACTAGTATTATCACATTTCAAAGGTACATGATTTAGAAAAATATTATAATCTTCTAACTGATGTTTCATCCAAAGAATTTTAGCACAACAGTTTCCAACTCCTATGTATTTAGCCTCTATAGTTGACGAAGCCACACAAGCTTGTTTTTTGGAGTGCGAAGAAACTAATGAACTTCCTAAGAGGTGACAAGTACCACTGGTACTTTTTCTATCTATTTTACAACCACCATAGTCAGTGTATGAATAGCCTATCAAACTAGGGGATGCTCGTGAAGGATACCAAAGTCCAAAACATGTAGTTCCGTTTAAATATTTTAAGATTCTTTTCACAGCAGTAAGATATGATTCTTTTGGATTGGCTTGAAAACAAGCACACACACATACAGATTGCATAATATCAAGTCTACTCGCAGTAAGATATAACAATGAACCTATCATGCCTCTAAACATAGTTTGATTTACCTCTATTCCTGATTCATCTTTGTCTAAATAGCAAAAGGTTCCCATAGGAGTACTTGCTTCCTTAGCAGTATCCATTCCAAATTTCTTAAGTACTTCATTACAATACTTAGATTGAGAAATGAAGGTTCCATTTTTCATTTACTTAATTTGCAGACCCAAAATGAATGTCAATTCTCCCATCATTGACATTTCAAACTCTCCCTACATTATACTTGCAAAACCCTTACATAGAGAATTATCAGTATCCATTCCAAATTTCTGAAGTACTTCTTTACAGTAGTTAGATTGAGAAATGAAGGTTCCATTTTCCATTTGCTTAATTTGCAGACCCAAAAAGAATGCCAGTTCTCCCATCATTGACATTTCAAACTCTCCTTGCATTATACTTGCAAAACCCTTACATAGAGAATTATCAGTAGATCCAAATATTATATCATCTACATAAATTTGAACTAATAAAATATGTTCACCTACTCTTTTAATAAACAGAGTTAAATCAATTTTTCCTCTTTCAAAATTATTTTCTAGCAAAAATGTGCTTAATCGTTCATACCAAGATCTAGGTTCTTATTTTAATCCATACAATGCTTTCTTCAATTTAAAAATGTGATTAGGAAACTTATAATCTTCAAAACCAGGTGGTTGTTCAACATACACATATTCTTTAATCAATCCATTTAATAAGGCACTTTTAACATCCATCTGATATAGTTTAAATTTCATGCAAGAAGCATAAGCAAGAAGTAAACGTATAGCTTCTAACTTGGCAACTGGAGCATAAGTATCATCATAATCTATACCTTCTTCTTGTATGTATCCCTTTGCTACAAGTCTGACTTTGTTCTTAGTGATGTTTCCATCTTCATCCAGTTTGTTTCTGAACACCCATTTTGTTCCTATGACTTTGTTAGAATCATCCCTTGGAATCAGTTCCCAAACTTCATTCCTTTCAAATTGATTAAGCTCTTCTTGCATTACAATGCACCATTGATCATCTTGAAGAGCTTCTTCTACATTTTTGGGTTCTATCTGTGAAACAAAAGCAATAATCATACAGAAATTTGACATATTTCTCTACTCCCTTTGATATATCTCCAATGACATTTTCCAGAGACAATCCTCTAGGTGATATCCAGCTTTTGGCAAGATCTTCAGGTTCAGACAGTGGATTCTCATTTAGGTACATTTCATCAAGAGTTTCTTTAAGATATTCTTCATCACCTACATTTGTTTTATTTGACTCAAGAGGATTTTCCTCAAGGTCCACAATTTCATCAAAAACATGCATGGATTCTTCTACATTTAAGGTTCTTCTATTAAAAACTTTGTAGGCTTTACTAGTTAGTGAATATCCTAAGAAAATAGCTTCATCTGCTTTAGAATCAAATTTACCCAAATTTTCTTTTCCATTGTTTAAGACAAAACATTTGCATCCAAATATTTTTAAATGTGCTACATTAGGCTTTCTTCCTTTAAATAATTCATAAGGGGTAATTTTCAAGATAGGTCTAATGAGCATCCTATTTAGTACATAACAAGCCGTGCTTACAGCATCAGTCCAAAAATATTTAGGCACTTCATATTCATTCAACATTGTGTGAGCTAGTTCCTCTAAGGATATATTTTTCCTTCCTACAACTCCATTTTGTTGAGGAGTTCTAGGTGCAGAAAAATGATGCATAATTTCGTTCTCTTCACAAATTTTTTCAAACAATTCATTTTGAAATTCCCCACCATGATCACTTCTCAAAATTTCAATTTTCAAATCCTTTTCATTTTGAATCACTTTTGCAAATTTCTTAAAAGCTTTAAAAGCCTCACTTTTTAGTATATCTTGAGTAGTCATCAACAATAACAACAACATAGTAATTTCTCCCAAAGCTTTTTATCCTAGAAGGACCAAACAAATCCATATGCAAAAGTTCTAATGGCTTTGATGTAGAAATCACATTTTTTGAATGAAATGATGAGTTTACTTGTTTTCCTTTTTGACAAGTAGCACATAATCTATCTTTTTCAAACTTTATTTTCCAATTACTAAGTCTTTAGAGATTAGTTTGTTTAAATGTTGCATATGAATATGAGCATCTCGTTTATGCCACAACCATGGATTTTCTTCTTTAACAACCAAACAAGTTATATCACTAGATGATGCATTATCAAGATCAATCAAGTAGATGTTATTATGTCTCATACCTTTCAAGGTGACTTCCTTAGAGTCCTTTTGATGAATAGTGCAGTAGTCACTCTCAAAGATGACTTTGAGTCCTTTATCACATAATTGGCTTATGCTGAGAAGATTATGCTTTAGTCCTACCACAAATAGTACATCCTTGATCTCCAATGTATTTCCTCCACCAACATCACCCGTTCTAAGTATTTTTCCCTTGTTATCCCCATATGTAACAAATCTTTGTTCCTTTCTTTTAAAGTTCTTAAACTTCCTTTTATCTTCATTCATGTGCCTTGAACAACAACTGTCAAGATACCACATTGATTTCTTGGATTTAGAAGTCATCTGCAAAATAAAGAAACAATTTCTTTAGGTCCCCAACAACTTGTTTGGGTCCTTAGGGTTAGAATAAAAATATCTACCTATGAACAGGCACCCACTGATACTTCCCATTTGGAACACCAAAATGTTTAATATTGCATTTATTTGAAGTATGACCATTTTTCATGCAATAAAAACAAGTAGCAGTACATACATATGCATTCATAGAATAAGAAGTTCCTTTTTCTACCCAAATTCTACGAGTTCTTTTAATTTTATTTTTCTTATTATAATTATGAGCATGCTTGTTCTTATTTGGATTTTTTTTAAGATCAAGTTTTTCAGAATTTTTATTTTCCAATGCATCTTCAAGATGTTTCTCCAAAATACATATATCAAACATGTAACTTTTACAAGAAGCACATTCAATAGTTTCTTTTTCTTTGTTTTCTAATATTGAAATTTTATTTTTCAAATTTTCTTCTTCAAAAGAGATTTTTCAAACTTACTTTGCAAATCTTTAAAATCAGATTTTAATTTTCTGTGAGCAGTATCTAATTTACTAGATTTAACAAGTAATTGTTGAAATGCATCATAAAGATCATAATAGTCATTTTCATTGCAAGTAGAACTTACCTCGCTGTCAGAATCATCATGATTAGCCATCAACCAGAGATTTGCTTCTTCATTTTCAGAATCATTAGAATTTGATGTGCTTGAGGCATTATTTTCCCATGTTATGTATGCCTTTTTCTTAAAAAAATGTATGCCCTTCCTTTCTTCACTTTTCTTTGAATTTGGACAATCAGCTTTGACATGTCCAGTTTCTCCACATCCATAGCACTTGAAGTTTGAAGATCATCCTTGATTCTCCTTCTTATTGCTCTTGAATTGATTTTTACCTTTGGCCTTCATGAATTTTGTAAACTTCTTAATCATCAGACTCAGATTCTCATCATCATTAGAGTCTTCTTCTTTTTGCTTTTTGCTTTTTGCTCTTTATAACTTTAGATTTAAATGCAATATTTTTGTTTCTTCCAAGATCTTCTTCTTCATTTAATCTACCCAGTTCAAGCTTGTGCTCTCTTAGCTTTCCAAATAGAGTTGCCATCGTCATCGTTGCAAGATTTTGGGACTCCATGATGGTCGTCATCTTTGGCTGCCAAGTCCTGTTCAAGGATTTAAGAATTTTTATATTCAATTCATCAGTGTTAAAAGTTTTACCTAGACCCGTGAGATGATTGACGATGTGTGTAAATCTTTTCTGCACATCATAGATGGTTTCTCCTTGTTGCATCTGAAACATTTCATATTCTTGGATCAAGGAGTTATTGCGTGCCCTTTTTACGTCATTTGTTCCTTCATGAGTCACACGCAAAATTTCCCTCATATCACGTGCACTGGTGCAGACTGAGATTCTGTAAAACTCATCAAGGGTTAAAGCATATGAAATAATATTTCTAGCCTTAACATCGTACTAAGCTCGTCTATTTTCATTTGCAGTCCATAATGAGAATGGCTTTGGTTCCTACACATCATTAACAACATTAGCAGGCACAAATGGACCATTTAAGACAGCATCCCAAATACCCCTATCAACAGATTCCAAAAATATTTGCATTCTAACTTTCCAAAAGGGGTAATTTTCACTAGTGAAAATAGGAGGTCTGTTGATAGATGCTCCCTCAGCAAAGGTTTGATTTTGTCTAACCATTTTCGAAAATTTTGAAGAACTATCAAAGAAAGCTCTGATACCAATTGTTGGTATCACGCATCGGAATGTTTAGCGTTTGGACAAAAACCAAGAGGGGGTGAATTGGTTTTAAGTAAAAAATTAATACTTTAAAATTTTTCCGAAATTTTACTGTTTAATTTGATATTAGTTCCTTTATATGCAACAATAGTTTCAATATAGAGATGGAGAAGAAGATTGAACACAAGTATTTATACTGGTTCAGATTAAAAGATCCTACGTCCAATTGTTAATCTCTCAAATAAAGAGATTAACTCAATCACTAACAAATATCATATTACAATCAGATAACAAAAGAATAGGGAAAGAAAACACCTCTATTGAAGACACAAGAGATGAACACCTTTCTCTGAATCACACAAAGAATCTTGACCTTAGTTTTCCTAGCAACAACAACAACACTCAATCTCCTAGAAAATCCTCTTAGGAAAAGTTATCGCTCTACCCACATTAGGCTTTTCAAAGCTCTTTTGAGAACACTCAGAGAACTCTCTTTGCAGTCACAACACTAGCACTCTAGCTTCTCAAAAAGGTAAATTCGAAGTAGCTCTGTTGTTCTTTAAATAGGGGTTTCAAAAATTAGGTCAAAAATTGAATAGTCACGTTCAAACTGACAGGGACAATCGATTATCACTAGTGATAATCGATTATTCCAGTGTGCTTTCTAAAAACAAAACTTTGAGCAGATAATCAATTATCAGATGTGATAATTGATTATACCAGTGCTTTTCTGAAAAATTGGACTCAGCTCAGGATAATTGATTATCCTAAGTGATAATCGATTATCACAATGATTTTTACAAAAATGCAAGAGTTATGATTTGGCTATTGATTCTAAGATATTCTAAGCTCTTTAACCATTTTACAAGATAACTTTAAACATAAAACACTTGTCTTCATAATGTCTTCCAGATGGCTTTTAGGTTTCTTTTATCATCATCAAAATCTTACTTAAGCATTTTAACTTGTCTTCTGCTTTTGCCAACTTATATTTAATTTTCACTATATTTACTCTTTTACTGCCATTCAAATGTTGGGTGTATCTATTTTATAGTATATGTTAATGATATTGTTCTTACCAGCAATGATCACCATGACATTTCCCAAATGGAACAACACATTTGTCACCACTTTCAAACCAAAGATATTAGCAAACTGAAATACTTCTTGGGGATTGAGGTAGCAAAATCTAACAGTGGTACTTTTATATCTCAAAGAAAGTATGCATTCGATATTTTGGAGGAAACTAGGTTGATGAACTCAAAATCTGTTGACACACACATGGATCCCAATATCAAACTCCTCTAGTCAGGGGGAGCCTTTCTAAGATCATGAGAAGTATAGTATATTAGTTGAAAAATTGAACTACCTTACTTTTACTCATCCTGACATTTCCTTTGCAGTCAATGTGGTGAGTCAATTTCTCAATTTCCCATGTGTAGATCATTAGAATGCAATCATTCGTATATTAAAGTACATTGAAGGATCTCCTGAAAAATGTTTATTACATGGTCACAGTAACCATACTAAAGTTGTCTATTATTTAGATGTTAAATGGGCAGGGTCTCTTTCTGATAGAAGATCTGATTTTGGCTACTATGTTTCCATTCAAGGTAACTTGATTTCTTGGAAGATCAAGAAACAAAGTGTTGTGACAAGATCTAATGTAGAAGCATAATATAAAGTTATGGCCTCAATCACTTATGAACTTGTGTGACTTAAACAATTACTTTAAGAATTACAATTTGGAGATGTCACTCAACTTACAGTTATATGTGACAATCAAGTTGCTATTCATATTAGCTCTAATCTTGTCTTTCATAAAGGACCAGGCACATTAAGATTGACCGTCATTTTGTTCAAGAAAAGATTGTATCTAGAGACATCAAGACTGAGTTTGTTAACTCAAGTGATCAGTTAAAAAATATTTTCACTAAATCTTTATGAGGACCTAGAATTAATTATATTTGTAACAAACTTGGTACTTAAATTTATTTGTACCATCTTGAGGGAGAGTGTTAAATATTGTTAAAATATTGATATATGTTAGTTACAATATTATGTATTTGGACTCAATCCATATTGTTCATTATAAATATATTACCTACACGAGTAATTACTCCTATATCATATTTTCACTCTATTCAATAAACTCCATGTGTCACATTAAACACCGAAAGTGTCATTTGCTAAAGAGAAATTTTAAATTTATTTCATAAAATGCATGGATGAAATAAATTTATATTAAGCTTAGAAACTAAATACAATCTTTTAAAATAATTTGGAATAAAAAACACATTTAGTTTTTGTAAGGCCCCCTTTATTTATTTGCTTTTCTACCCTAATTTTTAAGGGCTCATCCTAAGCAGATAGGCCTAAAGGTTGGCCCATAGGGTGTCAAGCTCCCTAAAGCAGCCAAACACCCTTATTTTGCACCCACTTGCAAAAAGAAAGCCACTTACTCTTTCCTTTCTCTCCATAGAAGCTCTGCTAGGGTTTGGTACCACCTTGGTCAAGCTAGTTTGAACTTATTCCTTTCCCACGTAAGTTGTCCCTTATCCAATACTTTCCTTTTCCTAGCACTGTTGTCTTGGTTCCAACTAAGGTTTCTCTTGGTAACTTTGTTTCCTTCTGTTCCTTTATTTCTCTAGCTCACTAAGTTATTCCTAGAGCTACCATGCTCAACTGTTTGAGTGTCTGAGACCTTGGCTAGCATTTTCCAGGTAAGGGAAGCTAGGGTTTCGTATTTAAAATCTATTTTTCCTATTTTTGGTTCTGTTTTGCGTTTCTGATGCTTGTGTGATGTCCACGATGGAATGAATATGCATGGTTTTCTGTTTGGATGAATCTCTGGTTTTGCAGGCGTAGAACAGTGAGGGAGAACTGTTATTTTTGCCCAAGCGAGCTCGTCTCGCCTAGGCGAGAGTAGTAGAAGCTCGCCCAGGGGTTTTCGCTCGAGCACTCGCTCAGACGAAAAATTGAGTTTTTGAGTTAAAAACCATCTCGCTCAAGCGAGATGGCCTCGCCTAAGCGAGAGTTCGCAAAACCCCTAGGACCTCTATTCACAGTCTCGCTTGAGCGAGAGCTTGCAGCTTGAGCGAGAGCACTCCTCTCGCCTGAGCGAGGGCTCCTAGCTTGAGTGAGACCTTACGTAGACCGCACTATTTTCTTTCATGATTGTTATTGATTATATGATTGGCTAGTTTGCTATGTTCAAAGTCTGAAGTATGCGAATATGCCTGAAATCTCTGATGTTATGGACTGGATTGATGAGTTTGGTATGACCTTGGCATGGAACACAAATGGGATGGTTGGTTATAAATGTTGGTATGGAATTGGTATGTAAAATGACTTTATGTTGGTTGGAGAAACATAATTTTGGTGTGGTCAGGACGTAATTCCACGATGGTTGCGTGGTAGTGCCTCATTGGTCAGGACGTAATTCCATGGATCTCTAGGTGAGATCTCATGGTGGTGCTTCATTGGTTAGGACGTAATTCCACGATGGTTGCGTGGTGGTGCGTCATGGTCATGACGTAATTCCATGACCCCTATTAGAGGGAGCTCATGGTGGTGCCTAATACTTAGGACGTAATTCCACGAAGTTCGTTGTGGTGCCTCATTATATAATTTAGTAAGGATTCAAGTAAGGACTGCATCCTAACACTCTAAAGAGTCAGTTAGTCTCACGTAGAGCGTATTGACTCAACTGGTGAGAATAGCGGGAGACCCTAGTCTTTGGCAGGATAATGGCCTTAGATGTTTGAAGGCTAACCTTATGAGTGGTAGGGTGAAACCCATTGACAATTGGCTCTACAGAGCAGTAGAGGCCACACAAGTGCAAGCCTCCGGTGAATTCGACTAATTATATGTATCCGGATAAGTCATGTCTTGAGTCTTAGTGTCTTGTTTGCGAGTCATCACATGCTTAGTTGATGTATGTATCTTTGACTATCAAATTGTATGCAATTGCATGATAAAACATTTTTTCCACTCTAGCTTACCCTTTCTGCTTTTCTTGTGTGTTGGGTGTGTTTTCTTCTTTTGCGATGATCATCAATTTATTGATGAGAGCATATGTGAGAACTCCTCGTGGTCATCAAGGTGATGGAGATTCCGCTACATAACTTTGAGTTGGATCCTATTTCTTCGAGTTTCTTTTGGGGCTGTAGTCCATGTACTACGTTGCTCTTTGAACCTTTATGTTGAATGCCATTAAATCTTTATCCTGTTTTGTATTGACATCGTGGTGTACCTTAGTTTCCTTCCTAAGTACGTTGCATTATTGTAAAGAATGATAATATACTCTATAACTTTGCTCTTAATATTATTTTAACGTTACATTTAATTAAGATTATTATTTATATGCGACGTTACATCTTTTGTTTCAAAATTTGGATTACTTCAATTTGACATCATTGATTTTTGTACATTGTTAAATCTTTCATGCCAAAAGGTTGATTTTATTAAAATTTTACAATTGTTTACCGCTTGCTTCATATATATGAGTTAATGTCCCCATTATTATTTGTTATTATTGTATGGATTATTCTTTAGAATTATATTTTATGATCTATGTTTCTTACCTTCGAGTGTATTTCATAAGTCTGTGTGCATAGCAAGTGATTACTTATCCTGTATCATATTTAACCCCTTTTAATTGTTAAGATAGGAGTATTATGGTAATTGTTTAAATTAAGAAATAATTAACAATTTCATTTTTTTTAAATCAATCACAATTACAAAAATTTTACTCATTTTTTTTGACTATGTTCTCCTAATCTAAATAATTTCACATTCTACTCTATTTTTCTTCTTTTCTTTCCTTTTATAGTCTCCCATTTTCCATCACTTGATCCAAAGAGAGGTTACATCCTAAACTCGGCACCAAATAGGAAAATCATAATCTGCCCAAAACAAGTTTTTTACATTGAAAATACAAACAACTAAGGAAAAAGAAAAAGAAAATATTTGGATCAATAGATACACAAGCCTATTTTACAATCATCCCACCCCCCCCCCCCCTCTTTTCTATTTCATGTCTTGCTTTTCCAACATTGAAGAAAAAGACTGGACCTGTTTTTCTCAAAGTTCATCATGCTCAAGGGTGAGATAGATTTTATTTCAAAAAAAGGGAAAGCAAGGGATAATCAGGGCAGAAACTGATGCACCAGTGAATGTCCTCATTGAAAAAATTTCCGGAAACCGTTGAATATTTTTAGGGCTCTTAACTCACCAGCCCTCATGTCTCTCAGTTTTCTTCTGAGTATCTGCAATCATTATTAAAAGGCATCCAGAATTAGTGCAAAGCATGTATTATATTGTGAAAGAGTCGTATGTTACCTTTGTTGAGTTGTGAAGTTACAAAAGAAAGTATCAAGCTAATTTGGACTTGGAGGTCTATTATTTACTTTTTGTATTATTTCATCCTTTTATTTCAATGCTTCATTTTTCAGACAAATGTATAAACTTATATGCTTGACAATATTCAAGTGTATGCACCCATCATAGTCATTCTTACATTTTGGATTTGGGTTTATATTTAACTCAACTATCCATAACAGGTTTTTCCTTCACTTATATGCTATATTTTCACCACATTGCTATTAGGATGTTATTGGACCCTCATAGATATTCAATCCTGCAAAACATTATCCTTAACATGTTCGATCTATAGAGTGAGAGAAGTGCTGAAGATCTTGACTAGAAATGTTATCAAAATAAAACATATAAATGGGAGACATGTATCACCTTAAAAATTGGTTTTATACGGTTGAAGTAAGCCCTGACCAAAATTATGAGTTGCAACAAATGCATTACTAGGTAAGTGTGGACCCCTGTCCCTCATTCCTAAATTTTCGTACAATAATATACAGTATATATATTTTTTTAAAAGCATCTTCTGTAATTTTACAATTTAATTTGTTCACTTCTGACCCCTCTTCATTTTTTTGGAAAGTGAAGAAGAAACATTTGTACATCAAACAAACTACGAGTGATTAGAAACAAAGAAGCTACAATACAAACAGGGTATATCCTAACTTTAATTTTTAAAAAGCAGCAGTTATATGGATTAAGGGATGGAGAAATTTAAAAATGTAAGCATATAAACTTACATATTGAGCACGAAATAATATCCTTCTCTCGCTATTACACAAGTCCACAGCTAGCTGTTTCAGAAAAAGCCTTCTATTGAGTTGTTTAGGAGAAGTCACATCCAAATCAAGTGATCCACTTGCCTGCAACAAAAAATTTCAATGCTCATTTGTGATACTTTTGATTGCCATGCAGGTAAAAGGGAAAGGGCTAGGATTAAATCATTTTATGTAACTTGATAAATGAGCTTTTTAAACTATGGCTATAAAAAGAGATTAAGCTTCCTTATTAAAGTGTTTCCTTGCCTGCAAGAACTTGTTGTATTTTGATATGCTTGCTTCACAGCTGTCTAGTATGAATTGCAATGCTTGCTCCTCTATTTCAGGATATCTCAAATCCTTCTTGGAGATGGTATTATTTGATGCTGCAGCAGCCATCTGTTAAAAGAATCACTCATAGGGTTATACAACATCCAAAGAAATTTCTTTCAGATTTTTAGTATCAGACCTCTTCAAAATTTTCTCCCATGCTTGAAGGACTGACAGCTAAATAAGCATAAGCCATTAATTCCAATGGCCAACCAGTTATCTGTATAGGAAAACACTGAGATCTGATAACAATAGAACAAACAAGTTAGTAACCGGTTCAATTACAAGTATATCTCAGAAAGCTGTTTCAAGGGCATACCAGACCAGAAAGAAATATTAATGTTTCCCATCTGAAAAATGAAGTCCTAAGTGAATCAGGAAAAAAGTACGCAACAAACGGCTATAGCCGTTTTGAAGTATGGACACTTCTATAAAGTAATTCACATGCTAAAAAGATAGAAAATATAAATTTTATGATATTTGTTGGAAAATTAAATATTGGAAATACCTCAGTCCTGAGTGAAATCAAGTGTCGAAAAATGCCAATTGATACAAAATTTTCAGTGAATGTTTTGATAGAACTTCTATGAAGGTATAAAATAGAATGCTTAAGAAAATAATTTTACAAGACCAGAAGCCAAGGAACATCATCCTTATACGTATAGGTATAATTATGTAATTTTAGGTACTCACGCTGATAATCCATATTTTTTCAACAGTTCTAACTTCTCCTTGTAGGATGCATCGGATTTCTTAAGTGACAGTGACAACTCAACTGAATCACTGGGATTGCCACCTTCCTTCGGAACAAATCCATAAGATAGCAAAAGCTCCCCATTTGATTTTTTTCCATACGAAATAAACACCTGTGCAATTTGATGCAGGCAATCAATTGCAATCTATAAATTTAAATAAAATTGCTCCTACAGCTCCTATCAATTGATATTTTACTTTTGAGGAAATATTGCAAACTGCATAGGCTTAATTGTTTTACTCGTGCATGTAGCACAGTGCACCTTTTCAAGGAACAAGGAATTTGTATCCATTTACTTGGGCTATTGTTTTCTCAAAAAGTTTAATTTAACAAATTCAAATCTGCCAATTTATGTTTACCTGCTCACCTGGTTGATAGGGCCGATCTGTCGTGAAGACAATTCCCTTTGATTGCTTGTCATAATCCAAAAATGTCTCCACCTGGATCAGTTAAAAATAAATCATCATTAAACATCCTAGGAAAGAAGTTTGAGGAATCTATATATGTTTTGGAGAAACAACATACCTCACAGCTATGATTTAGCATATCTGCCCAAGGAACCAATGCAACCTGTCCATCCATTGAGGGTAACCGAACCTGCATGGTACAAAAGAATATGAATGATATGTGCCAACAAACAACCATTTGTGTTAACTATGAAACAACACAACCAAGTAACCAAAATTAATTGATTAAAAGAGATTACATAAAAGGCAGAAAATAATATAGTCAGTTTTGAATTGAACAAATATTGCACATAAAGTTATTTATTCTCCCAGTGATTACTTTTCAAATGTTGCAATTTTTGGAACTGTTATTTCAGACCTGAGACATTTCAGCATTTTAGTTTTGGATCTTAACTCTCTTTCAAAATCATCTGTTATGAATTCATATGGCATAGTCTGTGCATGGAAGTTATATAGAAAATATGGAAATTCTCAGTAACCGTAATTGTATTGTGCCGATGAGGAAGAGAATGAAATTTAATTTGGTTTCATTTCATCTACCCGGTTGACTCACCAAGCGGGAGAAAAGAATACCGAACGACCATTTGAACGACTCCATGTTGAACACCTGAAAGTTACACGTATAACATATTTAGATAATTACTGGAGACCGGTTTTCCTGAGCTATTAACTTTCCACACTGTTTAATGTAAGATAATCACCTCATCAGGGAATAAATCAGGATATTTGGAAAATATTCTGACCCTCAAATCATTGTATCTAGAGAAGAGGGAAATGATTATGGGAAGAGACAGGAATATTCAATCAAGAAAACACATTAGAATGAGGCCAACTACCAAAAAGAGGGGTAACCGAAAATAAATCCCAGAACAAATAAAAGGTAC
Organism: Vigna unguiculata; assembly: GCF_037176805.1. Classification (NCBI taxonomy): domain Eukaryota; kingdom Viridiplantae; phylum Streptophyta; class Magnoliopsida; order Fabales; family Fabaceae; genus Vigna; species Vigna unguiculata. The sequence goes on from NC_140797.1 coordinate 4,926,834, forward strand.
AAACAATTGGTCCATACGTTCCAATAACATTATTAATCCTTTCAATTGCTCTCTCCCTAATCTGGGAAGCTTCCAAGTAGCGATCTAGCTCCGCTTGTGACCTGAAATGATATAAATGCTCCACTGGTGAAGATGTAAGAGAGGAGAATGAAAAAAAACAGTGATGTATAAACCACATACAATTGTATATTGAAATCAAAATGATACTTTTAGAAGGGTTATAATGTATGAATATTAAACACCACATGTTCTAATTGTCTTCACCTTAATTTCATTTTTGGATAGGTTTAGATTGGAGAGATTATTGTGAAGAAATCTCCTCATTTTTATTTCTAACATGATGTCATTAGCAAAGTTATTAAATATTTCAAACCCTAACTTCCATTTCTCACTCATTAATATTCATTTCTCTCATCCTTCCCAAACAAAGCTCTAAAAAGATAAGAAAAGTTCAGCTACCAGTAAAGAAGCGAGTAAGGTTGACGAGGTAAGGCTGATATATAATTGCTCCATCTTGAAGATTCCATGAGGCTAGCTTCACTTATGAGGTAAGTTGCAAGCAAAGGCCAATCTGGCACTGAATTTCTTTTCAATACCTCACCAGTTTCAGGGCGACTCCATTCCTAACAACCGGAACACACACACACCAATCAGATGCATTGGAAAGTAGCTTAACTAGATTCCCATACTGAACCAACCAAGTTTTATAAAGTTCCCATTTCTAATATCAGTAAAACCAATATTTCAGTGAACAGCAGACATAAAAATAAAAAGGACAGCAAATCAACTAAGATTGTTCTTTATATTCATAGGGTATCAAACTTTATGAGAACTTTGAACTTAGTAGTGCTGTTGACACTGACAATATAATTGGGATAAAACTCAAATACAGTACCATAATACTGTGGCACTGCTCTTCAACAAAAAAGGTTAAACAATTGAATAGACAATAATGATGGCAACAACCAAAGATTACTATTGCACGTACCAACAAATTTGAATAAGAAAAGGTTAAACAATTGAACAAACAATAGTGATGGTAACAACCAAAGATTACTAGTGAACGTACCAACACATTTAAATAAAAAAGGTTAAACAATTGAATAAAGAACAGTGATGATAACAACAAGAAATTACTAGCGAATGTACCAACAAATTTAAATAAAAAAGGTTAAACAATTGAATATACAATGGTGATGGTGAAAACCAAAGACTACTATGTATGTACCAACAAATTTGAATTCAAAAAAATTGAATGAATGGAAAAGAGAGGTTACTGAATTGGGAGTGATGACAAGAGAGGGAGGCACAAAGAGCAGCTTCTCCCCTTTCCGTATGTTCTTCAAAGCCACAAGTCCTCTCTCTCCCACCTCCACCCTATCTATCCCCATCTTCTGCGGCGGAAGACCCGATTCCGACAGCCAACTCTGCAATGCCGACGCACTCTCCAGCGACTCAATCTCGCATCCCCAAGCCACCGCATTCTGGGGAGTCGAACCGGCAGACACCGAGCATCGAACCTGGGGCTTCCGTGGGAGGCTCAGGGGACGGTGAGACACTTGGGAGTGGGGTTGGAAACGGGGAAGGAGAGTGGAAAAGAAGCTGATTGTTGAAGCTTCGGCCATGGCCGAGATGAAGAACAACGCCAAACAGAACCTTATCTGATCAACTTCAATTCCAAGAGAGGAATGGTGCTAATCGAAGGAAAAAAATACATTTACTCATTTTTTTTTCTATTAAAATTTGCTTCTTATTTTCTCTTTTTTCCATTTCTGACTATTATGGTCTTTTTAAAAACTTATTTGATGCTATCCCGACAAAATATTTCGAATTTTAGTTTTTTTAGTTATTTTTTAATTTTTGATTTTTTTTCATCCTTTCGTCTCCTTCCTACACATTACGTAGTGACCTTCTCCATGAGCAAGAAAGCTTCAAGCATGAAAGATGAGTTCAAGTAGAACATGGGGTGAAAAAGCAATGGAGGAAAAATTGAAGGATGTTTTGGTATGTTTTAAGTGAGTAGATGATAGTGTTTGGATGCTCTCAAGAGAGGTTAGGCTAACAGAAGAAGAACGGTGGCTAGAGGAAATATAGAAAGGATGCTCTAACCTATGATAATCTAAAAGAGTAGTATGACACAAATTTGAGAGCATAACAATATTCAATTCGTAGTTGATTTTTATACGAGGAAGACATCTCTATTTATAAGCTAACTAAACCTATAGGTGTCTCCAAAATAGAGAAGCAAAAATCGTAATTACTCAAGCTTGGAGACCAAGTTAAAATCCTTTCCATTAGGCGATGTACACATAGCCATTAATCATCTCCATTAAGAGAAGGATACATGGCCACAAATTCTCTCCATTAAAAGAGTGATACTTGGCCACTACTCTCCTAAGGATGAAACACCAAGAAGCACTCAACATTGGAGAGCAAGGCTTCTTAGGCACATGTTGACCTAGGTGAACCCTCCAAAAAGGCGCTCTTCTTTAGGTCATCTCACCTCAGTCCAAAATCCTACACTACATGGCCCAAAAGGATAAGAGTTTGGGCCCACTTTCCACAGATGAAGCCTACTCTTCTTGAATGTGGTTGGCCATGGCTAAGGGGGTTACCTCAAATCAATAGGGTTTTCTCCTTCATCATCCTCCTTGCTTTTGGTTAGGGTTGGTCTTCTTCCTCCCGGATCAAAAACCTCCATATAATAAGCATAACACAAGATGAGAGTTAGATGAATAATTATCCAAAACATGTAGCTCCCAAGGATTATACACCTTTAATCAAATGAATGACAAACATTAGGATTTAGGAGCATTTTCTTTTAAGCTCCTGTTTGCCCTGTGTTGAATCCATGTATTTTTGGAGTGACTTATCTTTTTAACACATGGTCTTATTTGGTCTTGTCTTTTCATTTTACAAGAGGAAGATGGAAAGATGACCTCTTTTAACTCTCCATACAAGCCTTTGGCCCTGAGCATGAGTACTCTTTTGTTAGGATACTCATTGGACTTGTGTGTGTTACTTTGACACTTTGAACATTTGATTTCACTAATGTGTTTGGAAGTGTTTTTCTTTTTCTTTTTTATCTTTTTCTTCCTCTCTTTCATTTTTCATTTGCATTTGATCCTCTTTCACTTAATAAGGTGTGAGAGGATGAAGTACAAACTATCTATCCTCTTTTATCTCATTGGTATGATCATTGTGCATGGATTCCTTGTTAAAGCCAAGGCCTTTCCAACAAAATATGACAAGCTTCCATAGGGACTTTGTCACCAAGCACAACATCTCCATATTTTCCTATGGAGAACTTGACCTCGACTTGTTAATTAACTACCATGTCCTCATCTTCATTAAGCCATTGAAGTTTATAAGGATTAGGATGAGGAAAGATAGTTAATGCTAACTTTTCAACTAACCTAGTTCTACGATTGTGGCAACATAATCCCCTATCCACAACGAGAACAAGTGTGATCTTGAATTAAGGTTGGATCTAGGCAGTTGTGCACTTGTAATGGCATCTCATGCTTTGTAGAGCGACAATAAAGACTAAAACTCTACCACATACAAGGTTAGTCTGTTAAAACCTTTGGTCAAGGAAAAACCCCTACATTGTGTTTCGATGGAGCATTTCAACAATGCTCAGAAATTGAAATGCTTTGTATTTGAATTGTTTGCAATTAAATTCCCTTCATTTTCTAAATAACTTGTTTGGATAAAAAAATTAAAATACTTTACATTTCAATTTCTTGTTTGGAAAAACAATTGAATTTCTTGTGAGATAAAATTTAATTTTTACAATATTTATTTTAGGCTTAATTATGGTTTGGTTGGGTCATTAGGTCACCCTGGCCCGTCTTCGTCATCAGGCCCGCCCGACCTGCCTTTTTCGTGGAGCCCGCTCGGCCCGTTTGGGTCGTCATGCCCGTTTAGGTCGTCGAGCCTTCCCGACCCATTTGTGTCATCAGGCAGCCAGGTATGTCTGTGTCATTGGACCTACTCCACACATTTGGGTCGTCGGGTCCGACATGATTGTATAGGTCGTCGGGTCTACCCGACCTACTTGGGTCGTCGTGCCCGCCTAGTCTGTGTAGGTCGTAGGGCCCGCCCAGCTTGTTTGGGTCATCGGGCCCACTCGGCCCGTCTGGCTCATCGAGTCGTTGGCCCGGCTTGTCGAGCCCGCCTTTAGACTGGGTCAAATTGACAACTCTACCAAAAAGTTTAGAATATGAGGTTGAGTGAGAACAATTTCAAATTCCACCTATTTTGAGGGTATTTGAATGGTTGTTAGAGCGTAAGGATAACTGCCAAGACAATCCTCACTTCAATGTATACACTACCAAAATTTATGACTAATTCTCCTTGAATTAGTATTAACACATCTCAATGTCATATCAGATACTAATCATTCATACAGAATTGCAAAATTTCCCAATTTAAAATCAATCAAAATTCGAAGCAGGTACTAATACACTCGCTTAACGAACACATCATCTCGTTGGGCAAAGAGTACACTTTCATCGAGCGATAGACTTCTCGCCCAGCGAGTGCTTCACTAGAGGTCCAGAGGAAAATTATTCAATTTAATCGCCCAACGAGTATTGGCTCACCCAACGACCTTTAAATCAGTGATCTCCTGACTTGAAACTCGCCCGACAAACCTACATATTTATGTAGAATGTAAATTATGCTTTGCATTTCAAAACTTTCCTCAAGACCCCAGGATACCAAACACAGTTCACACTCAAATTTATGTCAAGCAATTATACCAATTAACTTCAATTACAATAAAAAAACATCAACATCTTCACAAACATCATTTAGAATTAGATTCATTAACTTTCACACATCAAGTACTAATTTTTATCTATAATAACACAATCAATCACAGTACAATTACTAAGTTTTCAATTCTAACATGATCATAAATTAAAACAATCAAATTAGCTTCCTTTAGTTGAGATACTATGCAGACAGATCAAAGAGAGTATCACAACTCTTTACAAACCTAGCAGAGTTCCCAACTCAACCTAGGAACAACAAGAACATGATCGGAGAATATCATCAAAACCATTTATAAGTGAAAAAATATGTAAGAAGATTAGAGAACACATGTGGTTTGAAATTCTTTGCATGCATAAGAATCTAAACTAAACCAGAGAAAAGAGTAGAAAATCAACTTACTCTGTTTGATGAATATAGACGTGAGATTTTTAGAGAAAAGGCAAAAAGTGTTAAAGGAACAATTTGTAGAGAGATGAAGTGTTTATAATTGAGTTTCATTATTTTTAAACACTTATCCATTCTAAACTACCATTTTCTAGGTTCTCACATTCTTCCTAACAAAAAAAAAATTCGTCTAAGAAAATTAGACTTACCAAAGAATAGATGAGGGTATGACTTCCTCATATCCTCCTCCAACTCCTAGGTGAAATCACCTATCCTCCTATCCCAAACAACTTTGATTAGGCTAATGGTCTTTCCTCTAAGTTGCTTCATTTGATGGTCCTCTGAACCAACAACACTACACCATTTTTCACTTTAAGCAATTGGTAAAAAGTGTTGGCTAAAGTTAAAAAAGTGTGGCCTAAACTTTAGGCAACACTTAGGCAACAACTTTGTAGGTATGGAGGATATGGCTGTGGGCTTAGGTTATAGGCAACAATTTTTGTACTAAAGGCCACACAATTTACAAAACTGTTGCCTTATAGTGTAAGAATAGGCCACACATTTTAAATGTTGCCTATTCTTTTTAGACAACACATTTTGAATGTTGTTTGTTGTTTATAGGCAACACATTTTAAATGTTGCTTATTTTTTTTAGACAACACATTTAAAATGTTGCTTCATGTTTAGACAACATGTTTTTAAATGTTGTCATATGTAAATGTCATACCTCTTATCTATCCTTTAGAGAACACTTTTCTAATGTGGCTTGTTGTGTATAGACAATACATTTTAAATGTTGCTTATTATTTTTAGACAACAAACTGAAATTATAATTATTCATTTAAGCAATTCTTATATTATTTTGTGTTAATGATTTATGTAACATAATAATAATTTTACAAAACATGTAATATACGTAATAATGGATAAGAGTTCATAAGCATCAAAACTAAGAGTTAAAAGTAACATATGTGTAGTCCAATGTATGCTAAAACTAAAAGTGTTGTAAGTATTAAAACTAAAAGAGTTAAAAGATAACAAAAGAATTATAACATTTGCTATGTAAAATCTAGAGGTTCTTCAATCAATCATTCTTCCATTTGCTCTGCGGTATTTTCTTGAGGTTCTTGATCAACCTAAAACAAATAAACAAAAGTTGATCAAGCTTTTTAAAATATGATCTAACATGTAAATGAAATAAGATAAACACAAAGTACTCAAATTATAACATTGAATGCAAATTGTTAGCATGCTGTTATACCTGGTCAAAACAAGGAACATGAGTGGAAGCAGATGAACGTGGAGCAATGGCACTATTTTCTTTCCCAAAAGCTAATGACATCATATGTTCTATATCATCCTCATTCAAATCAGGGTTTTGTTGCTTAAGTATGAGTGTCATCATTGTTTCCAAACCTTCAATCCTTTTTGCCATCCCATCTATTTTCATATCATATCCTTTTTTAATTGCAGCAATTTCTTGATTTCTTTTAAATAATGATGGGGTCACAGTCCTTCCATAACAACGAACCCGACCAGGCTTTTCTTTTCCAAACATTGATTCAAAAGTTTTTTCCACATTTTCAGTTGATGAGTTTTGCATAGATCCTTCAAGCTTAGACTGAAACATATATATATATATATATGTATATACATCAAAGTTCATGATTAAAAAAATGAAGTACTCAAACATATATCATAAATTAAAATAAACTTACAATAGTATCCAATGTTTCTTTGTCCACTGCTTTTCCTTTCCTACAAGGACGACCTTGGCAAGTTTTTATAAACATTTCAACTCTACTGACTTCTTCTCCATCCTTTTTCCCAGCACTCTATATGAATTAAAAATTAAGCCTTCAACTAATGAGAATCTCATTGTAACAAGTAATATAACAAAATTCTCAAAGTCTCATTATAAATGACAATGCAAGTATAAAACTATAATCATGGTTTGTGTTGTTGTGTTGTAATTAATAAATCATCCTAAGATCAAACAGAAGAGGAGGACTGTGTTAGTCAATTGAGATGATGACAATTGATGACCTTATTTTTGAAGATTTGGAATTTGCCAAAGTTGAATGACATGTTAAGCAATTTCTGTATTTCCATCAATCAAATAAAAGGATTATAAGCAATTTGGACCACATATCAAAGCAATGACTAAGACAATTAGACTGACTGAAAAAAGGGAAACTAGACTCTATAAAGCTCCTGCAAAGGCAGGATCCAAGGAAGAGTCCAATCCATACTGAGGCTACATATGTAGCCTTACCTTGCAAAATGCTAATTCCACAACTTGAAATTGAAACCAAACTGCACCAAGGACCTCATTCACGAATAGACTAACAAGAGAAACAAAATGAACTACAGCAAACCACAATTATAAATACATCATTTTTTGTATTACATGGAAATCCTGGCCCAGATATCTATCAGGAAATACACAACAAAAGGTAGTATGTAGTTAAGGAATTAGAAAAGGAAACCATAAAGGAACTTGGGCTATCATAAAACTGCACTCACAGGCTACATACATCCGCCCATTGTCTACTAGCACTGTCCTAAACCATACTCAGAGGAGGAAATAAGATATATATTGAAAAGAGAATTGCACGTTGAAAAATATCTTGCTCGAGAAAGTCCAATATAGTGTTTAAAATCTATTACATTGTCTTACGTGCAGAAACTTGAGATTAGTAATAGAGAAAATATAAAATTGGATACATATTTGCTTACCATACACCTCGAATGAATGCATATAACTTCTCTTAAATGTTTTGCCTTAAAGTGGTCAAAAATAAAAATGGGGAAAACTTGATTTCAAAACATTATAAAAACTTCAAAAGGGAGTTCTTGAATGCTAAAAAATCATGTCAGATTGCTAAATATTTATTTTGTACACATCAGAGAACACATTTTTGAAATTTTTTACGATAGTCAGGGAATATTACAGTCACACCTTTGAAATTTAATAAAATACACTTGATCAATGGTGATCAGTAATATTTCATGATGGATCATATGTATAATGTGATGCTTATAAGAAATAAGAAATATTATACCAATTCAGCTCGAACTCTTGCAAAGTTTATTGGTCCCATTCGGTGCATGTACTTTTGCTTTCTCCTACTGATTGTATTTTTTTCACTAATGCTCTGTATTTTGATATCAAAATCAGTGGTAGTTATAGTGACATCAATATATTAAAATCAGTGGCAACAATATACTAAAATCATTAATACTATGCTTACAAAAGTGGCTTCCACATTACAACCAAATCAATCAATAGTTTTATACCTGGATCGTAGTATTTTTCCAATAAACAATCAATTGCTTAAAATGGTCTTCAGGAATGTGCACTGGACGATTCTTCAGTCGCTCTTTCATAGTGGAATATCTTACAAAATGATGTCTCTTGATATAACATTTGTACCGCCTCCAAGCATCATTGATCCACATAATCTGGTTGGTTGTTTCTTAACATCAAATTCATTCCCAACAATTTTGATAACCTTCTGTTAATGGCCTTTTCTTTTTCTCATTTCCCTTTGATGTATCACGTTCCACTTCTACCCTCTTAACAGATTTTTGATTTTCTTTAGTTTTGTCAACTATATTCACCCCTTTGTGAACGACATTTTGAATCCTCTTAGAAGTCACATCTCCTGATATTCCTAAGTTAGGTGGCTGTTTATTTGAATTGCCAACTTCACGTAAGCTAGCTTCAAGTAATTGTAGCCTTGATTTACTTTTTTCTCCTTGTGTTATTACCTTTTTTGCATTCTTCTGATGAAACATGTCAATTGTACTCATCCATTCCCCCATGAAATTTTGAGTCCTCTTAGAACTCACATCTCCTGATTTTCCCTTTTTAGGGGGCTGCTGTTTAGCATTTGAATTCCCAACTTCTTGTAAGCTAGCTTTAATCAATTCAGGATTTGACTTACTTTTTTCACCTAGTGTGTTTACCTTGTTTTTTGCATTCTTCTTAGCTTGAACTGCAATCAAAGATCTTGAAATGGCCCTTATCTTTGCTCTTGACTCATTAATGGTTTGTACTGTTTCCTTATTGCTCAGAAATGGTCCTTTCCTTTTACCGTTCATAACTTCCACTGTCACCATATTTTGACTAGGTTTTATAGGTGGTTCCACACTAGAACTAAGAGTGTTCTTATTCTGGCTTCTAACTTCAAAATTGGACAAATTAAATTGTCCATTAGGGACAATCAAAGGTGCCTTAGTTGCCACAACAGTGCTTCCTTTTTCACGTTTGACTTGGAGCCTCCTAAGCAATTCTTTGCTTGATTTAACTTTAGGTATATCCAAATGATGATCATTCCCTTCATCCTTTGCAGCCAATTTCATTTTATTTTCGGAGGTTACTTCCTTTCCCATTATCTGAACAAACAAACCAAAACTTTGATTAAATTTTGATTCCATAAAACATGGTCATATATGTAAAATAATAAAGAAAAAACAATAAAGAAATTCCCAACTCTTGCTTACCTCCTTGAGGAATCTGTTCAAATGTATTTTCTGCATCATAATCCATGTCTAATAATAAAGAAATTAATCGAGAATATAGGTAAAAACATAAGTGAAAAAACAATAGCCACTTGCATATTAATTGACTATGATAAAAACAACAGAGTTAGAGTGAAATCATAGGTAAAAATAAGTCTACCACTTGCAACTCATAAGTGATACAGTAGCCACAATTCAATATCCAGTTTCTGAAAGCAATGGGAAAAAACAAATAATATGTGCAATGTTCATGATGTGCTGGTGTTAAAAATATATGCATAAGATGATATTTCTTATATTTCTTTCATGTATAATAAGTGTTTGACTAGTTTGCCAAACATGGCAAGTCAAACTAATCACCTGAACAACAAATTATCTTAATGCTAGTAACTAGGAAATCTAAATCAAACAAGTAACAAGTGCTCTGTAAGAATATTAAGAGCAGACCCAAAACATATTAGTAGAAACACTGAACCACAATTTTAGTCCTTTTTAGTCCATGAAGTCAAATAAAGTTTCATCAAAATCATCTTGATTAAAGGTAATTTCCTCCCCTGCACTGGAAGGCTTCTGACCTACTGTCACAGGCATGTCTTTCCTAGCCCAATTAAGCTCACCATCATTTCTTGTAGCATTTAGTTCAACACCATTTGATTGCTGAAATTGGTCACCCATGTTAAATAAATCTCTTGGAACCTTTTTCATAACATAATTTCTGTTTATGTCTAAAGGGTCTTGGATATAGAAGCATTGTTGGACTTGAGAAGCTAGCACAAAAGGATCACTTTCATACACTTTTTTGTTGAAATATACACAAGTAAATCCATATTTGTCTTCCTCAGCTTCATACCAATCACATTTGAACATCACAAACTTGAAATTACTATAATAGTCCAACTCAAATATATCTTTGATTGCTCCATAATACGTTATGGATTCAAGTTTTGGATTATCATCTTTTGTACTTGCAAAACTCGAAGTTAATGAAACCAATGTCACACCAGAATTTTGAGTTTTGTGTTTGGCATCACGCTTCATAGTATGAAATCTATATCCATTAATGAGGTAACCCGAACCTCTTTGCCACATTATTTGGTCCTCTCGAGAACTCTCTTATTTGATATGATACATCATCTTTCAAAGCTCGAGTTTTAAACCATTCACTAAATTCTTGACTTTGAGTTTTGGCCTTCGCCCACTTTTTTTTCTTTGTTCGCATATTAACACTTTCATCAAACTCTCTACAAAAACGTCAATAACATATTGTTTGTTAGAACAACAAGTGTATATCATGATATGTAAAAATACAATGAATTTTTATCATACCTAATGTAAATATCAATTTCATCACAATTGAATAAGAGGTATCGATGAGCTTGAGCTTTTGATGTCAAATCTATAGAAAATGGTTTACCGTTACTTTTCCCCCCTATAGGGTGACCTAAACTTGAGAAATAATCAATTTCATCTACTTCACATAAATCATTGTGGTCATAATTATGGCGTTCTCTGTTTATCCTTGTTTGCACACCTCCATGCAAATATCTTGAGCAAAAAGTTAAAGCTTCTTCTGCCAAATACCCTTCAGCGATAGAACCTTCCGGATAAGCTTTATTACGAACATAACTTTTCAGTCTACATAAATATCTTTCAATGGGATACATCCAGCGAAACTGAACAGGTCCACCCAATCTTATTTCATTTGGCAAATGGATAGGTAAATGAACCATTATATCAAAAAAACTAGGTGGAAAAATCATCTCCAACTGACAAAGTATTTGTACTACTTCTGCTTCTAAGTAATCCATATCTTGCAAATGTATAACCTTTTGACATATAGAGCGAAAGAATGTCCCAAATCGAATTAGAGGTTCAGCCACTATATCAGGCATAGTGCTTTTTATTGCCACTGGCAATAAGTAATGCAACATGAAATGTGCATCATGACTGTTATAACCAGAGATTTTTCTATTATTAACATGCACACATTTTGAAATATTTGATGCACTTCCATCTGGTTATTTGGCAGTCTTAAAAACACCACAAAAGCTAGATTTTTCATGAGCATTCATTGTAAAACAAGCTGGTGAGTACTCTACTCGACCTTTACCAATCTCTCTTGGATGAAGATCATTTCTTATTCCCATGTTTTGCAAATCATAACGTGCATTAACATGATCCTTTGTCTTCCCTTGAATATCCAAAAGAGTACCTAGAATGCTATCACATATGTTTTTCTCAATGTGCATCACATCAAAATTATGACGTAATTTATTTGTCGCCCAGTAAGGCAACTCAAAAAAGATTGATCTCTTTTTCCATGGACCATTACTTAACTTTTTTCCATTCTTTCCAAATTCATTGGCAAAATCTTTTAATATCTCTAGAATTTTTGTCCCTTCTAGCATGTGTGGTGTAGACCTCAGCTCTTTTTTTCCATTAAAAGACTTCTTATTAAATCTCCAACGATGGTTCACTGGTAAAAAGACGCGATGATCCATATAACACATCTTATGGCTGTGTTTTAGGTAGGATGAATTAGTGTTGTAATTGCAATATGCACAAGCTAATCTTCCTTTTGTGCTCCAACCAGACAACATAGCATACCCAGGGTAGTCACTAATTCTCCATAGAAGAGCTGCATGCATTTGAAATGTCTCATTTTTTGAAGCATCATAGGTTTGTACTCCCAACTCCCATAACTCTTTCAGCTCATGGATCAGAGGTTGAAGGTACACATCAATATCATTTCCTATTGATTGTGGTCCAGGAATCAACAACGATAACATTGTATATTCAGGTTTCATGCACAACCAAGGTGGAAGGTTGTACACAACCATCATGACAGGCCATGTGCTATGAGATATGCTCATGGTTCTAAATGGATTAAAGCCATCACTAGCCAGACCAAGTCTTACATTACGCGAGTCAACAGAAAAATTTTCATGAAGGCCATCAAAGCTCTTCCAAGCTTCACCATCAGCAGGATGTCTCATTTTTCCATCCTTTACTCGTTCTTCTTCATGCCACCTCATTAACTCAGCAGTCTTCGAACACATAAACAGTCTTTGAAGTCTAGGAATCAATGGAAAGTGCCGCAATACTTTGGCAGGAACTTTATGCTGATATTTTGGGCCCTCAACCTCAGAATTGGCTTCAGGAAATTCTTTCCATCGTGAAGATTTACAGATACTACAAACATCTAAATTCTCATTGTCTTTCCAAAATAACATGCAATCTTTTGGACATGCATGAATCTTTTTATAATCAAGACCTAAATCAGTAATCATGCTCTTCGTTTTGTTGAAAGATTCAGGAATATTCAAGTTAGGCATGGCCTCTTTTAGTAGTTGTAAGAGGTCAGTGAATGAAGAATTGCTCCAACCATGAAGACACTTTAATAAATATAGCCGAATGATAAAAGATAAAGTGGAGAAGCTTTCACATCCAAGGTAGAGTTCTTGATTTGCATCATTAATCAATTGGTAGAACTTTTTAGCTTCATCGTGAGGACCCTCTTTGCCTTCTTTTTCTTCTACCACATTTCTAAATGTATCATACAATAAGGCATTAATATCATCGTGTGAATCTTCATTATCTATCATGTCTTCATCTTTACTAGTGGGCGAAGGTATTTCTTCTCCATGATGGACCCAAAGATCATACCCTTCAAGAAATCCTGTGATAATTAGATGTTCGTTGATCACATGTCGTCTAGCCCAAATACAATTTTTACATTTAGCACATGGGCATAAAATCTCACGTTCTTGAGGTCTTCCTCTTGTGTAAGCAAAATCAAGAAATGATTCAACACCCTTTATATACTCATTACTAATCCTTGGAAATTTCGTCAACTCCTTATCCATCACCTTTAATGTAATACATAAGAAATTATAGTTTCATTAAGCAATTAATAATTGAAAATAGTATTACACAAATTAAAATTATAGTTTTATTAAGTGGCAAATAATCTATAAAATAAAGTTAAACAATGGTTCACTTATGACTTAAAACAAAATTAAGCAAAAACGTTTCTAGCCCATAAACATTCATTAAAACTGCAAAAAAAAAAAAAACTAAATTGGAAAAGCATAAACTAAAACAAAGTTTTGGTTCCTTTTCTTATCCAAGAGATAATAAGACTCAAGGAAATATATTTATACACGTAATTTTTTTTTAAAAAAAAAGTTTTATTAGTAAGATTCAATTTAATCACTTCTAAGGTGCGAGTTTTCTTGATTTATATATATATATATATATATATATATATATATATATATATATATATATATAAAAGAACAATTTAATTGACAGTCTTTAATCAACAAAGACAAGTTAAGCTATGTTATGTATGCATTCAAATATTGGAGGAATGAGAACATCACCTGTAGCTAAAGAAGAATTATCTTGGATACAATTTAAGGAACTTTACTGTGAAAGAGAGACAAGCCAAACATAATGCAACATCTTGGATACAAGCTGCAATTGAGATAAAGCTGCAATTAAATTCATGTTGCATATGTAAGAATCAATTGTTTAGTTATATTGAATTCTTGTTATCATCATCAAATTCTTAAGTCTCTTATCGGCATAAATTTCATCATTTATTGCACATTTTTATTTAAATAAAATAATAATAGAAACATATAGTAAAAAACTTACCACAGGATAGGACAAAGGATGGTGGGATGAAAATGTTGCTGTGTAAAAAATAAAAAGAAACATAGAAACATAGAAAAATCTAACAACCCAAATTAGTAGATAATATGTTACTAGTTACATTATTCATACATATTAACACACATTTTATTTATAATATATACCAAAATCTTCACACAAGATTCCCTTGGTATAATCAAGCTAGTCTTACATTATATTAAGTTACCCATATTAATTTATGAAAGTTACTATCTGTTATATATACATGCAGATAGAGTCTTTCAAACAAAGTGTTTGTCAAAACGTATACATATATATAGAGAAAGAGATAGGAAGAGTGAGAGAGAGATAAGCATGAATTTGTAATGGGTTCCCACTGTTTTCATCCAAACAAATGTATTACTATAATCTTTTATATATATAGATATGATAGATTTTCTACAGTTCTCCACTGTTAAGATAGAAACACTGACATTCAAATTAAATGATCCATCACCATCATTTCCACCAAAAGTAAAGGACAAAACATCCATCGCATTAATGGACATGTTTTCTATGGCTCTAATGAAATCAGTGATTAAGCTGTTTTCTTTATAGTTATACTTGGTTGAGTGGAGAAGATGCTGCAATATTTTTTCAGTTTTGATATCTTACATTACTTCTGATAACTTCCACATTTAAAAAGGACAAACTGATGGTTTCTTATTCCCCATTGAAAGATATTATTGATAAAATTAACATTTTTGTTGAAAATTTTAGCTTCCTTTTTTATATATGTGTGAATCGGTAGCTCAAAGAAAGAGTTTTAAATGAAGTTTCAGGAGAGTCATCATGTACCCTGAAGTCAAATCCTTGTGAAAAAGTTAGCCAGTACAAGATGGTGCAGAACAATGAAAAGAAGGATCAAAGTTGAAAAAATGTTTGTTTCTTTGAGCAAAAGATAACAGCTAGAGTGCGGTTTCGTGATAAATATTTTAGCCATGTCATTATCAAACAACTTACTATCTGCATTCAATAATTTATTCTATTCACCATCAAGTCAAGTGGCTATTTGGTCACATATTTGTGAAGACAAAACGTAATTGGAGAGCTCGCTGATATCTTAAATTTCTTTTACTATTGCCATTCATCATTATTTTCCCAAATTCATTGACTATACATAAGCCCCACCACTATCATTCTCCAGTTCCATTTCAGTTTTTCTCATTTCCTTCTCAACTACTTTCTTAAAGCTTCTAAAACTATTACAGTAATACATGGTGCTCTAAAATAATATCCTACTAACAATTTCCTATTCACAAAAACCATCAGTGAACACTGCTGACATTTAAAATCCTCTTAACTCGTATATATTCGCTAAACATGAAAACTTTGATAACATATAAGGGTAAAATCACACACAAAAAAGGAAAAAAAATTAGGGGATGAAGTTAAAGATATGATTTCTAATCTACACTTGAATGGAAACGAAATTAAAAATGTCAAAACCCTAGAAATTTGGTAAACACGTACCTATAGCCGGAAAAACTCAGGGAATCATCAGACCAGCGAGTGTTGGTCTGAAATCAGTGACGAACAGATCTGAATCACAACAAAAATTGAAGGATCTTAACTTTCGCAGAGGAAACAGAGCTTTTAAGAAATTCAGAGAAAGGTTGAACATACCGGAGGGAAAAGGGAGTAGCAACAAAGAACGCGGTGTTGATAAAGGGAGCGAAAACGCGGTGCAACATGTGAAGACGCTGAAACATCAGAAGAAGATGCTGAAACATCAAAAGAAGACGCGCGCGGTGTTGATAAAAGGAGTCGCAAAATGTGAAGAAATGTACTGTGAGCAGAGAACACGAGATTGAAAAATTTTAATATTGTCCTAAACATAATAATATTTTCCTATTCCAAATATTTGTTTATATTTACTTGGAATGCATGCATTTTTAAATAGAATTCAAAAAGGCCTAATCAAATCTTTAATTCCCTGTATTAAATTTTAATGTAAGAGCGTAAAGTACACTATTTTATTCTCTTTTTGCGCTACAAAACAATTTGGATGTAGAAGTAAATTTTCCTAAAGTAGTAAAACATAAAAAAAACATGTTTACGTTTTACATAATTTTAAAGTAGTAAATATTTACATTATTACATTAGTAAAAACTTAAAGTAAAAATCAAATATCATTTTCCATGAGAAAAAAATTATGATATATTTACTGTATTGGACTATTTTGCAAAAATAAATATTATGTGTAAAAAGATTTAAGATTTTTTTTGTAAGGTTATTTGTAAATTTAAGGCCACATTTTTTTATCACATATCTTAAAGACAACATTTTAAAAAGTATGGTATAAATAGTCAATATTTTATGAAATGTGGTCTTTGGTAATTTTTAAACCACATCTATAAAAAAGTGTGGTCTTTGTTAATTTTTAAACCACATCTATAAAAAAATGTGGTCTTTGATAAATTTTAAACCACCTCAATAAAATTGTTGTCTTTAATATATTTAAGCAACACTTTTTTATGTGTTGGCAAGTTCATTGTTGCCTAAGGCGAAAAATGGTGTAGTGCAAGTTGTACTTCCACGATGAGATCTTCTATAACTTGTATATTTTCCACTTCTAGCACATGAGAAACATCAGTTACATACTTTCTTAACTAAGATACATGGAACACTGGATGCAAATCAGCCAACTGAGCAGGCATAGCAATCTCATAAGTTATTGCCCCAACTCGACTCAAAATCTGATATGGACCAATAAACTTAGGAGAAAGTTTCCTTGAACGAATGACTCTTCCCACACTAGTGGTTGGAGTTACCCTCAGAAAAACATGATCCTTGTAAGACCCATGAAAATTAATTAATTAAATAATAAATTAATTAATAAATGCGGGTAGTGAGAGCCTTTATGACATTAAATATTGATTAATGTGATGTGGAAAAGTACTAGCTTAATTGGTTGAGAGTACTTTGTTGTGTGAAAGGACTTGGGTTCAAGTCCTATGCCATTTGTGTATTATTTAATTATTAGTATTTTGACAATATGCTGGATCATGTGGAGTGATAATATAATCATAGAATTATATAAATTATCACAAAACATGAATTGGTTAAATGGTTGTGTATTGAGTTGGCATTGGCATGGTAGTGAGTTCGAACCTCGGTGAACCTAAACTAGACTTTAATAGGTTTTGTGACTGGATTTTCTGGGTTTCTGGAATTTTCCAAAAACTGCCTGGCGGGTGATGAATCACTGCTAGGCGATACATCAATTTTAAGCACGTGGCATTCCTTGAGTTGTGGCTCAGAATGGCATCCTTCGAGTTGAGCTCGAGATGCCGAATGATCACGAGGAACTCTTGAGTTGAGCTCGGGTTGGCGAGTATTGCCGGTGTTTAGCTGACGAGTTTGGTAGTCTAATGACATTACAAACTATGTTCGTATTGGGAACTCCACCTGGCGCTACAGTGTATGATCCGTAGAATGGTTTCCCGCATGTGCTCTATCGGTCTTGAGGTACTCACTAGAAGACGTAGAACATGGTTAACATGGTTGTGGCCATGTGATGTGATATCAAAGGATGTAATTCCTTTGGTGTGATTGTGTAATATATCTAATTGTATTGTAAATATGTTTATTTTGTTAGCTCACCCTATCTATGCGGTATACGTGAGCAAATGATGTTACAGGTGGATCTGGTGAGGCGTAGAGCCAGAGTGGGGCTAGACTTGGGATATTTCATCATAGATTTATGTTTTGTGATTTTAAGTCATTTGTAAACTCTTATATTATCATACTTTAATTTTATATTGGATATTTACTCGTTTTTAATTTCAGTTACTGTCATGGTGAAATAAAAACTTAGAATTCTCGCGTTTTTGGAAAATGGATTTATAATTAATGTGATCTTAATTTCTTACTTTATTTGATTTATTGAATGGATTTATTAAATTTGTAATATCCGTAATAGCTTTTGTCTACTTTGTGAGGCCTTCATCCTTTCTTGTATCAGGTTCACTTTTTTGTAGTTTTTTGTAATAACTCAGGTTCTGTCAACATTGCTTCTCCATCCTAGTACCAACACAAAGGGGTCTTACATCTCCTACCATACAAAGCTTCATATGGTGCCATACTAATACTAGTATGATAAATGTTATTGTAGGTGAATTCAACCAAAGGTAGCACTTCATCCCATCTTGATCTAACACACAGGCTCTCAAGAGGTCCTCTAACTATTGAATCATTCTCTCAATTTGTCCATCTGTCTGAGGATGATAAGCAGAGCTCATCCTCAGTCTGCTACCCATAGCCTCCTGCAAGGTCTGCCAAAATCTAGAAGTAAACAGTGGATCTTTATCTGATACAATGCTAGATGGCACACCGTGTAACCTAACAATTTCCTTTAGGTATAATTCTGCTAACTTGGCCATAGACATCCTTAAGTTTATTGCTAGAAAATGAGCACTTTTGGTCTAACAGTCAACTATAACCCATATAGAGTCATGTCTTTGCACTGTTCGTGGTAAATGGGTAACAAAATCCATTGAAATGAGATCCCATTTCCACTCAAGTATGTCCAACGGTTGTAACTAACCACCAGGTCGTTGATGTTCTACTTTTTCCTTTTGACAAGTTAGACAAGCTGCAACAAACTATGCTACATCCCTCTTCATACTAGATCACCAAAACAACTTTTTGAGATCTTAATACATTTTAGTCATGCCTGGATGCATCCTAAAATGACTCTTGTGTCCTTTCTCTAAAACCATCTTTTTAACTCAACATCATTTGGTATGCACACTTTGCCTCTGAAGCACAAAATTCAATCAAAACCCATCATGAAATCCTTAGCCTTATCTGTACCCGACAAACTCATTGTCTTATGTGGACCCACATCTTTAGTCTGTTTAACTGATCAAACTCATGAAATCACTAAATATAGTTATACTACTACATCTAATGAAATCAACTCCAAACTTCTTCTACAAACTCAGATCTCTAAACCTTTTCCACTAACTCAAGTTCTCTGATCATCATGCAAGATATATGCACTACCGTCCTACTAAGAGTGTCTACCACAACATTCACCTTGCCTGGATGGTATAGCAACTCAAAATCATAATATTTTAAAAATTCCATCCACATTCCCTGTCTTATATTTAACTCCTTCTAATCAAACAAATATTTTAAACTTTTGTGATCACTAAATACTTGAAATTGTGCACCATAAAGCTAGTGCCTCCAAATCTTCAAGGCAAACAACACTGTTGTTAACTCCAGATCATGAGTAGGGTAATTTTTCTCATGAACCTTAAGTTGCCTTGAAGCATAAGCCACTACTTTCTTCTCTTGCATTAACACACTGCTTAACCTTTGATAAGATGCATCACAATAAACCTCAAAGGATTTACCTGTGTTAGGGATTACAAGCACTAGAGCACTTGTCAACCTTTTCTTCAGCTCTTGAAAACTTTCTTCACACTGATTCGTCCAAGCAAAAGGCTGATCTTTACGAGTAAGTTATGTCAAAGGTGCTACTATCTTAGAAAATCCTTCTATGAATCTTTTATAGTAGCCAACTAAACCCACAAAATTCCTTATCTCTGTCATAGACTTCGGGCGTTCCCATTGTAACATAACCTCAACCTTAGTAGGATCCACTGATATACCCTACACAAATATCACGTGTCCTAAAAATTGAACCTCTTGCATCCAAAACTCACACTTTGACAATTAACATATAACTTCTCCTTCCTAGAGATTCCAAGCAATGTTCTTAAGTGTTCAACATGATCTGCATGAGTTTTCGAATATGTAAGAATGTCGTCTATGAAAACTAAGACGAACTTATCAAGAAAAGGTTTGAAGATTTTGTTCATGTAGTCCATGAACAAGGCAAGAGCACTAGTCACACCAAAAGGCATAATTACGTACTCATAATGCCTGTATCTAAACCTAAAGGTGATTTTCTATACATCCTTAGCCTTTACTTATTTTTGATAGTCAATTTATTCAACTACTTGTAATATACACACAACTTGGAGCTTCTGTCCTTTTTCTTTACAAGGAACATCGATGCTCCCCAAGGTACGCACTAGGTTGGATGAACTGTTTTTCTATCAAATCTTCTGTCTACCTCTTCAACTCAACAAACTCTATTAGAGCCATTCTAAATGGAGCTATTGATACTAGTACTACCCCAGGCACCAGATTAATTGAGAACTCTACTTCCCTCTAAGGAGGTTGTCCTGGTACTTTATTACGAAATACGTTCTCAAACTCTCTCACAACCACTATATTAATACTTTTATCACCTTTCTCAATCTTCACATGAGTTAAGATGATAAAGCATTGAGCCATTCTCGAACTTCCTACACTTTCATTCTTCATCCATGGCTATATGTGAAACCTTCCCAAATTCTTAAACTTTTCAGAATATTCTGCCACCGACATATCTCCTTGCATCAGTTGTAGGAATTTCACTTCCTTAGCATATTGTATACTGTCCGGAAAGTACTCATCCAAAAAACGCTTCTTGAATACCTCCCAACTCACTATTTCACCTTTCTCTTACAACATTAAATTCATACTGGCCCACCAATGCTCTGCCTCTCCAGTGAGCATATAAACACAATAAGCTAATTTGTTTTCATTGGGACATCTCCTTCATCCATTGATCAACTTCATCTGGACTGACTTTTGCATTGAACTTGGTGGGATGGTGTTTCAAAAAATCCTCCAAACTCCATTCTCTTATCTGAGGAGGTGGAACTTGTGGATGGACAATTGCCGTTTTGTTTGCTTTAAGGTAAGATAGAATGTAACATCCCGGTCGGATATTACTAATTTAAATAAAATCAAATCAAATATAGAAATAAAACCTCATTTATTATGTTATCTTTTCCCAAAACGCGGAAATTTAAAACTTTATTACATCGTCAATTATTCAAAATCCACCATAATATAAATATCAAATACAAATTTCAAGTCTGATAACATCAGTGTTTACAAAGTCTTTAAAATCCATAAAGCGATAAATCTATGTAAAAAGATTCCCCACGCTAACCACGCTCTGGGTCTATGCCTCACCAACACCATCTGCAACATCTTTTGCTTACGTGTAACGAATTATACGATCATCACCAAACACAAGTAGATAGGGTGAGCTAACATATAAACATATATATAATTCAAATATATGCACACACACACACACACCAAAGGAACTCTAGCTTTGATTCCATACCACATGGCCACCACCATGTTATCCATGTTCTATGTCTTCAGATTAATACCTCAAGATGCCCTTGTTGCCACACCTACAAGCCACAACTTGTAGAACACGTGCGGAAAACCTACGAACTAACTCCGTAAAGCCAGGTGGAGTTCTCTATACAAACCATAGTTCATAATGTCCCAAGACTACCAAACTCGCCAACCAACATCGAAGAGGGCAATCTATTTGGACTCATCCGTACGAGCCACAACTCACACACTCACATCGGCAACACTCGCCAATCCAAGCCATAACTCAAGGAATGCTCATGTTCATCCGTAATCTCGAGCCACAACTCAAGAGATGTCATTATGAGCCATAACTCAAGGAATGTCACGTGTTTACCCTCTATCCCGAGCCACAACTCAAGGAATGCCAGGTGTTCATACCTCACCGCCACACGCTACACTAGTACAATAAATTTACTGGTTTGTTTCTTCCACAACTCAGTTTTCCAATTCATCCACACATCACAACAAGGTACTCAGTTCCTAGTGAAACACTAAATATCTTTTACAACTTGAAGTTCATCCCACACATATATTACATTCGATTCACATCTCCATGTATACACCCAATTATTATTCCAATGCCTAAATTCAATTCAGTACCACCACCATATAAGGCTCATAAAATAATTCCTCAATGGTTTCTATTTTCAGTCATGATCATAACAGTACTTCCATTCCCTAACATTTGTTATAACACCCTGCATTACCCTCCAATATTTCATATACTCATTCATTCACAAGTAAGATCAAATTGCTTACAAGTTAAAACCAAGAGCTGAGTAAACTGCCTGTGCTTAACTTAGACCAGCCACTGTATCCTCTTATAAATCAAACCCCAACCTCAACTACAACACCAAATTACACTCAAATCTACAATCCCTATCCAATTCCTTTAATCATGCTTTTCTTTCTATCATCCAAGGTATTCATAATAACATATTTTCCCTATTTTTACAACCCTATCCCTTTTATCCTTCCAATGGAATCCAACCCGCACCCATACCACCTAGAACACAAAAACTACAACTGTGTTTACCATTGTTGTTTTGTGGCAAGCTATCTCCCGCCAGACGGTGCATCTGTTTTGGGAAAAATCCTAGGTTCTGTTGCAACTTCTAAAGTCTCATAAAACCCAGTACACATCTCTCTGTTTAATCCCAATATCAATCATGTAACTATACTTCCAAAGGTACCAAATATCAATTTAAATGCTACATACCATATAACATGTAATTTACATGTCAAATACCCCTAAACTCATAATTTTTTCCAAATTCACCAAACCCTAATACCCATCCATGCCAAATTCATTATAGTACCTCAATTTGCATTAGATTATTAGACTTCTTAATATCCATCTCGCTATTATTAATTAAGAATTCATTCCTTCCGATCAAAGTAGCCAAGAACTCATTAAAACATCAAAAACGAGTCAGTTTAACTCGTGTCGCTTGGCGGGTGATCATCATCGCTAGGTGGATCAAATAAAAATCCAAAAACTAGGTGATGGGAGTTGTGTCGCATGGCAGCTTGTTCTTGTCGTTGAGCGGTTTCTTGGAAAAAATCCAAGAAATTCAGTGCAATCTGATGAGTCGCCTGACGACTTTGAAGGCTCGGAAGGCTCTTTCTAGAAAATTTCCAGAAACACGAAATTATACATACAAGGCATAGTTTAAGCATTCCAAAATTTCATACAATAATACAAAGAGCAATACAAATCAAAAGCGCAGGGTCCAACTCCCCTTACCTAGAATCCTTGTTAAAGTCTAGGAATTTCTCAAGTCCTTGTGCACCACAATAATTCTAGCCCCTGTCTCCTTTCCAAGTTTGATCTCATTCCTTGCTAGCCTCTCTAATTAGTCTAGAACACACTCTCTTTACAACACTCACTCTTGGCAGTCTCAAAACCTTCTCTTTCTTCCTCAATTCGTTTCTTAATCATGTCTTAATTAAGTTTAATGGCCATAAAACGAAAATTGACATTAAAATGGGTTTAATTGTCATTCAAGATTCATTAATGGTTGTTTTTCCAACCCTCTTAGCTGCCCCCCCCCCCCCAAACAGCTAGGGTTTCTGGCCCTTCACACTCATGCCAAAAAGAAATCTTGGCAAAAAGAAAGCTTAATTTTTGTTTAGCAAGGTTTGGACACACAACCATCTAATTCCAAAGCAAATGCACAACAATTCAACAAATTCACGTTTCATGATAATTCCTATAAATCTAGGATTATATTATCACTCATCATGATCAATCATATTATCAAAATAATACATAATTAAAATAACACTCAATTTGACATACACGAGACTTGAACCCAAGTCCTCTTAACACAACCAAGTATTCTCAACCATTTGATCTAGAACTTTTCCACATAAAAAAAGTTAGCATTAAATGTCATAAAGGCTCCCACTACTCCAATTTATTAATTAATTATTTAATCAATTAATTTAATTTATCGGGTCTTACATAGTCATCAAGATGCCTTTGCTAAGTTGCTTTTGAGTTTGCCCGAGCAGCTTCCATTTGCTGCAAGGATAGGTTGTGCTGCTCCACCATAGAGGCATTATTGTTGCATTGCTGCTGCCATAGCTTCTATTGCTCGTACGAGATTGGGCAAGTCTAAGGTTGGAGGGGGTGGAGATGGCCTAGGTGCAATAAATCTGCATATAGAATGAATAACCATCAGCTTAGCCTAAAGATACTGGAATAACCATAGAAAACAACACATAGAGGAAACTAAACCCACCCAAACCTACAAATCCTAAAGGTACTAATGCTCTAATACAAAAAATGTAACATCCCGTTTAACAGTTTAAACCATAAAATAAAACATTTCATATTTGATAATTCATGACATAGAACTTAAGCATATATATACCATATTATAGTCATCCCACAATGTCAAATAAACTGAAATACAATTTTATATACAAAACTACCTAAGAGTTTTTAAAAGAAGGCAAAATCCTAAAGGAATTAATGCTCTGATACAAAAAATGTAACATCTTGTTTAACAGTCTAAACCATCAAATAAAACATTTCATATTTAATAATTCATAGCATGCAACTTAAGCATATATATACCATATTACAGTCATCCCACAAAGTCAGATAAACTGAAATACAATTTTATATACAAAATTTCCTAAGAGTTTTCTAAAGAAGGCACAATTCTAAACAATATCTACTTCCTTGTACTGAACCAGCTGCAGAATCTTCAACTACGCATACCAGTTAGGTGATCATTGCAAAAGGAAAAAGACACCAAAACAACAAAGACAAAAGAAAGGGAAAGCTAATGACTTTTAAAATAATTATTTCAATTCATAATATAATAGCATAAATCATACACAAACTGTAACACCCCTACTGGAAATTACTTAATTAAATAAACAAATAAAAAATAGAAAATCAATCGACATAATTTTATTATTCCCAAATGCGGGAAAAATTAAAATATTGTTCAACACGCCATAATTCACTTAAACAAGAGAAATAATGTCATTACAAGTTCCTATTTCTGACAAAAAGGTGAAAAATAGAAATAAAATCTCTAGTCAAGAGTCCGCTGATATCCCTCTCTTCGTAGCTATGCGTCAACAGCATCACCTGGAATATCATCTGCTCCCACGTGACAAGTCACACGATCATCGCCAAACACAAACAAAAACGGTAAGCTCATAATAAACTGACACATAATTCAATAACATCATAAACACCCAGTTATTTGATTCTAATTTTCTTGGCCAAGACCTTAATCCCTAAGGCTTTTCAACCTTCACCACACACAAATAGTTAACCTTCATTTCACATAAATAGTTAACCTTCATTTCACACAAATAGTTAGTTAACCTTCATTTCATACATCAATGCATACAAACAACACATACAAGCCAAAAACTGGAACACATTATTTGGTTGTCTCTCAGCCCACTAGGCTGTCTCTCTTGACAGCTAAGGTTACACTGCCCTTTCATATTCATACCAAACGATAAATTGGAAAAAAGATAGTTAAATTCATTCTTAGCAAGATTTGAACCCACAACCATTCAATCACAAGTCAAGTGCACAACCAATTCATGTTTCATGATAATTCCTATAATTTTAGCATTACATTATCACTAATCACATTCAAACATATCATTCAAATAATGCACAATTTAAAATAACATACAATTGGCATACATAGGACTCAAACCCAAGTCCCCTCAACAAAACCAAGTACTCTCAACCATTTGAGCTACTACTTTTCCACGTCATAATAATTTGCATTAAATGCCTTAAAGGCTCCTACTACCCGCATTTATTAAATAATTATTTATTTAATTATTTAAATTCCTCAAGTCTTACATTCCCCCAACCTTAAAAGATTTTCGTCCTCGAAAATTAGACTTACTAGGAAATAAGTGCGGATAGGATTGCCTCACGTGATCCTCCATCTCCCAAGTCATCTCTTGAGTAGCCTCATTCTAGAGGACTTTCACTGTCCGGATCTCCTTTCCTCTCAACTTTTTCACTTGAGAGTCCAATATCCTCATCGGTCTTGTGTTCACTGTCAGATCCTCCCTTATCTGAATGTCATCTGATTCTAGCACATGCGAGGGACTTACTACATATTTCCTCAATTGAGAAACATGAAATACATTGTGAAAGTTCGCCAAGTGTGGTGGCAGGGCAATCTCATAAGCTGCGGTGTCAATCCTCCTCAAAATCTGATATGGCCCAACAAATCTCGGAGTTAACTTCCTTAATTTGATAGCTCTTTCGAGGAACACATCATCCCATGCTTCAAATTCTAGAGGTCGCCTCCTCTTATCTGCGTAGGACTTCTGTCTGTTCTGAGTTGCTCTCATTCATTCCTGGATCGCCTTGACCTTATTAGAGGTCTACTTTAAAAATTATGGACCCAACACCAAGGAGTCCCCAAAGCTGCCTGTAGGGACTGCAAAAAACGAGAAGTGAATCTCGGACCCCTATCAGATATGATGCTAGCTAGCACCCCATGCAGTTTGACAACTTCCCTAACATACAATTCTGCCAGTTTATCCATCGATAACTTCTGATTAATGGCTAAGAAATGAGCGTACTTTGTCAACATGTCCACGATCAACCCAGATTGAATCACGCCTTTTAGTAGATCTCGACAGATGAGTCACGAAACCCATGGCGATACTATCCCATTTCCATTGCGGGATATCTAACGGTTGTAATGTACCACCTGGTCTTTGGTGTTCAATCTTTGCCTTTTGACACACCAAGCATGATGCCACAAAGTCAGCGACATCAGTTTTCATTCCGTTCCACCAGAAGGACTGTTTGAGATCCTTATACACATTAGTCATACCTGGATGTATGCTAAGACGACTTTTATGACCCTCTTCTAGAATTTGCTTCCTCAACCTCCAATTACCAAGTACACACACTCTATCTCGAAACTGCAGGATGCCGTCTGATCCCATCCGGTAATCTTTCCCCTTTTCTATACCTAGCAAACTCACAAACTGTTGTAACTCAGCATCATTCTTCTACTCATCACAGATCATTCCCAAGATGTCGCTGGTCAACGTCAATACACTGCACCTGATAGAATCCTCTCCCAACTGTATACCCATATTCATATCCCTCATCTTCTCAATCAACTCCAGCTCTTTTACCATCAATGCTGACATATGCATCCTCTTCCGACTCAAGGCATCCACCACTACGTTTGCTTTACCAGGATGGTAAAGTAACTCAAAATCATAGTTCTTGAGATACTCCATCCATCGTCGTTGTCTCATATTCAACTCATTTTGATCAAACATGTATTTCAAGCTTTTGTGATCACTGAATACCTAGAACTGGGAGCCATACAAGTAGTGCCTCCACGTCTTAAGAGCGAACACTACTGCAGCCAATTCTAAATCATGCATGGGGTAGTTCTTCTGATGGACTTTCAATTGCCTAGAGGCATACGCCACTGGCCTCTTCTCTTGCATCAGCACACACCCTAAACCCTGATAGGATGCATCGCAATACACCTCAAACTTCTTGCTTGTGTCTGGAGTAGCGAGTACTGGAGCTGTAGTCAATCTCTTCTTCATCTCCTCAAAACACTCTTCACATTTATTTGTCCAGGAGAAGGGTTGATCTTTTCTAGTGAGTTGGGTCAAAGGACTCACCATTTTTTAAAACCTTTCTACAAATCTCCTATAGTACCCGACCTATCCCAAGAAACTCCGTACCTCGGTCACTGTCCGTGGCCTTTCCCATTTCAGCACTGTTTCAATCTTACTCGGATCGACTACAATACCATGTGAAGAGATAACATGCCCCAGAAACTGTACCTCTTCCAACCAAAACTCGCACTTCGACAACTTGCCATAGAGTTGATGTTCTTTGAGTACTGCCAATACAACCCTCAGATGGTCGGCATGTTCCTCCGTATTCTTAGAGTTGATGAGGATGTCATTTATGAACACCACCACAAATTTGTCTAGATAAGGCCGAAAAATCTGATTCATGTAACCCATGAAGACTGCTAGAGCCTTAGTCATTCCAAATGCCATTACTACATACTCGTAATGTCCATATCTCGATCTAAATGCTGTCTTCTGGACGTCTTTCGATTTGACTAAGATCTAATGGTATCCAGACCTTAAGTTAATTTTGGAAAATGTACTTGCCCCTCTCAGCTGGTCTAACAAATCATCAATCCTCAGCAATGTATACTTGTTCTTTATTGTAAGTTTATTCAATTTCCGGTAGTCTACACACAATTGAGAACTCCTATCCTTCTTCTTCACTGGTAACACAGGAGCTCCTCACGGTGATGCACTAGGCCTGATGAATTTCTTCTCTAGCAAATCCTCGATCTATTTTTTCAATTCTGCTAGTTCTGTCGGTGCCATTCTGTAAGGGGCTGTCGACATTGGACCCGCTCCAGGAATTAGATCAATAGAGAAATCTACATCTCGGCTTGGTGGTAACTCGGGTATTTCATCAAGAAACACATCAGCATATTCCTCCACTACTGGGATACTTCTGATCAACTCGGTGGTACTCTACTTTTCTCCTTGGGCCACTATCATGAAACAAGTGGCTCCGTCTTCAATTTCTTTCAAGACTCTGTAAGTTGAGATCAACTCAATCCCCTCTGACTTTGAGAACACCACTATGCATCGTCCACAATCAATGACTATGTGATTGCCTGACAATCAGTCCATTCCCAAAATCACATCCAGTCCCTCCAGAGGCAAGCACACAAGATTGATCTTGAATCTTTTGCCCTCCACTTCTATTGAGCATCCGACACAAACAAAATTTGTTGAAACTTGTCCCGATGCTGGTGTTGAGACTATTAACTTGCATCCCAGATCACGAGTTGACAATCCCAGCCTCTTGACACATTCGTGAGATATGAAGGAGTGTGAAGCTCCTGAATCAAACAATACTAACACCCGGTTACCCAATAATAAGCAAAAGTCGAGTATAAGGCTACCTGACTGAGTGGCTTCTGTGCTAGTCATAGCAAAGACTTGGCCTACTGCTCTAGGCCTCTCGATTGAAGGTAGCAGAGATTGAGCTCTTGGAGTGGTCTTCTTATTAGGACACTTGTTAGCAAAGTGCCCTGGCTTATCACAAGCATAGCACTTGCAAGTGCTAGTACAACCTCCTTCAATGCTTGCTAGTTTAGTGCAGTTCCTCCTGAGATTCTCTCCACCACAATTATAACACTGCAGCTTCTGAGAAGATGATTGAGGTCTACTGTAGGGCTTTTTTTGTTGTTTGCCATCTGCAATATTCTTCTAGGGTCGACTAACCCTGGTGGGCCCCATCTCCTGCTGCTCCACACTCTTGGCCTGCTCGACCAAAACGGGGAATTCCCTAACTCTCAAAGGCACAATGAACAATCCCAGCTCATGTTTTAAGACTCCCTTAAATTTTTTGTAGTGTCATTCTTTTGTAACTACCTACGAGTAGAACCTCGTTAGGTACTCAAATCGTTCCACATAGGCCTGCACCGACAAGTTTCCCTGCTACAAAGTGAGGAACTCAGCCTCGTGCTCATGTTTATCGTTGTCTAGGAAATACTTCTCAAGGAATATTTTCCTAAAATTGACCCAGTTCACCTCCTCCTCACGGATCTGCATCTGTTGTTGCATCCCCATCCATCAATACTCTACATTTGTCACCAACAAGAATGTGGCAAATGTGAGTTTCTAAGCCTTAGTGCACTCTATTACCTCGAAGATCTTCTCACATTCATGCAATCATGCATCTGCCTCATCTGGGGTAGCTTTGCCAGTGAATTTTGTTGGCTTATGACGCATGAAATCTTCCATCGTCACCAGTCTGACTGGTGTAATCATCACCCTCGGCTGCGCTGCAACAAGTTGCATCGTGTCCACCATCCTATGGATTGCATTCGCAATCTCGTCAGCCCCCAACAATATTTCTGCTCCTTCTATTTGCCATTGCCTGTACACGCCACATTTTTCAGCTGTTAACATTAAACAGCTCATATTATAACAAAAAATATAAATTCCTAACAATCAATAAGACAACACAGATTCGTAGACAAAACGCGGCAAGCTCACTCCCTAAATTTCCAAAAATCTTAAAACTTTTGCTCTGATACCAAATGTAAAATCCCTACAGGAAATTACTTAATTAAATAAATAAATAAATGGAAAATCAATCAACATAAATTTATTATTCCCAAACATGGGAAAATTTAAAACATCGTTCAACGTGTCATAATTCACTTAAACAAGAGAAATAATTGCATTACAAGTTCCTATTTTTGACAAAAAGGTGAAACACATAAATAAAATCTCTAGTCAAGAGTCCCTTAATATCCCTTTCTCCGTAGCTATGGGTTAACAACATCACTTGGAATATCATCTGCTCCCACGTGACAAGTCATACGATCATTGCCAAACACAAATAGAAAGGGTGAGCTCATAATAAATTAACACATAATTAAATAACATCATAAACAACCAGCTATTTGATTCTCATTAATTCTTGGCCAAGACCTTAATCCCCAAGGCCTTTCAACCTTCAACACACACAAATAGTTAACCTTCATTTCACACAAATAGTTAACCTTCATTTCACATAAATAGTTAACCTTCATTTCACAAATAGTTAACCTTCATTTCACACAAATAGTTAACCTTCATTTCACACAAATAGTTAACCTTCATTTCAAACAAATAGTTAACCTTGGACTCACAATTTATGATGCTCGCACGAACTTGGTCGCGCGTGGTCCTGCCTCTACGAACCTCCCCGCTCGTAGTTCTGCTCTACGAACCTCCCCGCTTGTAGTCCTGCTCTACGGACCTGCCCGTCCGTAGTTCAACACACGTGATCTACCAGATACGTACCTCCCCGCACGCATCATCTCTTAAGTGTGAGCATAGAACATACGAACCTACCTCACTCATATCCTCAGACAAAAGTAATAGGATATGAACCTCCCTGCTCATATCATCATGTGTTCAGCACCATCCATGAACCTACCCGCTCATGGCACAACATCTCCTAATCCAAGTCCGCATCAATGCGTACAAACAACACACGCAAGCCAAAAACTGCAACGCTATCGCCTGGCACAACCTAAGTGTCGCTAGGTGAAACCTGCGCAAACCGCCTAGCGGAACCTCCTCACCACCAGGTGCCAATCTACAAACAAACCCACTATTTCAGGGTCTGTCGCCTGGCAGACCACACTTTGCCGCCAGGTGCAACGCGTCACAGAGGTTCCCTGGTGCTCCCATCGTCTGGCGCACACATCCGTGCCGCTAGGCGCTATACCAATAGCGAAATTCTACTGGTTTTATACACCCAAAGCAGATTGTCCTGCTTTCTCCAAAATACCTCCTAAGGTATTATCACACTCTCGTTCCCCAACGTCGAACCTTTGGCAACCTCTCGCCCTCTTATACGTCAATTACTTAAAATTCCAATTACCAATTCCTCGGTTTAATGATTCTAATTCACCAAGTGTTCCTTCCGGGTATAATGCTCAATCAAATATATGTAAATCACCCTCAATTCCAGTACCTTAAAAATAGGCAACCTACTACTACTACACTGTAATGATACCAAACTCCTCACTCATTACCTTCCAAGTAAGTTACTCAATTCATGGTGAATTCCCTCACTTGTCTTATTAAAGTTCTCCAATGTTTCTAAGTATAGTATTATACTGGAATCAGATCTTCTCAATCCCTACCATTCCAAATCATCAATATTCTTCATTCTGGTTTAAATTATATTTCCTTACTGATTTTCCCTTCACCTAATGTAAACATTCTTCATACACTATTAATTTTTGCATTTTAGATTCATTAACACTTAAGCACCAAAACTATCTTCCCTCCAATTTTCCACTACACTGACGGTATCCAGTGCTGCCCATTGCCAAGCTAGAATTTCTAGCCATCGCCTGGCGGTAGATCATGCACCGCTAGGAGGCGTATCAAGTTTTTGGGAAAATTTCCCCTTTTCTTCCTTGCACGAATCTCCTTCACTCCTTCATTATCTAGTCTCGCCATACATTAACCCACATTAATACGCATTCCCAGAATTACAATTGCATCAACAAATTCCAAAATTAAATACTATTAGGCATTGGAATCAATTTCTTAATTACTCCCTTCCAACCCCTCTCATAATCCCGAGATCACCCATGCACTCTTGGTCCAAAACTTCATCATACACAACGTACATAAACAAGTTTCCAGAAGTCGCGATGACTCTTGCGCCCAACAACACAAAAATAACCGAAACAGCTTTGTGTTGCCTGGTGGAAACTCATCATCCGTCAGGTGGTTCATGACACAACCCAACAACTGGGTTACTACTAACACGTCGCCTGGCAGCATCGTCATGCCCTCCAGGCAGTTTCTGGGCGGAAAGCTAGAAACTTACGAAAAACGGCGTGGAATTGGGTAAAATCTCATTCAATTATACATGGCCAGACACATTCATTTATACACAAATCCAAACGAAATAAACAGCTCCCCTTACATGGAAATCCTTGCTCCAATTGATCTTCTAACCTTAGCTTTATGATACCCAAGAACCTTCCTTTGCTCTTCCAAAAATTGCTGCTCCTTTATCAACCTAGACTCAATTTTCATCTTCTGAAATTCGCCCTTTTCCAGCACTCCACAATGGCAGCCCTCACTCTCCTTCTCTCCCTTTTAATTTGACCATTAAGTATTCCTTAATTATGCTTAATGCTAGAAAACGAAAATGACTTTAATTTTGATGTTAATGGCCTTTTAATAAGCATTATTTGGTTGTATCTCAACCTACTAGGCTGCCTCTCTTGGCAGCTAGGGTTACTCTGCCCTTTCGTATTCATACCAAACAATAAATTGGCAAAAAGATAGTTAAATTCATTCTTAGCAAGATTTGCACTTGCAACCATTCAATCACAAGTCAAGTGCACAACCAATTCAATCAATTCATGTTTCATGATAATTCCTATAATTATAGGATTACATTATCACTAATCACATTCAAACATATCATTAAAATAATGCACAATTTAAAAGAACATACAATTGGCATACATAGAACTCGAACCCAAGTCCTCTCATCACAACTAAGTACTCTCAATCATTTGAGCTAGAACTTTTCCACATCATAATAATTTCCATTAAATGCCATAAAGGCTCCTACTACCGACATTTATTAAATGATTATTTATTTAATTATTTAAATTTCTCAGGTCTTACACAAACAATCAGTTATTAATATACAATTATAGAAAACTAAGAGTCAATTAACCTGAATACATGCATTGAGGTTGGATCTAGGCGGTTATGCACTTGTAGTGACATCTCATGCTCTATAGAGTGACAAATAAAGAGCAAAAATCTACCACAATAATAAACATCAACATCTTCGCAAACATCATTTATAATTAGATTCATTAACTTTCACACATCAAGTACTAATTTTTATCTCCAATAACATAATCAATCACAATATAATTACTAAGTTTACAATTCTAACACAATCATAAATTAAAACAATCAAATTAGCTTCCCTTACCTGAGATACTATGCAGACATATCAAAAGAGTATTAAAACTCTTTACAAACCTAACAGAGTCCCCAACTCAACCTAGGAACAAGAATAACACGATCGGAGAACATCATCAGAACCATTGATCAGTGGGAAAACATGCCGGAATATCAGAGAACACATGTGGTTTGAAATTCTCCGTGAGCATAGGAATATAAACTAAACAAGAGAAAAGAGCAAAAAATCAACTTACTCTGTTTGAGAAATTGACCAGGAAAAAATAGAGAGCTAAATATAGACATGAGATTTTTAGACATGAGATTTTTAGAGAGAAGGCATAGAGTGCTAAAGGAACAATTTCTAGAGAGATGAAGTGTTTATAACCAATGAAACTCATTTTTAGATTTTCTATTTATATTTAAGCAATTTAATAATAAAATAATTGAGTTTCATTATTTTTTCACACTTATCCATTCTATACTACCATTTTCTAGGTTCTCACATTTTCCATCTTGTCATACTCTTAATTATATATTTTTCTCCTTTGTTCCACTTTATTCAATGGTGTATCAAATAATTTTATATTTTTATATTTTTTATTTATTTTTATTATGTAAAATATTATTTTGATGATTTTTTATGTAATAATTTTTATTTTCTAATCATTTCTTATAAGTGTTTTACCACCACTATAGCATAAAGATTTTTCATTTACTATAATTTACTACAATATAAAATGTAATGTTATTGTCATAAATCTTGTTTACACCATCCAACATAGATTAATGTTAAAAAAAAAAAAGGATTTATGTCTAAATTCAAACTATTATTATTTTGGTATTTTTTTCTCTGTGCAATTTGGTTCAATATAATATTTATCGGTGTATAATAAAAGATAAAAGATATTAGTAAAGAGACATTTGAAATAATTTTAAAGTTGACTATTTATTTTATTTTTATAACTTTTTAAAAGTACTTTTTAACTTTATCAATTTTGTTTCATTAATGCTTGCAAAATTTATAGATGTTTTGATTGTGAAATTTTATTTATGTTAATTGTGAAATATTTCTATGATTATTTCATTTTTATTGGATTGTTATTTGGTATTCTGATATGAAATTTATACCATTATAATTTTCTTTAAATATTTAACACTAAAGATATAATATATTTTTTATATTGAAATTTGGTAATATTATATTTCCTTTTATGTTATTTAAATGAAACATCGCATAGAATATAATAAAAAGGGCAATGCCACAGAGTATAAGTGTCACTCCTTATAGTTATCCAAAATATTTAGAGAGAAAATTAAGGCACACCACGATGTCAATAACAAAACATAATGTAATAGGTTTATAGTTGATCAAAATACATAGGCAACATTGTCTACAGAGAGTACTTGAAGGAATGAGATGCAACACAAGAGAGGGCTATACTGTAGAGCCTCCATCACCCTGGTGACCACTAGGGGTTTCCACATCTGCTCACATCAATAAATTGATGATCATCGCAAAAGGAGAAAACCACACACAAAACACACAAGCAAACAGAAAGGGTAAGCTAGAGTATAAATTAGTTTAACATGTTATGGCACATGAACACCTAAACCATATCATAAACATGAAACAAGATAAGCAAACAATCATGTAATAGCAAACAAGCAAGACTCTAAGACTCAATTATCCAGATACATATAATCAGTCAGATTCACTACATGCTTACACTTGTGATGGCCTCTACTGCTCTGCAAAGCCATTACCAATGGGTTTCACCTTACCACGCACAAGGTTAGCCTTAAAACATCTAAGGCCATTATCCTGCCAAAGACTAGAGCCTCCTATTACTTTCACCACTTGAGTCAGTACACTCTACGTGAGACTAACTGACTCTTTAGAGCTTCAGGATGCAATCCTTACTTGAATCCTTACTTAATTATATATGTTGAGGCACCACCACGAAACCTTATTAGAGGTTCGTGGAATTACATCCATTACAAGAGGCATCACCATGAGCTCTCACCAAGAGAGTCATGGAATTATGTGCAGCACATGAAGCACCATCATGAGCTCTCACCGAGAGGTTCATGGAATTACGTTCATCCCATAAGGCACCACCATGAGATCTCACCAAGAGATTCATGGAATTACGTCCAACCCATACCATAGCCATGTCTTACCAACCAATCATAGATTTATCATGCATACCAATCTCATGCCAATATTCAACCAAGCATCCAATCATGTTTCATACGCATAATCATACCAAGCTCATCAATTCCAGCCCATAAACCATTTAATACATGCATATTCACACAATCATGCTTTAAATAAAGTAATTCAATCAATCATGTATCACCAAAAACATAGAAGAAAATAGCACTTGAGCATGTCCTTGCCCAGTTCTTGCTCAGGCTAGAAGCCCTCGCTTAGGCAAGAGAGGATCTCTCGCTCAGGAGAGCTCCTTTCTCCTAGGCGAGAGCTCGAGCAATGAAATAGTGAAGTTTTCGCGTGTTCTCGCTTAAGCGAGACCTCCTCGCCTGAGCGAGATGACTCCTCGCTCAAAATGTGAGCTCGTCGCCTGAGCGACAACGCGAGCTAAAACCTGGGAGGGTTTCTGATACTCTCGCTTAGGCGAGACCTGCTCGCTTAGGCGAGAATATTAGGTTTCTCCACTATTCTCGCAAACAAGCCAAGAAAATAGTACAAGGTCACATCCAGTCAATCTCACACAAGCATAAACGTCAATCAAGCATTTTAAATCATGAAACAGCAGCCAAACATCAACATAATACAAAAATGCAAAAAAGCCCTATCTTTTTTTACCTTATCAAAAGCTACTATGAGGGATTTTGGCACGAGCAGAAAAGGCACCACAGCTCCTAGAACAATTTTGCGAGCTGGAAATACCAACACCAGAATGAAGACGGGTTACTACGATGAACCCTAGCTGGAACCACGAAAAACAAGCTAGAGAGTAGAAAGTATGGTCGTGAATCAACTTGACAAAGAATGGGGCCAAACCCTAGCAGAGCTCTACGTTTCAGCTGTGAGAGGGAGAAGAGGAATAGTTTTCTGAAAAAGGGCAGAATGAGAGGGTTAGGGCTGCTTTAGGGGTTTTGGACACCCTATGGGCTAGCCTTAGGCCCAACAGATTAGGGTAGGCCCTTAAACATTGAGGTAGAAAATAAGTGGGCCTTACAATTTATATGTTTTTATAAAACACAATTAATTGATATTAAAACAATAAGAAAGCAATATGGGCACGAATACGTACGAGGGTATACCTGTTATCTAATGGGGATAAAGATGAAACAAAAATTTTATATACCTATTGGGTTTAAGGATGAACATTAGGATAATTTTTTTTTTCCTCACAATATGTCTAGGATAATGAATCTCGTCCTCGTACCGTCCCGTTGTCACCCATGTTCCAAATACCTCATTATATTAGACTCTTTCATCTCTAACAATTGATTTACCTCGTCTGATATATTACTCCAATAGTTCATTTGTAAAGTTACTTCAAAACAACATGATAAGTCTCACTCACTACCAAACAAAAAAATATCATTACAAATTATATAGTTTGTAATATGAACAAACATTCCTGATTATACAATCCAATATACAATTAACATTTTGGATTACAATTTGTAACGTAAATACTCATGTTGGATTGTACAATCCGTAGGGGTGTCAAGTACACCGAGAGATGTATTTTAAATTTTAATTATACTAATTTAACATATAAATATAATAATTATTTTAATTTATTTAATTAAAAAAATAATTATTCAATTAAAAACTTAAAAAACATAGAATTAAATATACTTTCAATACTATATATATATATATATATAAGATTTTTAAAATTAAAAATTAAAAAAAAGTGGTAGACTGTGATGAACGAATTACAAGTGTTAGTCCAGTCTTTTTTGTCAGACAAGTTAATCCAATTCAGTTCATTTTTATGAGTCAAAGGTAAGATGAGTCAAAATAGATTTCTGTATCCGCAACATATATTTATATATGAATTATTCAGTCTACTTACATTTTATATTATATTTCCAAATTCTATTACGAATTACATAATTCGGTATTGTAAGTATAGATTCTGATTTATGTAACCCGTAATGACATTTTACCGTCCAAAGACCGTATAATCAGTATGCGTAAAATTCATATTCATTATGGATTATGTAATCCACAATATTTATTTAATTATATGAGTAAAATACGATACCTAAAACCTTTAAGTTTGGTGGTTGTTCACAAAATAGAAAGTTTTTCGATGGTGTAAAAAGGGAATTTATTTGACTTCTAAATTATCTTCTAACATTATCAATTAAATATAATACAGATATTAAAACAAGAGTTTTGCACATAAAAAGACCAATTTTCCCTTAGCTAAATAAAGCTTATTCATAATCTAGTTATAAAACCTCGCCTGCAGTTTTTCTAATAATTAATTTTTAAAGCCAACTCCAAATAAGTTCTACGAAATAATGGAATCATGGGAAATAGTAATATGAGTTGTGATTATAGTAGAATTTGAAAAGAAATTTCAGAGAAAACAATAAAGACGTGGCAATTTCAACAGGTTATCGATGGTAAACCTAAAGAGAAGGAAAAATAGTGTAAGAAAACAGAATGTCAGAGAGAGAAGTGGAAAGAATGTTTTACAGGTTAGAGAAAAGATGCATACCAGCGTATCTCTCTCAATGATCAAAATTCCTTTAAAGCACATTCTCCTTACGTGGTCTCGTGCTTCTCTTGTCCTTCTGTTGTGAATCCTCTGCCACGTGTCCATTCCTTTCAACTGAATTTCCAGGTCCCTATATGTTCTTCATTCTATTGGTTACAATACCCTTCCCATTAACATCAACCTTGCCCTCGAGGTTGAATTGAGGATAAGCTTGTTGAAATTCATTAAGATCTTCCCAAGTAGCATCATCATATTCAGTAGATTGCCAATGCACCGACACCTGTTGTATTTCAGTGGAATTACGCCTTATAACTCTTGTATACAACACCTTCATTGGACCTAATACAGGTCCAAACTTAGTGGTGGTCAATGGTAAGGGTACATATTGTTTGGACTGGTTTCCCACAAACTTTTTTAGCAAAGAAATGCGAAAAGCAGGATGAATTCTGGCTGTATCAGGAAGCCTTAATTTGTAAGCCATTGTGTCGATCTTCTCCAGTACTTCAAATGGTCCAAAGAATTGCATACCAAGTTTTTTATTCTTCGAAGAGCCACCTAATGTTGTCTATATGGCTGTATTTCACTAATGCCAGATCACCAATTTGCAATTGAAATTCTCTCCTTTTCTTATCTGCTTGCATTTTCATATAATTTTGAGCCCTCCTCAAGTTACTTTTGAGTTGTTGCAACACTTTGTCTCGAGTGGTTAAAGACTCTTGAAGATTATGAGGGTCTGTAGAAGTGACTTCATAAGGAATAATCGATGGAGGTTCCCTACCAAAAACAACTTTAAAGGGACTTATTCTTATGTTGTGGTGATAGGAAGAGTTGTACCAAAACTGTGCCCCAGGAAGCATAGAGTACAGAGTTTGGAATTTTCAAAAACTTAACACCTTAAATACATCTCTAATGTCTTGTTAAGTACCTCAGTTTGTCCATCACTTTGGGGGTGATATGCAGAGCTCATCGCCAAAGTTGTGCCTTGAGCTTTGAATTAGTGTTGCCAAAATGAACTAATAAAGACTCTATCTCTGTTAGATACTATGGTTTTGGGGAACCCATGAAGCTTGGCCACATGATTAATAAAGGCTTCTGCCACATTTACTGTTAAAATGAGCCTTCAAAGCAATGACATGCCCAAACTTGGAGAGCCTATCAATTACCACCAGAATAGTAGAAAAGCCATGCGAGGGAGGATGGTTTGTAATGAAATCCATGGCTATGTCCTCCCAAATCTGTTGAGGTATTGGCAATGGTTGTAACAATCCATAAAGCAAGGCTTGATCCACTTTAGCTTGTTGACAAATGCTACAATTTCTGATATACGCCTTGATATCTTCCTACATTTTTGGCCAATAAAACTGATTGCAAATTCTGGCTATAGTCTTAGTATTTCTAGCATGACCGCCCACTTTAGAGTCATGAAATTCCTGCATAATTTGGTTCTTCAAATTTATGTCAGCTGGTATCATCAATCTTCCTCTC
Source organism: Vigna unguiculata (assembly GCF_037176805.1). Classification (NCBI taxonomy): domain Eukaryota; kingdom Viridiplantae; phylum Streptophyta; class Magnoliopsida; order Fabales; family Fabaceae; genus Vigna; species Vigna unguiculata. Next base: position 4,966,691 of record NC_140797.1, read on the forward strand.
CGAAAAATCATTCCATCTTTAACCACAAACTTGTCCATAGGTAAAGTACCTTGAGTATGCTGCAACATCAACTTACTTAACTTTGCATCCTCCCTGGTCATTGTGGCAATAAGCTCTAACCATTTAAATTTGGATTCTGACCAAGACATAAAACAGCTACGAGATAATGCATCAGCTGGTATTTTCTCTCTACCCAGCTTATATTGGATAGTGAAGTCATAGCCTAAAAACTTAGGTAACCACTGTTGTTGTTCAGGAGTTTGCAATTATTGTTTCAACAACTCTTTCAAGCTTTTCTGATCAGTTCTAATGATGAACTTATTTCCCAACAAATAATGTCAAAACTTATCCAAAGCCTCTGTGATGGCATAGAATTCTTTGGTATAAACAAACTATTGCTGCATTCTAAGAGAAATTTTCTTAGAAAAATAAGCAATTGGATGTTGAGCTTGGCTAAGGACAACTCCAATTCTAGACCTTGATGCATCTGTTTCCAAAACAAAAGGCTCTTGAAATTTAGAAATAGCAAGTACAGGGGCAGAAGTCATAGCTTCCTTCAACTTGTTAAAAGCTAGAGATGCATTTTCTGTCCATTTAAATGAGTCCTTTTTCAACAAGTCTGTTAAAGGGTAGCTATTTCAGCATAACCCTTGACAAATCTCCTGTAGTAACCTATGAGGCCTAAGAAACCTTTCAATTGTTTCACTATAGTGGGTCTGGGCCAGTTCTTAACCGCTTCTAATTTAGAAATTTCCATGGCAACACCTTTTCCTAATAAAGTATGGTCTAAGTAATCAATTTCCTTCACACCAAATGAATATTTGGAAAGTCTAGCATATAATTGTTGCTGCTATAATTTTTTTAATACTAACTCCAGATGAGACAAATGTTCCTTTCATGTGGCACTAAACACCAGAATATCATAAAAAAAACGAGCACAAATTTCCTTGAGTACTCTTTGAAAATCTCATTCATTAGGCTTTGGAAAGAGGTCGGAACATTAGTTAATCCAAATGTCATTACAAGCCATTCATAGTGTCCATTATGGGTTCGAAATGTTGTCTTACATCTATCGTCCGAATTCAACAAAGTTTGGTGGTAGCCAGATCTTAAATCTAGCTTAGAAAAGAAGATGGCCCCAAATAACTCATTTATAAGTTCATCAACACTAGGAATAGGAAAAATATCTTTAACAGTAATAGCATTGAGAACTCTATAATAAGTACATACCCTCCATGATCCATCCTTTTTCTTGACCAAAATGATTGGAGAAGAAAAGGGACTCTTGTTGGGTTGTATTATGCCTTCCTCAAGCATTCCTTGCACCAATTTTTCAATCTCTGCTTTCTGACTATGTGGATACCTGTAGGGCTTAACTTTAACAGGTTGAGATCCTTTAATTAAAGGAATTGAGTGATCTTGAAATCAAGGTGGTGGTAAGGATGTAGGTGTCGCAAAAATTGAGCTATAAGTATGTAACAACAAGGCTAAGATATCAGCAGGTAAATCACTTAATGGAAACTAATAAGAGTTATCTTCAACAAGCTGCAAACTGAAAACCTCAGCAATATAATCTGTGTTAACCATTCTTTTGATAAGATTTAGATGTGCCTAAGTAGGTGAGCAATCCATTTCCCATTGTAGAGTTACAAATTTCCCCTCATATAAAAACTTCAATTGCAGGGAATCATAATCAACAATGTGAGATCCTATGATTTTTAACCAATTAGCCCCCAAAATCAAATTAGCTCCTGAAATAGGTAGCAAAAAGATAGGCATTTCAAATTTAGCCCCTTGAGGTTGAATATTGAGTTCTCTAATCATTCCTTCAGCAGTCATGTAACTTCCATTTCCCACCATGACTTTGAATGGTGGTGTTGGTGCGATGGCCAACTTAAGGAACTTCGCAATCCTTGACTGTAAGAAATTGTCTGAGCTACCTCCATCCACTAATATTGTGACTGGCAAAGTATTAATATGGGAAATAAAACGAATGGTGCCAACTCCTAAACCTCCTTTCATCGCATTTAAGGACAGGTGATGATTATTTGCTAATCCTTCTCCACTATTTGTATGAGTAATAGAGGTCATCGTTTCAGTGGCATTATTTGATTTAGAATCCTTTTCTTCATTTTGCAACATCAACAATTGCATATTGGGACATCTATGATTGAATGTAAATATCTGATCACAAAAATAACATAAACCTTTTTCTCTCCTCAATTGCATTTCAGTAGGTGAAATTCTTTTTACATTGGAATTTCTGATTGGTGGAGTGGAAGGTGTGGGTAATAGAGGGGGTAAGGATTGCTTAGGTGTAGTTTTTGCTAGATTAAGATTGGTATTGGTGGATGACAATGGAGTATATCTCTAATTGTAATTGGTAGAACGTTGTTGAACCATAAGAGTATAGTTTTCTTCATATCCTTTCGCCAAAGCAACTACTCATAGGAGATTAGTAGGACATTGAGCCATCATATCCCTTTTGATATCACGATTTAGGCCACTTAAAAAACAATTCAACACAGGGGCATCACTAAGACCTTTGGATATGTTAGCTAGGGCCATGAATTTCAAGTAATATTCTGAAACAGTACCTATTTGATGCAGTTTAAACAATTCTACCATGGGAGAATCAAAAGGAGATGGTCCAAAATGGCTCTCCAAGGCTCGCGTTAGCTCGGACCAAGTCTGAACAATTGACATACATTGCAACATTTGAAACCACGGAATCACCTCTTTCTCAAAATGAATGGAAGCGATAATTGAAAAAATTTTCTACTTTAAAGATCCATTCTAACAGAAGAGTTGTGCCATCAAAATAAGGAAATTCCAATGAGATATCCCGTATTAGCCTCACAGAACCACACTGGGTCACCGCCAACAATGAAGCCTTAGAGTTTGAAGCATCAACGTGCTGAATCGTGCTTTGATTTAACAAATTTAATGATTTTTACATCTGGTCCATTCGATCATTGTTTGTTGTTCGGGATCAATTCCCGATTATCTTTATCACGAGCAAGTTGTTTCTCGATCCAATTCAATATTGAAGCGAGTTGGGCTTGCATTTCTTTCATACGAGAGTTCTCAGCCACTGACGTCAATGGAAGCACCGATGAAACAGTAGAATTATGAGCAATAGTAATATGAGTTGTGATTACAAAAGAATATGAAAAGACATTTTACTGAAAACAATAAAGATGTGGCAATTCCAACAAGTTCTCAATGGTAAACCTGAAGAAAAGGAAAAATAGTGTAAAGAAATAGAATGCCAGAAAGAGGAGTGGAAAACGTGATCTCGTACTTCTCCTCGTGTCCTATTGTGTTGCAAATCCTCTGCCACGTGTCCATTCCTTTAAACTGAATTTCCAGCTCCTTCTATGTTCTCCATTTTGCTCGTTACATTCTATTAATCATATTATTTCTTTGAAGAGGCTTCTCTAAATATTTGTCCAATTGGACTCCACTGCGTAAATAACTGTTCATAAATCAATAAATCACCTAAAATATTTATATCAATTCAGTTATTTTTATTTTCTAATCCAGCTCTATGTTGGACTTATTGATCGTAAAAAATAATTAAATAGAAATAAATATTTTTAAAATTTGTTAAATATAAATTATACCACATATGTACTTTTAAAAATAATATTAGTTTAACTTTTTAAATATAATTATTATTTAATAAAATGAATTAGGACAAAATAATATAAGTCAATTCAGACACACTTGTTTACGGTTCACCTCAGTGGCAACAATCAATGTTCACATACAAGTAATTGTGGAGTATGATTTTATTATGTCACATTTATTACACAATTTCTATTTTGGAGGGAAAAAGATAGATGTTACATGCATACATCAGACAGACAGAAAATGAATAGAGGTTAGACAGCATTTCATGCATACAGCTTCTGAAGATCATCTTTGAATTTGGCTTTCAGCTGCTCTCTCTTTATCTTGAGAGCAGCAGTGACTAATCCAGACTCAGGAGTCCATGGATCAGCCAGCAACTTGATCTTTGCAGGGATTTCAGATTTCTCCAGCTTTGCAGATTTTCCAACCTCAAGAAGAGATCAAATCAAGGAAATGACCCATCAACCATGCAGCATATACAATACAATGGCTATAAACTTAGGGTCCAATTGGATTAACTTTTCCTTAAACTAAAGTTTGTTGAGATATTTTAGAAAAATTAGATTTGATGATTTTATTTCTAGAATATCAAATCCACAATCTTAACATTTATTTCTAAAATAGAAAGTGCCTTTTCCAAATTTATCCAATTAATTTATATACATAAATTAATGTAATGAGACGGAATATGAGAAATTATTTTTTTCTAATCTTGAGAGCTCCTAATCGTTGAGACCGTATAATTTGGGTAAAAAATCTTAAAACGCAGCTTTTGTTGATGCATGATTCAAATAATATGCTATAAACAACATATATTTATAGATACCTAACACTAACCTTGGAAATAGCCTGCAGAACCTCCTTGACAGTTTCAGGTTTGTTACAGAGATCAGGAAAATCTCGGTAATCTATGCCAGCTTGTTGGGCCCACTTCTCCAGCGACTGTTGTGAAGCAACGACTAGAGCAACACAGTAATTGTGAAAGGGATCTGCATAAACCATCATATTGTCTGCATAATCGCATGATGATAGTGCTGCCTCAACCTGCATTGAACTCATTATTGTGAATCTTGTGTCACTATTTCATCCAGATACCAGAATGAACGATGTATAGTTTGAGTTACCTTTCCAAGAGATATATATTCTCCATGTTGAAGTTTTACAATATCTTTCTTCCTGTCTATGATTTCAAGACATCCATCAGCATGGAATTGTCCAATATCACCAGTATAAAACCAGCGCATACCTTTCTCATCAACCTGTAACAAGTTTCAAAAAATGTGGAAAATCATAAACCAAAAATGACAAGCACACAACTCTGAGTTTCGAAATTACCTTGAACACTTCTTTAGTTTTTTCTTCATTCTTAAAGTAACCAGCTGTCACACTAAATCCTCCAACTACAATCTCTCCCCTTGGCATTGGCTTATCTGATGTCAGATACCCTCCTTCTTCCCAAGAAATAAGCTATACAACCACATTAATAGAGAAATCAAGTCCCACCATATAAGCCCTTAAACATACCAACTCTAAACTTCTAATACAAAAGATTAAGAGATATGAATTTAATATTTTTCATCAATGTTTCTAAAATCAGACCAGACATTGATTGAATTAGTCAAGGCACTAGTTTAAGGTTTAATGGTTCAACTATTGATAAAAATATTTCAATGATTAAAAATAAACAATAATAATGAAAAATATAATATTATAATTTTATAATGTTAAACACAAAAATAAAACATATATTTAAAGGTTATTAACATTTAAAATACATATAAAAGTCTAAATAAAAAAAAAAAAAAACCTTATCATACTTAAATTGAAATTTCAATAATATAAATCAATATTTATTAATCATAAGTTTATATATAAAATAAGAAAGAAAATGACTAATATTTTAGGTTTATTTTCTTTCGGGAGAAAAAATTTAAAGTATTGCTTTTTGTTGACCTGGTTTGACACTAGTTTCCACTAGTTTGATATTGATTTTTTCTTCATTGGTTTTACATCTAAGGGTGATCATGGACTGAATTTTTAAAATCCAATCTAGATCCAATAAAATAGATTGGATCTATAATCTTGGTCTATTTTAACTAGATTTGGATTTTTTTTTAAATCTGATTTAAATTGGATTAAATCTAGATTGAATTAACTTTGTTAATTAAATTAAATCCAGTAAGATCGATCTATATATTACTATTAGGTGTATTAGACATGGACTAGACCGACTCAGCTCCACTTGGACTCAAGCCAACTCAGTCTACCTGGGTCTGCTCACTTGGCTCGACTTGGGTCTGGTTGCCTCACCTCAACATCAGCCAGAGCTGACTTGAGTCAACCTAGTCTAGATCGACTTGACTTGGACCCATGTTGACTCGACTCTACCTGAGCCTAGGTCAACTTAACTCAACCCTTTGCACAAGTTCACTTAGCTCACCCGAACTTGTGTGGACTCAACTAAGCCTTGGACTGGGGAAGACTCAGCTAGACCCTCAACCCGGGCCAACTCGAATTAAACTTTGGCCCAAGCCAACTCATCTCAAACCTCAACCGAGGTTGACTCGTCTCTTGACCTTCCATCTCCCTATTGTATCAACTCTTAATCAATATAAATAATAGAACATGAGAAGGGTCCTTTAAGCCCTCTAGAAATATATTTTGAGTTTAATCTCAAGTTTTGTTTCTTATTTTTCCATGAAATAATGTTTCCTCTAAAGAAAACACAATATCCAGTAGTAGACCGTATATCAATAGGCAAACCTGCCCAATCTGCATCACAGTATCCAGAGACCTGAATGTTTCCTTTATCTTCATATAACAACTCTTGCCCGGGAGCCTTTTTGAAGTACCTTAGAATGCGAATGATAGCATTGCAATGGCCAACACATGGACCTTGCATGAACTGACTAACCACTCCAACTACAAAAGATAGATTAGGCCTTGTAATACTGATTTAAATCAGTTTTCCAACCAGCCTCCTATATCTCTCTAGATCGGAGAATAATTCACCTTCTTTTGTCGTTAACTTCTGATTTGGGTCCATAGGAATGTCTACTGGTCTACAATCAATCATACTTGTTTCTTGTAATACATCAAGGGCATACTTCCTTTGAGATATTACAACTCCATCTTTTGACTAAGCTACTTCAATGACAAGAAGTATTCAAGGTATCCAAGATCCTTGGTTTGAAAATGTCTACACAAGTACTCCTTCAGTTGAGATATTCCAGCAACATCATTTCCTGTAATGACTATATCATCAACATATACTATTAAATAAACACATTTCCCAAGAGATGTATGAAGTAAAAGATTGAATGATCTACTTCATTGTGTCTAGCCCAAATTTTTGAACAATGGAGATGAATTTTCCAAACCAAGCATGTAGTGATTGCTTGAGGCCATATAGAGAGCGATGCAATTTGCATACCATACCAAACTTTTCTAAGCAACAAACTCAAGAGGTTGCTCCATGTACACTTCTTCCTCAACAACTTGAGATTAAACACATAAATATATTTCTTCTACAGGGCTTAAAGGACCCTTCTCATGTTCTACTATTTATATTGATTAAGAGTTGATACAATAGGGAGATGGAAGGTCAAGAGACTATCCTAGACTACTAGCTACAAAGCTAGGAATAATAATTAGAGATAACCAAACACACAACTCCCTACTTTAGGCCTACTGACTACACTAACATAAGTAGACCTAATAAATATTCCAACACACATGAACATCCTTCTTGTTCGTCTTGCACCGCTTTTGCTTGCTGATTTGAGTTGTGATTTATTCAAATTCAAATTTGTTCTTCATTCGCACATTTTGTCTCATCCACGGGTTTTGTCTCATTTCAGCCTCATTTCTCTTCGGCCAATTGTTCCAGTTTGATCTATGTCGAGCTCCAATCTCTTAGTTGTGTTTCAATGAGTGAATTGTCATCGCTCTCGGTTTCTACACTGTTCTATCGGTATTTGTCTTCGACCTGGTTCATCACCGTTTCTCTGTTGTTTAATTGGTGAATTCTTGGTTCTTCCTTTTTCTCTTCATGCAATTGTACTCGCACTTGCGTTTTGGTCTGCATCTTGGTTTACAACACTTGTCCTGTTCCATTCGGTTTATTTTTTGTTGCTTATCTTGTTTTGCTAGTTCATTATCGCTTTAGCGGTTTGCTTCTTCACTTAGTGGTTGGTTTTCTGGTTGAGTACTATGGCTACTAATTCTTTTCCTAGATCCATTGTTGAAAAATTGGATGACTCAAACGACTTAGACTAGCATCAATAGGTTGAACCAGTGATAAATCTCACAAGCTACAGTGGTTTGTTGTTTTTCTAGTGGTTCCAACTTGATATCTTACTGGATTTGACTGTGCTAATGACATTGTCAATCCAGATTACAAGGCTTGGGAGGTTCAAGATCAGACTCTGCTCAAGTAGCTTCAATCCACTCTCTCCAAATCGGTTTCATCTCGTGTTCTTAGCTGCTCTCACTCTTATGAAGTTTGGGAAAAAATTCATGAGTATTTTAGTCTTCAGGCCAAATCTTGCGCTCATCAACTTTGTACTACTATGAGAGCTGTCAAATTGGATTACAAATCTATGGAAGCAAAGATTAACCCTAGCTCTAAATACCACGTTGAAATAAAAGAGAGAGAAGCATAAACTAAATCCTTAATGCACATAGAACACATAGAGTTATGCATTTATAAATAGGAAAATATAAAGAAATGGCATACCTTAATGTACCATAAAATATATGGCATACCTTAATGTAGCAACAAGGAAGTGGTGGACCGACACGTCCCACACTGTAGTCATCCCACTCTGAGAATGCAGCTCCAGCGAATGTTTCAGTCAAGCCATATCCTTGCCCAATAGGAGCCCTATAACAATTCAATGAGTACATATTGTCAGTGTATATTGGTTAAAGTTAAGGGTGGATAGACGAGCCTAGGTCCATGGATATGTTCATTAGATTGCAAACATATAGAGAACTTAGGGACAATAAGACTCTTCCCGTATTTAAGTGTGAATAAAATTACTATCAATCTATCATAGTCATAATTAAATATGGAAAGCCCTATTAAAAGTAATCTAAAGACACTCTCAAGTATTGTGTAAGACACAATAAAGATATTACAAGGTATTTGATGGATAAAAGTACCCCTCATATTAGTCCCTCAAAGCTTTGAAATGTCAACTTCTAGGTTTTTATGGAGGATTGTATCAATCACAGAATCTCTGAACATTAGGTCGGTGACATTAAATCTACAAGGAATTTTAGTGCAAGCTTTAGAAGGGGGTGGCAAAAAGAGTATGAGGAACTAATATGGAGACTAAACTTTTAGAAAGGGATGATGTAGTAAGGTAAACATAACAATGGAGGACCAAACCAAAGCTCTCAACATAAAATTACTTACGTTCTCTCACCCTACATACATGATACCAAATAATTGATTTTCTATCATCAAAGAGCATATAACTAAACACTTGACAGTATTTCTTTTTACACACACACTTGACAGTATTTCTTTTACACACAGAAACACACATATATTAAAATACCAGTCAGTTTCAACCAAGTATTATGTAGTATAAAATGGGAACCATTACCCCATGCAGATATTGATGAAGTATTGCGAATCTCCAGATAAAGGAGCTCCCCCGCAAAGCATAAATCGGAGCTGGCCTCCAAGTGCAGAACGAATTTGTTTAAAGACAATGGTATCCCACACAAACTTTTCCAATCCCCAAGCCCCAAGCCAACTTCCTTTTACAGCAACCAGTCGGCGCTTATAAGCAAAATGGAAAAGATTCTTCACAAGGCCCCCTTTTTGCTCAACCTACATAAAGTGTATAATTTAATACATTTAATACCAGCAAAGAAAAAGTTGATGTGAATGTGTAGACAAATGATAAGCAACCAAGCACTTGAGCAACCCACCCCTTATTTAATAGAAGAACCAGTGAGCGAAAGGGCTGGAGACCCAAAAGAAAGAAGATTAAGTGGTTACAAAATGTAGGATACAGTTAAAATATTAAGAATATGAATATCGTATTTATATTGTTCTTTTAAGTGCTTATTTTAACTTTTTTAAAGTCGGATGATGACACTTACAGGGTTCATATGATGACACTTTTACATACATCCTTTGGGTTGTAAAAGTGTGTATTATCATCAATGAAAAATATGAATGTTTAACTTTATTTTTCGAATTTTCCCCCAACTTCCGATATTTGGATTGGTCTAACAACCTTAAGTACAAGGTTCAATAGGAAACCAGTGGCAATGTCATACAACACTTAAAGAGGCCGGCCGAATAGAAATAAAATTAAATGGTTGAATAATTTTATTAGATGGGGATAACATGTTACTGATAGTATTTATAATGATATTTAGTTTTTTATTTCTCTAAAGCTAGATGATGACAGTTGTAGGGTCATTATTCAAGTGTTGGCATCTTTTAGGTTTTGTAAGTGTGTTCCCATTTACCTCTTAACAGGAATAAAAACACGAGTGTTTATCTTTATATTCTTTATAACTTTAATGGTGGCCTTTTAAAGTTATTTTCGAGTAGATAGCTATTAGCTCTCTAACACCTAACATTTTATATTAGGACTTAAGACACTCAATTTTAAAGTCCCTACATATCATCCCCTTAGAGTCAACATCTCAAAAACTCACATTTGACAACCATTCACTCAACTTCCTTTTTGAAAAAAACCCAGCACTACTACACTGATTCAGTCGACATCTCAAAAGCTCACATTTGATAACACTTCACTCAACTTCCTTATTGATTAAAACCCTCCACTGGTATCCTGTTTCAACACACTGACAACCAATTCTGGTACCAGCGGATAAACACCTAAACACATGGGAACCCACCCTTAAAAAGCTTGATATGAAAATTAGGCATCCCATAAAATTGAAGTCCCTATCAAAAATGGTTAGGACATAAGCATATGAAGAGAGTCTAACTTAATACTAGTCCATTAGGTGAAAGAGTTTCATGGCTTATGTACCACATCAAGTAGTTTACTCAGTTTGCACCCCAATCCAACCCACATGTAGTTACAGAGAAAAGATTTCATTCATTGATGTTCTGTCATTTACATAAACGCAAAGATCATATATATCAGGACGAAGGAATCATCCGTACATAAGAAAACGTAACAAACCTTACATGTAGACATAGGATAAGACAAAACTGTAACAAATTCTAACAATGAAGGACATTTATTTGGTAATACCCCCCTCAAGCAGGACGGTGAACATATAACAGTCCTAGCTTGGAGACTGTGTGAAAGCTTTGGATGAAGAGCCTTAGTAAATATATCAACTAGCTATGCAGAAGAAGGAATTGGCAGCAGATGAATAAGACCACTTTGAATCTTCTCACGAGTGACGCGACAATCAATTTCTATGTGCTCTATTCGTTCATGAAAGGTAGGATTGTGAGCCAAGTATATAGCTTTGAATCTTCTCACGAGTGACGCGACAATCAATTTCTATGTGCTCTATTCGTTCATGAAAGGTAGGATTGTGAGCCAAGTATATAGCAGATTGGTTGTCACAAAAAACTGAAATAGGAGCAACACTAGAAACATTTAAATCAGTGAGTAAATAATGAAGCCATTGTAACTCACAACTCAGCTCTATATTCAGCTTCAAAGGAATACCGAGATACTGTGGTTCGCTTCTTAGTTTTCCAAAAAATAATAAAGAGCCAAGAAAAACACAATATACGGTAATAGATTTTCGGGTTTCCATACAACAGCTCCAATTAGAATCAGCAAAACTTGAAGGAATAAGAGATGAGTTGGCAGCAAAATTACGACCTTTAGCAGGAGATTCTTTGAGATAACTAGCATTCTCATGGCAGCATGATAATGAGTATCCAAGGGTTGAGAAACATATTGGCTCAGTTGTTGAGTGAGAAAAGCAAGGTCTGGTCTGGTGGTTTTAAGATACATCAGCTGGCCAATCAATCTGCGATAAATCTAAGGGTCAGATAAAGGAGTTCCAAAGGAGCTATTTAGTTTTGTAGAAGGCTCCATAGGGGTGGTTACTGGTTTGGCAGCAAGCATGTCATTTTCTTCCAGTATTTCTAGTTCATATTTCCTTGATTGACCACAATACTAGATGAAGAACGTGATATTTCAAGTCCCAAAAAATAACAAAGTTGTCCTAGATTTTTAATGCTGAATTCATTGTCCAAATGTGTCTTGACATATTCAATTTCATTAGGATTATTGCTTGCAAGAACTATGTCATCAACATAGATTAATAAAGCTGTGAAAGATACCCTTGTATTCTTTATGAAGAGAGAATGATCAGCCAAAGATTGGGTGAATTTAAGAGCTAACAAGGTTGTGGTCAGTTTGCCATACCACTGTCTACTAGCTTGTTTCAGCCCATACAAGGACTTCTGCAATTTACAGACCTTATTTGGATGGGAAGGTGCCATGCCAGGGGTAAATTCATATAGACTTCTTCATGTAGGTCACCATGCAAAAAAACATTATTAACATCTAACTGTTTAAGGAACCAGTGTTTAGCAACAGCTATGGCAAGGATGACTCTTACTGTTGTGAGTTTTGCAACAGGAGAAAAAGTATCAAAATAATTCACCCCTTTAAGTTGTGTATATCCCTTGGCGATCAATCGAGCCTTGTGCCTTTCTATACTACCATTAGCATGAAATTTGATCTTATAAACCCAATTGCAATCAACTCGCCTTTTATTAGGGGGAAGATCAACTATTTCCCAAGTAAGGTTTTGCTCCAGAGCTGCAATCTTAGAATTCATAGCTTGCACCCAACAGTCCATTTTAGAAGCTTGAGCGCATGTTTTTGGCTCAATTAAAGAAGATACAAAATAACAAAAATTTCTATAATTGGGAGAGCATTTTTTATAAGATAAAAAGGAAGATAAAGGATAAGGAATGGAAGAAGAATTGTTACCGAATGACGCATAATTAACAAAATTCTTTAAGATCTTTGGTTTCATTTTTATGTTTCATTAATTTAATCCATGTAAACTGTGAAAAATCATCAATGATGGTTAAAAAATATTTATAACCCGTAATGGAGGTGGTGGAACATGGTCCCCAAATATCAACATGTAAAAGTTCAAGATTTGCATTGATTTAGTTGTACTAGAAACAAAAGCGAGCTTCCTTTGTCTAGCAAATTGGCATACATCACAAGGATATGAATTTTGGAAGGTTACTAAAGGAAAGTATGTAGACAATAACTTTAATTCTGAATCTGAAACATGACCAAGTCGTAGATGCCAAAGCCTAGGACTAACCATAGTAGGCACAAAGGGAATGGGTTGAGTTGGTAAAAAGAGGATTAGCTACTTGAGACATTAGCACATACAATCCCTGGAGCTGCTTAGCTGTACTAATCGTCTTTCGGTTGAGGGTCTGTTTGATAAAAGAAAAAGCAGAGTTAAAAATAAGATAACAGTTGGAGTCAAAAATAAGTTTTGCAGTAGATATTATATTGACCTTGAAGTCAGGAATGTACAAGACATTTTTTAAGGTTAAAGAAGGTAAAAGGTGCACAATACCAGAAATATTTGCATGAGTTTTGGATCCATCACGTAAGGTAATGGGAATAGGGAAAATTTCAGAAAAAGTGAGAAAGTTTGCAAGGTTAAAAGTTTTGTGATCATAGGCTCCTGTATCAATGAGCCATTGGTCACATTGTATACCTGCGGAAGAAGGAGAATGAGTGTGCAAAGTTGTGGTGTGGACAAGATTGGAAAGATGGGAAGAACCGCAGCTATCTAAGTTGGACGGTTGAAGCAAGCTAAGAAGACCTTGATATTGCTCTTGTGTAAAACCAGAACCTGAGGCAGTCATTCGTGACTAGGTTTGAAGTTCCTTTTTTTGTGGCATAGTTGCCATTGGAAGTGACAACATTAGTATTGCTTTGTCTCGGCTTCTAACCAAGAGGAATCCCATGTTTAAAATAGCATGTGTCAACTGTATTGGTCCTGCCACAATGAGTACAGAGTTTGTTGGAGAAGACTCCACCTCTTCCAGTATTGTTACGGCCTTTGCCTCTATTTCCACGACCTTTGTCATTTCCAGTGTATTGGTTTGGGTTCACAAGACCCCTTCCAGAACCAATGTGTTGATCAGTGTTGACAGCAAAGATTTTCATATTAGTCAGGGTATTGAACACTTGCAGATGAGAAAGCTTTGTTCTGTATTTCTTATACGCTTGGGTTGCTTCGCATGTGCAGGGTATTCAATCATTCTTGTATTAGACATCTACCTTTCTTGTTGAGCAATCATAGAGAAAGCTTTGTTTATTGGAGAAAGAGGGTCCAGGAGCATGATTTGGGACCTAACATGTGAAAATTGATCATTTAACCCTTTGAGGAAACAAATGGCACAATCTTGATCTCTGTATTTCTTATAGCTTGGGTTGCTTCGCATGTGCAGGGTATTGAACACTTGCAAATGAGAATCGTTCTATAATTGTCAAACTCATCCTGTAGACTTTTCAGTTGAGTGAAATATTGACTAACATTGAGGGTGCCTTGTTGCAATCCTAAATACATCAGCTTGAGAAAAGCGATCATGAAGATCCTGCCAAACCTCCGAAGCTCGATCAATCCAAAGAATGGATTGTAGAATGGAGTCATCAATGGATCTATGAGTCCAACCAAGAACCATATTGTTGCATCGCTCCCATGCTCCATAGGACGTATTTGCTGGTGATGAGGGTTGAAGGCTGCCATCTACAAGCTTCAACTTGTTTTTGGAGAGAAGAGCGAGCTTCATAGCTCTTGCCCAAGCATGATAGTTTCATTCGTTTAGAGGTGGTGCGACTAAAGCTTGGGAGGGTGACTAATTGGCATGAAGATAAAAATGGTTGGAAGGGTTGGTGAGGTAATCACTATCAGGGGAGCTCTGGTGAGCCATCGTGATTTTAGAAAAGAAAGGAAAGGAAGGATAGAGACTTGTCAATATTTTGGCCACCAGAACTCCCTAGGGAGCTCTGATACCATCATAGAATTCAAATTCATAGGTTTCACAGATTTCACAGAGAAAAGATATCTCATTAATTAATGTTTTGTCATAAACATAAAGGCAAAGGTCATATATATCAGGATGAAATCATCCGTACATAAGGTAACGTAACAAACCTTACACTTAGACATAGGATAAGATAAAACTGTAACAAATTCTAATAAAGGATATTTATTTGGTAATAGTTGGGAAATGCAAAAGGGGTAAAATACCAAGAGATCTCCATCAACTTACTACGAGAAAACCATATAAGTAGACTTGAAGCAACAAATTTGTGGTACTTCTCACTTATATGTTATTTGTCTAGCTCATTCCTACAAAATGTGAGACTTCATATTCACATTCATACTTTCACTCCACCAATCTTCCACAATAGTCCCTTAACAGTTTATAAATGAATGTTGATATATTCTAAATGCATGATTTGCTAATAGGACCCTAGAACTTAGGCAATGTCATCTATACGGTCTAGACATTTGTACTATTGTTAGCTCATGTCAATGGACGAGCAAAATCACACAAATCACACAAATGAATTTGACAGCACATTTAATCAAAGATATTAAGGCATTAAGTTTGCATGTTCTTCTCACTAATATGTTATTCAAATTATATATTCCTATCCAGATTGTGACATCCTTTTTCACACTTGTACTCCAACAATAGCTCATTATAAAACACTAATTGTTAAGTGAGAGAATCCCATGCCTTCCATACGACAACACAAAATTTACTCTACACTCAATGTGAGTCTCATAACATTAATTATTAGGACTTAAATACATGAGGAGAGCCAAACCCTAAAAACTTGTCCATAGTGTGAGGTCAGTACTTAAGTACTACATCAAATAGCTTATTCTACTCAATATGATCAAAAAAGACACTTCAAGACAAGATTATCACTAAATGCATGTAGGAAGATTTTCAATAGTACAAGCACTATTAAACTTGTTTAAGGTGTTTGGCCATGTGAGGTCAAGACAAGGTATAACCACCACAAAAAAAAATTAGACAAAATCAAGAAAGACAAGAGAAAGCTATAATTCTTTACTGAAGATTACAAAATAAAGTGGAGTATCTCTCCTTCAAAGTTCTCATTGTACAAAACCGAGCACTTAAAATAGGGTTTGAGATTAATCTCCCTTGTGTATAAACCACACATAGGATAATCTATTTATAATAGAGAGATACAATTAAAAAGAGTAACTGAAAATAAATAGAGTAAATAAAAGATATTGTTTGATACTGTGATTAACAATATCTAACAATATCTTAATAATATCAAACAATATCTAAATAATATCTAACACTCCCCCTCAAGCTGGAGCATACAAATCGTATGTGTCAGACTTGTTACAAATATAATCAATTCTAGGCCCCCGTAAAGACTTAGTAAAAATATCTGCTAACTGATCACTTGAGTTAACAAACTCAGTCTTGATGTCTCCAGACATGATCTTTTCTCGAATGAAATGACAATCAATCTTAATATGTTTGGTCCTCTCATGAAAGATAGGATTAGAGCTAATATGAAGAGCAGCCTGATTGTCACACACAAGTGTCATTTGAGTAACATCTCCAAATTGTAACTCTCTAAGCAATTGTTTGAGCCAAACAAGTTCACAGGCAACTGAGGCCATAGCTCTATATTCTACTTTTGCACTGGATCTTGCTACAACACTATGTTTCTTACTTTTCCACGAGATCTTTTAATATACTTCAAGATACGAATGACTACATTCCAATGATCTTCACATGGGGAATTAAGAAATTGGCTTACCACACTGACTGCAAAGGAAATGTCAGGACGAGTAACGATAAGATAATTCAATTTCCCAACCAATCTTCTATACTGCTCAGGATCACATATAGGCTCCCCATGATTTGGTAGAAGTTTAGTATTGGGATCCATGGGTGTATCAACAGACTTTGAACTCACCAACCCAATTTCCTCCAAAATATCCATAGCACACTTTCTCTGAGATATAACAATACTATCATTGGACTGTGCCACCTCAATACCTAAGAAATATATGGGTTTGCCAAGATCTTTGGTCTGAAAATGGTAACAAAGATGTTGTTTCAACTGAAAGATGTCATGGTTGTTACTTCCTGTAAGAACGATGCCATCAACATATACTATCAAGTAAACACATCCAACACTCGAGTGTTAATAAAAGACAGAATGATCTGTTTCACACCGAGTCATACCAAATTGCTGAGCAATTGCTAAACTTTCCAAACCAGGGCCTAGGAGATTGTTTTAGGCCATATAGGGATTTGCAAAGACGACATACCATCCCAGAAGACTCCCCTTGAGCAACAAACCCAGGAGGTTGCTCCATATAGATTTTTTCTTGCAAATCACCATTGAGGAAAGCATTTTTAACATCCAGTTGATAAAGAAGTCATTGTTGAAGAGCAGCCATGGAAATAAATAAACGAATAGAAGCCATCTTTGCCAGGGGAAAAGGTATCTCCATAATTCAACCCAAAAATTTGAGTATAACCTTTGGCCACAAGACGAGCTTTGAGGCGATCAATAGTACCATCAGGTCCAACTTTGATAGCAAACACCCACCTGCAACCAACAACAGATTTCTCAGACGGTAACGGGACCAGTTCCCAAGTTCCACTGTTATGAAGAACACTTAGTTCATCTGTCATGACCTGACACCAACTAGGATGGGATAAAGCTTCACGGACAGCTTTTGAAATGGTCACAAAAGAAAGAGAGGAAAGACATGTATAAAAAGGTAATGACAATCGATGATAACTCAAAGCAATATAATGGGGAGAGGGATTATGGATAGGACGCATACCTTTTCGGAGGGTAATGGGAAGGTCAGACTCAAGTGTCAGAGTCGGAGGAGAAAGAGTATTTGGCACTTAAGTGGAGTCACATGGTGGTGGTTGTGATCGGTTTCGGCGACTATAAACCTAAAGAGGTGGTGAAGGAGAAGCTGAATGTGGAGCAGGAACCGATGGTGAAGAAGACACAATAAGAGGGTCACAAACAATAGGAACATTAAAGGTACTACGAGAGTTATCAGGATTGGATGGAGTGAGAGGTGAAGATTGACTCTTAAAATAAAGGGAGAACTCATCAAAGGTGACATCTGCAGACACAAAATAACGGTTAAGAAAAGGAGAAAAACATTTGTATCCTTTTTGTGATCTTGTAAACTCTAAGAAAACACACTTATGTGATCTAGGACAAAGCTTGTCAAAACCAGGACTGAAATTATGAACAAAACATGCAGACCTGAAAACTCTTAGAGGTAAGGGATGAAGAGTTCATGAGGGAATAAAATGGAATGAGGTATGTTATTCTTTAAAACCGAAGAAGGCATGCGATTAATGAGATAACAGGCAGTAAAATAACATCATCCCAAAAATTTCAGGAACCTCTTCATGAATTAAAAGAGTACGAGTTGTTTCAATAAGATGTCTATTTTTACGTCCAACTACACCATTTTGTTGAGGGGTATAAGCACAAGAAGTTTGATGCAGAATACCGTGAGAAGCCATAAATTGTTTAAAAGAATGAGAAAGATATTCACTACACAAAACTCTAATAGAAACACCGAATTGAGTTTTAATTTCATTAAAAAAAGATTGAAAGATATGAAATAATTTCGAACGATGTTTCATTAAAAATAGCTAAGTACATGTGGAATAATCATCAATGAAAGTAACAAAGTATTGAAAACCTAAAGTAGACTTAACACGGCTAGGACCCCAAATGTCAGAGTGAACCAAGGCAAAAGGGGACGAAGCATCACGTGTGACACTACAAGGAAAGGAAGTACGACATTGGTTGCCTAATTGACACAACTCACACACCAAACAAGATAACTTGGACAAGGCAGGGACAAGCTGTTGTAACTTGGCAAGGATTGGATGACCTAACTGAGCATGAAGAAGAGAGGGAGACTCCATAATTGCACCAATGTGTGTAGAGGGACGAAGATGATAAAGACCATGAGACTCACAACCTGTGTCAATCACCTGTTTCGAACTCCGGTCCTGTAAACACAAAGAATTGTTGGTAAAAGAAACAACACAATCAAGAGAACGAGTTAGACGACTGATGAACAACAGGTTAAAAGGAGATCTAGGAACATAAAGAACATTATCAATGGTTACAGAAGAGAAAAGTTTAACAGTGTCAACATCATGAGATGAGACTCTAGAACCATCAGCCAGTGTAAGAGAAGGTAAAGGATTAGGAGAGGATAAAGAAGAAAACAAATATTTGTTACCAGTAATATGATCAGTGGCTCTTGAATCAAAAACCCAAGGACCAGGAGAAGAAGATCAAGTCAGACCAACAAAAGGTGTACCTGTGTGAGCGACAGATGCAGTGGAACTAGAAGACTGTTGATCCTTATACCATTTGAGAAATTTGTTAAACATAGCAGGTGTATCGGATGAAACAGAAGAAGGAGGATCCCCAGTAAACGAAGGTGTGGAAAGGTTGGTCTGAACAGCTACAGCAAAGCGAGGAGGACGACCATGCAATGCATAACACCTGTCAATCTTGTGACCTGGCTTGCCACAATGTTCAAACTCATGTAATGCATAACACTTATCAATCTTGTGACCGAGCTTGCCACAATGTTCACACTTAGGACCCCCTTTTCCCTGTTTGCGAGGGCGAGTCCGGTCATCACGCTGAGATGCCAACGCAGAAGAATCATCAACAAAAGCAGGTGTATCAGTGTTGGGTTGTTCTGGTACAGGCAAAAGAGTATAGCAGGTCGAAGTCAAGGTGGGGACAACGGGGAACCCAAAATCTGATCACGAATATGTGAATATTTATCAGCAAGTCCATGTAATGCTCCGAGCATAAAGAACTTTGAGCATTGCTCGATCTCCGTGGTAGGGTCGGGGGAAGGAGGCAATAACTCATTGAACTCATGAAAAAGAGCATGAATGTTGCCCATATAATCAATCATAGAGTCTTGATGTTTAGAAGAAATAAGATCTGCAAATTGAGAACAGACACCATAGAAACGTTGAGTATCATTGGTGTATAATAACTTGGCATGCACCCAGATTTTAGTACATGTTTCGTAGGAACGAAAAAGTTGCTTTAACGAAGAATCAAGAGTACCCTTGAGAACCACACATAATCGACCATCAATGGTTTTCCAACGGTCGTCATCAGCAAGAGTGCGAGTAGGTGCTTTCGAGGCAAGATAATCAAGATACCTCTGACTCTTAAGCCATAATCGGACGTCTAATGACCATGTGGCATAATTAGGGTCAGTTAACTTGTTAATGGATAAGTGTACATTAACATAGTTAATGTAGACGGAAGGATCAGACGAAGCACTGGCAGAGGTGGAAGTAGTAGAAGAAGCAGAAGAAGTCATGAAGGGAGGTAGAACAAACCCTAAAAAACCAATGCCTCAAAGCAGAAAACAAAATTGCAATCAGGTGAAACCTGAAAAATTGCGAAAGAGGCTTAAGGCTTAGGGCTAAAGGCTAAGGGTTTAGGAAAGAGGAACTACTGCAAGGATCCCTTCTCAATCATGGATTGTCTACAGCTCTTGATACCATGTTAGAAGAGTGGGTTTTAAGGCTAACTCTACCCCATAAAACCGGCTTGTAAGGTGAGGATTGCACTCACTTATATATTGTGAATTTGTCTTATTTCTAGTCGATGTGGGACTTCTAACATACCCCTTCATGCCGAGGTATATTACATCTCGTGCGTGGGACTAGAAATTAATGGGTGGAACAGAATGTCCAATAAATTTCGCTAGGATAGGTTCTAACCTGATTCTAATACCATGTTGAATATAGAGAAAATAGGGTTTGAGATTAATCTCCCTTGTGTATAAACCACACATAGGGTAATCTATTTATAATAGAGAGAAGTACAACTAAAAAGAGTAACTAAAAATAAATGCAGTAAATAGAATATATTGTTTAATATTGTGATTAACAAAATCTTAACAATATCTTAATAATATCAAACAATATCTAAACAATATCAAACAAAAAATATAATTAAATTCAAAATACAAGCCTAACATATTCATGAATTGAGCCACTAACTCCTAGGTGTTCTTAGGTCAAATTCCATTCTATCCTCTTTTACCCTTTTAAATTGAGAAAAATAGGAAGAGCACACTCATTTGGTGCAGCTATGCAGTCAATGCAAATGGTTGGAGCCCAAAATTAATATTCAAGCCAGCTGCACCAAACCAATCCATTAATCCTCTTTGCTTAATGCAAAATGAGAGCAGAAATGGCATTTAACAATAAAGCATCCATGAGCTAAGGTTGAGGTGAAAAACAATGAAGCACAGCGATATTCTTAAGTTCTTAAGTTAGTTGTCAATTTTTTTTCAACCAACTTTGTAAATGTAAGGGAATTTTATGTAACAAAGGAGACATTTCTGTTGCTGACAAAGAATAGAAAGGATGGAGAATAAGTAACAATATGTATGAGAGAGTGCCCATGTAGAGCATTGATCTAATTCACACCTTTTTTACAACTCCATCCCGAATCCGATCAAGAATAGCAGGTACTGCTGTCAACAGTGTGGGCTTCAACACAGTGGCATCTCCCTTGGTTCCTTTCTTGATTTTATTAGATGTGTCAGTCATAGTCAGAGGAGAGCCATAACCAATTGCACAACCTGCAGCCAGCATTACAGACTGGACAACCACAATAAGTTAGTCTTGAGGATAATATCCTCAACTACTTCTACAGTTAGAAGAAATCACCTCTGCAGCCATTTCAAAAACATGAGCAAGGGGCAAGTATGCCAGGTACACATCCTTGCTACCTAGATTTGGTATCACTGTCATAACCGCTGCTGTAGTGGCTACAATGTTCCCATGAGTAATCATAACACCCTGAATGATTAAAAAATATCAACGCTAAAAGTCAAAGGTAAACACACTCAGCTGTTGGGAATACTCTTAATTCTCAATGTTAGCAGACTAGAAAATTTTAATCATATCTGCAGAATAACTTAACATGGTTATTGGTTATAATTTACCACCTAAAAACATGTTCACAATAAAGTCATACCAAGCCAAGTGAATACTCTAACTTCCCATGTTTACTAACCACATTAGTTAACAGGTATCGAGTTATTGATACATTTAACAACCATGATTCTGGAGTCTGGACAAAACATTTTGCAAGGACGCAGTGAATAATGAATATATCAGACACAGAGACTACACCTACAATAAAAGTTGAAGAAGAAACAAACCTTTGGCAGACCTGTACTGCCACTTGTGTACATGATAACTGCAGTATCATTCTTGGAAGGCAGGCTTGGCTCAACAGGATTTTCTTTCCCAAGTTTCTCAACTTCACTAAAAGATGCAATTGTCCAACCACTCAAACTTCCTGAGAAAGAATCTTCTTTCTCACCATCTTCAAAGTAAATAACATTTTGTATAGATGTTAGTCTTGATCTTATTGCATCCAACTTCCTCAACTGCTTGGAGTCACAGATCAGAGTAGATACTTCGGTCTGTCCACATTCCAAAGCTTCAAGTGAGAACATGCCCATCACTTTTAGCTACTACAATCATCAACTATCAACTACTTTCATCTATTTCTTAAAATTATGCAAGAGATGATAATTTCCTACCTCATTTAGGGAGTGGATCAGGGCATCCTCTCCAAGAGAAGCATAAATGGTAACAACTGTTACATTCTGCCTGAAGCAACCCTGAAGTTTAGTAAACAAGATTTTCATTGAAATTTGTGAATTCAGAACTGTTAAGCCAAAAGGTAATTGAATGACTCACGGAAATAACACAAATATAGCAAATTTACCTGAAGGGCAATGAGCCACTCAGCCCTTGTATCAGAGAAAATAGCAACACGGCTATCCATAACATGACCTAACTTAAGAAGACCAGATGCAAAATTGGACACACGAGCAAATACTTCTCCATAGGTTTCCCATTCATAGTCTCCTAAATGAAGTTTCTCAAACTTCCTGCCATCACTAGATGTAATAAACTCCCTTTGTATTAGTTTTCTTGTTCCAAGAAATTGATTTTGCTTATATTTATCACATGATTGCTCAAACAGATGAGCCATGGTTGGAGCTCCTTGCCAAGGAACTTCAACCAACTCAGTTTTTCTAGCATTACGTATTGCATAACCTCCCTCACCACTAACTTCAGCAGGCACACCTCTTATTTTTCCTTTTTTCTTTGTAAAGAACAAAGCTGAAAACAAAACAGGAACAAGGATGCTTATGACTATGGCTGCCAGAGCTCCACACTCTCTACAATCTTTCCATGTGTCACTGATATCTAGACTCTTTAACCACGAGGAACTACCCTTTGGATCAACCATCCTTCAGTCGTCCTTCCTAAGCACAACACAATCTTGATTACCTGAATTAAGAAATTCAAGACAAAGGGAAAACGATTTATCTGATTTGGACCCGTGTGCATCAAAAATACTTTATTTTTCACAGCTAAAAGAAAAATATATTTTGACCAAAGCAATATAAATATAAATATTAAAATCCAAAGAAGAAGAAGCGGCATCCAAGAAAATCAATGGCTATAGCATAAAAAAGAAAAACCAAGATTCAAACAAGTTCAGCATCAGCTACTAGAACAACCACCAACATCAGCCCCTAAAAAATTTCAAGGCAAAGTATACAACAAAACAATTTCACAAACTAATTACACCATAACTAGAATTCAACAACCCCATAAAAGAAAGTGAAAAAAGAAAAAGAAAAAATGTTGATCGAACAATAATAATACCTTTGTGGGTAGGATGAAATGTTTTGCGTGTCTCTTTCTATTTCAGTAAGGGCATCGTTTTTAAGGGTAAGCAGTATTGAACACAGCACCGAAAGAGTACGACATTAAGTGTTGGCATCACAGATATACGATGAAGAATCCACACGACACCTGTAGCGTGACGAGGTTAAGATTAAGTATTTTTTTTATAATGTTTATTAATAAAAATGTTATTTTAGTGTAAATTTATAAAAATAATTTCTGAGATTTGAAAAAACATCGAATTTATCGATATATTAGTAAAAAATTATTGTAAGAATCTTCAGTTCCAAACGTTCTTATTTGATTTCGGTTTCGTAGAAAAGCAGAAAGTACAGGTGTGCATGTGTAGACTTATCCCGTCCCGTGCAATGCAAGGGGATCATGGAAATAAAGAAAAAAAAGTTAAAATATCTTTTATCTCAATTTTCATAAAGTTTTTTCAAATAAGTATTAAATTTTTGTTTTATGTTTAATTAGGTCTTAATTTTCGTCAATTAAAACTGGGTCATTTTTTGCTAATATCGTTTAAATTAATAACGATCATGAACAGACTGTCACGTGTTATTTTGTGATTTTTTTTTATTTTTTTTTATTTTTTTAATTTTTTTTAATTTTTTTTTAATTTTTTTTAATTTTTTTTTAATTTTTTTTAATTTCTTTTAATTTCTTTTAATTTCTTTTAAATGTACATGTGTTAACCCAGTAGCGTATCACGTGTCACTTCGTGGTTTTTTTGAATTTTTTTTGAAATTTTTTTGAATTATTTTTAAAATTTTTATAAATGTCCACGTCTCAACCTAGTAGCGTGCCACTTTTATCTCTATTTGAAGCTATCTACCGATACGTAATGGATAAGAAATGAAAATTGTAAATGGATATTCGCGATTAATGAATATGGGTATATGGATATAATAGTATTCGTACTCGTACATACACATATCCGTTATACTCTAATTTAACATATTAATTTTGAATGAGTTATTTTTTTATCAACTAATTTTAAAAAAATTTCATTTCTTTGTAAATTGTCATTCAACACTATTTAAATTGATTATTTGGACTTTGTTTAAAATTTATGAATGTTATGTATTGTATTTGATTTGAATTTACGATTAAAATATCTTGTTAAATATTTATTTTTAACTTTTATAAATATCTGCGGGTACTCGTAGATATTCGTGAAATATTAAAATATTATGTAAATATCCACATAATGAATACCTGACAAATATGACTACGAATATGGGACGGATATTTATGTGACGAGTAAAGTACAGAAAATTACTATTCGTACCCGTCCCGTCTTGTTGACATCCCTAAAAGGGATTATGTACATAAATGATTGAAATGATTTCTGAATATAAAATGCAATTTACAGATAGAACGAAATGATTTCATAACATCAGCTTAGGTACAACAATGCTTAAATATTGACTTCATGGTAACGGGGTCCTATTTTTTTTTTAATTTAGTCTTTATTTAATTTGATGATTTTTCTAATGTCAGTAAAATAATTAACGGAGGGTAAACCGTGACAAGTGTTATTTCATGATTATTACTGTTTTTATTAATTTTTACTTTTTTTTAATTTTTTAATTTTTTATTTAAAAAATTATTCATGTATTAAGTTAATATTATGTCACAGGATCAATTTTTTATATTTAATCTAGTTTTGACATATTTGTTACGTTTGTTGAGTTTGGTCCCAATCTTTTTTAACAATTGGTTTAAAATTAAGAACGAAAATATTAAGAGTGAAGAATAACACATAAACATTATATTATTTCGTTATTATTTATTTTTTTACCTCTTAAAATGTTAAATCAATGATATTATTCCCTATTTTTAAAATTTTCATTTTAACTAGTTGTCGATATTTGTTTTAGTTTTTTAAAATTTAGGTTAAAAAAATTAATATAATTATTGTTATATTATTAATAATAATAATAGATTATATTAATAATAATACTATTATTATTAATAATATTATTATTATTATTAATATTAATAATAAGATTAAAAAATAATAATTAGATATGAATTTGTTTATTTTAAATTATAAATTAGTAATGTGTAGTAAAATATTATTGTTATATGATTAAAATTTATGATTATACTTTTGAATTATATATTATATTAAAATGAGATGTGTATGTACGGTTATGATCGTTGATCGTTGTTAAAGTAAAATGTAAGCATTGCGTAATATGGTCTCGTACAAACTACATAACATGAAATTGATGTTAAAATTTTTAAACAAAAACACATGTAGATATAAATACATGTATATTATATTCAAATGAAATGTCTATGCACATGTCGTTGTTAAAGTAAAATGTAGGCATATTGTGTAATATGGTCTCGTATAAATTAAATACAACATGAGATTGATGTTAAATATTTTAAATATAAACACATGTAGGTATAAACACATGTATATTATATTAAAAAGAAATGCGTATGAACAGATTGTAAGGCCCAGATTCATTTCTTTGCCCTAATGTTTAAAGGTTGGCCTTAATCTGTTGGGCCTAAAGGCTGGCCCATAGGGTGCTAAGGCCCTAAAGCTGTTAGGGTTTCCCTTTCAGCCTCACTTTGCAATCTGAACCTAAACATTGCCTCCCTTTTCGTTTCAGAGCTTTATTAGGGTTAGTCGTCAACCCCTCCAAGTGAACTCCAACCAGACCTCCACTTCACGTAAGCCTGTTCTAACTCGTACCTTAGTTCCATTTAGTTCCTTCTTCGTGGTTCCAACTAGGGTCAGACGAGGTGAGCTCGTTTTGAACTGGTTTCACTGTTTTCTATCTCGCTAATCCACTCTAGGAGCTGTTGCGTTCACTGTTTGTACCCAAGGACCCAACTGCTAGCTTGTTTTCCAGGTAAGGGAAGCTAGAACCCTCCTATTTATGTGGTGCAAAGTCTATTATTCTATGTTATTCGTGATTGATTGAGTTTTGCCTGCTGTTATGGATGTATGATATGGTGGGATCGTTGTTTGGGATATGCATGTGTTTGTTGCAGGTGAAAACAGTGGCGAGCACTAATAAACTCGCCTAAGCGAGCTGGTCTCGCCTAGGCGAGATTAACAGAGGCTCGCCTAAGCTATTTTCCACGAATGGTCGCCTAGGCGACCCATTGTTTTTTTTTTAGTGAGTGAACATCTCGCTGAGGCGAGGAGAGTCTCGCCTGAGCGACAATGCGTGGAAGGCCCTTGTACTGGAAGTCGAGCTCTCGCCTAGGCGAAGGGAGCTCACTTGAGTGAGGGTCCTCCTCGCCTGGGCGAGACCCTTCTGCCTAAGCGAGAAGCTGAGCGAGAAGGTGGTTGGTCTTGATATTTTCCTTGATTACAAATGTTGACAATATGCTTGTATAGGTATTACCTTAAGAATATGAACTGAATGACCTTTATGAATGGGATGATGTATGAGTTGTGACTTATGAGTTTAATATGATGTGAGTATGATATATGTATGAGATTATTCATGGAATTGAAAGGATAAGTTGGTATGAGTTCGACATGAGACACGAGAGGGTTGGGGTCAATGTGGCATGATAATGATATGAGACGGAGTTCCATATTCATGGTTCGAGAATAATGAGTTGGTA
Source organism: Vigna unguiculata (assembly GCF_037176805.1). Lineage (NCBI taxonomy): Eukaryota > Viridiplantae > Streptophyta > Magnoliopsida > Fabales > Fabaceae > Vigna > Vigna unguiculata. The sequence goes on from NC_140797.1 coordinate 4,993,779, forward strand.
TGGTTTGGCTGGGAATACGAAAGAGGTGAATTATGAGGATTTGTATGTGATGTATATGTATCTATGTGTGTATGCATGCTGAATCCGTTTGATCAATTAAGAATGGTGGTCCGTGTTAGTGCGTAATTCCTTGGGATCTCTAGGTGAGATTCTCAGGGTCGTGCTTTAGTGGTCGGGACGTAATCTCATGGCCCCTATTAGTGGGTGTCCATGGTGGTGCCCTATCTGTATAACTAGGTAAGGATTCAAGGTAATGTTGCATCCTAACACTCTAAGGAGTCAGTTAGTCTCACCTAGAGCGGACTGACTCCTATGGTGAGAGTAGCAGGAGGCCTGAAATTCTTTAAGGGCTAACCTTGTGGTGATGGAAAATTGATTCATTGTAACACTTGTAACACATAGCTTGGGGGTGAGCAGAGGTATCCACCACAAGTGCAAGCATCCGCTGAATCCGACCAGGTTATACGTATCTGGATGAGTCGAGTCGAGTCTTAGTGTATTGTTTGAAAGGTCGTAACATGCTTGTTTGACGTTTGTATAATGGGCTATGAATATGTATCTGATTTCTTTGATGAAATGGTTTTTGGCTCTAGCTTACCCTTTGCTTGTTTGATTGTCTTGTGTGTGGTACTTCTCTTTTGCGATGATCATCAATTTATTGATGTGAGCAAAAGCGAGAGGTTCTCGCGGTCAACAGGGGAACGGTGACTCCGCTGCATAGCCCGCCTGGGCTAGATCCTGATTTATGATCTTTCTTTTAGGGTCACGGCCCATGTAGCTTTGTCTTTTAAAATTTGCATTTAGATTACTGTAGAACAATTGTAACTGTTTCTCTTGGCACCGTTTTGCATTCTGGTTGGTTGTATGGAGTTGCTTTTAAACTCCGAGACTGCGTTAGGATATTACCCAAGCGTGACGTTTCTTTTAACTACGCTATTAATTAAATAGGGTGTTACATTTATTGTATCAGAGCGGTCATTCCTTAGGCCTATGGACTTGGATGTCCGCTTAGCTTTCTCTGTGTCTTCTAAGTGTTCTTAGTTAAATTCTTGCCTTTATGGAGCCTAACCAAGTGATTTTCTGTGTGCTAGTGAACTATGGCACCTTCTCGTAGGACTCTGTAATCATCCCAAGGTGACGTACCCGATATCGCCAAGGCAATAGAGGCGATGGTAGCTGCTATGACGCAGCAAAGCACGACAATGATGCAGCAACATGAGGCATCGATGCAACGGCAGGCGGTGTCGCTTGAGCAACAACAGGTAGTGATGCAGCAGACGGAGGTTGCACGTGTGGCTGCCGAGGATGCGCATAGGTAGCATATGGAGGCCCTCCACCACCTGGAGGAGAACAGGGCGACTGCCCCTATGTTTGGCCCAGAGCCACGACCACCAGTCAAGTAGTGGAGTCTGGAAGACTTCCTAAAACACCATCCCGTGAAGTTCAACGGGAAGACGAGCCCTGACGCAGCAGACCAGTGGCTGAAGGATCTGGAGAGGATCTTTGATGCAAAGAGATGCCCAACGGAGAACAGGTTGGCTTTGATGATATACATGCTCACTGGAGAGGCTGACCACTAGTGGATCAGTACAAAATCCATCACGAAGGAGAGAGGCAAGTCAATGACGTGGGAAGCCTTTACGGGGAAATTCCTCTCGGAATATTTCCCAGACAGCGTTCGGTATGCCAAGGAGGTGGAATTCCTCCAACTGTTCAAGCATTTCAGCCGCTTCTATACCTTACTACTCAATGAGGAGTGGAGATGCCGAAAATTCGAGAACGGCCTCAGGGGAGATATTCACTTGATGGTGACACCCTTATCCATTAAGGATTTTGCTGCTCTGATAGAGAAGGCCAGAGTAATGGAGAAGATGAAGAATGAGGTAGAGGGTTAGCGGCCTCAGCAGCCTCAGTAGCCTTAGAGGATTGGTGGGCCATCTGGGTTCAAGCCCAGAAATGACGAGCGGAGGAGACCATACAACCGACCTGACCTGACCATCAGCCTTAGGGGTCTAGGGGTCTTCCTCCCCAGCAGGGTCGAGTCCAGTGCTATATATGTGGGGGTCCTCACCTGAGGAGTGCTTGTCCGCGCATGGTGGGTTACCGCAGATGCAACAACTGTGGCAAGGAGGGCCACTTTGGGAAGGATTGTCCCACTCTTGCTAGGGCAGCGACACGCCCTCCAGTTCAGGCTCCCACTAGCATCAGCGAAAAGACAGAGGCAACAAGCATCAGGTGACTGGTAGGGTGTATACTATGTCAGGAGCTGAGGCATCAAGCTCAGCTAACTTAGTTATGGGTAGTTGCATGATAGCGGGTACTTCTTGCTGTGTGTTGTATGATTCTGGAGCGACACACTCTTTTGTGTCAGATGCTTGTGTGAACCGTCTGGGTCTGTTGGTGTGTGAGCTACAATGTGAGCTAGTGGTATCTATTCCGACGTCAGGTTTGGTCAGGACGTCGTCCTTGTGTGTTAGGTGTCCTGTGGAGGTAGAAGGACGCAGATATAAGGTGAATCTGATATGTCTGCCTCTCCAAGAGTTGGAAGTGATCCTAGGGATGGATTGGCTCTCTACCAATCGCATCCTTATAGACTGTCGGGAGAAGAGGTTGTTGTTTCCCGACTTAGAGGAGCTCGAGTTGGTGTCCCCTCAAGGGGTGGTGAGGGAGATTCAGAGTGGCGCACAGTGCTTCATAATCTTCGCCCGTATGGAGGTGGGGGAGAGAGAGAGAACACCAAGATAAGTTTGTCATAGTCTTCATAGAAGACATCCTTATCTATTCCAAGACTTAGGAGGAGCATGCAGAACACCTGAGATTGGTGTTTGGCGTTCTGAGAGAGAAGCAGTTGTATGCCAAGTTATCCAAGTGTGAGTTCCAGATGGGTGAGGTTCAGTTTTTAGGGCATGTGATATCTGCCCAGGGGATTACAGTGGACCCAGCGAAGGTCGAGGCAGTGGTAAAGTGGGAAAGTCCTAAGTCAGCCACAGAGATCAGGAGCTTTGTGGGGTTAGCGGGCTACTATAGGAGATTCATAGAGGGATTCTCCAAGATAGTGGCACCCTTGACACTACTTACTCGAAAGGACCAACCCTTCACTTGGACGAACAAGTGTGAGGAGAGTTTTCAGGAGCTTAAGCGGAGGTTGACTAGTGCTCCCATATTGGTAATTCCAGATGTGGGGAAACCGTTCGAAGTCTATTATGACACATCTCATCTTGGGCTCGGCTGTGTTCTGGTGCAAGAGAAGAAGGTTGTAGCATATGCTTCGAGACAACTTAAGGTGCATGAGCGTAACTATCCCACTCATGACCTGGAGTTAGTAGCTATAGTATTTGCCTTGAAGATCTGGAGGCACTATCTCTATGGTGCTCAGTTTTGTGTGTTCAGCGATCATAAGAGCCTCAAGTACTTGTTTGACCAGAAGGAGTTGAACATGAGGCAGAGGAAGTGGATGGAATTCTTGAAAGATTATGACTTCAAGCTCCTATATCACCCAGGGAAGGCAAATGTGGTGGCCGATGCCTTGAGTAGGAAGACCGTACATGTTGCACACCTTATGATTAAGGAGGTGGAACTACTAGAGAAGTTCAGAGACCTGAGGCTGTAGGTAGAGTTGGGGTCTGAGTCCATTAGGTGTAGTACCCTTACTATATCTAGTGACTTCTTGGACTCAATCAGAGAGAGATAGTTATTGGATGCTAGTCTAAACAGGGTCAGAGAACAACTTGGGTCGGATGAGGCCAAAGACTTTGCTTTGAGTGATGATGGCATACTGAGGTTCAATAGCAGAGTGTGCATACCTGACGATGCTGAGGTAAAACGGTTGATCCTTGAGGAGGGACATTAGATTCGTCTTAGTCTGCATCCTGGCATGACTAAGATGTACTAAGATCTCAAGGAGTCTTTCTAGTGGCAAGGAATGAAGAAGGATGTCGCTCAGTTCGTATCAGCCTGCTTGACTTGTCAGAAGGCGAAGGTGAAGCATCAGAGATCCGGTGGAAATCTACAGCCCTTGGAAATACCAGTATGGAAATGGGACATCATCTCCATGGACTTTGTGACCCATTTGCCACGAACCTTTAGAGGGCATGACACCATCTGGGTAATAGTGGATCGACTAACCAAGAGTGCTCACTTCTTAGCGATGAACTTGAGGATGTTGATGGCCAAGTTGGCCCAGTTGTACATTAAGGAGATAGCAAGGCTTCATGGGGTGCCTTCGAGCATAGTTTCCGACAGAGACCCGCGATTCACGTCTCGGTTCTGGCATACGCTACAGAGTGCTATGGGTAGCAAACTCACCATGAGTTCGGCTTATCATCCTCAGACTGATGGTCAGTTTGAGAGGACGATCCAGTCATTGGAGGATTTGTTGAGGACATGCATATTGGACCACTTGGGTGTTTGGGATGAGGTATTGTCTTTGATAGAGTTTACCTACAACAATAGTTTTCATGCGAGCATTGGCATGGCGCTATACGAGACTCTTTATGGCAGGAGGTGTAGGACTCCTCTCTGTTGGTATCAGGATGGAGAAGCGGTGTTGGTTGGACCACAATTGTTAGAGCAGACCACTGAGAAGGTGAGGATGGTGAGGGATAGGATGCAGGCCTCACAAAATAGGCAGAAGGCTTATGCGGACCGTAGGAGGAGACCTTTGGAGTTCGCAGCTGGCGATCATGTGTTCTTAAGGGTGACCCGAACCACTAATGTGGGAAAGGCTCTCCGCTCAAAGAAGCTTTCTCCTAAATTCCTGGGTCCTTATCAGATCACGAGGAGGATTGGACCGGTGGCTTACGAGTTAGCTTTACCCCCACAGGTGGCAAACCTTCACCCAGTGTTTCACGTCTCACAACTGAGGAAGTATGTGTTCGACCCGTGGTGGAGCTCCAAAGGTGCATGAAGAGCTCCATGGGCAGCGAAAATGGATGAAGGAATGGAGGCAAGTTGGAAGGCACTTGCAAGCAATGGAAGGTGAAAGAGGTGATAGGATTTCCTAATCTATGCTAGCCTAAGGAAGGTGGCTAGAGGTAGAGAGAGGAAATCTCTAAAAAGTGGTGACTCTCAAAGGCAATAGAGGGAGGAGTGCTCTCAACTCAAGTTGCATCTATTGTTTAAAATTTCAAGAGTGTCTAAAAATGAGTGAAATTTTGGCTTTTCTATGAAGCCATTTACACATGAGAAAGGAGAGCCATTGGATGGAGTGGGCCTTGATCTTGGCCCTTAGATTAAGCTTGGAGAAGGAGGCTTGATCTTGGCCATTGGATGATGCTTTGGAAAAGGAGGAAGCATTCCTAACCCTTGGATGCTTTGGATCCATGAGGTGTAGGAAGAAGTGTTGACTTCCACTTAGTCCACCTTGGCTCTTTTGATAGCTCATGGCCAAATCTTCTATTGGGCTTAGTCAAGCCCAATTTTATCAATTGAACTACTCATTGTTTGACTTATTATTCTAGAAAGCAAAGCCTAAACAATGGGCCAATATTATTGCTATTCTATTGCTCTTTGAGACACCTCTTCAAATCTTCACATCTTCTTTGGCCCATGTGTAGAGTATGAGAAGCCCATGTGGGTTTGGGCCATCTTGAATGAAGCCTAATTGGATCTTTTTGAGCATGCTCCTTGTTATTGGGCCTCTTGATGGGTTTGGGCTTGAAGGTGCATGTGGGCCATGTATTGGGCCTTAAGCATGATTTGGGCCTAGGCATTGACCCAAGCTATAAGCCTTGTTGGGATCACATCATCCCGGCTCATGTGTTGGAAGCCGAGGATATACAAATCAGGGAAGATCTCACAGTGGAAGTACCACCCGTCGCTTTAGATGAGAGCAAAGTTGATGAATGTTGAGGAAAAGCTGTCAGCCTTGTTAAATTCATCTGGGATCGGAGGACAGGTGACTCGACTTGGGAGTTAGAGGAGGACATGAGAAAATCACATCCACACCTATTTTTCTGGTGAGTCTTTATTTTCGAGGTCGAAAATTTGCCTGTTGGGGAGAATGTAAGGCCCATAATCATTTCTCTGCCCTAATGTTTAAGGGTTGGCCTTAATCTGTTGGGCCTAAAGGCTGGCCCATAGGGTGCTAAGGCCCTAAAGTTGTTAGGGTTTCCCTTTCAGCCTCACTTTGCAATCTGAACGTAAACACTGCCTCCCTTTTCATTTCAAAGCTCTACTAGGGTTGGCCATCAACCTCTCCAAGTGAACTCCAACCAGACCTCCACTTCACGTACGTCTGTTCTAACTCGTATCTTAGTTCCATTTAGTTCCTTCTTCCTGGTTCCAATTAGGGTTAGTTGGGGTGAGCTCATTTTGAACTGGTTTCACTGTTTTCCAGCTCGCTAATCCACTCTAGGAGTTGTTGTGTTCACTGTTTGTACCCAAGGACCCAGCTACTAGCTTGTTTTCCAGGTAAGGGAAGCTAGAACCCTTCTGTTTATGTGGTGCGGAGTTTGTTATTATATGTTATTCGTGATTGATTGAGTTTTGCCTACTGTTATGGATGTATGATTTGGTGGGATCGTTGTTTGGGATATGCATGTGTCTGCTGTAGGTGAAAAAAGTGGCGAGCACTAATAAACTCGCCTAGGCAAGATTAATAGAGGCTCGCCTAAGCTATTTTCCACGAATGGTCACTCAGGCGACCCATTGTTTTTTATTTAGCGAGCGAACGTCTCGTTTAGGCGAGGAGAGTCTCGCTTGAGCGAGAATGCGTGCAAGGCCCCTATACTGGAAGTCGAGCTCTCTCCTAGGCGAAGGGAGCTCGCCTGAGCTAGGGTCCTCCTCGCTTGGGCGAGACCCTTCTGCCTGAGCGAGAAGCTGGGCGAGAAGGTGGTTGGTCTTGATGTTTTCCTTGATTTCAAATGTTGACAATATGCTTGTATGGGTATTACCTTAAGAATATGAACTGAATGACCTTTATGAATGTGATGATGTATGAGTTGTGACTTATGAGTTCAACATGATGTGAGTATGATATATGTATGAGATTATTCATGGAATTGAAAGGATGAGTTGGTGGTGAGTTCGACATGAGACACGAAAGGGTTGGGGTCAATGTGGCATGATAATGATATGAGACGGAGTTCCATATTCATGGTTCGAGAATAATGAGTTGGTATGGTTTGACTGGGAATACGAAAGAGGTGAATTATGAGGATTTGTATGTGATGTATATGTATCTATGTGTGTATGCATGTTGAATCCGTTTGATCAATTAAGAATGGTGGTCTGTGTCAGTGCATAATTCCTTGGGATCTCTAGGTGAGATTCTCAGGGTCGTGCTTCAGTGGTCGGGGCGTAATCCCATGGCCCCTGTTAGTGGGTGTCCATGGTGGTGCCCCATCTGTATAACTAGGTAAGGATTCAAGGTAAGGTTGCATCCTGTCACTCTAAGGAGTCAGTTAGTCTCACGTAAAGCGGACTGACTCCTGTGGTGAGAGTAGCAGGAGGCCTGAAATTCTTTAAGGGCTAACCTTGTGGTGAGGGAAAATTGATTCATTGTAACACTTGTAACACATAGCTCGGGGGTGAGCAGAGGTATCCACCACAAGTGCAAGCATCCGCTGAATCTGACCAGGTTATACATATCCGGATGAGTCGAGTCGAGTCTTAGTGTATTGTTTGAAAGGTCGTAACATGCTTGTTTGACGTTTGTATAATGGGCTGTGAATATGTATCTGATTTCTTTGATGAAATGGTTTTTGGCTCTAGCTTATCCTTTTCTTGTTTGATTGTCTTGTGTGTAGTACTTCTGTTTTCCGATGATCATTAATTTATTGATGTGAGCAGAAGAGAGACGTTCTCGCGGTCAACAAGGGAACGGTGACTTCGCTGCATAGCTTGCCTGGGCTGGATCCTGATTTATGATCTTTCTTTTAGTGCCACGACCCATGTAGCTTTGTTCTTTAAAATTTGCATTTGGATTACTGTAGAACAATTGTAACTGTTTCTCTTGGCACCATTTTGTGTTCTGGTTGGTTGTATGGAGTTGCTTTTAAACTCCGGGACTGCGTTAGGATATTACCCAAGCGTGACGCTTCTTTTAATTACGCTATTAATTAAATGGGGTGTTACAGAGATCGTTGCTAAATTAAAATGTAGGCAATAATAGTCTTATACAAAATAAATATAACATGAAATTGATGTTAACATTTTTAAATAGATACATATTACATCAAAATTAAATGCATATGCATGGGTTGTTGTTAAAGTAAAATACGGTGTAATATGGTCCCATATAAAAGAAATACACTTAAAATTAATCTTAAAATTTTTAAATAGAAATACATGTATATTATATTTTGTAATATAGTCTGAACAAAAATAAATACAAAACAAAATTGATGTTAAAATTTTTAAATAGAAACACATACAAATATAAATAATAATAATACCAATACTAATAATAATAATAAATAATAATAATAATAACAACAAATCATAATCGACATAATAATTAATTAATGATGTGTAGTAAAACAATAGTTTTATGATCTCATATAAAAACATATAGATGCTAAATTTTGTAAATAGAAATGTGTACAAATATACACAAACAAAAACACACTACAAAAATATGTAATTATAATGGAGGTTTATTACTGAGGGTTATAATAACCTCCGATAAAATTTAATTTTTTAGAGGTTTTAGAAACCCCAACTACGTACCAGAGGTTTTTTAAAAAACCCCAGTAAAATTTAGATTTATACCTTATTTTTTTCATTTTCTCTTTTTGTTTCATCATTTTGTTATTTTTTTTTCATTTCCAGACTTTCTCTCTTTCTTAGTCTATTATCTAAGAGGAAGAAGAAACACCGTTTATGTGTCGAAGGTGTTCCTCCCATTATTCTCTGCGTGCCTCCCACTCTCCATGTGTGCCTCCCACTCGTGAATATGCTATTTCTTAGGACAAAGCAATTTTCGATTAAGGTGAAGACATTCCCACCGTTACCCTAGGAGGAAGAAAAAATAGTTTTCGCTTGTTCTCTGCATGCCTCCCACCGTTCTCCCTAGTGTTTGAAGGTCAACACTGCCTCCCACGGTTCTCCCTGCGTCTTCGAAGGTGAAAATGTTCTTTCTCTTTCAATTTCATCTCCTTGCCTTCAATTTTGTCTCAATCCCATTTCGTCTCAATGCCTCTTTCAATTTTTGGATTGATTCTCAGTTTCTCTTTTTCTCATGCCCTAAATCAGTAGGAAGCGATGAGCATGCGTATTTTGCCACCTTCAAGTAACAGGCTAACGTGCCACAACCACCACAACCAGAGTGTGATGCTTGTAAAATCCAACTATTACCAAAAGAGGTATTGCATTCATTAGGTTGTTGTTAAGACTCTATAGTGTTAATTTTGAAATGGTTGAAAAGCCAAGAAGGGGGGTTGAATTGGCTAGTTAAAAATTTAGGCTATCTTTACAAGCTAAAAGCCACCTTTGATTGAATCAAATAGATCACCAATTTAGGATGCAAACAGTACTGAACTATACACTTTCAATCGATCAAAAATAGAGTTAACAGATTGATTTTACTAAACAGATTCTGTTCTGGTATAATCAATCGATTGAAACTGAAAAACAGTCGACTAAAATACTGGGAAAAATGCAGAAATGCGAATTTGAATTTTAAACCAGAAACAATGCTTAAGAATGATCAAGATCAGTTCCAAATGATTATACAAACATGCTCAATGCTTCAGATGCTATGAAAACATGCAAGAACATGAAAAAGATGATCAAAGCACAAGTTCTTGAAACTTTAAAATGAAAATGCAAGAGAGAAAGGTTAGAAAAGAGAGGACACCACGAATTTTTATACTGGTTCACTCAAACCTGAGCTACATCCAGTTTGTCAAGGCAACCTTAGCTTGACTTTGCACTATTTCAAAAGTTTTACAAAGTATCCACCCTTACACTTCCAAAATATGCAAAAACACCACACAAGACTCTTGAATCACATAAGAATCACACCAGCACAGCAAGAACCCTCTTGCAGACCTGGAAAACCACCAGGCACACACACAAAGCTTGAGAAAGATCAAACCTTAGTGGTAGAACAACCTTGCCTACCACAAACCACTTTCTCCAAGCTTCAAACCAAGCCAAAAGCTTCAAGAATTGATCAAAGATCAATCTTCAACAGCTACAACACCTATGATCACGAAGGAGAGAGTTTCCACAAGTTTCCATAACCAAATCGTGCTCTAAAATGATCAACAGACCTCTCTTTCGAAAATCACAGCTTTTATAGTCAAACTGTTATGAAATTCAACAGGTTGATTTTCAAATCAATCGGTTGATTTCACTTTACTTAAGTGAAATCAGTCAATTAAAATCTAAATCAACTGATTGAATTTGTTGCAGTTTAAGACTACTGCAGCCAACCTTTTAACCTGTTAAAAAACCATTCAATAGATTAAAAGAGACATTTTAACCTGTTGAAAAACCATTCAACAGATTAAAAACACAACAAAGACCAAACTACATCTAATTAATGCTTTAAGGTCTACAACATGAATTACAAACAACAAATACACTTTCTTAATGATGTAACTACATGGAGAGCACACATTCCAGCCTTGATCACCATGGATATCATCAAATCTCCTTTCCTTTATCAATGTAGGCTTCATTCCAATGGTTATGGCTTCAAGATAGTTCAAAAGAAATTCATTCAATCTTCATCAAATCTTCAAGAAGCAAAACACCTTGGCTTCTCATGTCAACATATAGTACTCTCATATGGTAGGAGATAGGAAGCTTGACACTAAACGTTTTCTTGTTTCTGAGCAGCTATTGTTGGAAGTGAGAAAGTATAGGCTTTATAAGTTTTGTATCTACTGCATTGATTAATATGATCAATTAATAATGTTTATATACAATTTTATCAAGACTTCGTCTATAGGTTCCAATAACTTTGTTTAAGTTGTTCTGATTTTCTTTTGATTGTCTATAATTCATATTTGTTTGTTTTAAGGTTAATTCATGAAGGATAATCGACTTAGTTTTGACTATAAGCATTAAAGGAGTCTCATGATGTTAATAGATTTCATTTACTTATGCAGGATCTAATAGTTCCATCTCTCATGAACAAAGGCATTGATTTTTTTGTTTCAAGTTTATCAATGGTTCCAAGAATCGAATTTAAGACTATGCTAGCAAAGTATAGATTATTCCATCTATTGGCCCTTTCCTGAAATCTTGATGATTTGATTTCAAGTTTCTAGAACCTTTTCTTAACTTCAGTTGTCTTCACAAGTCCTCACGTATTTTATTAACTCCCAATTGATTCTTTTATTAAATGGCATAGTAACAAAAATAGTAATCTGCGCAAGAACTATCCGCTTCGAACAACCAAGGTACGTATGAATTTGTATAAACTACTCCATAGTAATTTCTTTGTTTTTTTTTTCTTTCAAAGTTTTAATCAAATTATACATTGTGTTGTGAATCAAAATGATATAATATGTTTGGATCCTTATTAATCTGTGCATTGATGACTAAGATATCAATACCTTTTATGTTCAACGATTTATTAGTGACTAAATGTCATGATAAAGTGAGGCTTTCGATAATTTGTAAGATGGCTTTACATTAGTTGGCTCTAATTTTGATAATAAGTCCCTATGTTCATGAAATTGGGGGCTTTAGATTAGTTGACTCTAGTTTTGATAATAAACCCCTATGTCCATAAAATTGGCATTATTGTGAATTACGAAGTGAGTTTAAGTGTAATTATTCCTTACAAAATTAGTATGTAAGGTGAAAATTACCTCTATTTATATTTTGTAAGATGAAAATTGCCTCTATTTATATTTTTAATAGAAGTTTTGTAAAAGTTGTATTTTAAATTGAAATTTCTGAAGCAATATCTAAATACATGTGGCAACATGTCTTTACCTGCTTTTAATTGGATCTGTAAAGTTTAGTGGCTTGCTTCTTCTAAATTACTAATGAAAGAGTAGTTTCCTTTTATGATAATTTAGGTTTGTATTGCCTGCTTGGTTGTAGATTCCTAAAAATTTGGATTGTTAGTTTTGTGGACTTGATGTTGTATATGAAGCTTTGCTTGTAGGTTTCTAAGTAATGAATTTAACAATAATAAGAGTTTCTAAATACTCTTATAAACCTCGTATAATGTAGTCCCTCTTTGGATTAAGAAGTCAATTAAGTTCAAATTTTATACTTAACCATATCTCTGCAAGGATTTTACATTTTCTTTATCAGTAATCTCAGATTTAATACACAACCATATCTCTAATATCCATGCTAACATATTTGTTAGAAAATGGATTAATGAGCATTATCTCTAAACTTCAAGTGAATGAGGATTGTTCTTCTCCCCACCAGATTCTTAAATTACTTTGAATTCTATTGTTGTGCAACCCTCGGATTGAAATGGTAACTGAAAAGGAATAGAGTGAGTTTACATGTTTGACAAAATTTTTTTTGCTTATCTAGAATTTTCGTGTGTTTTTTTCTTTCCAAATTGAATTGGTTACCTTGTCATGCTTTGTTATAAATTATGAGTAATTTTCTTCACTTGTTTGTTCTCTTATTCTGAAAATGGAATTAAGCCAAACTTATTAAATCAGGAAAAATAGTTCCAGGTTAGGAAAAACAGTTCCAAGTTATTATCGTTTGCATAGCAAGCCCATTCCTTGCATCCCAGTGGCCTGGCTAGGTCTGTTTTTCTACTTCAAACACTACAAAAGCCATGTAACTTATATGATTTGATGGATGCACAGGAAGAGTTGTATCATGAGCATTAATATGACCTGCTTAACTGAAATGGTTTAATTGTACAGTTAGATTACGGTGAAGATCTTCACTTATCATCTACTCCCACTAAAATCATTGAACTTGGAATTCAAAAGTCTCCTTTGGTGTTAGCAATTTCAACAAAGTTGATTTTTACTATTTTATCACCTAATGAAATATATTCTACCCCTGGTTAGACTTCAAAGCAGAGGATTTTGTTTCACTTAGATATTCTTTCTCAATCATTTAATTTTTTTCTTGTATTGTTGTCTTGTTGTAGGTAGCATTCATTAGAAATTACAGTAAGTACTTTGGTATGACAATTGATGTTGATGTTGTGGTCTGACTAATGATCTCATTCATGGACACTCCCCAACTCTTTCATGGCCTTCCCAAATTGCATCATCATGATTAAAAATGAAAAAGCATGATTATCATGATTGATCAACATCAAGCACCACATTAGAGGGATGCTATTTAATTTTTCTTTATGTTTATTTTTCTGATTTAAAACAAATAACATTGTAATGACTTGTTAATTTTAACTTTTACGCTTTATCATTTTCATTGTTTGATATTAAAACTGTAAACTTCGTTCTTTGTTCCTTTTATAAAAGTTATATGCACAAATTATAAATACCAAAAATCTAAAATCGTTGTCTTTTATAATTTTTCTTTTATTTCAGGATTTATGTATTATTGAAAAATACGAAACAAACAAATAGGAAATATTGGAGTTTTTGTTGAAAACCCCATACAGTAGCGGGGCTTTTGGAAAACCATAGGCAGTAGCGGGGGTTTTGGAAACCCCAAGCAAATTGCGCTTTTCCAAGGGTTGTTAAAAATTCTCGATAATATGTTAGCCACGCTAGTTCTTCCAAGAAAATTGTAAACCCAGGTAAACCCATTAGTGGGGGTTAAAACCCCTGAAAATGACAAATATAATCCCTACTAAAAACAATTATTTTTGTAATAACATACATAATTAGATACATTTTTTTTCAATGATAAATATTAAGATTATAAAATAACATTTAGATACAAATTTGTTTATGCTAATTAATTCAACAATTAAATTTCATGCTATTGTTAATAATATTAAGTATTCAAAATATCACCTACATAGTTGATTTTAACTTATATAATATAATATCTAAAAATATGTAAATATTTGTTATTATTATTATATATATATATATATATATATATATATATATATATATATATGATAAGTAAAATAAAATATTGAATTTATTAAATACATATTCTATAAAATACTAAAAATACGTGTAGTTAAGTTAATTGAGTTCAATACCAACTAAAATGTTTAAATGCCTTTTGTTTAAAGAAAAAAAAAAGACAAATGGAAATGGACATTGATAGAATTAAGTTAATTATAGTTACGAGGAATGATCCAAACAATACCCATGCAGAATTACTAAATTCATAGGTATGTTGAATGGCTGAATATGAACAAAATTATCTGGTATACATGAAAATTTGTCATTGATGTTTAAGTACGAAAGCTTAAATTTATTATAGATTCCTTAGATGATCTCATGGTGTAATGACAACACTTTCCATTTCCGGATTTTCATATTCAAATTCAAATTGTGTTTACATGCAAAATGATTCTTAATCATCTCATATTTCTTTGTATATTGGATGGTATACCCAGAAGTGAAGAAATCTGATATCTTGCCACGTTCTTCTACATATGTCAAGCACACACATGTTATTATCTCATATGAAATCTCACATACTAAACAAAGCATGAAATCATATTAATAATAATAGGGATATTAATAGGAATGATGATAAAAAAATAATAAAAACCCATAAATTTTTTCTTGTCAATCAATTTATTATAACTATCTTTATTTTTTCAAGAAAAGGGTAAGCACATGCTTGGCTTTTACATGATAATCATGCACAATTTATGTAACAAATGGATGGAAGAGAGGTTGACTCAATAAATACATAAATATAGGTTGAGGACTTGCAAAATGAAGTTAAATATATGCTGAAACATGATCCTTTGTTGTTAGCAATTCAAATATTATTTAGCAAAAACATGACAGTTGACATAAGAGAACTATTTCTGAAGATGATTTGTTAATTCAGATGTATTCTAGTACAAAATGTGCCTGCAGGATATTATAAGTGATATATCTAAGTCACAAAATCTATCATTTGTTCCAAAGTTGGTTTCTTGGACATTTTGTTCCACCCGATATCAGGTCGCTGACGAACCACCCATTAATTTCTAGTCCCACGCACGAGATGAATATACCTTGGTGTGAGGGGGTGTGTTGGAAGTCCCACATAGACTAGGGGTGTGTTGGAAGTCTCATATAGACTAGAGATAAGGCCAATTCACAATAAATAAGTGGGTGCAATCCTCACCTTACAAGCCAGTTTTGTAGGGTTGAGTTAGGCTTCAAACCCACTTCTAACAATGACCAAAAAGACTAACTTTTTTACACGTGTCAGTATAATAAGCAGGGTAATATTGTAACTGAAAGTGTATAAAATCACCAAAAACCCAAATATTTGCACACATGTCAATAATAGAAGTATAGGCAATAGTGTATTTTACCTAATGGTAATTTTTCTTAGTAATATAGTAAATTTTAAACTAATTGTAACTCTAAATTAAAAATATTTAATAAAAATGTGAATTTTAATAAGAATATTGGTATAACATTTATATCAAAATTAGATTTGGTCTCAAATTGGAGAGGAATAAAATTGCTCAATTTAAAAAAAATTGGGACCAAATTGAACAAAGATAATGAATATCAAGACCAAATTGAATATAAAAATTGACTCTAACACGTGGACATTTTTTAAATAGAATTTAAAAAAAAACCATAAAATGAAATGTGTTAGTTATTGTTTACAATCTGTTAATTATTTCAACGGTGTTAGCAAAAATGACTAAATTAAAAAAAAATGCTGAATATTATGATCAAATTGAACACAAAAAGAATATTATGACCAAATTGAAAGAAAAAAAAATGAATAAATATTAAGACCAAATAAAAAAATTAGCACTTATTCTTTATAATTTTGATTTGGATTTTATATTGATTTGGCAAATAAAGCCGATGAAGGGCATGAGAGATTGAATGTCAAAAGGAAATGGACAAACAAGAGATTGAAAGTCATGGCATTTGGTGTGTAAACTCACCTATTAGCAGTTTTTGGTGTGTTAAATGGCCCACTTTATATTATTGGTTATTTGAAAACTCATGAGAATAAATTTAAATTATGCAGTAAAATGTATAACGTAATTTCATAACCATATTATAACAAAAAAATGATGTTATAAAAAATGGGATAAAGGTAAAATCATAGCATTGACGATTAAAAGAGAAAGAGTTGTTTAAGTTTGGGATTGTTCTGCTTGAAAAGAGAAAATCGTTCCCAAAGATATCACTTGAGTTCACATCAAAGATATAAATTAGGTTTAAATACTAATTTGGTCCTAATATTCATTTAGTTTTTTTTCAGTTTGGTCCTAATTTTTTTTTATCAATTGGGTTCTAATATTCATCAATTTTGTTCAATTTGTTTATAATATTTGTCATTTTTTTTCAATTTGGTCCTTTTTCTAACACTGTTAAAATAATTAACAGATTGTGAACTGTAACTGACATGTGTCATTTCGTGATTTTTTATTTTTTTAATTCTTTTAATTTTATTTTGTTTTAAAAATTGTTCATGTGTCAAGCCAATATCATGCCTCCTCTATACGAACATGACTCTAAATGGTACTCATATATGATGGGAATGCAAGCTTAAAAGTAAGTGTAGAGTTGTATTTGGTAGATAGCTTAGATCTAGGAAAGGTTAAGGGGGAAATTGTGTTATGTAAACATGGAAATATTTCAAGGTGGAGATTAGTCCTTAACTTTTAAATTAGGGGTAAATATGTTTTTATCACTTAACTTTCAATGAAAATTGGAATTAGAAATGCAAGAATTTGGTCATTATGAAGATTATTTGACATTTCAAATGCATTTCTAAGCCAACATTGAAGCATAAATATGCCAAATGGTGTAAACAACTCAAATGCTACCATGAAACACGTTTGAAACATCAAATAAACTTAACAAAAGTTAGTTAAAATGACTAAATTCATGTGTTTTTAAAGCTAGAGACTAAATTGGGCCAAAGTTTCGAAGAGACTAATTCTAATTTCACTCAAAGGTATGTGATAAAAGACATATTTAACCCTTTAAATTATTAAACATATCAATAATTAAGTCAAAACTAAAATTTCCAGTTATATTTTTTTTTCAATGTAAATAATTATATTGTGCACCAAAAATTTATCTTCCATTTTATTTCGGAATCTTGTTTGACAAAAAAAATATTTCTGTTCAAGTAAAAGAACTTCCTATTCTTGTTAAATTTTTATGGTTTATTAAGTACTCAATAAATTTATATTTTTCAATTGAGTCTATGTTGTTAAATGTTTTTGTTAACTATTAATTGAATGATGATATGGTTGTTAAGTGATTGTCGTAGTTCTTATCTTTTCATATCACATCCCTGAGTCACTAGTCCAGAAGCATGATATAACAACAGGATATAACATCCTTTACACAAAAATCGATGTAGTTGATTGCATGGTAAAGTTATCAAATCAGGTAACCCGACCCGACCTAACCCGGCCCACCACAAGTTGGTCACTTAGTGAACCAACCCAACCCGACTCACTTATTAGTGGGCCAAAAAAAATCAAACCCGACTTTTTTATTTTAAATTTAACTCGATTACATCGGTTATTCAAGGGAACCGATGTAGTATCACTTTTAATCCCCAAGGTGTGATAGGTTTCCCCATTTTCTTCTTCATTTTCGCACTTCATTCCTCTTCTTCGCTTTCTTCTTCCTTCATTTGCACCTTAAACATTCAAAGTCGTTGTGGGTCCTTCATTTGAAACCGTTGGTGGTCCTCCATTCGAAGCCCTCACAAAGCTCACTTACCTCGTCATTGTTAAGGACTGGGTGTTTCTCATTTCACCACGCTGCCACACCACTACAACAACGCCAAGGAGGTGGTTTCACATTGTGCATTGCTCCAAGGGGGTGATTTCAAAAAAGGGATCCATCTCGTTGTCGTCATTTGCAATTCCATCCCATTTTTGTTGTTGTTGTCCTCCTCTAAGTTAATGGGTGGTCCATTTAGGGTTCCTCTACCTGTATTGGTGGTCTCCTCAATTGTTTCGCAAAAACCCTCTTTTCCGCTACTGCCACTTGTCGTTGCTTGGGCCCCATCCATTGGCTGTTATCGCCCTCGCTTGGGTTGTTGGAGGCTCCATTAAGTGTTGTTCTACCTCTATTGTGCATTACCCATTATATGTTGAACATGTTGGTGGAGTCTGAGGGATTTCGACCCTCAACTATGTTTTTAGAAGTTGTTATTTTAAGTATCATTGTTATAGTTGGGCCTTAACTTCATGTTTAAGATTCAATGTAAAGATTGAATTGTACTTTTATCTTTAATTATTTTAAAATTAAAGAAAGCATATAGAAAATCATTATGCTAAACTTGAACTGTCCATTTGGGACAGTTTTGGGAGATTGAATGCATCCATAAATGAGTTCTTATATTGTGTAATAATGGATCGAAGTTGGGTGACATGTATGAAAATCATGTTGAAGAGTTTCTACAATTTGCTCAATGAAATGCAAGAATTGTGAATGGAAAATATTAATGTTCCTTTGTTAATTGTTTGAATGGGAGACGACAACCAATTTAGTTAAGAGAATATCTTCTTTGTGATGATTTCTTAAAGAGTTATTCAACGTGGACCTAGTATGGTGAAGTTGTAAACCTCTCAACCATATCTCAATCTCAAGAGTTGAATGTATATTGTGAATAAAAGAATTTACATCGCCCCTTATTTCCATGCGTAAGTTGAACTCACTCACTTTAGTTATTATCTATCTAGATCCAAATCACTAACTAAAATCCTTATTTAATAGGTCTCATTGGCAATTGATTCTTGTTTGTCCCATAGACCATATTGTCGTGTGGTTTTGTTCATTGCATAAGGAGCCAAGCAAAGAATTGAAAACTTTAATACAAAGTTATGTGTTAACTACAAAAGTAATGGGTTTTATCATGATTATGTTGTAAATGACTAGTTTTATCGTGATTATGTTGTAAATTACTAATAACTTCTATTTTTAGTGCTATTAATGTCAATGATGTCTTAGATGGTAAATCCACGACATATTCATCCCATTTTGATTGGATTTATCCTATGGTACGTAGTTTGCATTGAATCCATATATTAGCAACTAATTTATCTTAGTTTTTCATATATTAATTTGATAAATTTCATATATTAGTGCAATAAGCAATGTAGAAGCTTTGAGTGTGGATACTACATTATGTATTGAATGTGGACCATAGTTTGTGCTAACATTATTGATTCACGGATCGATGTAAGAGTTTCTTTAACTATCGATGTTTAACTTTGCTTCCTATGCTATATTATAACATAATTAATATGTATTTTCCATATTACAGGTTTTTTAGGGTGTCAAACCATTGGGAACAAACAAACTTGAAGAAATTCACATGGTATGGATAAGATATTTTTTTAGGCGTAAAAAATAGTTTTAATAACCATTAGGAATGTTTTATTTGGGTGTTTAAGTATTTTGGCCATAACCTTTAGCATAATAGTTTTGATATGCTTTAGTAATTTATTGTACCTTAGGACAATTATTGATGTTTAAGTATTATTAGAAAACATAAAGTAATTGAATTGTCTACAACCTTTAGCATAATAGTCTTGTGCAGGTTATGGTCACAATTGATTTAATATACACTACTTTGTTTTTTAAACAACAATAAATATTACATCGACTAAGGTCACACATAAGGTAATATCTCCTTTCTCTATTTGATGATTCTCTTTATTAAAGTGGTTTTCGGTAAACTGGGGTTATATATGTGATATTACATCGGTTCTAGCTACAGATGTAATAGGTCTCACACTTATTACATCGCCTCATACAACATCGGTGTAAAAATCGATGTAATATGCCCAAAAAAGTTGATGTAATATTCATTTTCTATACTAGTAAGTTTTCATTATATGTTATTTTATTATTTTAAAATTTTATAAAACTATAAATATAAAATTACAAGTTATTATAAAATCATAAAATTATAAAATTATAAATTATAAAATAATAAAAATAACATGTAAAAACAAATCTAAGAAAATTATCTAACGAGATATAATCGTTCGACTACTTAAGAGTCACGTCATATACTTAACACAAAAATTTAACGGTAGAAAGTCAATTAAAATGAAAATTTATTAAATGTTCAATAAATCATAAAATTTATCAAGGACTCATCGAAAATTCTCATATTAAGTGCCACTTAATACATAAGCCATTAGACTATATACATGTTTTAAACTTTTAATATGATGTAAAATACCTTTCTCAAAAAAAGTATTTCACATATGACAACTGAAATTCTGTATACGACTTCAATATAACGTTCAATCGTTTTCCATTTGTCGCTTCTCCTTCAGCTGTTCCATCTCCATTTCGTTTGCTACATTGCCACCACAAGAGACATCGTTTGTGGCTGGTGTTGCTCATAGCCATTGCTGGAACAATTTTTTTTATTTTTCGAATGGGTATTCTGAAATATACCCAGACTGGGAATTTCAGATTAGGAGGGACATGTTAAGGTTGGAAGTCTTTCGGGAATAAAATATTTACGAAATGTGTTCGTATTATTAACAAAAAAGAAGTTCGAGAACTAGCTCACCTTTATGTGTTATGATATCATAACTACTTGGTTGGTAAAAAACAAAAATATCTATCACTATTTAAGGTTAATGTAAACATAATAAGAAATATTTCGTGGAAACAAAAACATTAGGTATCAGTATAACTTATTTATAGAGTGAAATTATTGCTCATATAATTACTTTCCATTACTGCACTTTGGATGACTGTATCATGCATGTCTTTGCTGTGCCATATGAAATATATATTACAATTTACAAACAATACACACACTAACACACTACTTTCAGATTTAGAAAGAAAAAACAAATTACATAACTTACACTGCACAATATGTTGACAAAAAAATTAAAGACTTGATGCATACAACTTCTGAAGATCATCTTTGAATTTGGCTTTCAGCTGTTCTCTCTTTATCTTGAGAGCATTAGTGACTAATCCAGATTCAGGTGTCCATGGATCCGGAAGCAACTTGATCTTTGCAGGAATTTCAGATTTCACCAGCTTTTTAGCTTTTGCAACCTGACATGAATAAAGGTTTAGCCATTAATCATCAATACACAATGCTTATTAACTTATAATTTCCTACTTATTGTTGCATCATAAATAAAACTATATTGTTTGGAAGATCGAAATATAATTTCTGCAGAGTTTATCCGTCAAGCTTCAGATCAACGGAAATAATGTCCAGTCAAAACAATGATAGGTGTTAAAGCTTTAGCAATGTAGGAGACTAAATCAAAGTAAACGTAGAAAAGTTTGTAATGGAACAGAGAAAATGAAGAAGAAAAGTTTTTCATATTACCGTAAGAGAATCCTAAATAAAAAGTGCTTACATAGACACATAAGACGCAACCTATTTTCATTAAATGAGCAACAGATGATGAAGAACTAGATGATAAATGGAAGCTTCATCATACTTCTCAAGTTAGAAGAAAATAATTTCTTTTTTTTCTTATTATATCTCAATATATATATATATATATATATTTGTTGGATAATTTTGGAAAAATGAATAGCCTATTCTGGGAACAAATCATTGAGATTGCAGGATTATTATGCTAGTAATAAAAACCAGATATAACAAATATATTAGAACTACTAGGAATAATATCTAAAACTTCCTAGTAATAAAAACCGTATATAACAAATATACATAATTAAAACTAATAGGAATAATATCTAAAACTTCCTAAAATATATTTTGACACTCACTCTCAAGTTTGTGTTATCCGTTCCTAGTTTGGATATAATTCTCTCAAAGCTATTGTTGTTCAATCCATTATTGAGTATGTCTACAAGTTATCCTTTTGTAGACACACATGGAGTGCAAATCATGTCATTGTCAAGTTTTTCTTGGATAAAATGTCTATCCTTTTCGATATGTTTAGTTCTATCATGTGCTGGGTTGTGAGCTATGTTGATTGTTGATTTATTTTCATAATATAACCTCATAGGTTCATCCTACTTCCAACTGTCATAACAGTTCACATATTCATCGAGTCATTGCTCAAATTTGCTTCAACACTAGACGTAGCTACCACACTTTGTTATTTACTAATCCAAGTTACTATGTTTCAATCTAGGAAGGTGGAATATCCGGTACTTGGCCTCTATCCACAACTGAACCTTCATAATAAGCACCAATATATGCCTCAAGCCTATCATTCTTGTTTCTTTTGAACAAAATTTCTCTTTTTGGTGTCCCTTTCAAATACTGGACAATTATGAGAGAACCTTATAAACGTGCTCCCTTTGGTTGGTGCATAAATTGATTGACGAGGCTCACAACAAAGCAATATCTAGCCTAGTGTGAGATAGAGAAATAAGTCTTCCCACAAGTCTACGGCACATTTCTATATCTATAACAACATCATCCTCTGCACTTCTCAACGTTGTATTTCGATCAACATGAGTGCTTGTTGGTTTGCATGTTATTTTACATGTTTCTTGTAGCAAGTCATTAATATATTTTTGTTGAGATATGAAAATCCCTTTCTTGGAATGAGCTACTTCAATCCCCAGAAAAAGTTTTAGTTTTCGTAAAGTCTTGATTTCAAATTCTTTGACAAGGCATTGACTCAACCTTTGTTATTTTTTTCTTTTTGTCATTTCCAATAACAACGATATCATCCTTATAGACCAACAATACTTTACTCCTCCTGAATTAGAATGTTTGATAAATAAAGTGTGGTCCCCTTGACTCTGTTTGTATTTAAGGCTCATCATGACTTTGGTAAATCTACCAAACCATGTTCCAGGTGACTATTTCAACCTGTATACTGTCTTTTTTAGCTTGCAAACTATGTTCTAGGAGACATTAAATCCAACAAAAAATGGTAACTATATGGGTTTACAAGATGAAGAAACACAAATTTTATCGAGATGTTATCACTGGCTAAACTTTCCAGCCTTTAAGAATAGTAATGGTTTAAGCTCCATCCCTTACACTACCAAATTTTTCCAACCCTTTCATACTTGAAATTGATGCCTTGAGAATTGAAATAGGAGTTGTTCTAAGTCAAAGTCATCATCACATTGTCTTTTTCTCCAAAAAGTTAAATTCCATATTACAAAAACAATCTGCATACTTTTGGGAATTTTACACAATAACAAAAGCAGTAGCAAAATTCAAACATTAATTGTTTGGTCATAGGTTTGTGATAGAAACAATCAACATCGTGACAAAAAAATTGCAATTAGCATATAGCTCACAACTCGGTATAACATGATAGAGCTAAACATATTGAAGTGGGCAAACATTTTATCAAAGAAAAGTTTGATAGTAGCATGATTTGCATTCCATGTGTATACTCAAGGACAACTTGCAAACATACTCGCCAAGGGGTTGAACAAGATTAACTTTGAGATAATTATATCTAAGCTCATAATGGGAAGCACTTATTCACCAGCTTGAGGGAGAGTGTCAAGATGTTTTAGATTTTATTCCTATTGGTTTTAAGGGGAGTCTCCATATTGGCTATATCTTGGTTTTATTACTAGCATATTAATCCCGCAATCTCTGGGTTTTGTTTGCTAGAATAGGTTGTGTTTGTTTCCAGAATTATCCAATCAATATATATTTCGGATGTATTTAATGAGACAGAATAGCAGAGTAATTGTTTTCTTCTAAACTGGAGAGAAAGTAATTTTTGGAGATATCACATCGATTAGAAATATGATTAAATTATATTGTATATAAACGGATACAAATCTTACTAATAAATCGGTTTTATAGAAGACTTTGTTGAAACCAAACAAACCCTTTTTGCGTAAAGTGTTTTGATGATAACAAAACATCATCAAACCAGAAAAGACACTGGTTAGTTGAGATCAAGGCATCCCTAGACTATGTCAAATATTAGACGAAACATTGGTTAGACATTGTCTAATGATACACCATATATAAACCGTAATTATACATTTGATTGTCCAATGTGTATTCACGAGTATCAAGCAAGTTTTCTCAAAAGCATAATCAGCAGAGATAAGATGAAATATAAAGATTGAATGACACAAGTCTAGAAGAAAAGAGTTGACGTCTCAAGTCAAAGGACTTGACCAGACAAGTCAAAACAAAGTGAACTTCACTGGACAAGTCAAAGTTGATGATACAAGTCACGTTGACCAGACCAGACGAGTGAAGTCATCACACAAGTAACCTGACGACTTACCCTCATTAGATGCACCTAATACAATTTGATCATTATGCCTAAGTTATTTCTTTCGTATAATTATTAGTTGAATATTTAGTTTAAATTGAAAGAAATATTTTATTTGATTACTGAAAAATCAAATTATTTAAAAGAACTACAACGTTTAAAAATTATCTCTTGATAATTATATTTTGAAGATAGAATATTTTTAAATCAAACTTTCATTATATATATATATATAAACATTTTGAGACTTATGATTGAATTGATCTTAATTGCAATTAGTAGTTATTATAATCCTAATGAGATATTCCATAATTATGCTACACAAAGTTTCCATAAGTATGCAGATATTGAACGTTAGAAAAGATCAAATTAAAAAGACTCCAAATCAAGCTGGTGCTGAAGGAAAAAGGAGAAGAAAACAATAAAAGAATTTCATCCAAAGATATTTGAAGACTTGAAGAATTACATTGAATAATATACCAAGTCATTCCATATAAAGAACAATCAAGGAGAAGACTGATGAAGCTATTCAAATTCAAATCCTTAACGACTATCACTTCAACATCTATATAAAGGATGCAAAGTTGAATGAAGAAAGAGTGTGAACAACATACACAACTGATAAACCTATGAGAGTCATATCTATGAAATAGTGAATTGTGAGAATTGGGTTGAGAGCTTAAACATTACAATATTCTTCAAAAAGTGAAATTTTATCCTGTGCGCTTTGACTGTACTCTCTTATTTTGAGAGTTTTTCTTGTTATTTTGATTGAGAATTCTTAATCTCAAGGCGAAATTAAGAAGGTAATACTTGAAGAGGTTGAAACTAGTTGTAATCTGGAGAGGTTGGAACTCATTGTAACTTAAAGAGGCTGATACTTGTGTACCTAGAAAGGTTGATACTCATCATAACTTGGAGAGAGTGATACTTGTTCTAATCAAGGGTTTTGATCAATGCAATAACTTAAGTGATTTGTTTAAGAGATTGGACATAGCCCTTGTGTTGCGAGTCAACCAGTATAAAATTTGTGTGCTTTTCTATCCTTTATATCTATATTTTATTAATTTATATCTACGCATAAATATTTAAATTGTCTACATACTCTATTCATCCCCCTTTCTAGAGTCACCCTACACCAACAAACTTAAAGTCCACTTCTTAAGATAGTATCAAGCCTATCCTAGTGAAGTTTGTTGGCCCTATTGGACCATTATCACAAATATCTATCATGCTCGAAATGTCTAGTCCTTAGAATGGGAGTGTTGGAGATCTCATATCAATTAGAGATATTACGGTCGAATTATGTTTAAAGTTCACTTTTTAAGAATAATGAACTTGGAGATCATTTTGTTTTGGAGTTTTTTTTTTTTGTGTGTGCTTTTTCTTTCTAACTCTTTGTCTTCTCTCAACTCTTATTTTTCTCTCACAGACAGATTTCATGTATTATTGGAAGATAATACTCTAGAATCACAAAAATGAACTCACAAAAAAATGAACACCAAGAGTTGTTTATATAGGCACATAAGGCCACACCCTCATCATACTTTTTCAGAAAAAAGATAATCATTAGAAAAAATTATTTTCTCTCAACAGGTAGTGTGTTGGTGAAAGAAAAACACAGAACAAAGCGTAAACTTTGTCTTTTCAGACGTTGTCAGAGGCAACCTATGTTCATTAAATGACCAACAGGTGACAAAGAAGTAGATGCAGTGCCTAATGAGGAAAAAGCCTTCAGAAAAAAAGCTCCACATATGAAAGCTTCATCCGACTGAAGAAATATTATCAAATTTTAGCAATAGGTATGATGTAGGTAGAACTAGGAATAAAACTATTCGAAGAACTACAAAACTATAGGAATTCCTATGAATGAATAGAATCCGTAGGATGTATTGAATTGAGGAAGAATTACAATATCATTATTCAAAATTGACGTGCCTGCACTCTATTTAGAGTTAGCTTATTTATAGAAATATAGAAATACAATGCCATAAATAAAAATGCTAATGGAATAATAAAAATTAATTTTGATTATCAATCAGAGTTAAATTGATTGGCTGTGATGCAGCTTCCTTATTAATATGCAATTTTCTTATTAATCTTTCTGTATCAAGGTAAAAGAACAGAAACCCCAAGGGGAATTTCCTAACATAAATGTGAGGCGATATAGATACTATAGGAAACAAGGATCAACCTCCAGACCATTTAATTGAGGCTTTCATACCATGTCAAAGACCAACTTTATGCATATCTTTTGTTTTCAGGTGGAGGTCGATGAATGATTTACTATCTTAACACTGCAACCCGTGGAAGTATATACTATGATAAAATCTCCAATTTTCATTCTGGTAATTGCAATCTATCAGTTATATCTTGGTTATGCGCTAGCAAGCAAGGAAACATGCACAATTAGCTAACCTTAGAAATAGATTGTAGGACCTCGGTGACAGTTTCATGTTTGTTACACATATCAGGAAAATCTTTGTACTCAATACCAGCTTGTTGGGCCCACTTCTCCAGGGAATGATTACAAGCAACAACTAGAGCCACACAGTAGCTGTAAAAGGGGTCTGCATCAACCATTATATTATCCACATAATCACATGATGATAGTGCTGCCTCAACCTGCAATTAAGAAAAATAATGAAAGAGCAGTTAATGTACAAGTTGAAAAATTTACTTAGAATTTTGTGAACGGCATGGAATAACTTGAGTAACCTTTCCAAGAGAGACATATTCTCCATGCTGAAGTTTGACAATATCCTTCTTCCTATCTATGATCTCAAGACACCCATCAGGATGGCATTGTCCAATATCACCAGTATAAAACCAACGCATACCATGCTCATCAACCTGTGCTAAGTTAAAAAAATTATCCATGTGGCATACATCAGAAAAGGTAGGTTTTGGAACATTTGAATGAAAATTAAAAAGGAAATAATTATAACTGAATGTTTGAAAATTACCTTGAACACTTCATCAGTTTTTTCTTGATTCTTAAAATAACCAGCGGTTACACTGAATCCCCCAACTACAATCTCTCCACGCGGCATTGGTTTGTCTGATGTCAAATACCCTCCCTCTTCCCAAGAAACAAGCTATACAACAACATTAAAGAAGTCAAGTTTCTCCCGTTTTAAGCCTCATAAGTGATACTTACTAACTGCAACTTACATTGTGCGCAAAGTTTAATTATGCACAAATATGAGATTGTAATAATTAACGACTGTTAAATAAATCAATGCAATTTCTGTGATTATGCAGGGTTTAGAAAAAACACCACGCTGATTCTTCGTTGATGGAATATCAGCGTACCTTAATGTAGGAACAAGGAAGAGGTGGTCCAACACGCCCCACCTTGTGGTCGTACCATTCTGAGAATGTAGCTCCTGCAAATGTTTCAGTCAGGCCATATGCTTGCCCAATAGTAGCCCTGTTGACAAGAAAATATGAAAGGACAGAATGTCGTTAGAATTTAATAGAGAAAAGGAGAACAAAATTTCTGAGAAAAGTATGATTTTATTAATTGTTTTTGAATGTTACATTACGCCAGAAAACTTATATCTATTCTTAGATAAAAAATATTCCTAAGTGTTGAGTCTTGAACCAAGCTCAATAATGCTCCGCAATCTATATAGCCTATCTTATCAGTTAGATAGGGCTTTTGCTATTGTTTTTGTATCTTACACTTACTATCAGATAGAAAATCACATTAAAATCAACCAATGCAAAGAAGATAGCTTTCCCCACCACCTAAATCCATGAAAAGTTAGTTCTAATAATATGCAGTATAAAGATAGGACAGTAATTATTACCCCATGCAGATATTGATAAAGTTTTGTGAGTCTTTAGATAAAGGGGCTCCCCCACAAAGCATGTAACGGAGTTGTCCTCCAAGTGCAGCACGGATTTTCTTAAAGACAATGGTTTCCCATACCAACTTCTCCAATCCCCAAGCTCCAAGCCAGCTTCCTTTTACAGCTGTCACTCGGCGCTGATATGCAAAATGAAAAAGATTCTTCACAAGCCCCCCTCTATCCTCAACCTAAGTAAATTATAGGGAAGAGCACGGAAGAGAATAACTATTTAGTTGCCAGTATAAAACATTCAACAGCAAGGGAAAGTGATAGAAAAACAGTTTGTTTTTACAATTTGTAAAGAAAAAAGTATTCATCCAAGTAATCCCCCACTAGCTAAATTGTCTCCCTTTAATTCTTTCAAGAAATAACCCTTTCATCCTATAACATTATTGAACTAAAAGAGTCAATGTTTAGGAGAAACCATTATAAAATTGTTCACTATAAATTAATGTATTGAGAACTTTGTTCTATAGAGTCAATAGCATCATATGATCCATGTAGCAGGGCTTATCAAGTGGGATAAAGCTGTATGTTATTCCCTCTACCTTGTTCAGATCTCTTACAAAAACAACCAAAATTGTCCTAAAGTCATATCAAAACGACAATGAAATCCAAGATATTGTCAAACCTAATACATGATACATCCGTTAATTTAGCCTCAGTTCTCATGTGTTTGTTGTCAAATTTCATTTGTTGTTAAACCATCTATTCATATGGTTGGCTACCAAAATCAATACGCAGCCTACAATAGATGTCTGTGCTCTTCTTCTTTGCTGATGTAAAAGGATAAACTAGAGTAGCTAAGGCATCAGACCATAAACCATTCATGAGCTGAGATTGAGTTTAGTAGTTAACGAATTGGTGAAGTACTATATCACTTTTAGAGTTGGCTACCAAGCATACCTGTTTCTTTCCAATTTACTATATATATAAAAAGTTAATTTGGTAGTTTGATTCACACCTTCTTTACAACTCCATCACGAATACGATCAATAATATCAGGTACAGCTGCCAAAAGGGTGGGCTTCAACACATTGGCATCTCCCCTGGTTCCTTTCTTGATTTTACTGGATGAGTCGGTCAAAGTCAGAATAGAGCTGTAACCGATGGCACAACCTGCAGTTAGCATAACAGACTGGACAACCATAGCAAGTTAGAGTCTTAAGAGATAATATCATCAACTACTTTTACAGTTGGAAGAAGACTAAGAGGAAATTACCTCTGCTGCCATCTCAAAAACATGAGCAAGGGGCAAGTATGCCATGTACACATCCTTACTTCCTAAATTTGGAATCACTGTCATAACAGCTGTTGTTGTGGCTACCATATTCCCATGAGTAATCATAACATCCTGTCAAATCAGAGGAAACCACGGAACGGATGATTTTCCTTATATTTATTCACTATCTTAATATGGTTCCTGTGGATATTTTATAACCCAAAGTCATTGATGACAGTAAAGTCATACCAATAACAAAGTGTACTCATGTTTCTGAACTACAATTGTTGGGACTGTAAAGAGTATGAATCTGAACAAAGCACTATGCAAACATGCATCAATCAAGAACATGAATAAGGGTCTGTACACACAGAAAGGGACACCTGTTACAAAACTTGAATAAGAAACAAACCTTTGGCAGACCTGTACTGCCACTTGTGTACATGATAACCGCTATGGCATTCTTGGAAGGCAAGTTTGGTTCAACAGGATTTTCTTTACCAAGTTTCTCAACTTCACTAAAAGAAGCAATTGTCCAGTTGCTCAAACTTCCTGAGAAAGAATCTTCATCACTGTTATCATCTTCAAAGTAAATGACATTTTGGATAGAGACTAGTCTTGATCTGATTGCATCCAACTTCTTCAACAACTTGGACTCGCATATCAGAGTTGACACTTCAGTCTGTCCACATTCCAAAGCAAAAAGTGAGAAAATGTCTACAACTTTCAGTATCATAATCATTCACCATTTTGGATTTGCCTCCTCATCAAATCCAACTATTTTCATCTCATTATACAGTCTCTAAGATGCTCATTATACAGTCTCTAAGATGCTCCTTATACCAGCTACAGTAATGACTTAACAGTAAGTGTGCTCCTTCTTTAATCTCCCACCAATGATATGTTAATTCTTCTATATTTTTTTTCGTGATTTTAGTCTTCATATTTTGGTCAAATCCTCAATTTTCTATAGATATTTTTTTTATTTCAATTATTTTTAACGTTACGAATATGTTAGATCTAGAGTTCAATTAGGCCATAATAAAAGAAATAAAATGTATGCAAAATTAAAGATTAGATCAAAATCGCATGTTTTCTAAAAGAAGGAGATTAAAACCATAGAAAATAAAATCGCGAATTAGAAATAAACAGAAGATCAAAACTGTATTAATTTCAAGTGGTTAGCCTGAATTTAGGTTTATTTGACTTTTCTCATGAGTTTGGTTTAGTCCCCTTTGATTGACGTATGTTTTTTTTTTGGCACAAGACATATGATTGATGAACTATATAAGATGTCAACTTTGTTGGAATCTCTTTGTTTCAGTGATACCTTTGATACTAATCTTTGATTAAAAAAGTTTGTAATTTTTAGAATATAATAACTTCTTACCTCGTTTAGCGAATGGACCAAGGCATCTTCACCAAGTGTAGCATAAATAGTAACAACTGTTACATTCTGCCTGAAGCAACCCTGAAGTTTAGCAAGATTTTCATTAAAATGTGTGAATGCGGAACAGTTAAACCAAAAGAAAATGGAATGATTGAAAGAAATGAAGGAATTTACCTGAAGGGCAATCAGCCACTCAGCCCTTGTGTCAGAGAAAATGGCAACACGGCTATCTACACTGTGCCCTAACTTCATAATTCCAGAAGCAAAATTGCACACACAAGCAAACACCTCTCCATAGGTTTTCCATTCATAGTCTCCCAAGTGAACCTTCTCAAACCTTCTGCCATCACTGGATGGAACAAACTCCTTTTGCAGTAATTTTCTTGTCCCAAGAAATGGATTGTTGTGGTGTTTTCCACAGGATTGCTCAAACAGATGAGCCATGGTTGGTGCCCCTTTCCAAGGAACTTCAACCAACTCTTTTTTTCGAGCATTGCGCACTGCATAACCTTCCTCACCACCAACTTCCACAGCCACACCTCCATGGTCGTTCCTCATAACCATGCCACTCATATTGTTCAGGCATTTTAACCATGAGGAACTACTATTTTGATCAACCATTTTCCTGTGATGGCAAGATATTCCTGAAAGTTTGTTCAAATGGAGAAATGGAGCACAGCACAACTTGATTTTCTGGTTCAAATGGTGAAAGAAAGCACTGAACACAACTTTTCTTCAATGATATCACAATTAAACAACACAATACACGATCAGTCGGATAATGTAATCAAGATAAAATACAAGAATCTCAATAAACCAAGCAATTGAATGTGATTATGCAATGTATTTCAACTAAAAACAAAAGGGGTTGATTTCAATTGGGAATTGGAAAGTACTCCCTTTCAAAAGTTGATAATACCAACCGCCACGATCAATGAATTTATAAATGTTATTGAGACCGAGTAAACCCTTTGACCTGAACATTCAAAGCATGAACTTGAGGTGAGAAATAAAAAACATTCATCAAAACCCGCAAGAAAAGAAAAACTCAAGAAAATAAACTAGTCAACCATACAGAAAATCAACTATTCAACCATTCGAAATTCCAGAAGTCAACTTTTCAATCATACAAAACTTCATAGAAATTAACTATTCAACCATTCAAAATTCCAGAAAATAAACTATTCAATCACACAAAACTCAGATAAATGAAGTACTCCACCGTACAAAACAAATAAAGAATCCTGTATTAGTCAAATTTGGAATCAAAATTCATGATTTTGGAAGAATTGGTTAGTTGCGTACCCAAAAAGTCAAGGTGTCTTTTAATTCTATTTGTAACATCGAAATCAACTTTTAGTTTTAATTCAACACATACTAAGAAAACTTAAAAGTTAAGTTACAATATTTTTTCTTAACTCGAGTTCAACTCAAAGTAAATTCTTACCTGGAATTTAAACAACATTTAAGACAAACGATTTTATTTTAAAAATTAATTTAGATTTATTTAGGAATTTCAAACTATATTTGTTGGAGAGAATGGTTGCACCGATAAATTAACTAATTTGAGAATTGAGAATAAGATTAACTTCAATTGTTATAATGTAATTTTACCTGTGAGTAGTTCAAAGTTTTTCATAATAGATTTAATTCCTCGTGTTTAATTTTGTTTAGACGAGAGTATGTTTTATACTTTCTTTTTACATGTTTGTGTAGTTTCATAATTTTGTATCATGTTTTTTTCTTTTATATTTTTATTGATGTAATGACATATGATAAGAGAATTTTAACTTAAATGTCAAACTCATAATAATATATAAAAATGAATTTTATATAAAAAATTGTTCTTGCAGATCGAGATACACCAAGGAGATAGGTGTTCACCTTCTAGAATCAACTTGTCTTTCTAATTCTTTTGGTTGAGATGTCTTCACTGCTCTTTCTTCAACAAGTTGAGATCTTCTAGGTCTGGATGGTTGGGGTGTCTCTGATGACACTTTAACTATCAAGTCAGTCAGAGATATGCACAAGGTAATAAATAATTAATGAATGATTAATCATACATCCATACATCATGAATAAGGATGTCAACATGTCAAGTAAGGTATGGTAGTAGTTCCTTTGTATTATACTTAAATATTTGTTTTTTATCCGTATTCATATTTGCCTAGATATTCGTTATGTAGGTATCTGTATATTTTTTTAATATCCACATATATCCACATATATCCAGGGTATCCACGGGTATTTACAAAAGAAAAAATTATTATTTAATAACTTATTTTAACCATAAATTCAAATAAAAATATAATGAATAATATTTATAGATTTCAAACAAAGTGCAAATAAACCATTTAAATAGTGTTGAATGACAGTTTACAAAAAAATGAAATTTCTTTTAAACCAATTGATAAAAAATAACACATTCAAAATCGGTGTTAATGTTTTAATCATGTTTTTTCTTTTTTATTTAAATTAGAGTGTAGCGGGTACGGGTATCAACGGGTACATATATTATGATACATGTACTCGTCCCATTAACATGCAAGTATAAAAAATACTCGTACTCGTTATCCGCAAATATTCATTTACAATATTCATTTCCTACCCGTTACAGGTTTTATCTGCGGACCCTTACTTGAATTGGTCTTCTATACTATTTCCATGGACCCTTACATGAATTACGTAGGCTGCCTAAGTCATACCTAATATAGGTTAGGTTAGGGTATTATGATCTCTAGTATTTACCTTAATCCTTGATTAAGCAACTATGATCTTGTGTACCATGTTCATCTATTCCATGCAAATCGGACCTAGATGATGTTGTTACATGCTGACGACATCAATTAGGTTCCTTTTGTTACACTAGCCTCAAAGTTTGAGGTCTGGTAATCTGGAAAGTCTACTTAGAAAGAAAATTTTGGTTTTTTTGCTTCCTAGGTATTCTCTTGATGGTGTATCGGTATAGTATCCCCCTAGGCTTGAGGTCTCTTAATCTAAAAGTCTATTTTTTGGAAAGAAAATTTCAGTTTCTTTGCTTGTTAGGTATTATCTAGGTGCTTGGAGGACAAGGCTTTAGAGAGCCTCTTGTCCACTTGGTGTATGCAAAGAGAGTGTGACTTTGCCACATGGCATTAGATCCCTTCCTCCTTTGTATCACACGGCCCACCTTTGTGCTTCTTCTCCAAGCTACATCTCCATTTCATTTCATGATACATTTTCATTTCATTTGGCCAGCCATGATTCCTATAAATGAGGCCATTCTATTATTGTATTTGGTTACTTTGGATTGGTAATAGACTAAGTGTTGAGAGTACTCCACCTATTGCTTCTAGAGTCACTTTGCTAGACTATTTTCTACCAAGAACTCCTTCCCTAGATCAGGTAGGTTGGGAATGTCGTTAGTGGAGTCATCCGGTAGTGGTGATGTTAATGGTTAGGGTACTTCATCTATAGAGAGGGTCAAGGACAACTTAACTCTTCATTAGGGGTACAATTCGGTAAATCCTTTGGTTAGATAGTATTTCTCCAAGTATAGGTGGTTGTCCATAGTTTGTACCTTTGGAGAGAGTGTTGTTTTTCTCGAAGGTGACGTCAACGACAAATTCATAGCAATTGATAGGGTTAGCACCATAGATAATGTTTGTCATGACCGAGAAGGTTATCATTCTAATTTTTTTTTGCATATATTTTACCCTCGTGACTGATTTGCATGTCCGACTTCCTTTCGATGAGTTAACAATTGGAGTGTTGAGGGTTTTGAATGTAACCTAAACACAACTTCATCCCAACACTTGAACACCCCATCCAAGCATTTCGAGTTATACATCGTATGCTTCAGCTAAAGTCATCACCCAATGTGTTCTTGCATTTCTACAATATAAGCGATCTCGTCTACCGGTTGTCATTGGTGGACGATACAATTACTTATAAAATAAATAAAAAATTATTACAATAAAACTATAATATATATATATATATATGTGTGTGTGTGTGTGTGTGTGTGTGTGTGTGACACCCCAATTAAATAATTACTTTAATTAAATGACATGTCACACAGATAATATAAGAGATGGGTCCTGGAGTATAACCACGACTTCTTACAATATCCAAAAAAAACTTAGAGGGATCCAAGGCACACCAAGATGCCAAGACTAAACAAAATACAAGAACTTGACAGTAGTTATTAGGGTACTAAAGGACAAAAAATAGTACATGGGCCATAACCCTATCAGAAAGACCAAAATAGTAAAATCCAGTCCAGGTGGGCTACGCAGCGGAATCATCACCTCCTTGTTGACCATGGGTGTTCCTCGCATCTGTTCACATCAATAAATTGATGATCATCGCAAAAAGATAAAACCACAGATAACGAACATACAACAAACAACAGAAGGGTAAGCTAGAGTAGAAATTGTTTATCATGCAATCACATGTTATTACACAATCCAAGCAGTATATATCAACCAATCATGTTATGACTTCTCAAACAACACACTAATCTTGGACTCGACTCATCCGGATTACATATAATCTAGTCGAATTCAACGGATGTTTGCACTTGTGGTGGATTATCCTGCTCACCCCCGAGGTGCTCACCCCCGAGCTAAGTGTTACAAGTGTTACAATGTTTCAATCCCCCACGCGCAAGGTTAGCCCTTAATGAGTTTCAGGCCTCTTGCTACTCTCACCACAATAGTCAGTCCGCTCTATGTGAGACTAACTGATTCCTTAGAGCGTCAGGATGCAACCTTACCTTGAATCCTTACCAAATTATATAGATGGGCACCACCATGAGCTTCCACTAACAGGGGTCATGGAATTATGTCTCAACCATTGAAGCACGACCCTGAAATCTCACCTAGAGATTTTGAGGATTTACGCACTGACCACAGACCAATCATAATCAAACAATAAAGGGATACTCATCATACATATAAATTTCATGCCAACCTCTGTAACCAATCCTCATTCATCTCACATGTGAAATTCATACCAACTCCTTCTTGCCAATTCACGAATATAGAATTTCACCTCATACCAATACCATGCCATTTTAATATCAACCATTTCATTGAAATCACATGCCGAGATTTATCCAAGTTCATCATTCACAACTCATACACCCTCTTATTTGTGCATATTCATTCATCTCATGCTTTAACATAGCAATCCAACTTAACATCACATTATGCAAACAATTTTGAGATTTTAGAAATAAAACTACAGCTTGTGTAAAGCTCAGAAAATTTTTGTATTTATATTCAAATTAAATATGATTGAATCAAGAATCAAATGAAACAAGAACCAACTTCATTGAATAACTATAAAGAAAGTTGTACACCAAACAAGCAACAAAGGTCAATGTTGTCAACAACCAAACTACAGTGATCTTGCGCAGCACAACTGGTGACATCTCTCTTGTTGAGAGGGTGTTAAAGGTCAGGTTTGGATACCCACTGACAACAACTTGCCTTGCGAAGTGGGGGGACACTTGGGGCGAGGGGTTGGGGTGTATTGGGCTGCAGACCTAACATGCTCTCAGTTGGAGGGATGTTATAAATGCTCTCACTACAGAGCTCTGCTTCAAGATCGACCCGTTCAAAGTCAAAAACTATGTGTTAAGGATCAGTTGTTAACATATCAGCTCGATCCAACGGTTAACGAAGTAGTAACTTTCATTTTACAAAAAGTGTGTAGTGTTGTCAACAACCAAACTACAGTGACCTTGCGATAAAAACTGCTCTCACTACAGAGCTCCGATTAAAGATCTGACTGGTCAAAGTCAAGAATTTTGTGTTAAGAATCAACTGTTAAAATTTCAGCTCGATCCAACGGTAAACGCAGTAGGAATCTTCATTTTACGAAAAGTGTGCAATGCAAAGAGTAGCGCCACATCAATCAAACAAACTCACACACCATACATTTCTATTCGACCAACAACCTCATTCAAGCATCACAGCCATACA
Source organism: Vigna unguiculata (assembly GCF_037176805.1). Lineage (NCBI taxonomy): Eukaryota > Viridiplantae > Streptophyta > Magnoliopsida > Fabales > Fabaceae > Vigna > Vigna unguiculata. The sequence goes on from NC_140797.1 coordinate 5,030,431, forward strand.
AACAGACAAAAAATCGGCAAAATAACTTTAAATACATAAACCTTAGCTTCCCTTACCTGGAAAAAGCTAGCAGAAAATCCCGACACCCAAGCAAGTGAGTACTACCGACCATGGAGCAGATTCACGATCTATAAAACAGTGAATCCTAGTTAGAATCATGATGACAGAGCTGGGAATGAAAAAGGTACGGATGTAGAATCAACTTACATGGATTGAATAACGCAAAGAAAGGTAAGACTCAAACCCTAGCAGAGCTTTTGTGGCACTGATTTTGGCAAGTGAGTGCAGAATGAGGGACCTTGGCACCTATGGGCCAGCCTTTAGCCCAACTGATTAGGGGCAGCCCTTAAAAATAAGAGCAGAAAATAATTGAACCTTACAATAAATAAATATATATATATATATATATTAGTTATTTTTATGATTTTTTTAATTTAATAATATTTTTATGCTTTTTAAATTAAATTGACTTATTGTAATAAAAAAGTTTGCCTAAAATGAAATTATAAATTATTTATATTTATTTTTATAAAAAATTATGATTTAATTTTTTAATTACCCATAATCTATATTTATATTATAACTATTAATAAAGGTGATGACATGTAAGTAAATGATCTGTACTCTGTTTTCAGTGTATATATTGATTTTATCCTTATATATATTAATTATTTTATTTTGAATTTTATAACTATTTCTTATAATTATTTTTTAGGAATATATTTTCTAGTAAATTTAATATCATTTTTCATTTTAATAATAAATAGAAGAGCCATTTTTTATTATCTGTTAAAAGTGGATATACATGTATATACTTTCTTTTAGTAAACATTTATTAAACAATGAAATATATCTTTTAAAATGAATATAAAAATTAATAGTTTGTATAATTTTTTATTGTAAATTTTAAAAGTAGTTAGTAAAAGGATAATATGCCAAAATAATTATTTTAATTTATAAAATAATCAAAGTTAGAAATGTAATTATTTTAGTTTAAAATAATAATTACTTATAGATGAAATTGAAAAAAAATGTAAAAAAAAAAATGAATATACAGGTATAGATAAATGAAATTTTCTCTTGTTTAATTAATTAAAAGGAGATATGTTATTGAGAGTGTGTATGGAGCGGAAAAGAGGGAATGGCGTTGGATGGGGAAGGAGGAAATGTATTTTTAAAGGTATTTACATTTAGTCAAACATCTAATAATTTCTAATAAAACCTTCAAAAAAATATTTTTAAAAATAACTACAAAATATTAAATATATGGTTAAATTGTTCCATTGGTCCCAAATTTCGTATGAAAATTTGAATTTGGTCCCTCATTTGAAAAAAGTGTTAAATAGGTCCCTAATTTTGGAAAGTTGTCTCAATGAAGCCCCTTCCGTTAAAAATGCAGAAACGGCGTTAAGAGCACAGTGACGTGGAAATGGTAGACGGAACTGAACAGTGAGGTGGCATATTGAATGTGGTACACGTGGAAATATGAAATGGTTTAATAATTACTGTTATTAATAAATAATTTATTAAATGATGTAAGAAAATATTTTTGGGATTAAGCTGTAATTAAGCTGTGTAATAAAACTGAAAGTGAAAGGGTTGTAATAAAAGAGAAAGGGCGAAATTGGGATTCAGGGTTCGTCTAGGGTTTTTTGAAATCGGAGGAGGAGGTGTTGGAAACTTGGCTTTCGAACAGAAGCATCGCGAGGGTGTGGGATGTTTGTGCTGGAAACTTGGCTTTCGAAGAGGTGAAATCATAGTGTTCGTATTGGAATTGCGATCTCGGTGGAAGCGGTGAAGTGTCAGGTGAGTTAAACATCTCAGCTCGAAGTTCCCATTCCTGTCGACATGCACCGTTTAATTGATTGTTTATTAGGAAAGCGAAGTATGATCTGATTGTTTGTGGTTTAAATATTGGAACTTTATTAAAGTTCGGTGTATGACCCACCACCATGTTCGAATTTGTGTTCCCCTGTGGTCCCCCCCTTTGATAATTGTTTTCCCTTTTCTGTTTGGATGTTTTTTACTTTATTGTATATGTGTATGTGCTTATATAGGTGTATGTGGTTATATAGGTGTTTGTGGTTATATATTTTTGTGCATGATGGGGGACGACAAGTTTGACGTCGTTTTTCACCATGGAGGGAAATTCGTTAATGATGGTAAACTGAAATACGAGGGTGAGGTTTCTAGACTTTCGTGTGACCCTGACCGCTGGAGCTATTTTGAGGTTGTGGGTATTTTGAGGGAGATGGGGTATATGGGAGAGAATGAACTTTGGTACTGTGTGGGAGGTGGTTCTGTATTGGAGGATAGGTTGGAGATTTTGTGTGATGATCGTGGGGCCATGAATATGGTTACCTTAGCTAGGCTAAATGGTGAGGTTCATCTGTTTGTCATACATAAGATATGTGAACCAGAAATTATAGAGATGTTGGAATACTTTTCCCATGATGGAGATGGTGTTGAAGGTGGTGGGAATGACATCAATATGGTGGACATTATGAGTGAGAAGGAGACTGTAGATGGTGTGCCAGAACCTGAGAGTGTGCATGAAGGTGAGGGAGATAAAGGAGTTCAGAGTGTGCATGAAGGTGAGGGAGATAAAAGAGGTCAGAGTGTGCATGAAGGTGAGGGAGAAAAAGGAGTTCAGAGTGTGCATGAAGGTGACTTGAATAAGGGAAATGACAGTGGGAACGAAGGTCAATTGAATAAGGGACATGATGGTGGTGTTGAGTTGCATGCAGAACATGATAAGGGGGAAGATGAAGTAGTTGAAGTTAATGAAGCCGAGGGACATGATAGTGGTCACTCAGGTAAAGAAGTTGATGTTGACAAGGAAGTTGAAGCAGACTTAGAGGAGGGCGTTGAAAGTTGGAATGATTCTGGTCCTAATGATAGCAGTGACGACAACCAGGTTGGTACTGCAGGTTTAGTTGATATCAATGTTGAAGGTGATGTGGAAGATGATCATGAAGAATTGGTGGGTAACATAGAAGTTGAAGTTGGAGGTATAGGAGAAGACTTTGCTGGCCCAAGTAGGAATTGAAGGGCAACTGATACAACAGACATGGATAGTAGTGAGGGAAGTGAATACAGTGAGCAGGGACCGCAAACGTTGGACAGGGGGTTGTCAGACGATGAATGGGTATCCGAAGAATTGGGAAGTGATATTGGTGAAGCTGAGGAAGATGAAGGTGACAGTGAAGAAAGGGAGGGATATGGAAGATTTCGAACCTTTGTAATGCCAAAACGCATGAGAGAATATCAATGAGAAGTAGGTACGTATTTTAGTGAGAAGGGGGATTTTGTTGAAGCCATAAGAAGCTACGCATTGGAAAATGGTAGAAGTCTTAAAATAGTTAAAAATGACAGGAGAGAGTGCGAGTGAAGTGTCTGGGTGCTAAGGAAAAATGCCCATGGCTTGCTTACTGTGGTTATATGCAAGCAGTTAACTCTTGGCAGTTGAGGAAAATAGTTGATACCCATACCTGCAGTAGAGAATTTAACCTTCGTTTGATCAATGCTAAATGGTTAAGTAAAAAAGTTGAGAAAACAGTTAGACAGAATCCAAGGACAAAGGGAGTTGAGATTCGAGATGAAGTGAGTAAAAAGTGGAACATTGGTATTTCCAGAGGTATGGCTTACAGGGCAAGGGCATTAGCAACAGAAAGTGTTGAGGGATCCTTTAAAGACCAATATAAGAGGTTGTACGACTACGCCCATGAGCTGCTCAAAACAAATCCTGGATCAACTGTTAAACTGAAGGTCAAGGAAAATGAAGGTGAACCCATTTTTGAGAGGTTTTATACATGTTTCAAGGCATGTAAGGACAGCTTCATGTCTTGCAGGCCTATTATAGGATTAGATGGTTGTTTTTTGAAGGGGAAATACGGAGGAGAGTTGTTAACAGCTATAGGTAGAGATGGGAATGACCAGATCCTACCCATTGCCTATGTTGTCGTTGAGGTGGAGAATAAGGAGGCATGGACTTGGTTTTTAGACCTATTGATTGAAGATCTAGGTGGTAAACAACTATGTGGAGGGTGCACATTCATATCAGACCAACAAAAGGTACAAACATTCATATCAGACCAACTCCTTTCAATTCAGTTTCGTATTAGAACATTAACTTTTGTGATTTCAGTTTCAATATAACCATCTTTTGTGAATGCAGGGTCTGTTACCTGCTATTCAAGATCTACTTCCTGGTGTAGATCAAAGATTTTGCGTGAGGCATTTGTATGCCAATTTCAGGAAGAGATTTCCTGGTAAGAACCTCAAACGACTAATGTGGAGCGCTGCATCTGCCACACATCCAGAGGCTTGGGAGCAGGAAATGAGGAAAATTAAAGAACTGAATGTTGAGGCATTCAAATACTTGATTGCAATTCCGCCAAGGTCTGAACTCACTTTTTAACACATCTTAATTCATTATTATGTAATCACACTAATGTATTGTGTATTGTTTAATAGATATTGGTCACGTTCTCGATTCACTCCTGGTGCCCAATGTGATACAATAGTGAACAATATGTCAGAGGCTTTTAATAGTGTCTTGGTCAGTACAAGGACTAAGTCAATAATCAAGATGCTTGAAGAAATCAGACTTTACCTGATGAATAGATGGGCAGCCAACAGAGAAAAGTGTCAAAGATATAGACGTGCAATCTGTCCTAAGATTTATAGCAGGTTTGAAAGTGAATCAAAGATGACAAAAAATTGGATCCCTAAGTAAGTTTGTGTTTGGTTGTCTGCTTGTAATACTTTACATGTACATGCATGTTTTCTAATGTATTTTTCTTCCACTTACACAGCTGGTCAGCAGAAAAAATCTTTGAGGTCAGGCATGTCTCACAAATTAGGGACAAGTTTGTGGTTAACATAGACGAGGCATCATGCACATGTCGAAAATGGAGCATAAGTGGGATTCCGTGCTGCCATTCTCTTTCTGCAATGAAGTTCTTGGGGATTAATGGAGAAGAATTCATCTCTACTTGGTTTAGGAAGAGCACCTACGAGGAAACCTATTCCTCAATCATATTCCCCATCAATGGTCAGAATCTATGGGATATAACACCATATCCTGATTTGTTGCCACCTGAGAAGAGAATTATGCCAGGAAGACCAAAGAAGAAGAGAAGATTACAAGATTGGGAGCTTAGGAAAGATGAAACGCAGATAACAAATGCTGGATTAAGAAAAAGATGTGGATTTTGTAGGCAACTTGGTCACAACAAAAGTAAGTGCTCCCAATATAAGGCACATTTGAAGACAATATCTGAAGCATCCAATCAACCAAACCCACCAACAACAGTGCCTTCTACTGAATCAGCTCAACAACACAACCCCCCACCACCAGTGGCTTCTGCTCAATCATCCCAACAACAGAACCCCCCACCACCAGTGGCTTCTGCTCAATCATCCCAACAACAAAACCCACCATCAGTGGTTGCTGCTCAATCATCTCAACAACCAAACCCACCATCAGTGGCTGCTACTCAATCATCTCAACAACCAAACCCACCATCAGTGGCTGCTACTCAATCATCTCAACAACCAAACCCACCATCAGTGGCTGCTACTCAATCATCTCAACAACCAAACCCACAACCACTGCCTTCTGCTCAATCATCTCAACAACACCCACCCTCATCTGCCCAACCAAACAGACCATCACAAGCACCACGTCATACAGCACCCATTAGGCCCAAGCTGAATGCAAGGAGGGGACGCATATGGAAACCATGACATGGATCAAGATTTGATGTAGTTTTTTTTTTTTGAACTCCTATTTTGAACCATATTTGTAAACACTTAAAAGCAGCTGCTGTTTTTGTTGTGTGGATCATCAAATCCATTTATGGACCATTATTTTGGTGCTGTAACAAGTTTACATGGTGGACCATATTTATTTTGTGATGTTGAATGTTTGAGTGCTGGAGCACTACATGTTTATCAATATAACCAGGGGTCATTATTTGTTTATCAAGATTAAGTGCTCAAGCTTATTTCTCTTTTCCTTATTTTGTTACTTATAAATTTATAAAAGAGGTGTGAATAATGAAACTACAGGTTCGAAAACTTTTCATTCATAATAAAACATTACAATAACAACACAAACCACGTACATGAACTAAAAAAAAGACTCATGCTTTTGTAACCAACACATACACTACAATGATATTCAATACACACAAAACTCCAACTACCACTGTCAACACTGTTAGCCTATTTTCAATTGACTTCATACATTTCTCCATTTCTTCTGCCACCACAGACCTCACTGCAGCAGTGTTTTCAATTGACTTCATACATTTCTCCATTTCTTCTGCCACCACAGACCTCACTGCAGCAGCCTTTTCTGCATTCTTTTTCCCACCACAACCCATTTCTTCAACGTTCTTGATACTCAGCTTCCCATCACAACCCATTTCTTCAATTTTCAGCTTCCCACCACCCATTCCTTCAATTTTCTGACTGCTCCAACCCTTTTCCTCGATCTCATTATCAGTAAACCATTTGAAATAATTGCAGCCACCACATTGATCACTTCCACTCTGTTCCAAATTCACAAAATAATGTTACCTTCAATAAAAAAACGTTAAATCCTCAGCTTCTTCAAACCAAAGTTTCCATGTAACTCACCTAAACTCACCTTATACTTAGGGCAGCCCCAAAATTTTTTGCCCTTGTTCTTCAATGTTCTTGCAGTTCTCAATGCTGCTTTCTCTCCACAATAGCACATCACTGACACGCCCAAATCTGTAGACCCACTTCCACCACAAAACGACGCACTTAGGTTTTGATTTTCGCCACCATTGCAGGATGAACACTGTCCACACGACATTTTCCCCACACGCAGACGCAGCAAGATGAACACAGGGGTTTATGAATGATTAATTGCAGTTATATATAGCAATTCTGAACTGTTTTTCAATAAATTTAAATATAAATGACACGTTTCAGTCTACCATTTCCACGTCACTGTGCTCTTAACGTTGTTTCTGCATTTTTAACAGAAGAAACTTCATTGAGACAACTTTCCAAAATTAGAGACCTATTTAACACTTTTTTCAAATGAGGGACCAAATTCAAATTTTCATACGAAATTTTGGACCAATGGAACAATTTAACCTAAATATATCTATTCTACTTCTATTTTTATTTTTTAGAATTATTTTAAAATTTCTCGTATATAATCAAAATCATGTACATAACAAATATAAAATATTTTTAACAAATTTGTTTAAAGAATAATCATTATATATTAACCGGTTTATAGTATAATAACGACTTTATATAAAATTAAAAAAAATTGTTTAATGTTTTCTTAACAATTATTTACCAAATTTATATTTGAAAAAACCTTTCAACTACAATAAATTCTTTAAATTAATAAACTATTATATCTCTTTTAATACTATTTTAAATATTTATTTTTCGCTTATTAATATTTAATAATACTACTGCGTTAAAGAGAGTACAATACATATTTTAAAAAACTAAAATCCTTAATATCATTGAAGTATTTATCTGTATTGCCGTAGTCTGAAGCATTACAAATTCACTAATTTTACCAACTTATTTACAAAAATAATATTTTGCTTTGAATTTTAAAGGGTTAGTATTTAAAAATATATTAGTTCTTGTTAGACTGCTTACCAACTTATTAAAATCTATGAAAAGATATAATAAGAACAGCAGAAACAGTTTGTCAATTTTGATTTACAAGAAATTTAATTACAAGAGAATTATTTAATAGGGGGGGAACGAGCTTCTAAACAAAAAACCAGGAAGGGTGGCAGCCACTCCAACAGCTTCTGAAAACACCATTTTCGGCCACAACACATTTTAATAATCAATGAATGAACAAATTTAGTGTATCAGTGATCTCTGACTACAAGAGGAAAGGGTGTATCAATGTTCGTACTGGCCCCGTATTCCAGGTTGAAACGGTGTATGTATGTATGTATGTTAAAGGGTTGAAGAGGGCTATGAAAAACCACCAAATCTGGAATAGTAGTTAGTACCATCATCCATAATATATCCAAACAAACAAGCTGTAAGCACCTAAAACTACTTCTCATCAAATCAGGCACCCCTAGACTATGTCCAACACAAACAAATGCAGACAATATTCCCTACGGACTCGAATATAAACAAAAATTAATTTCAACAACCTCAACCCTTATCTTTAACCCTAAGCACCACCATCAACATATACAATTGAGGATAATTTAGAATAAAATACTTGCGTATATTATGAAAACGACAATATTAAATGACTTGCTATTCTTGACAAGTTTGAAACTAGTTAATTAATTTTCCTCATATTTAAGTGCAGAGGTAGTAATAGAATCATAGGATATAAAATGTCTAATTGGCAACGTCATATAGTTTCTGAATTTAACTCCCCTCTGTACATGGAGAAAATACTACTACTTTCCGATGCTAAACGCTAAAAATATCTTAAGGGTCTTAGAGAAAGAGTTCATATTAGTAATCTGCCTCTCTATGATCCAATTTACGAATGCTAGCTAAGACGGAATGCTGTCAAAAGAGCCCCTTAAGAAGAGTGACATGAGAACCCTGTCAAGACTAATTAAGATCTATCTCGTGGATATGATCTAACTAGGCAAGTAACTAAATCACAACTGTAGCAACTAGTTTTACCTGAAAAGGTTGAGTCAGCATCTTTAACATTGGCTAGCCAAACACAACTTAAGGAAAGATGGAGAACAAGTACTCTTTTAAACAAATTTCTAGTAAGTATGACCTACAATAATACACAATCACACAACTCCACCACGATTCTAACTAAATATTATATCCAGAATTGTGACAGACTAACTTGCAAACATCAGAATATCACAAAAGCACAATGTGCCTATCTAAAATCGTATAGGCTGATAACTGATGGGGAATCTCTAGATCGATGATGCTCAGGAAGCTCTAGACTGATGTTGTTTCTACCTTCGGTTGTCTAAGCATTAGATAAAACAGACATGCTAGTGGCTCGTCTGACTTCTAGAAAGTGGTCACCTGCAGTAAGTGCTTTGTGTCTAGAAAATGCTTAAACCTGCATGCAAATTCTACTGCAAAGCTTAGTAATCAAACTATCTTGTGTATGGATGGTAACGACTACTGCCACCATAGCTTCCCCTACTGGGATACACTCCACCACCTCCAGCCCCACCATAACCAGCAGCCGGGCCTGATTCATAGCCCCCACCAGTTCCTGGACCACCGTAGCTTCCATAGCCCCCAACACCTCGTCCATATGCACCTAACCCACTGCTGCCATAACCAGCACCAAGACCACCCATGTATGATCCATAGCGACTAGAGTAGCCAAAGGATGATTCTCCTCGAAAGCCAGCATAGCCACCAGCACCACTTCCACCATAGCCCCCAAAACTACCACCAAAGTCATCTCCAGCCCCATACCCACCATAATCACCAAGCCTACCCCCAAATCCTCCACCAAGTGACCTATAAGAACCAGGACCATACCCACTTCCACCAAAACTTCCATAAGAATCACCAAATCCACTGAATCCATCATTGTAAGAACGTGCCCTAGAGTCACTAGCAAACGGAGCAAGAGAAGCTGGGTTCGAGGATTTCTTTGGTTCAGCCTTCTTGATCTCAACCTACAACAAAGAAGTGAGTCAACCTAGGTTTATTTATAAGTATAATTTTATTTTGCCTGGGTTGCACGGACAAATAATAAACCTGAAGCAACCTCACTGTCTAAGACCAGCAATAGCAATAATTTAGTAACGAAAGCATGAATTCACATAATAAATCATCTAGAAGCAAAACCCGTTCAGAACAAATCTTTTGCCATTGAAACAGACCACCTACCTCATCTTTTTCAAACACGTGAAATATCCTAAAGAACCAAACACAGCTCACCTGAGTACCAGCCATATCAATCATGTTCCCATCTGCCAAAATATTATCCACAACCTTTTCACTATCAAATACTATAAAGCCAAACCCCCTTGATCGCTTTGTGGTGTGGTCCCGTATAATCTCATGCTCTACCACCTTCCCATACTTGGAGAAGAAGTTCTTGAACTCATCTGCAATGCACAAAACAAATATAAATCAAACCACACAATAAGTTCCACAGAATCAATAAGTATACACCGGTTTATCCAAGTTAAATTCTACACAAGACAGATCACCGATCCCAAGAACGCAAAATTCTCACCCTAGTCCCCTAAAAACACAAAACCTAATCAAATCATTCACGCTCATTGTTTTTTCAGACACCAGAGTGTCATGTGCTTAAATTCTAAACATATATAATATGGCCAACAATTGTTGCATTCAGTGCTTAATTTCTAGTGTTGCCAAAAAACATTAGTGATGCTAAGATTTTTGTCACGAGCTGAATTCCGTATGGTCAAAATTAAGGTTGATCTCTATTTTTATATTTTTTACAAAAAAGGAAATGGTAACAAATAATACAGTAAAATGACTATAATTATTATGTTACTAACATTTCCACAATACTATACAAGATTAAGCGCATGTGTGTTTTACCCCAATCCCTCTTTCCAAGGCACGTGCAAACTCTACTCTCACATATCACTGCCGTTAACAGAACGGAACGAGAACTCAAACCAAGCATAGCATGTGTAACCTTTCGTGAACAATTCTATGATGAGCATTTGTGATCAAAATTAGGGTTTCCCCGCACTGTTTTTATCTAAAACAACATAAACATGGATAATGGATAAACAAAGTCATAATTATTAGTATTATGTAAACGAGAATTGGACCTTCGGATACTGATGTTGGAATACCGCCGACGAAGATCTTCTTGGTTTTGAAGTCATTAGCCTGCGACGACCCCTTGGGAATGGTCCTCTTGATCTCGACCTGGGAGGAGCAAAACGCAAAGAAAGAATCAAAACGGTGGATTTCTGCCCATAACGCGGGAAAAGAGTGAAGAAAAAAGTGTACCTGCTTCCCGTTGATGATGTGGTTCTCCTGAATGACTTGGTCAACGACGGAGGGGTCAGCGTAGGTGATGAACCCGAAGCCCCTGGGTCGACCCGTTTGACGGTCCTTCATGATAACGGAGTCCGTTATCTCGCCATACTTTTCGAAGTAATTCACAAACGTTTCTGACAAATTTAGCAAATCGAATCAGTGAACATGACCGAAACGAATCAAAGAAAATTAACAAAAGTCGATGGAAATTAAGAAATCGAATATAAGAAAATCAACAAATCAAGAAAGTGTGTGGTTTTATGACCTAGGGTGGTGTCTCTGGCTAACCCTCCGATGAAGATTTTCCTGCAGAAAAAGGGGAAAGTGAGAATAGAGGCGTGAATGTGACGGATAACAAGAAAGAGCGGTTAAAGGAGCAAACCCGGGACTGGCGCCGTCGCCAGACTGAGGGTTGTCGGATTTTCTGGAAGCCATTGTTGCAGATCGAGATCTGCAAGGTGCGGAGAGCTATGGAGAGAGAATAGAGCCGAAGACAAAGACAGAAAGAGCACTAACTAGGTTTTCGGTGAACACCTTTGTGTGAGTTGTCGTCGTGTTTGGGCTGGGCTTCAGTTTCTTTCAAACATTCGGCCGGGAATTTCTTTTTCCACTCCCATGGTTTTCGTCTTCACCGCGATGAATATTATTTTTTTTTTAATGCAATTGAGGAAACTATACCAAAACTTAAGAATTAAAATATTCGGTCCTATTTTTGTTCGAAAATTTTAATTAGGTTTTTGTATTTTGATTGATTTCATTTCGATTTTCACTTTTTTAAAATAATGTAATGATTAGTTTTTTTCGTTAGTATTATACTAATCACGTTAAATGTATGTCACATGTAATATTGTGATTTTTATTTTTTTAATTATTTAAAAAAAATATTCATCCATTATCACCAATCTCTTCACCTATTGCAACATACATATTTCTACCAAAATTATATAATAACTTTTTTTAATATTGGTTGAGATATATCGAACAATTTTAGGAGCATTGTCAAAAATAACGTTAGCAATTGTAATAATTTATAAGCTAAATAAGTTTCCTCTATTCAATGAGTGAAGACTTTTATCATCACATTTAAAAGTACATGCTTGAAATGTGAGTCGTAGAGCTACATCATTGGAAGCTTTTAGGCATAAGCGATTATTTGCAATAATTTCAACACTTTACCTATTGAATACCTTCTCAATATGTTGAGACTAAACCATTAAATCATCACAAAACTTTTTAATGTCTTTTATGTAGTGAATTAGGCCTAACTCCTTCATGACATAAAAATGCACAATTCTTTCCATTATTGATTTTTTTTTCTTTCCAATTCCTAAATCCTCCTTTATCAAAAGAATTTATTCCATCGTTTTGATCACCATGCTTATTATTGAACAAGTATCAAGGTAAACAAAATGTAGCATCCTTGTGGAGTGAATATTCTAACCAACTAGGAAACTTTTTAAACCAAAAAGGTTGAAAGTGTCGACCATGATTTCCAATATTAGAAGGTGGAAACATTATATTAGTAGGTTGATATGGTCCAACTTTTATATAAGTTCTACGAATTTGGTCAAATTGGTCAACATGATATTGCCAAATAGAAATATATTTTCCTAGATCTTTCTCTAGTGAAAAGATATCAATTTAATTTTCTTCTACTCTAGGAACTTTAGATTGAGGTTGTTTAGTGTTTACTATTTATATGGTTAATGGAAAAGTTGGGGAGTTACTAGCTTAAGGAGCTCCAATAGCTTTTCTTTTAAAATACGTATCAATTGTAGATGATTTTTCCCATAAAGATGAATATGTCTTCACCCTATATATCATTGAAAAAAATTGAAAGAATAAGCAAAGCATTCATCAATTGAAGGTTAAGGTAAGGTGGGAATATTAATAAGACAATAATGGAATATTTTACTTGTAGGTTGTAGTATATTAACTAAGAAAAGTTGTCAAAGTATTTGTGTTGTGTGTGAGCTCTTTTAGCTTTGTCTTTGTGAAAGTTGTTGTTGGAAAATTGAGAAAGATGAAAGGTTACAACTTGCAAATCACAAGGAAGTGTGAGTATTTGTGTTGTTTGCCTTTAGTTTTGTCTTTGCGAAAGTTGTTGGAGAATTGCAAAAGCTGAACAGGAAGATGAAAGGTTGCAACTTGCAAATCACATGGAAGTGTGAGAGACTCAATGACTTCTTGACAAAGGAATTCTATTTGGCTTCTCAAGACTTTTGTTCTAATATATATAATATAAATATATACATATATTCAATTTATATTTTTTTAAAGAAAGAGGGCAAGGCCCACGCCTCCCTGGTATATCTGTCTTTGCTCATCTCCATCATCATACTCAACAACTATGCAACTTTTGTCTCTTTTTCATCCCCATCGGACAATAGTTATACATATACTCGTACTTATACCTACTTTCTTACTATTTCAATATCAATTAATTATTTTTTATAAAAACCAAAAGATAAAAGATGATACTATCAAATATTCAATATCAAAGAAACATGTTCAATGTAAATTATTTAGAAATAAATTGAATAAAAGTGAAAGAACTATATAAAATATTACACAATTACACATAAATAAAATTTGATAGCAACCAAAACATCTATTAATTTTGAAATTTTTAATGAAATAAAGTTTATAAAATTAAAAGGTATTTTTTAAAATTATAAAAAAAACAAATATTTAAGTTTAAAAATATTTCAAATGTCTACTTACTTTCTTTCTCTAAATTATAATAAAATGTCTTTTTCTATATGTTAATAAAATGAAATCACACATAGATAAAAGATTAAACTAATAATAATTTAGATTTAGAAATAGATATTTCATTTTTTGAATTTCATAACAATGACATTAAATTATTATATTATAGTAAATAAAAGCTCTTCATATAATTGTGATGGTAAGTGATTAGTGTAGATCTATGTAGGGTATATTCAATCTTGTAAGAACATTTTAGTGCCACCATAAGGTTTATATATATTATTTTAAGAAAGAATGTATGGTGTCTTTAAAGAGCAAGATGATTGGAGCTAAGGAGACCAGCCAAGTTTCACAAGAGATGGTTATGTTACTAGAGATGTAGCGAGAGTTTGCTTAATACAAGAAAAGAATCGTCGAGGAGATGGATGTGTTGAGGCAAAAGAATGCCAAGTTAAAAAGAAAGGTGGAAGGAGGTGAGCAAGTAAAACTGAGAGAGGTTCTAGAAAACATTGCCTCAATGCAGAAAACTCCATCCCATCCTCATACTTCCCCTAACACAGAAAAGGAAAGTGGTTATGACACCACTCCAAAGACTAGAGGCGTAACCAATGCATCATTTGTGGTGGGGGGAAGTCACAAGCATCCCTTCATGGATGGCATTATGGAGACTCCACTTCCTACTAACTAGAAGTCCCTTATGCTGGACCGATATGATGGAAGTACATACATGGATGAGCACATTGATGTTTGTGTTACTCAAGTCATTTTGTACACCATTGAGGATGTAATCATGTGAATCATGCTTTGGAACATAGTTTGTGACAAGTCAATCTCACCACCTCACTTCCTTGGCGCTTGTCAACATAAGGCAAGAGAAGGGAGAGTCTTTACGTGCTTTTATGGAGCGGTTTGGGAAGGTCACACTTAATATCAAGAACTTTAATCATGAGGTAACTCTACACGACATGGTCACGACACTAAGCCCAAGACCTTTTCCAAATGATTTGTGTATGACTCCAGCTGCTAACTTGGACAAGTTGGCGCAACATGCTGCGAAGTTCATGTAGGTGGAGGAGCAGAGGGAGTTTAGAAAAAAGATGCAGGTTGAGACCATGTTAGCCGAAAAGAAGTTATTAGACATGTTGCACACAAAAAGTGGATTAAGAGAGAGGGAGCCAAAGCCTACCCATTTTGTGTGTTACACTCCTTTTAACGCTCTCAGATCTCGTGTTTTGAAATTGGTGTTGCAAGCAGATCTCTTGCCACCCCTAAGAAAGCCAGAAACTCCTCAAAATTCTGATATGAGGAAGCAATGTTGATATCATTGCAATTATGGGCATACTATTAATAGGTGTGCAATTCTTAAAGATAAGTATAGTCTCAATTAAATTAAAAAACCCTTAAACTCATATGATCAATGCAAAAATCATTACCTTCTACTTTATTCAGAATCAAAAGACAAAGAAAACAAAAACCACAACAATAATGAATAGATTAAATAAATTATTTTAATCTAACTTCAAAATCCATAATAAAATTACAGCAGAATCAACCTTAAAGGCTTTAACACTCCATGGAATGTAGAAATAACATAAAAATAGAGAATAATAGAAGGCAAGACATGATTAGGTCCCCAAAGGTTTCCTAAGCCCTCATTTTCTTTTTCCCCTCAGTCACTATATTTTCAAGGGTTATTGTTAATTTGGGTTATGTTAATAAAATCTACACAAATAATCTTTTCAAATATTTTAGTTTATAGAGATTTTAAAAACTACCAAAACTTTTTAAAAGATTTGGCAAATAATATTTTATGTTAATAATTTATGATATAAATAAATAAATTATTTTAAATATTAAGTAAATTATTAACAAATAAATTTTTTCCTCTCTTATAACAAAATCACACACTCCAAATTTTCAAAGAAACCCAAAGATATCAATATTTTGCATTTTAGCGTTTCTTGTTTGGTCTCTTTTACCAAACTTTGAATTTTTCACCCTTTGACTGTCCAATGCGGAGTTGACATGTGACAATTTCCTTGTTCTTTCAAATCAGGCATATTCTTCCTCTATAAAGGTGCTGTGTTTGCATGGGTAATTTGCGGTGGTGGAATTCGTGGTAAGTGTTGCATAATTGCGTTGGCTATTGGTGGCTTCGCGATGTTGGCATATTTGTGGAGCTTGGATTAATGCCATGGTTCGCGTTCTGGTTCGTTGTTGGTGGTTTTGTTCTCTTTTCCAACAAACTGATGTGAATGGTGGTGGTGAAGTTTTAACGATAATTTTTCGTGATGCATGTGTGATTTTCATTGCTAGCATTGCTAGGCGTGGTGGTGGTTTCGATGAAGGTGTGCAATTGCCTTAATTTTGGCTGGTGAGAGAGGAAGAAAATGATAGACACGAGGCATCTTGTAGTTGGTGCAAATGTGTGTGTTAGGATTTTGCCAAGTAGTGTTATCCTCCTCTAAGTTAGCACTAGCTTAACCTATAAAACAAACAACGAGGTCAAATGTTAACAAGTCAACACAAAACTAAACCCCATTAAAGAGAAAGACGAATATGCTTCCCTTCTAAACATATTTATTATTTCTAAGCATGTGCCTCCATCCTTGGTAGGGGTTAGAGGCTCATCAATCTCCCTTTCTTTGAGAGAATTTGACCACAAATTCTTGAAGTTCTTCTTGGTTTAGTTTAACTTCATTTGAGGAAGTATTTTATCCTTCCTCCCATGGGTTTTTTCCCAACCTTTACTCTTGAAGTCTTTCCTAGCTTTGGAAAATTTATCATCATTTTCTTTGTGATTAGGCTTATGTTTCTCTTTCTTGGTTTGGAGAGAGAAGGGAGAATGAAAATGGCAATGGTCAACTTGCTTTGGGATTTTCTTTTTATGGATAATTAAGACTTTGTGGGAAGCTTGCAACTTTTTCTTTCTTTTCTTATTTTTCTTTTTCTCTTATCTTTTTCATTTTATTTTGATCCTCATTAACCATTTGAGATGACAGAGGTATTAAAGTGGCTTTTTTTTCCCATGAGAGTGAAAAATGTATTTGTTGGTATGACTATCCATCATGTAAGGTGTGTTTATCAAATTGTCGTGGCCTACCTAACAAAATATGTGTGGCATCCATGAGAACAACATCACATAAAACCTCGTCCTTGTAACTTTCTATGGAGAAGTTAATTATGACTTATTTATTGCCATTTATTTCTCCAGCCTTACTTATCCAAGTATGCTTATAAGGCTTTGCATGAGCAATGGTTTCTAAGCCAAACTTTTCCATCACCCTTTTGCTAGCCACATTTGCGCTACTTCCTCCATAAATAATTAAAGAGCAAACCATTTTGTTAATGAGACATCTAGTATGGAAAATGTTTCCTCTTTAGGTTGGCTCAAGTCCTTTTGAACTTGGCCTAGCATGTGTATCAACACTCAATTTCGTTTGGATGATTAAAATTGTTTCCAAAATAGCCCAAAAAATAATAATAAAGTGTTAAATAAAAAGGATAAAAATAAATTTTCTTTAAAAATAATAAAATTGATTAAAAAAATATTTCTTTAATTTATTTTTTTAAAAGTTAAGTAAAATAAGGATTTTGTATTTTAGATTAAAAAAATATTATTAATTATTTTTTCATTTTTCATAATTAAATTAAAAGGTAAAAAATAAAAAAAATTATTTTAAGAATGGGGGGAACGATTTTTCCCGGATCCAAATGTTATTTTAACTCCTTCATCTTACTCATAATTGGCATTCATATGACAAGATTCAGTCTTTCTCTCACAGCATTCAGAGAGAGCATCTTCACTAGTCCATCTTCTTCATCCTTTCCATCTACTTGTAAACGCTCACCTTCTCCATTATTAATCTCGTCGGCGAGCCATTAGAGGAACCCAAAGCCTACAACGTCAGTTGTCTATTTGCCACCAATCACTGTGAAACCAGTGTACTCCACGAAACCCTCCTGCGACATGAGTTGTCACATTTTCTTTGTTTCAGTCCCTAATCCTCCGTCACTAGCACTAACGAGGTTCCCCATTTCTTCATGCTTAGATTTATAACTTAATTCTTTCTTGTTTTGATTTTTGGGTTTTGTTGTATGAACATAAGATGATTTTGGGGCTTGCTCTATTCTTGTTATTTGTTGGTGCTATGTTTGGGGATTGAAATTTGATTAGAGATAATGATACTGAATTGTTGAGGGATAATTGTAATTACAATATTAAGTTCTGAATGTTGAAATTATTGGGATATTTGTTGGCTATTTGGGAGTGGAAATAACTGGACTCGTTGCTTGAATCGTGTTTGGATTTTAATTGATATTATCATGGTTGTTGAATTGAAGGGTGATGTTTATTACAATTTAGAGTTTTAAATTTTGATTGCTTGTGAAATGATGATGAGTCAGGTTTTTGTAATTAATTTCATGTTGATGTTTCATACCTGGTTTTGAGTTACGACTATGGTTTGAAATGTATTGGGGAGGCTTTACTTTTGTAGTGTATGTTGTCCATGGTTATCTTGGTTTCGAATGAAATTCATGCTTGCTTTGGGCTTCAAATGTATGTAGTGTTTGCAATAAGTTGAACTTGAGGGTGTTTCTAGTTTGGTTAAGATTTTCCACAGAGAATGGATGTTAATCTTGAAAAATTATTTGAATGTGGTTTCGTGAAATTTTTATCAATAAGGGTGTACATTTTGGCTGGGTCTTTTAGTTTAGTCTATGGGTTTGATTTTGATTGGAATGTGAACATGGTATTATGTTTGTGTCTTTTTTTTTATAATGTTGATTGAATCATTGATTAAAGTATTGAGTTATAGATTTCACATGTTCTTAAAAATATAATGCCACGTCCACCAATTCAAGCATAATGTAGGATAAGGGACCCACGTTTCTTTTAATCATTTTGAATGTGTCAGTAAGATATTCTTAAATGAATTTTGGAATCATGCATACGTGGTTGGTATTTATACTTTCTCTTTTGTTTATCCACATTCTTTTTATTATATTAGTGCATGTGATAGTATGGGTCGAAGTCTTGCTACTATTGAGGAATTACTTGGGCAATTTGAGGACATCTTTCAGGAACCTACCACACTATCGCCTAAGAGGAAAGGCCATGATCAAAATTCCTTTGGTTGTATGGGCCAATCCTATTAATGAGGGGGTATAGAAGGTTTGTGAGAGGTTGTGGTGGTATTGCACGATCTTTAACTAATATGTTGAAGAAGAATAATTTCCACCGAGGAAGCAAAAGTTACATTCCAAACCCTCAAAAGTAGTTTAATGCAATCACTAGTACTAACACTACCTGATTTCTCTAAAGTCTTTGTGGTTGAAATAGATGTTTCAGGTTCAGACATTGATGTAGTGTTGATGCAAGATCACTATCCTATTGCTTTTATTAGCAAGGCTCTCAATATACATCAAAAAGAGTTGTTAGCGGTAGTATTTGCAATCCAAAAATGGAGACATTATCTGTCGAACACTCACTTTATCATCATAATAGACCACAAAAGCCTATAATATACTCTCATTCAATGATTGACTACAACCTTCCAACAAAAATGGTTGGTCAAATTGATGGAGTTTGATTTCACAATTGAGTTCAAGCAAGGAAAGGAAAATTTACTAGTCAATGCTTTATCCAAGCACCAAGTAGTAGACTGTCAAGCAATCATAACTCCAACAATGAAAGCACCATGTTAAATAAAATCATTAATTCTTGACAGGCTGAAATGGACATAAAAAAGTTCATCCAAAACGTGCAAACAAATGTTTCATTGCATAAACATTATACTTGGCGAACTCAGGAGGAAGGGGCAACTGGTTGTGGGAAAAGATGTGACTTTCAGGGTTGATTTGTTGCAAAGGATACATATTGGTCATACTGGCGGGCAACTGGTTGTGGGAAAAAATGTGACTCTTAGGACTGATTTGTTGCAATGGATACATTTTGGTCATACTGGCGACCATTCGGGTCGGAAAGCTACACTAAAGAGGTTGAAATCAGTTGTCTATTAGAAAGGCATGACCAAGAACGTATAATTTTTGTAATGAAATGTGAGGTATGCCAAAAATGTAAATATGACATATCCGCCTATCTAGGGTTGCTATAGTCCTTACCAATTCCAGAAAGGATAGGGCAACATACCACCATGGATTTTATTAAGGGATTGCCAAATTCCAAGAGCAAAGAGGTTATCTATATGGTCGTCATTTATTGAGCGGTGGCTTAAGCTACAGTTGGCACAAAGGTCTAAAAGTCATGATGTCTTTCATGTACCACAAATTAAAAGACATATTGGTAAGGCAATAGTAGCAAGTTCTCTTCTTACCGATTCAAATAGTGCTGTGGAGGCAAAGAACCAAAGAGAATCTTAAGATAGAACAACTGTCAAGCGAGACAACAAAGTTGTCACCAAGGTGCTAGTCAAGTGGAAACATCAATTATTAGAAGATGTCACGTGGGAGTTCTCCTATGATTTGAAGAAAAAATATCCAAGTTTTAATCGTTGAGAATAAGAATTTTTTGAAAGTCAAGGAATTGATACAAAAAGATTAATAAGAAAACTACATATTACTAAGAAAGTTGCATCACAACCTATCAATTTAATTCTGATTGATAATCAAAAATAATTTTAATTATTCCATTAGCATTTTTATTTATGGCATTATATTTCTATATTTCTATAAATAAACCAACTCTAAAGAGTGTAGGAGCATGTCAATTTTAAATAATGATATTGTAATTTTTTCTCAATTTAATACATCTCACGAATTCTATTCATTCATATTGGAATTCCTATAGTTTTGTAGTTCTTTGAATAGTTTTATTCCTAATTCTACCTACATCATTGAGATGATCGCTGATGCAGAAGTAAATCAATGAGCCATGGTTTGGAATCTCAAGTTTGCTGAAGGAGTGGAAAAACTTTCACTGTGAGTATGATAGTTTCCTTCTTTTTGAACTCACTGTTGGTTTTCTTTGATATCAGGGCTGTCAGATGGAGTGACAACTGGACCTTTCCAGGAATTTAAAGAATCATTCTTGTTCTTAGTTTGTTTTCCAAGCATATGACATATTCAAAACTAAACACATAAAAAAGGGAATGACATATCCCATAGGACCCAACTAATATTTTATTTGCTTGTAAAAATAGGCACCATAATGATCACACCGCAATAAATAATGTGACAAGGGAGAGCGTATAGATAAAGAAATTAAGTCAAAAATTGGATTACCTAAACTCTCTGAAGGTACAACCAGTACATGTGTTCGGGCCAAACAAGAGCAGTCTTCGGAATTTCCTTTGATGCCTTAACGACAATAATGACCTTTTGAGCTCCATCAGAACATATTACTGCTTCCCTCGCCTCTGTTGTTCTCGACTCATCCGTTCCAGCAATCCCATAGAAATTGTCTAGGTCAACAGATGTCACTCAATAACCTTCAAACTCAGATGTACGTTCATTATAAACAAGGGGATGGAACACGAGCATGTTTAAGATCACAAGTTTTCTCTTAAGTGGTCGAGCTCTACTAGAATATCATAAACCACAATGCAACATGCCTCCAAGCAGTGACAGAACAATCTGTCAGGATTCTTTTAACCACAACTCAAACCTTCAGTGCTACAGTACGGCATCAAACCGTTTTCTCAACATTTTACCGACATAGAATCAAATCATTTGGGTTAACCCGTACCATATCATTTAGTTTACCCATATCAAATCATTTGCGTTTACGTTCCCACACTCATTGTGCAGGTTGTCTCAAACAAACTAGCTTTTAAAATAAGATTGGGAAACTCGTTGTGAACTCATTGACAAGTCTATAAAGGTTTTCTTTTTAACCCAACACGATGTCACTAATCGACAGGACCCACAACTCATTGAACTTCAATAATAGTTACATGGGCAAAATATAACAATAACGATGAGAAAGAGAAAACAAAAAATAGACAACAATCAAAACGTTTTTCTCGCCACCTCACAAAAATGGTTCGCAACAATTGTCTCCCTTCAGAATATCTAAATTGTTTTAGGGTTTTTATGGCTGCTGCAGGTGTTTCCTGTGGTGTGTCTTGCCTGCGTTCAACTGAGATGGGGGGCAGGAGGGACGTCAAGGGTGATTCCTGCTTGGATTTGGCCCCATCCAATAAGACGCCAATGCTTCTCAACACGTCGACTAAGTGCTATCTTCTCACCCTTGCTAGTACACACAGGGGATGTAAGTTGCAACTTTGCCAAGTCATTCTTCACAGCAATTACTCTAGCCCCCGTTGACATTGATCCTATGTTCAACATTAGCATCTCTCCTTTCGTCAGCTTCGATACCTTCCCCTGTCTCTCAGACCCTTTTGTTCGGACGCCAAGAAGCCGTCTAAGAAGGAAAAAGTTTACCTGCAAGACCAATACAGAATAAGGTTCAGCAAGAAATAAAGCTGCTAAAAAGATCTTTATCATAACTCATCTTATTAATTGTAAAACTCAACTCATTAATGGCAGCAAGCACAAATGAACAATTAAGAATAACTTACCTCAAGTTCAACAAAAACCTCAGGTAGGGATCCAACCTCTCCTAGAACTTGACCTACCAACCTATCAGCTCGTGTCAGTGTGGGATCCATCGTTGTCCCAACACCAATCAGGCCCCCAGGTACAGCAAATTGAAGCTCATTTTGTTCAGCATACAATGAAACTATTCTTGAATATATTGGTGTGCATCGGATATTTCCACTCTCATCTTTAACAACAATCCCAGGTCGAACTTCAATGAATTGATTCACCTTCAAAACACCCTGTAAAGAAAATTTGTCAGGCGAGTCTGTCCTTGGTCTTTTAAACCACGCCACACATACCAGACAGTGTTAATTTCATTTGTTGACTTCGCTTTAGAAATAAAAGTAGCATGTATTAAACATTATATAAGTTATGCATTCCAGACATCATCAGTGATTTTAATACCTTCAAGTCATGACAACAACGCAAAATCAAGCATGACTTATAGGAAATTGATCAAAAGACTTACCCTCAAAATGCTTCCACCAGCTACACCTCCTTTTATTTCATCAACCTCAAAACCAGGTTTATTGACATCAAATGACCGGATCACGATCATATTAGGTGGAGAAACAAAGTTCCTCTCAGGGATTGGGATCTTCTTCACAATATACTCACACACAACATCAATATTATACTTTAATTGTGCTGAAATGGGTACTACTGGTGCACCATCAGCAACAGTTCCCTGTAAGTCACAAAAGAAATAGAACAATTATCATGTAGGTTATTGAAAAGGAATCCACTTGTGTAAAAGAAATCTCTTTAAAGAAACTTACCTGTATAAACTTTGAAATTGCTTCATGCTGATTGATTGCCACATTTTCCTGAATCAAGTCAACCTTGTTCTGAAGGATTATTATATGCTGTAGACGCATAATTTCCACAGCAGCTAAGTGCTCAGAGGTTTGTGGTTGTGGGCAGCTTTCATTAGCAGCTATCAGTAGTAAAGCTCCATCCATGATTGCTGCTCCA
This sequence comes from Vigna unguiculata, assembly GCF_037176805.1. Classification (NCBI taxonomy): domain Eukaryota; kingdom Viridiplantae; phylum Streptophyta; class Magnoliopsida; order Fabales; family Fabaceae; genus Vigna; species Vigna unguiculata. The sequence continues at coordinate 5,053,693 of NC_140797.1, forward strand.
TTAAGCATAGTAGCCATGAGAATATCATGTCCCTACAAAAATTGGTAAAGTAAAAACAAATATCTCACTTGTGAAAACAAACCATGCATTATACATGATAAAAAGCGGCCCTAAATAATAATGCAAATCCAGGACTTTACCGGACAATCCACAAATGAAACATGTCTCAGCAATTTCATCTTGCTGTTTTCAAACCCTGGCACATCACACATAGGACTATCTTCTTTCCCACTTCCATAAGCCCTGTAAGAAAAAATTGATCAGCTCCAAAAAGTAAAAAATAACCTGATATGATAATGACAAATGTAAAAATAAACACCCACTTGTAGCACATAGGCCTTGAACACCGTTCATCTTCACACTTGTATATTTTTGCATTTGCATAGCCAAGCTTGATTGTAATGTTACGCTCCAACTCATTTTTGAAACGCACAGTCTGCATAACATACGTGGAAACAATAGGTCCACAGTTTAAATATCCAAAGATAAAGGAAATGTGTGTTAAGAATAAAATATGACATGTTAATGTGTAATCCTGCCTTTTAAAACAGAAAATGAACAAAAATGTAACAAACAAATTGATCTAGATGCTGTCAAACAACCCCATTCTCTACATAGAGATAACCACTTCCTAGAGCAAGGCTTCCACAAACAGAAAAGATAACCCAAGTCAGGCTTCCATATACAAAATATAATTTATCATCGCCAAACTAAAATGTACATATGGAAACAAACCCACCAGCCCTGTTTTACAAGCTGCATGTACCCACATATTTAGGTTAACTAAATATATAAATCATCAGCAATAACCAGAATTAAGGTGATGAGCAAATAACTGTTCTGTCCATTCGAAAAAAAATACATCAATAATCTATGTTTAAATGGGTTCCTGATAAAAAACCATTCCTGAACATCATGTTCAATGGATTATGTACATCCATTGTCCATTATATAGTTACACACTACAATCCTCAACTCTACTACCCAACAAAAGTGTATTAGTAAAACCTAGGTCCCACATCAATTAGAGATAGTGTCAAAATATGGTACAAAAGTGGGGACAATCTTCACTTTATAAATTGATTTTGTAGGATTGATTTAAATTTAAATCACTTTGTTAGGTGACATCAGAGTCTATCCTAAATCGATTAAAAGGGTCACTCACCATGTTATACACGAACCAAGCCCAATAATCCTAGACATGAAGTAGTGTATTGAGAAAAACTCAAGTCTCTCATTGACTATATATATGGGGGCAATCCTCACCATATAAACAGGTTTTATACTGTTCTGATAAACCAAAATCACTTTTTAAGAAAGAGAAACATTCCAAGACAAAAGAATACCTGGACACCTGAAATTGCTTTCACAACTGTTGACTTGCCATGTGCCACATGACCAATAGTGCCTATCATGATGCAATTCAATATATCAACCGTCACAGATGGAAAAGATGCTTACAGAATTGAAGTTGTAAAAGTTTACTTTTCATGTGGCATCAGTGTAAAGATTTCTATACTGCCAACCAATTAGAAATCACCGTGTATGACTTTCAAAATATTTTTTAAGAAAGTAAACAGTTCTAACATACATCGCAATTGGATGGTAAAACTTTTTACACCATCAGTGCATTTTAATTACATTCTAAGTGCTAAATCACAAAATGTGAGAAAATATTACCAATATTAATAGTAGCTTGCCGAGATATGACTTCTGGTGAAAGTGGATGCAACTTTGTGACATCCAACTTACTCAGGTCTTGTTCCATCAAACCCTTCCGCGACATTTTGAAAGCTTCCAATGGGATCTTAAGTTGTGAAACTAATTTATGACTTGACAACAAAACTATCTGCAAGCATAATCGTACACAACAACAAAAAACCAGCATCAGAAGCTACAATTTTTTTTTCTCAAAGTATGTATATAATATGTTTGACAACAGAATATAGTTGGCGAGTCCAGAGGGCGTTTCTTTTTAACCCAAAACGACGCCATTGATCGTCATTTCTTGTGCGGAAATAAAAAAAAAAAAAACTCACCGCGATTAGGTTCGTTCTTCTCCTTCGCCTCGCGGATTAGGGTTCGCCGTTCTGGTCTCTATTCGCTGCTCCGTGCCGTTCTATTCTCCGGTCACGCCAAACTCCTCGTCGTTTAGCCGCGTGTTGGTGCGTCGTTCTCTCTGGTCGCGGTTCTCACTGCTCGCAGTTCTCTCCAATCGCGGATGCAGTTCTCTCCGCTGGCCGTTCTGATCTCTTCGCGTGGTGTTCTGCTCTTTGGGTTAGAAAGCATTTTTGAACTTTTTATTTTGAATAATTTTTTTCCCACAAATTAATTGAATAACTAAATTCTTCTTACCTCAATAAAATTTGGTATTTGCAATTAAGATATATAAAAATAATGGTTAAAATATTTTTTTTTCCCAATTTTCGTCGAGTCTCGTAAAATAAGTTCTAATTTTGGTTTTGTGTTCAAATAGATTCCTATTTTTATTAATTTTGTTCAATTGAGTTCTTTTTTCCTAACAACTAGTAGGAGACCCGTGCATACGCACGGGTCGTGTTTTTTTGCATTGAAACTTTGATTATGTTGAAAAATATAATTTAATATTTTTATGTATAAATAAATAATTATTGAAAGAAAATATTTTGAAGATTTGAATACTTAATTTAATAATATGTAGCGATTACATGAATTTAAGGATATGTTATTGATATAGTTAGGTGAAATGAAGTATTATTATTTATTTATTATAATTGATAATAAATTAGTTGTAAGGTAGATTTAAGTATATTTGTAATATGTAATTTAATTTGTTGTAATATATATTGTTATTTAATGTTATTGGATATAGATGATTTATTTCGATTTAAAAGTTTTGAAATGGTTGATTTGTTAGTGTGAGTATATGAAATGATTATACTTATTAAGTAAATATAATATATTATAATTACGAAGAATTAATTAATTTGATGTAGTATATTTAAATTTCTTAATTTTGTTTATGTTTGTAACGTTAATGATTTAAAAGTTTATTATTTGTTGGTAAATTTAAATTTAAAATCATAACTATTAAATTTGGAATATAAGGAGATTAAGATTTTAATTGATAAAAAAACCTATTAGTAGATTTTTGAGACTGAATCAGAGACGTTATTTTTTTTGGTTGAAATTATTAATATCATTAAATTAGAAATAAGATATTTAAGGGAATACGAAGAGTTGGCGGCAAAAGGAATAATGGATAGTCTTGTCAACGTGCTCAGACTGATATTGTGCAAGATTTTTTCTAAACGTCAGAAGGTTTGGATGTGCAACAAAACGTTTCCTTTATTTTAGTTAAAAGGAGATATCGTGGCTGTAGCTTTTTTTGTTCATAAACGAAGAAGAAAAACAGTACTCCTCAGCAATCACAGAACCGTCCAACTATCAATGTCTGCCTCCAAAGATTTCAGCTTCACCAATTTCTACCAAAACTTTGTCATGGTGATGGAACCCTTAGAGGTTAGTTCGTTTGCATGTTCTGTTTTTTAATGTTTTGTATGTTTGACGTATACAGTTGGTTTTTGGACGAAAGTTTATATTTTTCTTCCATCCTTTGGTTCAAGCATGTCCATAAAGTTTTATACAGTTGTTATTTTGAAGGAAGTTTGTGTTTTTATGCATTACAGGAATTTTTGGAGTTTGAAGAAGGATTTTATGAACAATGGGGCAAATCTCTACTGCCGGGGACAAATTTTTTCAGTGATCCGAGAGGAAACGTGATCAACATAGAGTTTGAACCCAGTTTTCTTCTTTAGAGACAGTTCCGTGCGGTAGAGCAGCTGATGGGTTTTTATGATCTAAACGATGTTTATTACGTCGTTAGCCTTTACTGTGGAGATCGCTACTTTCGTATGAGATTGTTCGATCTGGACTGGACTGAAGTGGTGTATCCTGGTAGAAGGAACAATGGTCTAGCACGTGACCCTCTGTCCTCAGTCAGATTTTTCCAAGCCTTTAGAGTGCAGTTCATTCCAAACACGGTATGTAAGTTTAATAATTTTTTTTAATTTTTACTTAACATTTGTTGTTATTTTTACTAATATAGGGTTTCTGTTGGTTGTTGTGGTAGCTGTTGATAATCTTGCCCGAGTACTTCCAAATGTTTTGTCAGGATAAAATTTCGTTTAACCATCTGGTGAAGTTATATGATCCTTTGGGCAAAAAATTTGAAATTTTTGTGGATACAGATGAGGGTGGAAGGATGGTGTTATTTGGATTTTGTCAGTATGTTGCATACTACGAGTTCGTTTCTCCTTGTTTCCTACATTTAAATTATGTAGGAAACAATGTCTTTGTTCACAGGATCTTCTCGGTGGAAGGAGTTGAAATTGATTATAGTAGAGATTTGCAGGCTGGTGGTAGCAACCAACTTGAAGTTGGTTCTGTTGATTGTGAGAAAATATTAAGTTCTTATGATGTTCATTCATCTTCTTTGGTATGGCTGATAGTTGTAGTTATTACTTAATAATTTTGGTTTATATTTATCTTCCTGACAATATTTCTTTGAATGTAGTATCTGGATTCAAAATTTGTGAAAGAAGGCTTGGTGAAAGGGAGAAAAAACTATGTTCTGACGAATGGCCATGCACAATTCTGGAACTGCAAGATTCGATGGACAGGCAAGAGTTCATTTGAATGTTATCTGACTTGTGGTTGGAAGAAATACTGTCAAGAGAATGGGTTGGTTGCGGGAGATCGTGTTAGATTTATGGTGCAGACTGACCAAAGCAACGTCATCCAAATTCTGAAGATTTAGCATGTATATGTATTTGTAGTTATTTTGGTCTGTAAAACGAATGTATGGCACGTATGAACAATGTGTATTTAGTTTTCTTTATTTGAACAGAACTAATATTTTGTATGCCAACATTGATATTTTTGGTATGTTGGCATTAATGTTTGTGTAATATTTTGTATCTGAATATTAACCTTTTATGGTATGTTGTCATCTTTGTTTATAAAGACCAGTATATATAATATTCAATGAAGTATGTATTGTAATTATATGTGGTATTTAGGATTCGTGAATGTTGAATAATTTAATTTTAGTACTTTATATTATTTTTAAGTAGATTATTAGAGAAAAGAAAGATTTGAATAATTTTAAAAAATATATTGGGAAATTAAAATTGTGAACTTGTACATTATTTGAATATCAAATAACTTAGAATAAATTAAAATAATATATTGGTATATTTTGCATTATATGAAACGTAGAGCAGAAAATATTAAAACTTAAGCAACTATTTTGAATAGCAATTGTTAAATAAAATTGGAAATTTATAAGTATTATTATATTTTGCACTATACGAAACGTAGAGGAAGAAAAATTTAAAGTTAATGAATTCTTAATAGCTATTGGTAAATAAAATTGGAAATTTATAAGTATTATTACGTAAAAATCAATCCTAATTCATTGGATATAAGTATTGTGATTGAGAAAATAATTTACTATAGAAAATGAAATTAATGAAATAATGTGTAGTATCAAAATTAATAATTCAATTTGAAGAACTAAGATTTATAATAATGCTAAATATCTAAATAAACTATAATAAGTTAAAGATGTTAACATTTGTTAGTATTATTATCCTTAACTGAATTGAAAAAGTAATTCCTCGAGTTCATGATTTCATGTACTCAATATCTGTAGGATAGTCATAATTATAATAGTTATTTGATATATGAAAATGGATCACGATTTCTAGAGCTTATAACAATAATTATGTCAACTATGTGGGAGGTGCGGTAAAGAATGATGGTTGTTTGCTTAGTAAATAGTCATTATTAATTGGGCTACTTATAGGTTTTAGAGTGTTGGTTTACCTGAATAAATTAATAATGTGACAGTTATGTTATGAAGGTCCATGGCATAATTATGGTGGTGTGATTAGTAAGTATATTGAGTATCAATTGGGCTGAACATAGGTTCGAGAATTTTTTTTTCATAAATAATTATTATACGACGTTAGATAGGCACTATTTGATGTGATTGTGGTAGGCGTGCGAAATAATTATGTTGGTGTGAATAATAAGTAATAATAGTCGTTTGTTGAATATGTGCATTTATTATATGTTGTTTGGTTTGTTTGGTGTATGGTAGATTAGAATTTTAATGCATCTGCCAAAATAAGCACATATTCAAGGAATACAAATGGTAAAAAGAAGATATAATAAACCAACGTAAATAATGACAGAAGGAACCAATTTACTTACATCTCCATCTTTTCCTTCAATGCATTCAAACAAAAACTTAAAACAGGACAACAATTCAGCATAAGAATGCAGCACAATCAACGATTGATATCTTCAAAAGTAGCCTCTGACAGGAATTTTAGACAAAATACAGGAACACAGGTATGTTACCATACAATACAGTCATACATTGTTAAAAACTTCTTTGAAAACTACATTTGTCGTAGTAGTCAAAGGTTTGTTTTCATTGTCATGGATTAAAATCTTTAATCCGGATTTGCTTTTAACTCTAGAAGCTGCAACATATAATTGACCATGACTAAAAACTGGTGTTGGCAAATACAACCCAACACAATCTAAAGATTGTCCTTGAGATTTGTTAATGGTCATAGCATAAGACAACATGATCGGGAATTGTCTTCTAATCAGCTTGAATGGCCAAGGGGACTGGGATGGTGACATGGACATACGTGGAATGTAGATCTCAGTTCCTTTTGATTTTCCAGTAATAATCTTTGCACTGATTACATGATTTGCAAGTTTAGTCACTATTAATCGGCTACCTTACACAAACCTTGAGATTGATCCAAATTTCTTAAGAGCATAATTGGAGCACCAACCTTTAGCTTGATACTATGATTTGGTAGTCCAGATGTTCTTAAAGAATTTAGAAATTCAGGTGTAATACCATCGTATGCTTCAGCTTCTGCTGGCTCAGAGGTATCTATGCAGTCGGAGCTTAGATATTCTTTAATTTCTCCTGAAACACATGAATCAGATCAAGTTCACAAATCTTAGTGATGATTTAGTAAATTCTTAATTATGTATAATGACTGACCTGGAATTGGTTCCAAAACAGATTGATTAATTTGATCAACAGTTTCAATTCGACTGGCTAGAATAGCTCTTGATATGAGGAACCCTTCATCTTTGTACTTTTGCATTAATCCTGGATATGTGCTATTGACAATGGCTTGGATAGGATCATTATATTCTGATATTAGTAATTCTGATGGGATTTCTATGTCAACTAATCCATCGTTTGGTTCATTCAATGCACCATTGCCAATTTTTATTATCCAGGAAGAAAACTCTTCAATTTCAGCTATAGTAGACTGTTGTAACCCATTTTGCAACAGCCGCATGTTCTTTGTCAAATTCATAATCTGGCAATGATCCCAAAGATAGGATGAGTTGATAGTAGCATGAACAATATCAGACCTGCTTCCACGTGGAATAACAGGCAGTATTTGTCTAAAATCTCCTCCAAAAACAACTACTTTGCCACAAAAAATTGAATCAGTTTTGTTCTTTTCCCTCATGATGTCTTTTAAAGTACGATCCAATGCTTCAAAACAATACTTGTGAGTCATTGGTGCTTCATCCCAAATTATTAGGTTTGCCAATTTCATCAACTCTGATAGTTCACTACCTTTTGTAATGTTGCAAACAGAGTGCTCTAATGTAGGAACAGGAATCTTGAATTTAGAATGAGCTGTCCTACCTCCAGGCAATAACAATGAAGCTATGCCACTTGATGCAACTGTCAACACTATTTTTCCTTCAGATCGAAGAGCAGAAGATAATGTAGTCCACATAAAAGTTTTCCCGGTTCCACCATAATCGTATAAAAAGAACATCCCCCCTTCATCATGATGAACAACATCTATAATCTGTTGAAAAATATGTCTTTGCTCTTCTACAATTGGTTAGAATTTATTAAGTTATATTTGAATGTCTTCATGAATAATGCATGGAGAAAAGAACACAAACCTGTCATACGGTTAAAGTTAGATTCAAATACATGTAGCTCATCATCCTTGTTGTAATCAAGTTCTGCATATACCAATCTATTTCCACAATAATCTACCACAAAATGATTGGGATAAGGCATAGATGGCCATTCCTTTAATGTTCTCCTGTTATTCTGCAAGAGCTTCTCAATTTCAATCAAAGTCAAATTTTGAAGAGTTTCAATATTGAGAATGAGTTCTGCAACACAAAAATTGAGTTAACATACTTGGAACATGAAACAATCATTTCATATGCTTTAATTCATTGTACTTTGATTTCTAGCAACCATCCGTTCGTTGTATTCCATCAGATAACCATTCCCATGTTTTACTCCACAACTCTTCAGGTTTTAAGACACTATTTGACATAAGGATGGCTACAAATAATTTCCTTAAGAAATGTCCAGATCCTCAATCTTTAACTTCCTTAATAGCATCTACATATTCGGTATCTTCTGCTAAAAATCCATAAGCTTCACACGCTTCTCTAAATGTAGAATATATTATGTTGTCAACAGTTCGAAGATCTACATATGATTGTGGACCTTTTACTATTGTTAGCATCCTCCTTAAATAGAAAAGTTCACCACTTGCTGGGGGAACCCAGATAAGTCTGCCAATGGTGTTGCCCTTTTGTCTTGGTTTCCAACATCTTTGATTCTTGTTATAAACATACTTAGATACAAATTGAGGATATGTCAAATCCCTTGCATCAGAATATTTTGTGTTGCAGTCCATCCAGGTTGTAAACATTGACTCCTTAACTGTTGGTTTTGCAATGATTTCATCAATATCATCATCATCCTTGAAGTACACTGATTGCTCACCAGGCAAATGAAAAAATAGACGTTCAACAGCTGGATTTCTTCCATGAATAGGAAATGAAAATATTCTCCAACAGGCTTCACATGGGGAAATATATCTACAATCGATATACTGTTTGATTTCATCTGTCACAACTTGAGGTACATTCTCATCATTGCCATTGGAAACTATAGCAGCTGTAATTCTATCATATCCTTTATTGATGTACTTAAATAAGTACTTGATAGAATTGGAACGATTACACCATTCAACATTAACATGAGCTTGATATTTGACCAATATTGTAGGATTGTAAGGGACAACAAAACGATTATCTAGTTCTATGTCATTCTTGACAACAGTGATACCGTTGCTTCTTCGACGATAATGAGGAAAACCATCTTCTGCAATTGTGGTAGTATTTTGGTATTTCTTTGGATAAAATCTCGAACATGAACCATTCTTCATGCATGGAGATGATCTATTAGATAATCCACATGGTCCGTGCATCATATGTTCTTTGACACAGGCATACAATTGTGGCTCCTTTTTGGCACATGGTATTTCAGCTGAAATGACCTTATCTATATCCAAGGCTGTTGGATATTTGCTAGAAGGATGTAAGAATATTAGCAAATGAGCATGTGGTAAACCTCGTTTCTGAAATTCAATACTATACATGTCTGTTAAACACAAATTAACAATTACGTTGTTAGAAGGGTATAATAGTGCAAAATTTGGCCTTCAATCATCAAAATATTAGAACTTACATGCTATTACTCTGTCCAATATATGCTTTTTGGTTAAATCTAATAGCAAATGATCAAATTTGATTCTAAACACTCTTGCAATAATATCTGGCCGGTCTGAAGGACTTAACTTTGAACTCTTTAATATTCTAGATATCTCTGGCCATTTCGGGTTGCAAGTAAAAGTTAGAAAAAGATCTGGGAATCCTACATGACCACATATTGCCATTCCATCAAAATATAATTGATCCATAAATCTTCTGCCACCAACAAAGCTTGATGGAAGCACAAATCATTTTCCTTTTTCAGAGGCATCAGTTTGGCTTTCATTACTTGGTTGACAAAGGTTATTATACTTATCAACCCTCAATTTTGATTGATGGTTTCTGATGAATGATAATCTTTCTGACTCAATCATTGTGTATCCATCAACAACAAATTGTTGGAACAATCTTCTAGATCTAAGTATAGTCATTGCCTCACAATCTCGAGTCTGAATTCTATAACAAAACCATTCCCTGATTGTTAACCGATTACGTTTTGATGCCAAAGAATCGCGATGAGTAATATCATGCCTATAACCATCTTCACCATATGGAAACAACAAAGGATATTGAAATCCCAAATAACTGGTGTGCAATTCATTTATTCTTTGTAGCTTACTTGTCCTGCTTTCCATAATAATATCTCTAGGAAAAGCGCTATCAACATCGCCAACGATTAATGCAGCTACTTCTGACACCATTGGCATGTTGTATATTCGTCCATCTTTTTGCCTATCTGCGATAAGCCTCAGCTTTAGATCATGAAATGGTTGTTCTGCATATCGATCCCTAGCCATTCTGAAAGATTTGCAATGTACATTGTACTTATCAAGCATCTGAGTTAGTGTTCTGACTATTTCAGCATCAATATCATTATGGTTCCTACAATGTCATTGAATTTGAAATCAAAATGATAGCCTCATTATATTCAGAATTCAGAAAGCATAATAATAGTTAACCTCAAAGATTGAATTCTATTGTGTATCTCGTTATCAGTATCATATATGTAGAGCTGAGCAAACTTTGGTTGTTTTCCAAGTGGTGGCAGAAGACTACCAATTCGATGACATGACTGGCCATGAACTCTTAAATTTGGTGGTCCACGTCCATTGTTATATTTATTGTCAATTTTTGCTCCAGGAGATGTGAATGCAAACATCATGTTGTATGTTCTAATGTGTTGTTGATAACTTCGACTTTGTTTAGAATCAGATTGAAACAGAAGTTGTTGAAGCTCATCAGGGGGGTCTTTTAACATTGGCAATTGAACTTTGCCATTACCACAACAAAGTTGAAATTTGGGATTAACACTGGCATGACTTTTGTCAATACGTTCTTCATACCACATATGACCTTGGCAATGCTGACAAACATAGATTGGATCCCCTATATCTGCATACAACTTGCAAAGGAATAAATTAGTGAGTTTATATTAGCATAGATCATTGAAAAAATATATGACAATAAATGTTTTTAGAAGACTTATCTTTCTTTGTTATTGATGAATTCGTAGCTCATTTCATACTCTGCATGACTTTCTGCAAAATAAGTATTCATGTAATTTATGTAATATAATTGTAATCAAACTGATATAATTAATTTTTTTGACCAAGGATATGAATATTCATTTCCTTATTATAACTTAATTTTACCTTCTACATGGGAATTAGATGAATCTGAATTACCTTCGCTTAATTGTAGTTCATCAATGACTTCTAACTGCACAGATTCAGTTCCCATGCTGGAATCATTGGTTGTTGTGACCATATTAACAGTGGCTTCAAATCTATGGAGAAGATTTTGTTGCTTTCTTCTGCTTCCACCAATATCTCTTTGCTCATTCACCAAAGTAGGATGTGGACCTTTCATTTGTAATTCCGTATGACACCTTTCTTCATTCACAAAAAAACTTGTTACATCAGCTAATGGTGTACAATTTCGTCTTTTTGTTTCAGGGTGTTTCTGTTGTATGCACGTAGCATTCATCCTCTTGTGTTGGATTATTTGTTTCCTTTTTAATCTTGCACTTGTACTGGACTTGGTATTTTCATTATCCATCCTAATAGATAAAACTGTACATGAAAATAATTAACATAGCAATACAACATTTAAAAAAATATCTGTAAATGTTATGGAGACATTTTGTAATACGTATTGAAGATTTAAGACGAACTTCCTAGAAAACAATTGTAGATGAAATTAAAAAATCATCCAACAGCCAAATAATACTCTTCATTGGTCAAATATAAAAGTTGTCTGGTTGAAGTCATCAGTAGCCTCACAAATCTGGTGTTCTACCATATTTTTGTATCTGCATAACAAAATTCTTCCTCAGATTCACATCATTGAAATATTTGGTGTACATGTTAATGGATGGAACAATCCATCCATTTTTACCGCCAAAAATAAAACGTGTATAAAGTAATAGTAGTACATCAGATATAATTAGGGTTATTAAATGGAGGTCATTTCAACTTAACATGTCTTATCTATCACATATACTGCATTTTCAATTCACCTAATTTAACATTAGGTGGAATAGCACAATCAAATATTAGGTTGAACAATTTTTCGTTCAGGGAAACCCATCAAAATCTTCTCCGTAATAGTAAATTGACTACTTCTCTGCAAATTTTAATGTTCAACAGTAGTATTAGATTTAAATGCTTGTCCTCTCAATCAATATAATGTCCTTTCAAGAAATCCAAAATCATCCCATCCAAACCAAAAAGTGCTTTAAATTCTAACTATTACAGTTTTTGCTCGTGCGTTGTATTATTATTTTCATGGATAACTTCTTTATTCAAACAATTTAATGAATTATAACAAAAAATGTATTATTATAGTTCTAATTAGCAATTCTATTTTGGGGCGCTTTGGATATAAATATTGTGATAGTATGATTATTATGTTGCATAATAATGACAATTAATGGTAGTATTAATTAATATTCAAACACCGTAGTAGTCATTATCCTTAATTTTTCTCTTAAATCATTACTAAATAATACTGAAAAACATATAGCAGTAATTTCATAAATTAACAATATAGTTAGTTGAAAAAAAAAAGATGTAAAATATAATAATAACAATAACGTTATATTACCATTTTATGATATTGTGTTCTACAATTTTGCACCACCAAAACTATTAAAGATGATTCACAAAATCCATAAGTACAATTCATCAAAACACAACCGGGATTGAGTCTACTATAGAAATTACAATATGGTTGACAAAGATAAAAACGTTCGCAAAAATATTTTAACAGACTTTTCTTGGGCACATTAATACATTTATAATTTCTCCTTTTTGATACTCTTCGTTGGCTTTGTAGTCTTTGTAGCTGATAACTGAGCTAGAGGAATATCTTCCAGAAAATCAAACTCCATGATACTTGATGGAATGTCTGGAACATCATCAATAGGAGCAGAAACATTTTTAGAGGGCGTCATACAGAAAACTATATCAGGTTCATCATCAGCGGTGGAAGAAAGGCACATCTGCAATGATGAACATAATCATGTTACACATTCAAGGAATCAGTTATATTATTATGCTAACTGAATTAAAATAATCCTTACCAATGAACTATCCGTATCAGCTGTTAAGTCACATGCAGCATTACCAATACATTCAGCAAGTTCAATTGTCTGCCAACATATATATAATTCATGTCAAACATTGTAAAACAATTTACCTCACAACCAAAATGACCATATTTAAAATACTTACTAAAGAAGTCCCGCTAGAAGTTGGTACATCAAGAAGACTGGCATTGCTACATTTACCAATAACCATTGGCTGCATAATTCATTTGCAATTACAATTTAAAAACAAAAACTATCATTGTTGTCATAACAAACAAAATCAAATTCAACTATACTTACTGAGGAATTGGAAGTATCAGGAACTATATCAGATGAACAACTAACAATACATTCACCAACAAAGCTTGCCTGTAAAGTGGTATAAAGAAATCAATTACTAATACGACTATGATTGATAATTCAGCTTATGAATACAAAATATTGCAATACTACCTCCTCCTGTTCCAGTAGTGCTTTAACGTGATCAATAATTTCCACGTCAGTAGAAACTCTCATAACTGAGGCAGGTCGGTTCTTTCCTTGTAGCTTAACCTTAAAAGCACAAATACATCCTAAAATAACATCTAGATCCTCTGGAAAACACTTTGGATCGTCTTCACCATGCTAATGTAAATCAAGTAGAAGAAAATAAATTATTAGTAACTTGTTTACAAAAATGATTCTTGTAAAATTAGTTAAGTTATAAAACATACTGCATTTCTTTTACCTTGATCATTTTCTTTCTCAAATCAGCAGCAGAAACACCAATTAAATTCATGCAATCTTGGTCCCAAAGCATGAAATTGGCCACCTTTTTCCCATCAGTCACTTGAATTTCCAGCTTGTATCTACAAAAATTTATATTACAAATAACACTATGACATAAGGCATAACATATAAATTAAAAATATACTAACCGGATTCTTGGAGAATCATTAAAAGCATCACAACTAAGACACTTAAAGGAACCAACTTCGTGAGTTCTTTTCGCACAAAAGTTACACACCAGATAATTCCATCCATCATTTCCCAAGTTAAATTTAAGTGTACGTGCAATAGTAACACAGAAAATCTCCTATATGAATACAAAAAAGGTCAATAATATGATCAACAAAAACAAAATAGATTTAAAAGAAAATTACAAACATAACAACTACCTCTAATACAGTCATAATCTCTGAAACACTTTTAACAACGGTTTTATACATAAACCTATCAACATGATTAATCTGTGAAGAGCCACTATATTGACTCCCCTCCTCAAAAGTTTCACTGCCACAGGTTCTACACACAACACATTTGTTAGTGTTTATGAAAAATAAAATAATGAAAAATACATGCCTAACATATAAACATACTCTGCGAATTGCTTCTTAAAATTGATCAGCTCAGGTATGTCATCGCCTATGATCAGTTTCGAACCATTCCAAGAATTAGACAGTGAAACTGGCCATGGACCTATACAAACAAATTAAATTAGATTAAATAATAATGATAATCTGAATATAGTACTGACGTTATTCATACCTGAAGCAGGCTTTATCTTAGCTTGAGTAAGAATAATAGCAACATTAGATGTTTAACTACATGTCCTCCAATAGCTCAATAATTTCTCACAATACGAATCCCACAATGTGCAACAGATTATAGCACCACTGCATTAATGAGATAACAACAATAACACAAAAAATAGTTATCAAATAATTATAAAACTATTGCAAATATAAAACACCAAATATAATGAAACAAACCTCAAATCTTTGAGGTCAAACACAACATTTTTGGAATGGCCTTTCTCCTCTACATTGTCCAGCATACCAATGACATCTAACATGCAAAAAAATTAATAGATTAACAAAAAAACAAAATATAGGACACATACATAACGATACAACAATAAACTTACCAACCAACAAATCAGAACAATACTTTCCATCAATGATATCCTTTATACTTTTGAACTTCCAAAGCTTTCTAGGTATGCTTGCAATGGGTTGTGCTCGTATAGACGTTGCTCCTATAAACAACAGCTTAAATGGATGCTCACAAACTCTATATTGAGCTCTGTTCTTCAAGAGTTTAAAGTTATGCATTATGTAACTTTCACCCTCTTTTAGCTTCTCTTCCCAAACACCCATATCTTCCTTCTTAATCATTGCAACAATAACATCACCCTGAAAAACAAATTAAAACATATATGGTTAAATATAGTTGTCATCGAATAAAGTAAAATTTACAATAGGCTAAAATATGGTACTTTACATTACCTTTTGATCCATCAGAACCATTTCCATACTTCGTTTGGATTCCCAGGACTCAACATACCACAAATCTACGATTCTAACAGCAAGTTTCAACGTCTCCCTTTTTCCATCAATATCCTTGATCATATCAAATTTTTTTGCCATCTAATATGTCACAATAAGTTAGGTCTTAAGTTTCAACGGACCACACAACGAACTCAAATAAAGAAAAGAAAAATTAAGTAAACAAAATATTAAGGTAAGAATCATCTTCAAAAATAAAAAAACAAAATAGTGTTCAATATGTTCTAATCATATACAACTGAAAAAATTAACAAAAAGAAGTCCTGAAAATAACAAAAAATATTTGTTTTCAACAAAAACATCACAACATCTTAAAAAAACATTAACAAATAATATCTCAAACAAAACGAAACTTCTATAACGTATTTCAAAAGATAATACAGCATAATAACCAAGTACAAAAAAAAACTTCTATAAAAGTGTTTTAAAACATAATACACAACAATGACGGAGTAAAAAAACAAACGATGAAGAAGAAAGATGCATCAAGAAGAAAAAACAGTAAATAAAATAAATATTTAACTTTTAAGAAAATAAAATAAAATATCAACAGCAAAGATCAACACATAAAATGTAGTTCAGAAGTTAAACAATATTAACTTACGGAACTAACAAAGAAAAGAAGAAGAAGATGAAGAAATACAGAAGAAGGACGAAGAGAAAAGAAGGAAACCTGGAGAAGAACAACGCAGGTAACTTGCCTTGCAGAGGAAGAATTTTCAAATGTAACCAAATTTTGTTACGCGACTAAGAAAGGAAGGAAGAAGAAAATGAAGAAATACAGAAGAAGGAGGAAGAGAAAAGAAAAGAAGGAAAGCTGGAGAACGACGGAGGTAACTTGTGAGATCCAAGAAATTCATAAAAATTAATAATTAATAGAGTATAAGAAATGAGGGGTTGAGACTACCATAAGAGAGTTCTTTAATAAATCCTAGACAAGAAACAACGTGAACCTAAGTGGTTTAGAGCACTTAATTAGGTTGAAGGGACTTGGGTTCAAGTTCCGAGCATGCCAGTAGATTTATTTAAGGTTTTGTTTTACTTTGCTACTATATTGTGAATGTGAAAACATGATTTAAGTTCATACGAATGAGTAAATCGACAAGGAACATGAATTAGTTTGGTGGTTGTGCATGAACTTGGTAGTTGGGAGGTCATGGGTTCGAACCTTGGGTTAAAGGAAAGGGACTTTATCTATATTTTTGTTTTTGCCAGGTGATGGAAAATCTGAAAAACTATAGGAATTCCATGAGAAAACAGAGGGGTGTTAGTTTAGGTGCACTAAACAAGAATAATGGTTATAAAACTTAAAAAAAAAATAAATTTAATTCGTTTTTCTTTTAATTTATTAAATTGGGCTGAGTTGGGGAGGGGGAAAGGAGTGTGTGAGAAGGCCAAGAGTGAGAGTGAGTGATAGCAAAGGAAAACAGAGAAGAGATTGGGAAATTTCGTGCTCTAGAGGGAGTGAGTGAGGGTTGAAGGAATTGAAGAAGATACATATAGAGGGGGTCTTGGACAACAAGCACAATTCATTAAATTTCAATTGGAGCAAGGATCAGAGGTAAGGGGAGCTGTTCATGTCTGTTATTCGTATTTTTACTATTCTGGAATGATTTTGTGGCTTGACAGTTGCATTTTATCATTTTCGCGTTGAATTTCGTAAATTCTGGAAAAATTACCAGAACCGCCTGGCGGCTAAGAGTGCTCCGCCAGGCGACACAACATTTCATAGTGTTATCTGGGTTCTGTGATGAACTGCCTGGCGGCCATGGTGGACCCGCCAGGCGGCGCGCATTGGAACTGCATATTTTGGCCTGTTTTGATGCTTCTGTGATATGGTCGAACTGTGGTAATTATATAATGCTGATGATGCTTTCATTGACGTGTTTGAATGTTGATTTAACGGGTGTATGAAAATCCGACTAGTGTGTATTGGGTGTATGAATACTATGGTGTATGTTGACTTCAATTTGGATTGTAGAGGGGGTAGTAATGCGTTATTGAAAATCCCAATTAGAGTGCGTAAAATGATCTTTGTGTGTTACGTAAACCAATGCATGTGGCTAAATCTGCGATGAGAAATTGAATTGGAAATTTAGGGGTAATAGGTTTTTCTGCAGATGCGGGAAATCTGGGACTTTCAGGGTTCTGATGTGCTGCCCGGCGGTAACCTATGTGCCGCCAGGCGGTATTAAGTGGCCAGTGGTGATTGGCGTGCTCAGTGGGTTAGGGTGTGCAGTAGAGAATCACAGATTTTAGTGTGGCTGTTGGGGGGGGGGGTGATTTTGAATATAAAAATGGGGGTACTTGTGGTGTGGTGTAAGAGTCACCTAGTGGGATGGGTTAATGCATGAACTAAATTATGCGGACTCAAGATAATCGAATAAATATATTGGCAAAACTGTTTTGGTACCATCGTATGCATGTTCAGAATGCTAGTATGCAGTTGTATTTTTTTATGAAATGTATGATATATTGATATTGGCTAAAGTGTCATATTAAGTGGAAATAGAGTATGTGAATTATTTGGGTGGGAATATTGCTATAAACTATCTGTTGGGAATGTATGATATAAGAGTAGTATCCTTTTAAAGAAAAGAAGTAATGTTGATAGTGGTACTCGGGTCATAGTACCGCATGTGCAAGTTGGGGACTGATTTGTGTACGTTAACTTCCAATGATCATGATTGAGTGCTTACTTGGATTGAATGCTTGTGAGTTGGATGAGTTGATGATTTGTAGTATTGTAAACATTGGTAGCTAGTGATCTGGATGTGAGATTTAATAGTTGAATGTGCATGAAACTCTGTGCAAGTGTATAAACTAGTAGGGGAGTGTCCTTACTGGTGTGGCGCCCGGTGGTGGGAGAAGCCCCGCCAGGCGGTAAGTCACGCAACAGAGATGATGGTGAGGACAGGCGCCCGGCGGTAGAAAGACACCGCTAGGCGGCCTGGAGCGGGTTTCGCCTAGCGGTCTCGGGAGAGGCGCCAGGCGGGAGTGCAGTGGCAGGGGTCCTTTGCAGATGGATTCGTATGGACGTTTTCTTTCCTTTTCTCAGAAGCTTGGTTAGGGATATGCTGGATTAGTTACGAGCAGGGAGGTTCGTAACGGAGATTGAGATGCGTGATTGATGCGGGCGGGGAGGTCCGTATCTGTTGTACTCTTGTGTGGGGATACGAGCGGGGAGGTTCGTATGTTCCGTGCTCACACTTGAGGCTACTATGAGCGGGGAGGTTCATAGTAGGTGTTCACGCATGTTGGACTACGAGCGGGCAGGTTCGTAGAGTTGGACTACGGGCGGGGAGGTCCGTAGAGTTGGACCACGAGCGGGCAAGCTCGTGGGAGCATGATAATCCCTAAGGACCAAGGTGGTGCATGGATCTTTCTCATATAGGTTATGAGATTGGGGTATAAGGTTATAAAAAGGTCAGTAAACTAAAATTGACTAAGTTAGATTGGATGAGGGTCAATTCTTATTATCTTATTATCTGTATATTTTTCCTTTCTCAGCCCACCCTTGCTTGTTTGTGTGTTTGTGTTTGGCGATGATCACGTGACTTGTTACGTGGGAGCAGATGTGACTTCAGGTGATCATGCTGATGCTTAGCAACTGAGCGGGGCTACTGATGGGGGATTCACTTTATGCTATGCTTTCCTACCTTTTGTAATAGACATTATGATGTTTTATCCATTATGAACTTGTAATAAAGATGAGACAATACGAATGGATTATAGCGAGACAAGTTTGAAATTTCCCGCGCTTGGGAATTTATTTAAAAGACTGATTTTCTTGAAGTATATTTTATGAAAAATGAATTTTTTTCTAGTAATATCCATCTGGGGTGTTACATAACTTGCCTTGCAGAAGAAGAATTTTCAAATGTCACAACCCATCACATCATTTAACTCTCTGCACCGCCAAAAATAATACAACACCAAAATGAATAAAATACCCCTAATCTAAAACACGTGTCAATGAACGGGAGTGTCTAATTTAGTAATTTCACTATCCTAACATTTTCTTAGATATATAGTAGATGTTTAAATCACGACCATGAACCGTGACTGTCACATGTTACTTCGTGATTTTTTTGAATTTTATTTTTTTCTAATTTTATTTTTGATTTTTTTTTTGAATTTATTTTTATTTTTTTAAATGTCCATGTGTTCAACCTAGTAGCATATCACGTGTAAAGTCAATGTTCTATATTCAATTTGGTTCCTATATTTGTTATCTTTGTTCAATTTAGTACCAAATTTTGTTAACATAAACCAATTTGGTTCCTCTCCAAATTGAAACCAAATTTAATTTTTGTTTCTGCAGAGAACAAACAAGATAAGTTAGGCATAAGCGTCACCTTACCCATGTAGTCCGCTATCTCCTCAGTTGGCCTCTTTCCGGTTGGTACATGTCGGTTTGGACCTAGGAGGGCAGTGGCGGATCTTGACCAAAAACGTAGGAGGGGCCAAAATAATATAATTTTGAGATCATTAGATTCAATTATTAGTATAATGCTTCAAAAAATAATTTCTTTAACTGAACATTTTTTATCATTAGTATAATGCTTTAAAATATGTGAAGTTGAATATATCTTGTTTTAGTCAATAATTAATTTTTTTTTTCATCACTCTTAAACGATTAATTTATTCTTTCATTCTTTATCAATATACCTTTCTTGTAAATAATACCAAAAAATAATTGATCATAATCTAATAAAAAATTAAGACACATAATTATTAAAAATATATATATATATATATATATATATATTCATTATTATTAATACATAATACACTATTATTTTTTTCTATATTCATAAAAAAAAAAGAATATACAAAAAGCTCATGAAAGTAAAAAAAATAACGTTTTCATTATCAAGTAAGACAAGAGACGGGAAAAAAAAGGATAAATGAGAAATATAATGAGTTTATCTCTAACTTTTTTTCTTTAAAAACAAAAAGAAGACATATGAGAGTGAGAGATTATTACAATTTGTGAAAAACTAAAAAGACAATGAAAAGGAAAATAAAAATTATGTTAATAAATATTTGGTTTAATTACTCTTTTTATTCATGTTTTCGTTTAAAAATGTTAAGTTGGTCCTCCAATTCTTTTTAGTCTCAATTTGGTCTCGATTTTTGAGAAACATATGTAATTCGGTCTTTTACAATAAGTTTCGTTAAATTTCTCAAAACAGATCAATGATCTTTTTATTAAAATTGAGATTCTTAATAAGAATGATTTGCTTTGTTGATGTAATTAACCTAATCCTAGTGTCAATTTTTAAATAAAAATAGGAACCAAAAGAAAATTTAAACCTACATATTTTTTATTTTTTATTATATTTAATTTTATATTTTATTATATATTTAAAAATTTTAATTATGTTTAAATAAAAGAATTAAAAAATTTAATTTTTATTAATTTTAAATATATATTATCTTCAATTTAAAAATTTTAATAAATTTTAAATATATTTTTATATTATTGATATCGCTGTCGTTAGGCGATCAAATTACCACTACTTTAGCAACTTCAGTATTGCCAGTTTGTAGTGAAGAAAATAGTTAGGGTTAAGATAACCCTGAGTCGTCTCACAACGAATACGGAATTGATCTCAAATATTTGATTCTCAAAAATGCAATTTAAAACTAGCAACTATAAAAATAGGGAGGTTTTGATATGCAAAGAAAATGACACGGAAGATTGTAAACACAGTAATAGTAAATAGGTCAATTCCACTGCTTTTTCTAAATAAGATTCTTCATTGGTTATCTAGAGATTATTGTTAAATTAATTATTGTTGTTGATTTACAAATAAATCAATGTAAAGACTCAATTCATTTGTTGGCATCCTCACTTTTAATCAAAGTACAGTCTCAATTAAAAGTGAGAATTATTAGATTGTCCATAGTAAATTCAATCAAAGTACAGTCTCAATTAATTTTACTATGCCTAATCATGTCTATTCCTTTGTTTCTTTACCAAATAGAAAACTTAATTAATCAAAGTAAAGTCTTGACTAATTTTAGTTAAAGTAATTACCTCTAATCAAATTAAAGTCTCAATTATTGGCAAAAACTTATTTAATCAAATGAAAGTTTCTAAACAAAATCAAAGTAAAGTCTCAATTTAATTTAAAAACCTTTTAACTCATATGATTAGCATGCATGTAGATTTAAAATCATTATTTTCTATTCGATTAAGAAGCAAAGGACATAGATAAACAAAAACCACAACAATAATCAAAATAACAAAACATATAAATTCATCTAACCTCAGAATCCATTTAAGAAATTACAGTGGAATCAACCCTTAAAGCTTAGCCCTCCATGGCTTTGATGGAATACATGATGATATGAAAGAAAGAAAATAAAAGAAATAATGAGAGATGTGGTGGAGACGGTATCTGCCAAAACCAGAGAGTTCTAAGTGTCTAAGCTGTCAGCTGTAAATTGTCGGTCGTCCCCGTTTCTGCTCCCTTAAGTCTCTTTATATAGGCTTCAACTGGACTTTGGGCTTTATCTATCAGTTGCTAAAATCTTTTATTTTTATTTAATTAATTAGCAACTTAATTCATGTCCAATTTCCAATTCTGCCCCTCTCATTTAAGCATTTTTACAAAATTGACCAGAGTTTGACCAGTTTGACCAGAGTTGACCAGAGTTGACCAGTTTTGACCATTTCAGTGTCCATTGAGAGGATGACACGTGGCAGCTCCTTCTCTCTCCCAAATTAGGGTTTCCGCTTGCTCCTTTGGCTGCAGAGAAGTGCAAGGTTCGTGTGGAAGCTGCTGCGACGGCGTGGTGGCTTCTCCGGTGGGCGCGGTGGTTGCAGGTGCAGTGGTGGCACTGGTTCGCGCGAAGATGGTGCTGCAGAACAGGTGGTGAAGAGGCGTTGCTGTTCGTGGTGGCCGTGCGCGGAGGAGATGAAAATGGCGTCGCGATGGTGGAAGATGGTGGCGGAACAGTGGCGTTCTGCGCGAGGCTCGATGGAGATGGTGGTGGCGTGATGGATGCTCGCGTTCGCTGCTGCCATGGAGAAGAAGGTGCGTTGCTCCGGTGGTGTTGCGGAGGCGCGCTGGTTTCCATCGCTGCTCGCGGAGGCGTGGTGGTCTTGCGGTGGCAGTTTCGATGGCTGCGGTGACTGCGGAAATGGTGGCCGGCGGGAAGGAGATGAATGTGCGGTGGAGATGGCGGTGGCGGCGGCTGCCATGGTGGTAGAAGGAGAGAAGAAAATTAGGGTTAGGGTTTTGGGAGATGAAGATGATGACGTGGCAGAATCTGATTGGTTAATTTGGTGAGGTGGGGATTATGACACGTGGCGGCTTATGGTTGGCTAATTTTAAAAGGTGGGGATTGCCACATGGCATGATCTGGTTGAATGGAGTTTAAGTGGTAGGAGGGGTGCAACTTAGTGAAAACTGGGGGTGCAGAACAGGTTTTTGTGGTCCACTTGAGGGAGGAGTGTGCAAATAAAATCTGGGGGTGCATTTAGCTCCTGATTTATTCTTTTTCAGAATTTCTTGATTTTGGACTTATTTTGTAACTTTGAATATTTTAAAATCACACTATTAATTGACCGAAAATAAATTCCAGCTGCATCAACAAACGTTAGAATATCCAATAATATTTTATGCAACTAAAATCAATTTTTACGCCACTTTTACCAAACTTACTCAATAAATCCAATAATCACAAATCCTAATTAAATCAATCTTTAAGCACAGAAAATTCAATTAAATCCCCAAATTTAAATATTAAATGAGGACAAAAATTTGAACTCATCAATTATATTATATTATATTATATATATATATATATATATATATATATATATATATATATATATATATATATATATATATATATATATATATAAAATCAAAATTTTGGGGGGGCCGGGGCCCCTCCCTGCCCCCACAGAGCTCCGCCTCTGTAGGAGGGGTTACCTGCAGAAGGGACTCTGAAGCTCAAGTGAGTCAAAACTCTCAAAAGGTCAAATTAGTGATTAATGAATGCGTACCTTTAATTACTGGGGTCCACGTGTATCTATAGAGCATTAATTATGTCTGGTTATGCTATGGGCCGAGCCCTGGCTTGGGCTATAGTTTGGGCTGTAAGTGGGCCTGGGCCCTAGCCTAGGCCCTTAGGACCTATTGAACACGGGGGGCTTCAATTTTACTAAGTATATTTGAGTAGTCGGCCTAGGCCGACTACTTTCCTCGACGATTTATGCTATCGGTTTAGTCTGGTAAGGCTTAGACCAACTCGGCCTAGGCTGACTACTTGACCGCCTTGGCATATATGTATCGTTTACTTACTTGGTCGAGTTTGGCTAGGTGTGGTACACCAGTCTCCCAGCCTTGGCCGATATGAGTTGTCGATAAATGGTGATTATGTGTTGGTGTGCTCACGGGATCGGCTAGGTGTGGTACAATTTTTATATTAAAATTCACATTTTTTATTATATATTTTTATATAATATATTAAAATTCACATCATTATAACTTTGATATAAAAATTAAATTTGGTCATATCTTCAGACAAAATTGGTCAATTTTAAACAAAATTGAGACTAAATTGAACAAAAATAATAAATATAGGGACCAAATTGAATATAGAACATTAACTTTAACACGTGACACGCTACTAGGTTGACACATGGACGTTTAAAAGAAACAAAATAAAATAAAAAAATTCAAAAAAACCACGAAGTGACACGTGGCAGTCAATGTTCATGGCTGTTAATGATTTAAACGAGGTTAGCAAAAAAGGATCCAATTGAACAAAATTAAAGAAAATTAGGACCTGTTTGAACACAAAACCAAAATTAAGACTTATTTGACAAAATTTGACGAAAATTGAAACCAAAAAGGTATTTTAACCTAAAAAAAATTATATAAAGCACAGTTATTAAAACAAATTTGGAAATGACGTACTGTATTAACTTATAGGAAACACGACACAAAATGTCTTTATTATTAAAATTATAATACTTAATATTTATAATTTGATATAATATTTATGATGTCATTTATGTTAAATTTAAATGTATAAATATAGTATTTGATATTATAATTATGGGTTAAATATGTTTTTATCCCTCAAGTTTCAATGAATTTTGGAATTAATCCCTCTTTGAAACTTGATACCAATTTAGTCTTTCATCTTTAGAAATGTGTGGATTTAGTCCTTATTACCAAATGTTATTAAGTTTATCTGACGTTTCAAGCGCATTTCATGATAGTATTTGAATTGTTTACACCGTTTGACACACTTTTGCTTCAATATTAACTTAAACATCATCATAAAATACATTTAAAATGTCAAATAAACTTAACAAAATCTGGTAAAAAGGACTAAATCCACACATTTCTAAAGATGAAGGATTAAATTGGTATCAAGTTTCGAGAAGGGACTAATTCCAAAATTCACTGAAACTTGAGGGACCAAAAACATATTTAACCCTATAATTATTATTTGAAAAAACTATATTATATATGTTGTGCATCAAGTGTCCAATTAAGTTCAAACTGATTTACGAATCTCAATTGACGAAGAATAAATAAAAAACTAGAAACAAATAAAGTTTACTTCTGTATTATGAAGAGTTCATATTTTTTACTGGATTTTTTTGGTATTATTCTTTACTAAATAAAACAAACACACTCATGTTGGTATATTAAAATTCTTTTTAATATATTTTAAAATATCAAAATTAGTGTTTATTCATACATCTTGGGTTAAATATGTTTTTTGTCCCTCAACTTTAAGTTAAAAATTTGAATTAGTCATTCTTCGAAACTTTGGCTCAATTTAATCCTCCAAGTTTATAAATATTTGAATTTAGTCCTTTTAACAAAATTTTGTTAAGTTTATTTAACGTTTTAAACACGTTTTATGATAACATTTGAGTTGTTTACACTGTTTGACACATTTATGCTTCAATGTTTGTTAAGAAACTATCTTGAAACGCGTTTGAAACGTCAAATAAACTTAAAAAAAATTTGATTAAAAAGCCTAAATACAACTATTTGTAAAGTTAGAGGACTAAATTGGTCCAAAATTTCAAGGAAGGACTAATTCCAATTTTAACTAAAAGTTAAAAACCAAGAACATATTTAACCCATACATTTTTAAAGCACAACGTATGGGTAATACCAGAAGACTAGTAAAGAATCAAAACTTGTACTGTGCAAGATAATCATTAAGTTGTAATATAATATAAAGAAAGTGATGTTTTTCTTTTATGAGTAAGGAATATATTTATATATACAAAATAGACTAAGGGTGTCTCAACCCTTGTACATAGTTGTTGTTCCTAACACAGATATAACAATTATATTCAACAAAATTACATTTCCTTTTCCTTGTTACAAAAAACACTAGCTACATATAATACAATGTATCCCTACTTTTCCCAGCTATAATTGTCCCAGTTTTATGAATGAGAGTTGTGCATTCCATGAAAGTGCAGTGCAACCCTTAACAATGTAGTCCTTGTAGAGATCATTTTAATCTAAAATCAGTTTCATGAATTTTAGTAAGATCCAGAGTTACTACATTATGATTTCAATTAAAATAGTGGAGTGTTGTACGCTCAAAGCTCCACCCTATTGTTGGCAATAGCAGAAGACAAGCTTAAAGTTAAAACAAGATTTTGATGATGACAAAGAATTTCAAAGAAAATTGGAAGACAATATGAAGACAAGTGCTTTTGTGTTTCAAGTTATCTTGTAAATATGTTAAAATAACTTAGATAGACTTAGAATCAACAACATACTCTTAAACCTTCTGGACTCTCTTATTTTTGTAAAATTCATTGTGATAATCGATTATCACTTAGGATAATCGATTATCTTAAGCTGTGCTAAAATTTTCAAAGGGTTAAGTATGTTTTTCTTCCTTGAACTTTGACCCAAAATTGGAATTCGTCCCTGTTCAAAACTTCGATACATTTTGGTCCCTAAACTTTAAGAATGAATGAATATAATATTTTTCACTTAATTACGTTAACTTTTTTTGAGGTGTCAAACACATTTCTTAGTAGATATTGAACCGGGAGTGTGTCAAATGGTGTAAACAACTCCAATACTAACATGAAACGTGTTCAACACGTTAAAAAAGTTAACGTAATTAGGTTAAACGGACTATATTCATTCATTTTTAAAGTTTAGGGACTAAAATGTATCGAAGTTTTAGATAGGGACGAATTTCAATTTTGAATCAAAGTTCAAGGACTAAAAACATATTTAACCCATTTTTAAAAACCCATTGGAATAATGGATTATCTCCTTGGATAATCGATTATCTGTTCAAACTTTTGTTTTATAAAACACATTGGAATAATTGATTATCATAAGTGATAATCGATTATCCTTGACAGTTTTAAACTTGGCTTTTCTGCATCTTGACTTAGGTTTCAAATGGCTTTAAATAGAACTAATTTTTTTCATTTGTAAAACTACCTTTTTGAGAGCCAAAGTTCTACTGTTGTGTTTGTAAATAGTTCTTTGAGTGTTCTTGAAAGAGCTTTGAAAAGTCTAGTGTGAGTGGAGCGATAATTTTCCTAAGAGGGGTTTCTGGGAGATTGGGTGTTGTTGTTGTTGCTAGAAAATTGGTCAATTTCTTTGTGTGATTCAGAGAAAGTTTACTTTCATCTCTTGTGTCTTTAAGAGAGGTGTTTTCTTTTCCTTATTCTCTTTAATCTGATTGTACTATGATCTTTATAGTGATTAAGTTAATCTCTTTGTTTAAAGAGATTAACAATTGGACCTTGGATCTTTTGATTTGAACCAGTATAAATATTTGTTTTGAATCTTCTTCCCTATCTCTTTAAGTTATTTGTTGTTGCATTTAAAGGAACTAAGGTTTAATTTAAACGATAAAATTTGGAAAAATTTTAAAAGTATTAATTTTATTAATAAACCAATTCACCCCCTCTTGCTTTTGTCCATTAACAAATTATTCCACTGCTTAATTACAACAATTGGCATCAAAGCTTGCTTTGATAGTTTTTCAAAAAATTTCAAAAATGGTTGGACAAAATCAAACTTTTGTTCAGGGTGCGTCTATCAATAGACCTCCTCTTTTTACTGGTGAAAATGACCCCTTTTGGAAAGTGAAGATGCAAATTTCTTTTGAATCTGTTGATATGGGTATTTGGGATGCTGTGATAAATGGTCTACTTGTTCTTGTTAATGTTGTTGATGATGTGCAAGAACCAAAGCCCTTTTTGCAATGGACCGTGGATGAAAATAGACGGGCTTAATATGATGTTAAAGCTAGAAACATAATTTCATCTGCTTTGACCCTTGATGAATTTTATAGATTTCTATTTGCACCAATGCACGTGAGATGTGGGAAATTTTGCACGTGATGATCTTTATGATGCATTTCAACAATTGCTTGTTAAATCTAGTAAATTAGATACTACTCACAAGAAATTAAAAAATAATTTTAAAGAGTTACAAAATAAATTTGAAACATCTATTGAAGAAGAAAATATTTAAAAAAATAAAATTTGAATTTTAGAAAACAATGAAACTAAAATTGATGAATGTGCTTCTTGTAAAAGTTATATGCTTGATATAAATATTTTAGAAAAATAACTTGAAGATGCGTTAGAAAATAAAAATTCTAAAAAACCTACTTTTAAGAAAAAAATCCAAATAGAAACAAGTATGCTCTTAATTATAATAATAAAAATAATTATAAAAGAACTCACAGAGTATGGGTAGAAAAAGGAACTGCTTACTCTATAAATGCATGTGTTGCTACTTGTTTTTATTATAAGAAAAAGGGTCATACTTCAAATAAGTGCAATATCAAGCATTTTGGTGTTCCAAATAGGAAATATGCTTGGGTGCCTGTTGTTAAGTAAATATTTTATTTCTCTCACCCTAAGGACCCAACCAAGTTGTTGGGGACCTAAAGAAATTGCTTCCCTATTTTGCAAATGAGTTCTAAATCTAGGAAATCAATGTGGTATCTTGATAGTGGTTGTTCAAGGCACATGATTTGAGATAAAAGGAAGTTTAATAACTTTAAAAGAAAGGAACAAGGATTTGTTACTAATGAGTGCATATTTTTGCCCTCATTTAATGTTTAATTATGGGTATTTAATTGAATTTGTCTACTTAAAGATTGATTTAATTAGGATTTCCTATAATTGGATTTATAGAGCATGAGATACAAAAACATGTTAAAAATAGCTTTTTAGTTGTATAAATATTCTTTGGATATTTTGAGGTGTGTTAGTGCAGTTGCAACTAAGTTGAGCTCATGGAGGTGTGGAAATAAATTGCTTAAAGTAGTGGCGGATCATCATGGATGCAGGGAGGGGCCTTGGCGCCCCCAAAAATTTTGAAATTCTTTTTACAATAGATATTTTGATTTTTTTTATTATAAATATTAGGTATTTTGATTTTATTTTGTTATAAATATTAAATTAAATATTTTATTTCTTTTATAAACATAATAATTAATACTAATAAATAATAAAATATAAAATCAAATATAATACAAAATAAAGATTAAAAAGATTTATCAAGATAGTTTCTATGATTTGTTTTCATTATAGATTGTGTTTTTCATAAATTGTTTTCATATTTCATTCTCATTTGTTTTCTTTTGTTTCTGAAAAGAAAAAGATCTATTATTTTTTCTCTTATTTCTCCTTTATTCTCTTCCATCCTCGAGGAAGACAAGAAGAAGGTAGTTCTTTCGTCTCACTTGATAGTGAAATATTAATTAAATAATTTATTTAATGAGCCTCTTTTATATGTCTATGTCTTGAATTTCTTACAAATTGTTCTCATCTTCCATTCTTACCTATTTTCTTTTCTTTCGGAAGAGAAAAAGATAAATTATTTTTGCTTTCATCTCTCAACTGTTCTCTTCCATTCGAAGAAATAAAGAAGAATGTAATTCTCTTTTGCCTCACTTGATAGTGAAATATTAGTTTAATAATTTATTTAATGAGTCTCTTTTATATTAATTTTTTATTTTATCAACATAGAAGAAAAAATGATTGTACTATGTGTTTTTTATAATTGAATTTTAAGTGTGGTTTGATTATCATCGAATTTTCTTTTGGTATTTATGTCTCTCAATTTTTTATTAGATTATGATAAATCATTTTTTAGTATTATTTTTTTTAAAGAAGTATATTGATGAAGAATAAAGGAATAGATTATTTAAATAGGTATATTGATAAATCATTTTTGGTATTTATGTCTTTCAATTTTCTTCGTATAATTCATTTTTTATTGTGTTAGTGACAATAATGAAATGTATAAATTTTGAATGTATTATTTGGGCATCCCCAACAATGTTGGTCAAGATCTGCCACTGGCTTAAAGTTTCATGACACCTTAAAGATAAATCCAAGAATAAGAAATTATCAAAATCACAAAAATCCAAGCCAAGTATTCCATGAAGACGACAAGAAAAGCTTGAAAAAGTGAAGAAGTTTGGCTAAGCCAAGAAGAGAACAACAAAAAATTGGACCTTGCGATTTTCTTTATCTTTATGATAGAAGATAATTTGGGAAAAATATATCTTAGACATTTTATTTGATATTTTTAAATAATTATCTTATTTAATTATATCATAAAATATTAAAAGATATTAACTACCAAATCTTTTTAAATATGACAAGATCTTCTTGAATCTTTTTAGATCCACAACAAACAAATATATCTTGAAGATATTGGATTATTTAGAAGATAATTTGAGGAGGTTGCAAATGGTTGATTTGGAAAATTAATACAAATATTAATTGGTGATAATTTATCATATATCTTTAATTTATTTATTTAATTATATTAGATATTCATATTATCAACCAACTATATTTTTCAAATAGTCTATATCTCTCCAAAATATTTTTAAATATTTATCTGTGGTGTTACCTTCAAGATAAGAGACGTGTTATTTGTGGAAGGATTAAAGCACAATCTTCTCAGTATAAGTCAACTATGTGATAAAGGACTCAAAGTCATCTTTGAGAGTGACTACTACACCATTCATCAAAAGGACTCTAAGGAAGTCGCCTTAAAAGGGATGAGACAATAATATTTACTTGATAGATCTTGGTAATACATCATCCAGTAATATAACTTGTTTAGTTGCTAAAGAAGAAAATCCATGGTTGTTGTAAGACCCGTAGAATTTAATTAATTAAATAAATAATTAATTAATAAATATGGGAGGAGAAATAATTATGACATTTAATTATGGTTGGTGTGATGTGGAAAAGTGCTAGCTTATATGGTTGAGAGCACTTTGATTGTGTGAGAGGACTTGGGTTCGAGTCCTATGTATGCCTTTTGTGTTGTTATTCGTTGTTATTTTTAATATGTGATAATCATGTGGTGAAATAGTATGACAGTGGAATTATGATTGTTTGCATGAAATATAAATTGGCATGATGGCTTGATATTGATTTGGGGAATTGCAGGGTTATGAGTTCAAGTCTTGGAGAACTTACATTAAGCTTTATTTTTGGTGTTTTGGATTTGGGTTGAATATGAAAGGGTTGGAAAGAAACCCTAGTGGTATGGCAGCTGAGAGGTGGCTGGAAAGCATTGGCATAATAAACTCCATTCAATAAGTAATTTTCGTTTTAAAGCATTGGCATAGTTTTTAGGGCACCTTTAAAAGGCTATAGTGAGGTAGAGAGAAGGGTATGGCAATCTGGAAATTTGACTTACAGAGAGAGCACGAAAATTCTGGAATTTGGTGAGGTTTGGGAGAGATAGAGAGGCTGAAAAGAGAGGAACCAATGAGGGCTAGTGTGCGAAGGGAACTATCCAAAGTTTCAAGGGTTAAAGCTTAAAAGGAGAACCAGGTTAGGGGAGTTTACCGCGTTTATATTGTTGCTTGGTGTGAATAGTGTGAAAATAATATTTCAGTTATGCATGCACTGTGTTCGTTCTGAGTTTCTGTTGAGTTCTGGAAATTTTCCAGAAACCGCCTGGCGGGCTATACATAGCCGCCAGGCGGCTCATCCATTTCTGTGTATTTTGCTGTGTTTCTAGGTGCAGCGCCTGGCGGTGAATCCCTGTACCGCCAGGCGACTCATAGATTGGGCTATTCTGGGTGTTTTTGGATGAACCGCCTGGCAGGATTGGTTGTGATCGCTAGGCGGCGCGGGTTGAATACTCGTTTTAAGTTTGTCCTGAGTGTTTGGCGTGAATTGTTCGGAGGGAAATCAAGGGGTGGGTTTTATGAGTTGATCTGGTGTAGAAATGTTTTGATTTCGAGTGTAATTGACATGGAAATTCAATGGAACAGTGACCAAGTGGTTAGGGTTGAACAATTGGAGTTTGATGTCGTGAGAATAGTCAGTGATTGGAATGCTTTGGATAATTTTAATGGATGTGGGTGTAGGCTGCGAGGAACATAATACATAAGGGAGATTGCGCGAGAAATGATGGATATTAATTTGGAATGAAAAGCAGGGGAGAGTTGGGACTGTGCAGGTGTGGGAATTCTGGAAATTTTACCCGAAGTCTGATGCACCGCATGGTGGCACGGGACTAGCCGCCAGGCGCCAGTACAGTGACGTGGATACTAGTGGTTATTCTGGTCTAGGAGTGTGTTTTAGGATAATTGGTGTTTGGTCCCTTAGTAAATCAAATTCTAGTGTATCTGTGAGGGGATAGAGTATAGAGATTCCACTACGGTAATGATATTTTCCCTCTTACTTTATAAACGAACTTGGGGTGTATAAATTGGTTGACAGAATGGTAATTAGAAGCTTGGGAAGTATGTTAGATCACGAGATATTCTAGTACTGTCAGAACCTTAATAACATGCGTGTCAGTATGGATTTTGGGTAAACATGAATGACACCCAACCATGGGTGAGTTCCTTGGCGTATAATTATTTTATGGGGAGTTGTTGTAGAGAGGGAAAGTGGTAAATGTTCATATAAGTAAACAGTACCATACACTGAGCTAGGAGTATAATGGATTGAGGATGGGTGCGAGTGCAAGATGCAAAGAGAATTTGACCAAAACCAGTACTGCATAAGTACTGATATGGCGCCTGGCGACAGAGTTAGGTCCGCCAGGCGGTAGAGAGGCAACAGTGGGGTTCTGGTGCAGGAGGCGCCTGGCGGTAGGGGGGTTCCGCCAGGCGATGGCGACGAAAAATCGTGGTCTTTGGAACAGCATTCGCCTGGCGGTGGGAACGGTCCCGCCAGGCGGTAGTGGCAGACTTTAAGATTCATGAGGCGCTTGGCGCCTGGCGGTACGTGTCCCCCGCCAGGCGAGTTGTATTGCTGCAGCTTTGAGTTTCGATTATGAATTTGTGATCTATAGTGCGTCTAGTGATGCTTTAAGGGTGAGATTGCTGGTGTTCCTTGAGTTGTGGCTCGGAACGCATCCCATGAGTTGTGGCTCGGGATGGGGGTTAAGCACGTGGTATTCCTTGCGCTGTGGCTCGGAATAACATCTCTTGAGTTGTGGCTCGGGATGGCGGATGAACACGAGGAACCCTTGAGTTGTGGCTCGGGTTGGCGAGTGTTGCCGGTGTGAGTGTGCTGGTTGTGGACAGTACGGATGGGTCCAGATAGATTGCCCTCCTCAGTTGTTGGCTGATGAGTTTGGTAGTCTTGGGACGATACAGACTATGTTTGTATATGAGAACTCTACCTGGCGTTGTGGTGTATGATCCGTAGCATGTTTTCCCGCACGTGCTCTATCGGTTGTGGCCGATAGGTATGACAGCAAGTCACTTTGAAGTAATCCTTAGACGTTGTAGAACACGACTAATCTAATTCGGGGTCTGATGGTAGGAATTAAAGAATGAGGTAATGTGAGATGTTTAGGTCGTGTACAATCTCATGTGTTTATATGCTTATATTTCTGGAACTTTATATATGTGATTTAATTGTTAAGCTCACCCTATCTGCGTATGTGTGGCGATGATCGTGTACGCGGTACACGGGAGCAAATGTTGTTGATGCAGGTGGAGCCGGTGAGGCTTAGTATCGGAGCGAGGGGAAAGCTTGGGAGTTTTATATATTTTGTATTATGTCGAATTGAACTATTTTGTAAACTCCTTGGAGAGATTTTATTGTGCGGTTTCAGTTTTATTAACTATGGATTTTGCTTTTATCCTTGGAGGTTAATAAACTTTAAATTTTCCCGCGTTTTGGGAAAATGAGGTATTATTAAATGCGCGTTGTTTTAATTTATTTCTTTTATTTAATTATAAATCCGTAATATCCTGACGGGATGTTACAGTTGTGGCATAAACGAGCTGCTGATATTCATATGCAGCATCTAAACAAGTTAATCTCTAAGAAGTTAGTAACTGGTTTGCCAAAAAGAAAGTTTGAAACAGATAAATTATGTGTTGCATGTCAAAAAGGAAAACAAGTAAAATCATCATTTCATTCAAAAAATGTTATTTCTACTTCAAAGCCATTAGAACTTTTGCATATGGATTTGTTTGGTCCTTCTAGGCTAAAAAGCTTTGGGAGGGGGGGAATTATTATGCTTTTGTTATTGTTGATGATTACCCAAGATTTACTTGGACTTTCTTTCTCACATTAGAAAGTGAAGCTTTTAAAGCCTTTAAAAAAATTTGCAAAAATGATTCAAAATGAGAAAGATTTGAAAATTAAAGTTGTGAGAAGTGGTCATGGAGAGGAATTTCAAAATGAATTGTTGGAAAAGTTTTGTGAAGAAAATGACATTATGCATAATGTAAAACCCTAGAAATTATATTAATAATAATTAATAAATTACAAATAATGATGGGTTAGAAGTACTCCTAAGAGAATTTCTTAGTAAGCCATATACTAACTCAAGTGGTTAAGAGTACTTAGTCATGTTGAAAGGACTTGGGTTTGAATCTTGTGTGTGTCATTAATGTAATAATTTAATTGTGTGTTATTTTACAAATATATTGTGAATACAGAAGCACGACCTAACATGGTATGTATGTATGAATTGACATGAATCATATGATAGCTTGGTGGTTGTGCATATGCTTGATGGGTGGAAGGACGTTAGTTCAAACCTTGGGTAGCATGAGTAGATTTTTTTTTTTGTGTTTTAATATTTTTGCTTGGTGGTGAAATAACCTAGAAACTTTAGAAATTCTTTGGGAAAACATAGGGGTGGAAGGGAGGCAGTTGTGGTGCTGTATAAACACCAATTAATGGCCACTAACCATTTATTTTTCCTTAATTTCGTCTTATTAATTTGTTTTATTTATTTTTGGGTTGAAAATTGTGAGAGGGAAGAGAGTGGGTGAGAAAGCAAAGAGTCCTAGAATGCGAGAGCAAGGAAAGGCATAGAGAACTAAAAAAACTAGGGCATAGGGAGCGAAAGTGAGTGTTGGAAGGGAGTTTGGAGTGGAGTCTTTGGGGAGTGGAGAAAGCTGTCTTTATGTGTTTTCCTTATCAATTAATTTGTTTTGGATGATACAACGATTTAGGTGCTTGAACTCTATTCCGTTATGCGTTGTTTTCGCGAATTATAGGTTTTTGTCCAGAAATCGCCTTGTGGCTATGAAGGCCCGCTAGGCGGCGTAACATATTTTGTGCATGTTTTTCTAGGTTCAGTGATGAGCCGCCTGGCTGCCATGAAGGAACTCCAGGCAACGTGACTTGGAACAATGCGTTTTAGCTTGCTTTTGGTGTTTCGTGATGTGCTTGGATGTTACTACAAGAAATTCATTGATTACCGACAGATATGTTCTGACGGATAACTATCCGTCGGTAAAGTTTACTTTCCGACGGATGTACCGACGATATTGATGATTTATTTACCGACGGCGTGTTCATATTTACCGACGGAGAAGATCCTTCGGTAAATTCTCGGCCAAATGAAAATAAGATTTCACTTTCCCCTCCACCATTTTCAGTTTAACCCCTTCCCCCAAAATTTCCAAAACCCAGTGCCTTTTTGCAAATCGCCGTAACCACCGCGTGTGCCACTCCACCGTGATTCTTCCGTTCATGCCCTGACGCGCGTTCTCTAGCACAATCTGCCGCTACCTCATCTGCTTCGTCCATTCTCCGGCGCGAGCCTCCTATAGCGTAGTGTGTGTGGGTCTTGGACGACGACGCGTTCTTCGGCAACGTCAATGTAGTGGTAAGTGTCAACTACCATGATGTTTGTTTGAATTTTTTATCCCACAACTTCTTCTCACTATCGTTGATTCTGAAATTGGTAAGGGGAGATGATGTCCGGTTGAGTTTAGTAGTGGCGGGCAGGCGTGAAATTCATTGATATTGTGGGTTGTTTGCAAGAGACGTGAGACACTAGGTTTGATCAATTTTCCCTTTCTGATTTCACTGCATTTCCGAATTGATTGCTTTGTTGGATCCGAATTTGATTGGTTGGTTTTGTTTTGGATTCCATTAAGTTATTAAGTTGATTGATTCATTGTGTGAATGTGTTCATGTCTCATACAAGCATGTCTCGATTGGTTGTGTTTCCCAATTCAGTGGTCATTGCTAGGTGTGTGCCATTTTTCCATTTCATTGTCTCGATCCCTTATTGAGTGATGTGTTCTGTTTTTTGTTTAATTGAGTTGGTTGATTAGGGATTTGGTGTAGTTTTGAACCAATTCATTGATCAAATTGTGCATCAAGTTTAATTATGTTCTTATTTCTAAAACTTTGAAATTGGGCATCCTTAACAGCCACAGGGATGGGTGATAAACTGTGAAATTGGGCATCCTTTACAGCCACAACCACAACCATTGAATCAATCTCAACTTTCATACAAAAAAGCCACAAATTTAATTTTTTATAAGTTAAGTCTTATGAGAATAGTTTAGAATCATTTTTCAGCTCCCATATAATAATCTCATTCTAAAAATATGAACTACATAGGGTATGATTAACAAAAATATGAATTGCATTAAAGGTAGTGAATAGAGTTTCAAAGCTGCCAAGAATTTGAATAGTATGAGCCTATATCAATTAGGTTATGAGACCTCAATCCTAAAAAGGGAGAGAGAAACCCCCTGAGAAAGAAACTTAAATTGGAATTGTTTTGAAATCTGAAAAAATAGTGTGTTTTCACTTAGTTCATATTGTCTTAGCTCATTTTGACCATTTCTAGTTCATTTTTTTGGGTTTTTACTAGGCAAATTCGAATTAGGTTGTTAATTCCGAGTTCTCATCTATTCTCAACCTTTCTTTTGATAATTGGAAGTTGTCCAAGTAGTTCTATAAAAGTTATGTGCAGTAGTTTATTTAATTTCTAATTTTTTGGAGTTTTAGCATAGTTTAGTGGTAGTTTTAGGTCTTAGGTAGCCAGATTTTGAGTTGTAGTAAGTTTTAGCAGTGTGAGTTGTTTTCTATTCATATTTTGCCATTAGAAACATGTTAGGATAAGATTAAACTTCCACAGGTTAGCTTAGTACATGTATACACAAAAGGGTCAATTTTGTAGACTAGTCTTGGTTTTAGGTAGTGATTTTTGGTAAATCATTTAGGAGATAGTTTGTGACTTAGGATTAAGTTTTCTTAAGTCATTTTAACCTTGTCTAGGTAGTTTAGTGGTAGTTCTACCCGTGCTTTAGCATAAACTTAGTTTTAACCTATCTTTAGGGTGTTTTTAGAGGTTTTAGGTAGTGAAATTTTGAGTTTTAGGTAGGATTTCAGTTTTGAGTTGTTCCTTAGGATCCTTGAGTCGTTTTAACTTTGTTGAGTAGGTCCTTGGTGCTGTTTTGACCAATTTTATTGTACTGCTTGTTTCATGCATATGTTTTATGTGGAATTGTTAAAGTTTGGGTCTCCAAACATCAATTTTCGTGCAGCATGTTATTGCAGACTTTTACATTACTTTTCATCATTCATATACCAATTACAATGTGTTTGTTCCATTGCTTCATATTTCCTTTGCTGAATTGGGATGTCTTAGCTCATTTTGACCATTTCTAGTTCATTTTTTGGGTTTTTAGTAGGCAAATTCGAATTAGGTTTTTAATTCTAAGTTCTCATCTATTCTCAACCTTTCTTTTGATAATTGGAAGTTGTCCAAGCAGTTCTATAAAAGTTATGTGTAGTAGTTTATTTAATTTCTAATTTTTTGGAGTTTTAGCATAGTTTAGTGTTAGTTTTAGGTCTTAGGTAGCTAGATTTTGAGCTGTAGTAAGTTTTAGCAGTGTGAGCTGTTTTCTATTCATATTTTTCCATTAGAAACATGTTAGGATAGTTAGATTAAACTTCCATAGGTTAGCTTAGTACATGCATACACAAAAGGGTCAATTTTGTAGACTAGTCTTGGTTTTAGGTAGTGATTTTTGGTAAATCATTTAGGAGATAGTTTGTGACTTAGGATTAAGTTTTCTTAAGTCATTTTAACCTTGTCTAGGTAGTTTAGTGGTAGTTCTACCCGTGCTTTAGCATAAACTTAGTTTTAGCCTATCTTTAAGGTGTTTTTAGAGGTTTTAAGTAGTGAAATTTTGAGTTTTAGGTAGGATTTCAGTTTTGAGTTGTTCCTTAGGATCCGTGAGTCATTTTAACTTTGTTGAGTAGGTCCTTGGTCTTGTTTATACCAGTTTCGCATAATAGATTTCAGATTAGAGGAAAAAGGCGAAAAGTCAATTCTTGGTCAACTTTTCAACTTTTCATCCAAGTTACTGCATTCTTTCTTTGTTTTTGTTAGTTTTTTTGTCCTTGGTTTACTTTTTCTGCATAAAAATAGGCCACACAACTTAGTCACACTAATTGAATGAAAAAATAATGAAGTTAGGTATTTAACTAGACTAGAGATTCATAAACTAACCATACAAGTTAGTCTCCACCTCAGTTTTCGTTTTCCTTGATATTGCTCACTTTTAGCTTAGTTTTAATCTTTCATATACTAAATACATTGTTTTTGCATTATTCCTCAACATTTCCTTTGTTGATTGTATAGTCTTAAGCTCATTTTGACCAATTTCTAGTTGATTTTTGTGTTTTCTGTAGGCAGATTTGAATTTCCCTCCAAATTGTATAACAGATTCAATCAACCATTGCTTATGCTTCTTTATTTCAGATTGTTTTGATATATTCATTTGCATGAAGGCTAATATTTATTTATGCACTATGATAGGGGAGGAAAGGGTGAGGGTGGATCTGGAGGTAAATTACAGTAGCAAGGAAGGATTTCCCTAAAAGGTTGCCTAGTACCTTTTGTGAGGTATAATTTCTTTCCACCTAATGTGATTATTGCTAAGTATTATCATGCTGCTAATTTAAGTAGTCAATGAACTGTATTAATGTAGTTAATGAAAGGTTAAAATACCTTTTTGGTCCCAATTTTCGTCAATTTTGTTCAATTGGGTCCTTTTATGCTAACACCGTTTAAATCATTAACGGCCATGAACAGTGACTGCCACGTGTCACTTCATGGTTTTTTTGAATTTTTTTTAATTTTTTTTGAATTTTTTTTAATTTTTTTTAAATGTACACTTGTCAACCCAAGAGCGTGCCACGTGTCACGTCGTGGTTTTTTTGCATTTTTTATTTTATTTTTTTTGAATTTTTTTGAATTTTTTTTAAATGTCCACGTGTCAACCCAGTAGTGCACCACATACCAAAGTCAATATTCTTTATTCAATTTGGTCCCTATATTTGTTATTTTTGTTCAATTAAGTCCTAATTTTTATTAACATTAACCAATTTGGTCCATATTGAATATGTGACCAAATTTAATTTTTATATCAAAGTTATTATGATGTGAATTTTAATATATTATATAAAAATATTTAATAAAAAATGTGAATTTTAATATAAAATTTAAATTTGGTTTTAATTTGGAGAGGGACCAAATTGGTTAATGTTAACAAAAATTGGGACCTAATTGAACAAAAATAACAAATATAGGGACCAAATTGAATTTAGAACATTGACTTTGACACGTGGCACGTTACTGGGTTGACACGTGAACATTTTAAAAAAATTTAAAAAAATTTAAAAAAAATTTAAAAAAAAAATTCAAAAAAAATTCAAAAAAAACCACGAAGTGACATGTGGCACGCTCTTGGGTTGACACGTGTACATTTTAAAAAAAATTTAAAAAATTTAAAAAATTTTTAAAAAAAATTCAAAAAAAATTCAAAAAAACCACGAAGTGACACGTGGCAGTCACTATTCATGACCGTTAATGATTTAAACGGTGTTAGCAAAAAAGGACCCAATTGAACAAAATTGACGAAAATTGGGACCTATTTGAACACAAAACCAAAATTATGACTTATTTGAAAAAACTTGGCGAAAATTGGGACCAAAAAGGTATTTTAACCTTAATGAAAATGTAAAGTAAGAAAATTTTAGCTAAAATGGTCTGCATAGTCATAGGACTTGCATTCCAATTAGGACATTGTAGTTGTGTTAGTATTTGGATATCTTACTTAATTAGTAAGATATATCCCGACAATGTCATGATCTTAAGCCATACATGGGGACATGCATGTCTCCACTTTATTTCAATTCTCCCCATTGCATTCTAATTTAAACCATTTATTGTGATATAGAACATGGGCGAACCTGCTTTGAATCGTGCATGGATGTATGATCGTTGTTATAGTGGTAGAAGGGGATTGAAGGAGTCTTTTGTCTTAGGCGTTGAAGAGTTTGTTCGAGTAGCAAGACAATCTAGATATTTTGAACTTGAAGGTGGGATTAGATGCCCATGCATTAAGTGTGACTGTACAAGGATTTTGACATATGAGATTGTAAAAGTTCACCTTTATAAAAAAGGGTTCATACCAAATTACTGGATTTGGACATTACATGGTGAAGATATGCCAGTTGATTTAATTGAAGGTGATAATTTTGTCCCTAGAGATGGTGTACATACTGCTGAAATGGAGCAATTGTGTGACATGGAAGAGATGGTCAATAACGCTTTGTGTCAATTTCAATCAAACCAATAACCCAACGACACTAACTTAGAAGAGCGTCCTAATGAATCGACACAAAGGTTTTATAATTTGTTGGCGGAGGCAAATCAACCTTTATTTGAAGGGGCAAAAGACTCTAAATTGTTAGTATGTGTTAGACTTCTATCTTATAAGTCTAATTGGAATATTCCCAACCAATGCTTAGAGGCTTTCACCAAACTTTTGTTAGATCTCACACCACCAAATATGAGCTTGCCAAAGAGTTATTATGATGCTAAGAGGTTAGTATCAAAGTTGGGATTAGAGGCTAAGAAGATTGATTGTTGTGTGAGTGGTTGTATGCTCTTTTATGACAATGATAGTGGAAAAAAAGATGCAGCATTGCTTGAATGTAAATTTTGTCACAAACCAAGATATCATCCACTTCATCACGGATCAAGGCGCAAAAAACCAATTCTAGTTAAGTCAATGTTCTATTTGCCTATAATCCCAAGATTACAAAGAATGTTTGCTTCTATGCAAACCGCACCACATATGACTTGGCATCATGAAAACCAAAGCCAAGGAATGTTACGCCACCCATCTGATGGTGAAGCCTGGAAGCACTTTGATCGTAAACATCCTACCTTTGCGTCTGATCCACGCAATGTGCGACTTGGTCTATGTTCAGATGGATTTAACCCTTACATTCAGGCTGCATCTTCACTATATTCTTGTTGACCCGTGATTGTTACTTCATACAATCTTCCTCCAGAAATGTGCATGTCAAAACCTTATATGTTTTTGAGTTGTCTTATACCAGGGCCATCCAATCCAAAGGCCTCTATTGATGTTTACTTGGAGCCTTTAATTGATGATTTGAAGAAGTTGTGGGTTGGTATCTTGACCTATGATGTTTCAAGGAAACAAAATTTTATGATGAGGGCATGTTTGATGTGGACTATTAATGACTTCCCTGCTTATGGGATGTTATCTGGTTGGGGCACACATGGTAGATTAGCTTGTCCGCATTGCATGGAGCACAATAAGTCATTCACCTTAAATTATGGTCGCAAAAGTTGTTGGTTTGACTCACATCGTAGGTTCTTACCTAATGACCATCACTTTAGGAGAAATATTAAAGTCTTTTGAAAAGGGCAAGTTGAAACAGATGGGCCACCTCCTAGGTTGACACCATTACAAGTTTGAAGAAGAGTGAAACATTTTCCAAAAGTCACTGAAAACAGTGTAACACGGATAAATGGATATGGAGAATGGCATAATTGGACAAAAAGAAGCATTTTTTGGGATCTTCCATATTGGAAAGATAATTTGTTAAGGCATAATCTTGATGTAATGCATATTGAAAAAAATTTCTTTGAGAACATATTCAATACTGTTATGAATGTGACGGGAAAGACAAAGGACAATGAGAAGGCAAGAAGGGATTTAGGATTGTATTGCAAGCGAAAAGACTTGGAGTTAAAGGTTCAAGGTAATGGGAAAATATTAAAGCCTAAAGCGAATTACACCTTAACTCCAGATGAAGCTAAATCAATTTGTCGGTGGATAAAGGAACTTAAGATGCCAAATGGTTATAGTTCCAACTTGGCTAGGTGTGCTGATGTTGAAAAGGGAAGAATCCATGGAATGAAAAGTCATGATTGCCATGTATTCATGGAGTCATTACTTCCTATTGCATTTAGTGCTTTGCCCATTCATGTTTTAAATCCTCTTACTGAAATTAGCCATTTTTTCAAAGATTTGTGCTCTGCAACATTAAAAGAGGAATGCCTAAGAAGAATGGAGGAAAATATTCCAATTATTCTCTGCAAATTAGAGAGAATATTCCCTCCTGGATTATTTGATTCCATGGAACATCTTCCTATTCATCTCCCCCACGAAGCATTGTTGGGTGGACCAGTGCAATACAGATGGATGTATCAATTTGAAAGGTACTAAAGGACCTCCCTATTCATATTTATAATTAATTTTCGACCAATTTTTTTCATCATGATGTATTTTTTTATTTGTATAGATTAATGGGTGATTCAAAACGATCAATAAAAAATAAAGCAAGAGTTGAAGGTTCTATTTGTGCATCTTATTTACACCGTGAGATAACATACTTTTGTTCTCATTACTTCAACAACTTCATGTTGTCACCACGCAATTGGAGGAATGAAGTTGAATGTCAAAGAGATGTGTCAACATGGTATGTTTTTCAGCAAAAAGGTCGACATGCAGGGAGAGAATCAATTCATTGGTTAACTAATGCAGAGTTCAAATCTGCTCATGTTCATGTGTTAATCAATTGCACTGAAGTCAAACCATATCTTGAGTAAGTTATATCCTCCTTTGTGAACAACTCATTCCTCATGTGTTAATCAATCGATTCATGTGTTAACTGATAGCATTGGAATTTATTTTCACCAGCTCATTCCTTATGTGCTTGCAAATACCTGAGAGTAGTGCTTCTGCTCGTATTCATTCAGAGTTTCCTGAATGGTTCCAATATCAAGTATGTATTGTACCATTAATTATGAAACAAATGGATTTTAATGTATCATAATTCTACATCTATCTTTCTATATTTGTAGGTTTATAACGAGCCATTAAGTGTTAGAAACCAAGACCTAAGGGATTTGTCAAATTGGCCAATGAAATGTGTCAAAGAATGGCACACGTACTTCGTGAATGGGTACAAGTTCCATACTAACGCATGAAGCAAAGGGAAAAAGACTATAAATAGTGGTGTTCATGTGAAGGGCCTTACCGAAGGAGGTGAAGATGATTTTTATGGGATCATTCATAGAATATATGAACTAGAGTACAATACTTCTAATAAATCGAAGAAAGTTGTACTTTTTTTGTGTGAATGGTTTGATCCCTCAAGGAAAGGTACAAGAGTGGATCCTAAATATAACATTGTGGACATTCACATGACTTCAAGGTACCAACCATTTGATCCATTTATTTTGGCATACAATGTTAGACAAGTATATTATGTAGAATATCCACCGTCTCGAAAAGACAACCGTGGTTGGTGTGTTGCAATTAAAACAAAGCCGAGAGGTCGCATTGAATCAAATGAGGTGGAAGACGATGTCCCTTACCAAGTTGATGAAATGTCACATGTCAACGAAGTAATTGAAGTAGAACGTGTATCTGGATTTCATCACATAAAAGGTCATGATGAAGAGTTGG
Organism: Vigna unguiculata; assembly: GCF_037176805.1. Lineage (NCBI taxonomy): Eukaryota > Viridiplantae > Streptophyta > Magnoliopsida > Fabales > Fabaceae > Vigna > Vigna unguiculata. The sequence goes on from NC_140797.1 coordinate 5,097,292, forward strand.
AACAAGAGGAGGAGGAAGATGAGGAAGAAGAAGAAGAAGAAGAAGAAGAAGAAGAGGAAGATCTAGATGAAGAAGAAGAAGATGAAACTGAAAAAGAAGTGGATGAAGAGGAGGACGACGATGAGGATTTAATATACTTATAATGTTTTATATGTTTAAATTGTGTTATAGAGGAGAGTTCAGTGGGCACCAGAGCATGAAATTGCCATTAAGAGAAATTTCAACAGCAGAGCTTCTCATTGTCTATCTGAGATGTTTAGAGATGCTAGAATGGCTAGAGAAAGGCCAGAATGGATTCCTAATGATGTGTGGACAAGGCTGCTAGAACATTGGAATTCTCCAAGTTATCGGAGCAAATGTATTGCAGCTAAGAAGAATAGGGCTTCTGAAACAGGTGGAACCCTACACACAAGTGGATCCATTCCCACTTACGAGCATGCCCTTCGTATGGTAAACACATTAACTGTTTGTATTTGTCACATTTGAACTACATTTTTAAAGTTTAAAATCAAATCAAATCTAACTCTATAACATTTTGTTGCAGGCACGTGAGTTGGGACGCCATGTGTTTCTTGATGAAGTCTTTCAGCAGACACATATCCGGAAGGGTACTGGCGAGTATGTGGATGAGAGGTCTAGGAAGAAAAATGTAAGTCTCTTTTACTGTTCAGTATTATTTACTCTTAAATGTATCCCACCACAGAATAATAAGTGTTCATTGTTTACTTACAGGAAGAATTTCAGACTAGGCTTTCTCAAGTCAGATCTGAGGTTTCCTCATGTGCTGATGGAACACAAGAGCAATCCTCTGTTGATCCTACACAGGATGATTCTATCAGGACTAGGTGCTGGATTGAGACAGTAGGAGGGAAAAAGAAAGGAAGACTTTATGGGGCTGGTCAACTTGTTTCAAAATATGTTGGTCCAAATGAAAGTCTGAACCAACTACCACCTTCTTCCTCTTCTAATATTGAGGACCTCACTAATATTAGGCAACAACTTTCATGCAGCCTGGAGGAAAATGAGCAATTGAGGTTTGAGTTTCGATCCTTTCAATCCCTAGTTCTGCAATATCTCCCTCATGATGCTCAGGCTCGTCTTCAGCAGCCACAGCCACAACCACAGCCACAACAACCAAACCCTACTCAACAAAAATCTGAAATCCTTCCACCTCATCCTCAGCAACAAAATAATTAGGAGGACGATAATGTAAATGAAGAATCTTCTCCTGATTATGAAGATTATTAGTTTTTCTTGTTCTTAAGACAAACTTTCTTCAGCATGTACTTAATAAACCTGTCTATTATTATTCCTTCTTGGTACTGATTGTGCTTATTTAAACATTCCTGTGCTACAGACCAATTTTCTCTGTTTTATAAACAATTTAGTGTGTCATCTGATATATATATATATATAGTTATATTGTGATGGAGTTTGATAATCATATAATATTTGATAAAATGGAATGCTGGAATGTTGGACTGTTGGACTGTTGGATTTATCTGTGTTGGAATTTTCTATATGCAGGTATTGTGGAATATCTAAAAAATAAATAAACCCAGACACATTTTTAAGTCTTACCGACGGATTACCGACGACCTTATCCGTCAATAAATCCATTCGTGAAGTCCACGCCATTACCGACGGATAAGGCCGTCAGTAATTTTCGACGGATGTTTCCCTCGGTAATTACCAACGGATATATCTGTCGGTAACAGTGTGGACTTCACGAATGGATTTACCGATGGATAGGGCCGTCGGTAATTTTCGACGGCATAATTCGTCAGTAATAATCGGCAGTTTTAGCGACGGATGTTTCCGTCGGTAATTACCAGCGGACTTGAACAATCCGTTGGTAAATGATTACCGACGCGCGGTTTACCGACAGATTTGTTGTTGTCGGAAGTCCATCGGTAAAATGTTTTTACCGACAGATTATGCACATTTCCGATGGATTCTGACAGTCGGTAATTAGCGTTTTTCTGGTAGTGGTTCTACAGATAATGAAGTCTTTTTTATTATGTGTTTGGGTATAATTGACTGAGAGTAATTGCTTTTATGATAATTTGGTGAATTAGGGGAAATTGTATGCATATAATGGTTTAATGGGGTTTTGGGGATAAATTCGATTTATGATCTATCGAACTTGGAAATTGATTATTTTGAAAGATTGGTGGGATTAATTGAATTAGGATGCATATTGGATATGTGATTGCTTGTGGGTTAATTGCAACTGGAATGTAGACTTGCGTTTAGGGAGATTAAGGTTTTCCAACAGGTACAAGGAAATATGGAAATTCCATAATCCTAATGTACCGCCTGGCGGTACCTATGAGCCGCCAAGCGATGAAGGGTGGCCAACACTCTGATTTGGGTTGGCTTAGTGGAAAAATGATATTGGGGGTCATTGATGATGGTTCTGACTCTAGAATTTGCATGGTTGTGCGATGTATAGGTGTTCAATTAGAGGTATTGATGCATGAGTTAGAGTTATGTAATTAATATGGAACTTGTATTGGTTGAGTCATTGAAGGGAAAAGAGTAGAATGAACACTGTTGATATTAATAAACTGATTGTATGTCTTAAAAGTCTAGAAGTGGAAAATTGTGAGTCTAAGTCCCACATTGGCTAGAAATGAGAAAGTTGAGTAGTATATAAGGATAAAGACCCATAAACCTATTGTCTTAAGGTTTTGGGTTGAGAGTGGTCTCAATACCTTATGTGGTAGGGCTTAGGTCTCATTGGTGTTGTGTCTCCCCAGTGAAAACCCCCTCTGTAAACCTAACAAAACACCATCTATGTTGATAACATGTAAGGACCCAACTACAAAGTGGGTACCTAGATGTATTCTACTTATTTTTGTAGGGTTTATTAAAAGCCTAATGATTAATGTGATATTCCTTTTGGGCCATATAAGTAAAGATAAGTTTGAATCATTCACTATTTCAATAATGATGTGTGTAAAACAACTTTTGACACTTTTTGATGATGTTTCTTAGGACATAAAAATTAATCTTTTACTACCAAAAGTGGTTCTACAAATACAAATTGTATTGTTGCATCTATGTTGCTATTCTTCAACATTTTAATGAATTAGGCATACTTGATTTTGTATTTACAACATAAAATCTGCATCAGATTTTACCATTCTGCATAAAATAGTCGACTTACTAATGAACTAGCACCTAAATACTGCATCAGATTTTGTCAACACTGCATCAGACTTTGCCATTCTGGATTAAATAGTCGAAGTTCTAATCAACTATCCTGCATCAGATGCATAAGATTTTCCCACTCTGCATAAAATAATTGAATTTCTAATTAACTAGCCATGCATTTTTCTATGCTTCTATGTCAAAATTTGAACCTATTCGACTAGATTAAGAACCTAGTTAACTATGTGTGCAACAAACTTGGTTTGGTAGATTTTTTATAACTTTCAAAGTAAGTTTAAAAGCCATAAAGAACACTACCAAATCCCTAAATAAGATCAGAACCCCCAATCCCCATTCCCTAATTGTTTTCAAAATTTCCAATCTCTTTAAAACCCTAGTCTTGAGAAGTTGTAGTAAGTTACCTATATCCCTTTTCATTGTGCCATTTGAATTGTGTTGTTTTTATTCATCCTTCCCGCAACCTTCATATGCTTCTGAGGAAGAAGAAGAGAAATTTGTTGCTGCCATTGTTGATGATGAGGAAAGATCTCCACAAGTTGAAATGTCCGATTAATGGGTTGCAATCTGACTATCTTTCTCCTTTTGCTTTCATTTTTGGCTTAATTTGGTTTTAATTTATACAATGCCTAATCTAATTTGATAGCTGATGTATGGTATATCTTTTTGCTTATCTGTTGTATGTGTTGCACATTTATTTTATGCTCTTTTTGCGCTACTGTATGTGTTGTTTGCTACTTCTTTGTATGATCCACATTTGTGAAATGTGTACTGAATATTGCTTCTTTTATTCCCTTATTTTGCTAATGAACAAAAAGGGGGAGAAGTGTGTATGTGTAGGGCTGGGCAAAAATAACTTAATTGTATTGTACTTAAGTTAATTGTACTATTTTAAACTAAAAATAACTGAACTATTATTAGTAAAATTAAACTATACTACTTTTAAGATAAAGTTTAAAATACTGTACTGGAAACAGTTAACTGTTTATACCAGTACAGTTAACTGTAGGTTTCATTTCTCTTGGAATCTCATTCAATTCGTTGCCTTGAATCACATTGGGTCCACAAGCAGAGTGACACACATTGATTTGATCACCATCGAGACTCAACCACCACCACCGAGACAGATCTTGCCTTACCGTCGTCGAAGGTCGCCGTTGAAGGTTGTGTCGCCGCCGTCGAAGGTTGTGTCGTCCTTCCTGAGGTATCTCTTGTTGATGTTCATCTCTTCCTGGCTTTAGGTTTTCATTTCACTTCTCTTTTTACTCCAATTCGATTTTTCCCTTCAACCATTCTGTATAATTTTGACCCATCAATAAACAAATTCGATTTTTGTGTGTACACACAGAATTGTGAAGCATCAAAAGTTGTGAAAAATTGAGCTTGATTTGAAAGTTTAATGTTAGGGTGATGGTGATTAAAGGGATTGATTACAAGCAATTCCACTTTATGTATACGTGAATGGAAAAGGGATAAGAATGTCTTTTTGTTGTCTTATACACCTACCCAGAGACAAGAATGTTTGATTGCTAGTATGATGATGTTTAATGATGCAGGGGTTTGAGTGGGACTTTGGTGTGTTTTCTGGTCTTGAAGGCATTGAGAAACCAAACCCAAAAATTTATGAGATTGCACTTGAGAGGTCTGGAAACATTGCACCTGAACAAACTTTGCATATTTTACTATAATAAGTGAGGTAAGATAAAGTAGGGTAGGTGAGATATTTTTATCCTGTTTTGTCACTGCAATTATAGGCTTGTTATTTATTTGGTGTTGTTGGTTTAGTTCCTTAATCATGGTTTTGCTTTTGTTCAAGTTTTGGTGTGATTCTTTGTGTCTGTTCTGGAGATGTTTTGTTCAGTTATGATTTGGTTGATTGTGCACGGTGTACTTTGTTTTGTTCAGTTATGAAAATCACAATACACTACACTACTCTACTGTTCTACCGCTAGCCTTGTGGGGTTGGGGTATGGGCCCTCTATTTTGTATTCATGTGCTGTTATAATTTCTAATTACTATTTAGTGATTGGATTTCATGTTTTAGGGAAATAATGATTGTTTTTTCTATTTATAGATTACTTTGAAGAAAACCTTGGGTTGTTGGTTAAGGGCTTGCATTCATAATGATAGTTTTCTGCTAATTGGACTATGAGAGCGGCCACAACCTTCCATTGTCTGGCCATCCATAAATTACAGGACAAATGCTCTTTGGCAGTAAAGTGACATGTCAAAAGAAATAACGGTTAAAATCAGAGGAACATGATCATAAGGGTGATCACATTTTTAAGTTTTGAAGAAGGGCAAACAGCAAGAATGATTTTGCCTGAAAAAAATAAATGAAGTGCAGAAATGGAAGAAAAAAACAAGAAACCTGGTTCAATGTGGTTTATCAGTATCCAAAGGGTTCGCTGGTTTGTTTTGGTATGATTAGGAGTTTATAGCCTTTTTCCATCGGGTAGGACCATTTTTAGAGTACTATAGTTACCACTCTAACTATGTATGTCCAAGTAAAAGGTAAAACCCTCTCGATAAATAATCTGTTAAAGGATGAATTTGTGTTGAATTTTTCAAAAGATTATACGTTGAAATTTGTGTTTCTGGTTTTATTCATAGAAATAAATAGATGAGTCCATGTTAAAATCTGTGTACATTTTAGGAGAAATTGACACATTTTGGTATGACATGATCATGTGCAAATTATCCATTCCCAGTTCTGTGCTTGCTTTTTCTTCTTTTCACTTAAGTGCTGTTAAAGTAAGGTATGCATTATTTAATCAGAAGAGTTCCACCATTGGTTTCAAACACCACATATATAGATACTTGCCTTTTTAAGGCACATAAAAATGCACCAAAGACCATTCAGTTTTCATTTCACACGAGTTTGGCACCAAACACTTAAACAAGAACACCCCAAATATGCATGCAGTGTGCCTCAATCTAATATGTTTTCAAGTTACTAATTGGAATTATAAGGAAGCTATGATACAACACTTTTGCAACATTAAGAATTTCACTATAGATTTGTTTGCTTGCTTCTTCTGTATATTTTTAGCTTCAAATGTGGTGAAGTCACTGTTTGCTTTGTTCATCATACCTTAAATTTTGATCTGCAGGTCTGTAGTCTTTTACATTTCATTCTTCCCTCATCATACCTCAATCTAATATTTTTTTTTACTGATATAAATATGTAATCAGGTTGGAGAACAAAACAGTCAAGTTTATAAGCTGCAATCTTAGATCAGATGGATTTTACATTGCCAGAAACCGTCAAAACTCTCACACCAGCTACTTCTGGGATTGATCCTTTACCTCCTTGTATGGCTACATCATCAACTGAGCATAGTAAAGGTTGGTCAGATGTGTGGGGGCATTTTACCAAACAAGATCCTTATTCTGAGAAGAAGGCTAAGTGCAATTATTGTGGTGATTTGATTAAATATTTGGCTGGAACAAGTGGGATGAGGAATCATCTGATAAGATGCAAGGAAAATCCTAATAGAGAAGCATTCAAAAGGAAAAAATTGTCATCATCAACTACAGAAGGGGCTAGTGTTGGCCCTTCACCAACTATTCCTAAGTTTGACCAAAATGCATCTCGAATGAAGTTGGTGAAGATGTTTGTGAAGTCTGAGCTTCCTTTTCGATTTGTGGAAGATGAAGACTTCCGTGACTTTGTACGATCCTTGCAGCCACGGTTTGAGGTCCCATCCCGCACTACATTGAGGCGTGAAATGTGGGAACTCTATGAAGAGGAAAAAGCAAAGTTAAAAAATTTTCTATCAAAGCAGTGTGGGAGGGTTTGCTTAACTACAGACACATGGACTTCAATCCAAAACCTAAACTACATGAGTTTAACAGCTCACTTTATTGATGAAGATTGGAAGCTTCATAAGAAAATTTTGAATTTTTCTCAAACAACAGGTCATTCAGGAGAGCTCATTGCTAAACATGTTGAGGCTTGTTTGAATAACTGGGAGTTGAAGCGAGTCCTTAGTGTCACTGTGGATAATGCTACAGCAAATGATGTTGGGGTCCAATACCTCAAAAGAAGGATGTTATCATGGAATTGTCTTGTCTTAAAGGGAGAATATGTTCATATGCGTTGTTGTGCACATATATTAAGTTTGATTGTGAAGGACGGGTTAAAAGAGATAAAAGATTCAATTTCAAAAATTCGGAGTGCAGTTAAATATGTGAAATCTTCTCCAGCTCGATTTGCTAGATTCAAGGCATGTGTTGAACAAGAGGGAATTTCTTATAAAGGTCTTATTTGCCTTGATGTTGAAACTAGATGGAATTCAACTTATCTAATGTTAGAGGCAAGCTTGAAGTACAAAGATGCCTTCGTCTTGCTAGATATGCAAGATAAGAAATTTGGTGCTGAAATGGCCAAAAGTAGTGGTGTGCCACTAGAAGAGGATTGGGAATATGCGAGGTCTGTTCTACCATTCTTAAAAATGTTTTATGACTCTACCATGCGTATTTCTGGTTCTTCTTACGCCACTAGTCATATGTATATGAAGGAAGTGTTTGGAATTGGTAAAAAGATTCGACAATATTCTGAGAGTACTGATGTGAGCATAAGATTGATGGCAATGAGGATGAAGGGTAAGTATGACAAATATTGGGGAAATCCCAATGGAATTAATATCTTATTATTGATTGCTGTTGTGCTTGACCCTAGGAGTAAGTTGGATTTTGTTAATTACTTCATTGACTATATATTTGAATCTAGCATGGCCAGTGGATTGAAATCAAAATTATTGTCATCTTTGAAAACACTTTATGATCAAATCAAGGGGTTGAGAAGGGTTCTCAAAGTAGCCAACAAGAATCTCAACTAGATGATGAAGATGATGATCCTCATGGCATGAGCTTCTACCTAAGAGCTACAGGACGCAGATTTGATTATATATCAGAGCTTGATAAATATTTGAGAGAGGATCCTGAACCTTATACAAAGTCAGTTGAGCTTGATGTTTTACATTGGTGGAAGGTCAACTCAACTAGATTTCCTATCCTTGGAAACATGGCTCGAGAGGTGTTAGTCATTCCCATCTCTACCGTAGCATCAGAGTGTGCATTCAGTACAGGAGGAAGGGTGGTTAATCCTTATCGTAGTTGCCTAACGCCTAAAATAGTGGAAGTACTTGTTTGCACATAAGATTGGTTAAGAGGAACACCTTTCTCTATACTTTTTAACGAGGATCCTAAAGAGCTTGATGAATTTGAGCAAGGTGAGTTTATATGAAAACTTTATATACTTTTTAGTTGATATTTTTAAATTTATTTTAAGTTTTCAAAAATGATGAAATATTTTTTTTTGTAGATATAACTTCTCAAGACGAAGTGGGACCTTCAAGTGCAATTAATTTAGATGATTGAAGATGCATTAAGATGTATTAACATTTTGATGTTGTTTATCGGAGAACTTACTGGAAAACCTATGTCCTATGTATTAAGATGTATAAATATTTTGATTTTGGTGTATTGAAGTATGATGCATATTTCAAGTATTATTTCCTAAGCACTTTCAAATTATAAACTTTATATTATTATTGCGTATTACAATCATATGTAATTAGTGCAATTCGGTTCAAAATAGTGTAATTCAGTTCAAAAATAGTGCAATTCAGTTCAAAATTAATTCAATTCGGTTCAAAAATAGTACAATTCGGTTCAAAAATAGTGAAGTTTATTCAAAATCAGTGTAATTCGATTTAAAAACGGTTCAAAAATAGTACAATTCGGTTCAAAAATAGTGAAGTTTATTCAAAATCAGTGCAATTTGGTTCAAAAACGGTTCAAAAATAGTACAATTCGGTTCAAAAATAGTGAAGTTTATTCAAAATCAGTGCAATTCGGTTCAAAAATGGTTCAAAAATAGTGTAGTTCAGTTAAAAAATAGTGCAGTTCAGTTCTGACGTAGTGCAGTTCAGTTCTGACGTAGTGCAGTTCATAAAACAGTTCAGTTTATAACAATTCAGTTCAGTTCGTATTATAGTGCAATGCAGTTCAGTGCAGTGCAGTTCAGTGCAATTTATTTTTAAGAAAAACAGTTCAGTTCATCCGAAGTGTTTTTCAGTTCAGTGCAGTTCATGCGAACTGTTTTTTAGTTTAGTGCAGTTTTTGGCAATTCAGTGCAGTTTGGTTTATTTTGCCCAGCCCTATGTATGTGTGTGTGCTGCTAAGGTGTTGCTCCTTTGATAAAAATCTACTAAAAAGATATGGTGAACACAATTTTCTTAGTATCATTCATCTTGATTTAAACAACCCATCTTTTGGATTTACTGCATGCTTGTTCTCTAATAAGGAAGAACCATGACTTTGATATATTAAACATAACTTGTTTGAAGTAAAATGTGCATTTTCATATTTTTCTGCATAAAATAATCAATTAGATAATCAACTAAAATCTTGTTTTCTCTACATTGTTGTGCTTATGTTTTTGGTCTATGATATTCATTTATGCCAAAATCCAAATAAATTAATCTTATGTAAAATTGGTTACATGATGCTCTGACAAACCATCTCTCACTAACATTCTTTGCATCACAATATTCGAAAATCTATGATGAGAAAGTGACTATAAGTGTTGGGTGTCTGTTCCTACGAGGGGAAACCATACATCTAAATTTTAGGATCAAAATTGTTGTTTTGTGGTTGATTGTACTTTGAACTAATATGATAGAATATGTTGTATTTGGTTTGCCTATTTTAAGTCCATGATGTTATTTTCTTAGTACTTGATTGAACAATGTTGCTTGAACCTTGATATTCCAATTTCTCCTATCTACATTTGCTCTATTTTACTTTGATACCATATTATATAATGACATGCATTTCGTAGTTATGACATTCTATGCTTTTAATGGCCTCTTCATCACACAAGAGGTCTCAAGTTAGGGGGAGCAAAGGTAGCCCATGTTTTTGAATACTTTTCTAATGTTTTTGACTATATATTGAATTGTGATTGACTATTTTCTGCATTCTTTTCTCTTCATTTTTATCCCTGTTTTAATCATGTCCAAAGGCGGAGAAAGGTTTTATTGTTGTATGTAGGTTTAGCCATCATACATAGATTAGTTCTGGAACATGAACTTGGGTTCTATCATAATCTAGTTGATGAGGACACCATAGGCCCAAATCTAGGCCCACATGCTCCTAATGATTCAAGCCCAATCAAAGGCCTAATAACAAAAGGCATGCTTAAAAGGATCCAAATGGGCTTGCCCCAGAGGATCAAATTCATCATGGGCTTTACGTTGTTCTCATGGGCTAAAGAAGATATCAAAATATGAGAGCACACATGATTGGAACATTAGAATAGCTTTTATTTTGGGCCACATGTTAAGCCATGTTATAGAATAAAAATACTAAAGTACTTTGTTGTTTAGTTTCAAATTGGGCTAATGCAAGCCCAATTAAAAACCATTTGGTTAAGAATGTGCTTGGAGGGCAAGGCTTGGTGCGCCTTTGTTTACTTGGTGCATGCAAGGAGAGTGTGATTGCCACATGGTATTAGATCCCTTCCTTTTTTGTATTACACAACCCACCTTTGTGCTTTTTCTCCAAGCTACATCTCTATTTCATTGCATGCTACATTTCTCATTTCGTTTGGCCGACCATGATTCCTATAAATGGGGCCATTTTACTCTTGTATTTGGTTACTTTGGATTGGTAATAAACTTAGTGTTGAGAGTACTCTGTTAGAATTAATTGATGAATTAATTCTATTAGTGACTCATTTGAAATATTATGATGGGCCCAATTGTGATTTAATAAAATATAAAGACTTATTGGTTATTATTATGGGAAGTGATAATAAAATAAAGATAAAGATAAAGATAAAATAAAAACCAACTTGATGGACATTGGTTTATAAAAGGAATTGGGGTTCTATATTTGGCCATAAGGTTCTTTTCACAGTAGCCCATCAAGAACGTGTGAGAAGAGAAAGAAAGACAAAGAGATAGATTGGGAAACGGTGTTTGAAGAGCACACAAGATTACAAATTTGAAGAACGCATATTCATAGGATCTCCCATGGATCAAGGTTAGTGCTCTATTATGTTTTATCGAGTGAGAATCATAATTCTTAAAGATCCTTAATTAGTTTTACATGTGGTATCAGAGCAAGGTTGTAGGATTTATGATTCTCCTATTATGTGATGTTTCTCCTTTTATGATGTTTGTTTCCAATTTGTATGAACCCTAATTAAAGTTTGAAGGATTATTGAATATGAATGAACAATACATGCATCAATTGAATCCATGCGTGAAATCTGAATCAATGAACAGTGGCATGCGTGATTGTATCTAATTGGCATTGAATGAAAAGTTAAAAAAAAATGAATGAAAAAAAATAAAAACCATTCCTGTGCACTTAATTTGTTAGTGTGTGAACGTGTGCTGCCACTATGTGAACGTGTACAAGTTGGTTTTTTTACGTGGATTGCAAACCGCTGATTGCAAGCATTTATGAGGTGTACGGTTGTGAATAACTTTTAATTTAAAAGTTATTTTCACTTTTACGTATTGAGTTTTGAAATCCTATTAAGTTAATTGGATTTGAGAGTAATATTTTTATTGGTTTACGTCACCAATAAAATTAATATTAATTATTTTATTTATATGAATAATTAATAATTTTATTTTAATTTGCAATAATATTTATGTTTGTTATTGTTAAATTAAAATTATTGAGGATGCTATATAAAGTTTATAGCAATTAAATGTGTATTTATTTATTTGAAATTAAGTATGATAAATTTTGTTAGTCACCAAAGTGGCCAAAATTTTAAAGTTTATATGATTTCAAATTATTAATGTTTTTATTTTAATTACCCATAGTATGGATGCTAAATTATGAATAATTAAATTTATGGGTTAATTAAAATTCATTAATTATAAGGCATTTAAGGATCACCCAAAGGTTGATTACTTGTTCTCATAATTAATGAACATGATTGCAGATAATTTTGTATGCGTCACTAGTTTTATTTATATACCCAAAGGTAGTAGGTGATTCTAGTTGATGCATATTTTAATTATCAATAACGTTATAATATGATTAGCATCATTATGTTTATGTTTGTATATTATTGGATCTCCCAAAGGAGAACATTAGTATGCATAGAATGATTGTTTCTATCTGAATCTGTTTTTACCACTACAGGAAAAATGACTTTAGGCAATGGACAAAAAACCGTGGTCTCAAGTAAAAAAACCGTGGCCTGAAGATTAGACAACGAATTGACTACGGATTTGCAGTCGTTGCATAGGTGGTCGTGGCCTATACTATAGGCAACGGTTTTTTTTCCGTTTAGGCCAGGAATTTCGAAAACCGTTGCTTATTTTGCAACAATTAAAAAACGTTGCCTAAATTGTTCCAATAGACAGCAATTTTTCGTCCAATATAATGCAACGATTTTTTTCGTGTTGCTTATTTCTATAGGCCACATTTATGAAAGTGTGGAACAAAAAAGATTTATTTAAACAAGGCTTATAAAAATTGATTGATATAAAATTATTTAAAATATAATTTTAATTTTATCTATACATTTAGACAATACTATTTTAAACGAAATATTAATAATTTTATTTGAACAATATTAATTAAAATATATTTATTCTATTAAAATAGTAGAAAAAAAAAGATTAAATAAGACACTTCTAACATATAATATGGAATTGAAAATTTTCATATATTGCAAAATTATATTGTAATATTGTGTACAATTCCATAAGTTAAAATGTTTACAACTAATTAAAAAGTATTAAAAGCCAGCCCAGAACATGCTAAACTCCAAGTGAACATCAATTAGTGGCAGAATTCAGCAGCATTACAATCCAGTGACGAGCGGATAAAGGATCACAGTCACACATTGCTTCCAATTCTGATTTAAGCAGTTTTTCCTCAACATAAAATGCATTGTTATGAATATTATTGTCTCCTGGTTCTTCAACTTTGACATTCATCTCAACAACCTGGGCAGAGAGGGTAGATATAAGCTTATACTTAATGAAATATAGCTATAGGATGGAAGAGAAAAAACATAAATATCAATAAGGAACTGTAGAATAAACTACAGTCATAAAATCAGGAGTTCAACATGAAAAATCAACAGATAAAAGAACAAAAACCTCATAAGCCACGGTAGCAATGTTAAAAGTTTTTTATTTTTTAAACGAAGGGAAGTTGGTGCAAATGAAAAACAATGTTAAAGATTTAGATCAGTAGTTTGCTATGAAAAGGACCTAATGAAAATAGAAATTACTGAGCACAACACCGTTCATATGTGGTATTCTTTTGATACATGAATAGTTCTACACAACTCATTGTCCTGCTATAGAAATCGAAGACACCTGATTTATGACATTCTATTTGATATTTTTACTATTACAAGTTAAGATTTGGACCAGGTGGGGTAAGAGAAAAGTGTGTTTTGCACTAAAGACCTTTCCTACTTAAAATGAAATTGCATGATAACCTGATTAAATGCTTCGCCAGGTTTGCAATCTACTGCCATGTCCATACGGGCAACAAAAAAATGTTGGTGGACACGCGCATAAAGTCCAAGTGCAATAGTTGTGCCATATTTTCGTATTTCACCTGGTTGAAATTCTCTATTATACACAAACTTACTACCTGAGATACTTGTATGTATTAAAGGAAAGTAACTATATATCAGTAGACCTCAAATATCATAGATGGTTCCACCAATATCATTCAACAGACTGACAAGTATATGCAAGATAGAAATCTAACTTGCCTGATAAAAGGGCCAGAAAAATCCATACTCATAGTTAGCCAAGGTGCATATAAAAGACACTACCAGCCTTCTAGACCTTCGAACTTCAGCCAGACCTATTCACCAATCTTGATGCTTCCATAAAATACCATGATCTTCCTCATGCAAGCAAACACAGTTCTCGATAGTTTCAACACCTCCATAGAAGTTAGTGAAGTGTGCATCAAAGTATTTGATATAGCCTAAACAATCACAACCCTGAAATGATGATACTATGCACAACCAGTTTAATTTCATCTACATTGAGAAAGGAAGATAAAATGAAGAAAAAAATTAATTGGAATATAAGCAAATGTCCTGACCTTCTTGAGAGAATGAGCATTTTTACCCAGGCCATCTTCCCCAGCACCAAAAGCATTTTTCCTATAGTGAGGATCATTAGGATCTCCATACGGGACCACCATCTCAACAAAGCTCAATCTGTGGGCCACTGGTGTTCATCCTCGACTTCAATCAATATAGGCTACTGAATGAATAACTAAACCTTCCCTATGAGTGAATCCAATACGAAAATTCCACTGCAAAAATGGTCCATCAGTTTTAACAATTCTCAACATGTATGATAATGTGGTTTTGGAAAATATGCTTCAGAGATAGACAACCACCTTCTGCCATTCAATGAAGTGTCCATTAACACGAAAACTTGGACCTTCTGGCTGAATAATCTGTAAGGGTTTCACATCACTTCGGTCAACTCCTTCCCGGGTTTCACCAGAAGTATAATTTCTTAGTGGATCAGCAAGTGGAAGGGGAACAAGTTTACGGTCTTCAAATTCAAGAATAACCATATTTTGAATGTCAACAAGTACATGAATTCCCTCAACTAGATGGGCATAGCAATTCTCCATGGGGCAGTCGCTTTCAGTTCTACAAAATATTAGAGGTTTAGCAAGTCTTCGGCTAGGAGCATCAGCTTCGCTGTGGTATCCAGCACACCTAAAAGTGTCAACAGCACAAGAATTAGACAGAATAAGACATAGCTTAAATGAATTATCGTATTAGTCTATAAAATCATCATAAAGCAGTCACTAACCAGGGATCCACCATCACGAGATCCATATCCTCAATGCCTCTCTTCTTCATTGCTTCACGAAATGGCGGAAAGTCCTTCACAATAGCTTCACACTCAACATACTCCATAACATCCTATGGGACAGACAGAACAACACAAACAATTTTGATTTGAAAATAATTGAAAGTAACAACTCGAATCTCAATGTAACAGAGAACGAAGGTGAGACGTACCAGAGAACGCGGAATGCTGAGACGATGACTGCGCGACGACGAAGGTGAACCGATCACGGCGCGAAGACGAGGGTGAATCGATGATAGCGCGACGACGCCGAGAACTGAAGACTGCGCGACGACGACGAGGGTGAATCGCTAACGACCATGGGCACTGATGACGGCGCGACGTCCACGGGCACCGATGACGGCACGACGATGACAGCGAGATGGTGTGCCGTTGACGATGGCCGGTGTGAAGGGTTTTACAATCGGAGGTGATGGAGTCTAGAAGATGGAACCCTACGAAAATAGGTTTTAATTTGGACCGAGGGGTAACTAAGAATTAACAAATGGAGGGAAGAATTACGTTCTTTTCATTTTCTCTAGAATTAGAGTCTTTTCATTTTCTCCTACATACTGATTTCACAGTGATATTTAGGCGATAAAACTTATATTTCTGAAATTATTATTTTTTTTTAAAATTTATTACAGACAACAATTTTATATTATAGCCCACACATTTTAAAGCCAACATGAAAATAAGTGTGGCATAAAGTATCCATATTTTGTAAAGCGTTGCCATTGTAATACTTTAAGCTATGCGTGTAAAATTATTGCCTATACTATGATTAGGCAACGCTTTTATAGTCGTGGACAAATTTAGTGTTGCCTAAAGTCATTTTTGCTGTAGTGTACGTTTAGTTTTATGACTCAAAGCACTGATGTTAGGCATGTGTTAATTGTAGTCTCTATTCCAGTATCTTTACACTCGCATGCTTCGTTTGTTCCAGTCTTTAATGGGTTGAATTTCCCTGACTGTAGTGAGCAAGTCCAATTTCACTTAGGTGTGTTGGATCTTGATTTAGCTTTTCAAGTTGAAAAGCCGGCTACTATCACGGATGCTAGTAGCAATGAAGAGAAAGCCCATTACAAAGCTTGGGTAAGATCAAACAGACTTAGCTTAATGTTTATGAGAATGAGCATAGCAAGCAACATAAAGTCAGTTCTTCCCAAAACCGATGACGCAAAAGAATTTATGAAATTTGTGGAAGAGCGCTCCCAAACTGCTGATAAGTCTCTCGCTGGGACACTAATGAGTACGTTGACCAGTATGAAGTTTGACGGTTCGCGTACTATGCATGAGCATGTGATCGAGATGACAAATATCGCAGCAAGACTTAAGTCTTTAGGAATGACAGTGGATGAAGGTTTTCTCGTGCAGTTCATTCTGAACTCATTACCGTCTGAGTATGGTCCGTTCCAGATGAACTACAACACCATGAAAGACAAGTGGAATGTGCATGAATTGCACAGTATGCTAGTTCAGGAGGAGACCCGACTGAAGAACTTAGGAAGCTACTCTATTGAATATGTGAAGAATCAAGGAGCTGTTGGAAAGAAAGTTGCTAAGAATCATGGAAAGGGTAAAGGACCACTGAAGATTGACGAGTCCTTAACCAAAATCCAGAAGAAAAATGACAAGTGTCATTTCTGCAGGAAGTCTGGACATTTCCAGAAGGACTGCATAAAGCGTAGAGCTTGGTTCGAAAAGAAAGGTGAGTATAATGCTTACGTATGTTTTGAATCAAACTTAACTGAAGTTCCCCATAATACGTGGTGGATTGATTCTAGATGTACGACTCATGTTTCTAATGTGATGCATGAATTTCTTACAACCCGAACCATACACCCAAATGAGAAGTTTGTCTTCATGGGCAATAAAGAGAAAGTTCCAGTGGAAGTGGTCAAGACTTATCGTTTAATCCTCGACACTAGATATCACTTAGACCTTATGGATACTTTTTATGTACCTAGTATCACTAGGAATTTAATTTCTTTGTGTAAGCTTGATGTTGCTGGATACACTTTTAAGTTTAGGAATGGTTGTTTCAGTTTGTTTAAGCGTACTTTTATGATTGGATCTGGTACACTTTATGATGGTTTATATAAATTGAATTTGGATAATTTATATGTTGAAACTCTTATGACTTTGCATCACAATGTTGGCACTAAACGTAGTTTAGTGGATGAACGATCTGCTTACTTGTGGCATAAACGTTTGGGACATATTTCCAAAGAAAGAATGCAAAGATTAGTAAAGAATGAAATCCTTCCGGATTTAGATTTTACTGATCTGAATGTGTGTGTGGATTGTATTAAAGGCAAACAAACTAAACACACAAAGAAAGGAGCCACGAGAAGCAATCAGCTTCTTGAAATCATACACACCGATATATGTGGTCCGTTTGATGTAAATTCTTTCAATAAAGAGAAGTACTTCATCACCTTTATTGATGATTTTTCACGTTATGGACATGTCTATCTACTGCATGAGAAATCTCAGTCAGTAAATGCCTTGGAAGTTTATATAAATGAAGTGGAAAGACAATTAGAAAAAAAAATGAAAATCATAAGGTCTGATAGAGGTGGTGAGTATTAAGGAAGATATGATGAAAGTGGACAACACCTGGTCCGTTCGCTAAGTTCCTTGAGAAACGTGGTATTTGTGCTCAATACACAATGTCAGGCACACCACAACAAAATGGTGTATCAGAAAGGCGTAATCGAACCTTATTGGATATGGTTAGGAGTATGTTAAGTAATTCATGTTTACCTGTATCATTGTGGATGTATGCTTTAAAGACTGCAATGTATTTGTTGAACAGGGTTCCTAGTAAAGCTGTTCAAAAGACTCCTTTTGAGTTCTGGACGAATAGGAAACCTAGTTTGAGACACCTGAATGTTTGGGGTTGTCAGGCAAAAGTAAGAATATACAATTCGCAATAAAAGAAACTGGATGAAATAGCAATTAGTGGATTTTTCATTGGTTATCCAGAAAAATCAAAAGGGTATATGTTTTACTGTCCTACCCATAGTACAAGAATCGTTGAAACTGGAAATGCTCGGTTCATTGAAAATAGTGAAACCAGCGGGAATGAAGCTTCACGAAATGTGGAGATTAAGGAAGTTAGAGTACAAGTTCCTATAACTAGTACTTCTTTATCAAGAGTTGTTGTTCCACATGTTGTAGAAACTCACAACAATCAAGAAGAACAACAAATTAATGATCCTGAGGTTAATAATGAACGATAATAGAACAACCACAAGAAATAATATTAAGAAGATCTCACAGATATAGAAAGTCTGCTATTTCGAATGACTATGTGGTTTATCTACAAGAGTCAGAAAATGACTTAAGTATTGATAATGATCCAATTTCTTTTTCAGAAGCCATTAATGGTGATAATTCTGATAAGTGGTTAGATGCCATGAAAGATGAGCTTAAATCAATGACACATAATGACGTTGGGACCTTGTGGAATTGGCTTAAGGATGCAAGAGAGTTGGGTGTAAATGGGTCTTTAAGACTAAGCGTGACTCTCAAGGCAATATTGAATGTTACAAGGCCCGTCTTGTTGCCAAAGGTTTTACTCAGAAGGATGGCATTGACTATAAGGAAACATTTTCGCCTGTTTCTAAGAAAGATTCTTTTAGAATTATCATGGCATTAGTAGCTCATTATGATCTTGAGTTGCATCAAATGGACGTTAAAACTACTTTTCTGAATGGGGATTTAGAAGAGGATGTCTATATGGACCAACCAGTGGGGTTCGCTGAAGAAGGAAAGGAGCACATGGTGTGTAAACTTAAGAGATCGATATAAGGACTTAAACAAGCTTCTCGGCAATGGTATCTTAAGTTCAATGATACTATTGTGTCCTTTGGATTTAAGGAAAACACAGTTGATTGGTGTATATATCTGAAGGTCAGTGGGAGTAAGTTTATATTTCTGATTCTGTATGTTGATGATATCTTGCTTGCGACTAATGATCTTGGTCTATTAATTGATACTAAGAGGTTTCTTTCTAATAACTTTGAAATGAAAGATATGGGTGAGGCATACTATGTGATAGGAATAGAAATATTCCGTGACAGATCACAAGGACTGTTAGGTTTGTCTCAGAATGCATATATTAATAAAGTTTTAGAAAGATTCAAAATGGATAAATGTTCAGCATCTCCTGTTCCAATACAAAAAGGAGACAAGTTTAGTCTCATGCAATGTTCAAAGAATGATTTGGAACGGAAACAGATGGAAAATATCCCTTATGCATCTGTTGTTGGGAGTTTGATGTATGCTCAAACCTGTACGAGGCCAGATATTAGCTTTGCAGTTGGTATGCTTGGTAGATACCAAAGTAATCCAGGTCTGGAGCATTGGAAAGCTGCAAAGAAATTTTTAAGATACCTACAAGGAACAAAGAATCACATGCTTACTTATAGAAAATCTGATCACCTTGAGGTGATAGGTTATACAGATTCAGACTTTGCCGGCTGTGTGGATACAAGAAAGTCTACAGTTGGTTATGTGTATCTTTTAGCCAGATGAGCAATTTCATGGAAAAGTGCGAAGCAGTCTGTCATTGCTGCATCCACCATGGAAGCTGAATTTATGGCATGCTTTGAGGCCACAGTTCAGGCTAATTGGTTGCGAAACTTTATTTCAGGACTTGGAGTAGTCGACAATATTTCCAAGCCGCTGAAAATTTATTGTGATAATTCCACAACAATTTTCTTTTCTAAAAACGACAAGTATTCTAAAGGTGCTAAACATATGGAGTTGAAATACTTTGTCATTAAAGAAGAAGTTCAGAAATGTAAAGTGTCAATAGAACATATTAGCACAGATCTTATGATTGCTGACCCTTTAACAAAAAGGTTACCGCCCAAATTGTATGCTGGTCATGTAAAGAATATAGGCATTATGTCTACTAGTGAATGTTAAATGCTAAATGTTAATGTTTTTAATGTTTGTGTGACACTCTGAGCTCCCTAATGTATAAATTTCTAAAATCTGTGTTTTCTTCTTTATGTTATGCATGCAAATTATGATGAAGAAAACAAATTATGTTATGTTATTGCTTTGTAAAATGAGATTATGTTTGAACCCATTATGGACTTCTTGTTTTTAAGGTCATATTAAGGAGAAAGGGATGATATAGTAGTACATGGAAGGGATCATGTCGATCAAATGATGTGTGACCGCCATGACTCTTATTATTTCTGTATCTTTAATTATGAATAATGATGGAATCAATTTATGCAAGGTCTTTTATTGCGCATTATGTTTATGTATTAAATCACATAATGTTATGACATCATATGAGTCAAGTGGGAGAATGTTAGAATTAATTGACGAATTAATTCTATTAGTGACTCATTTGAAATATTATGATGGGCCCAATTATGATTTAATAAAATATAAAGACTTATTGGTTATTATTATGGGAAGTGATAATAAAATAAAGATAAAGATAAAGATAAAATAAAAACCAACTTGATGGACGTTGGTTTATAAAAGGAATTGGGGTTCTGTCTCTGGCCATAAGGTTCTTTTCATAGTAACCCATCAAGAACGTGTGAGAAGAGAAAGAAAGGCAAAGAGATAGATTGGGAAACAGTGTTTGAAGAGCACACAAGATTACAAATTTGAAGAACGCATATTCATAGGATCTCCTATGGATCAAGGTTAGTGCTCTATTATGTTTTATCGAGTGAGAATCATAACTCTTAAAGATCCTTAATTAGTTTTACATACTCCACCTATTGCCTCTAGAGTCACTTTGCTAGACTAGTTTCTACCAAGAACTCCTCTAGCCTCCTTCTTTAGAATAGATTTCTCTTCTAGGTTTCCTCTCCATTTCACCTTCATTACTTCAAGTGTAAGACCCGTAGAATTTAATTAATTAAATAAATAATTAATTAATAAATACGGGAGGGGTAATAATTATGACATTAAATTATGGTTGGTATGACGTGGAAAAGTGCTAGCTCATATGGTTGAGAGCACTTGGATTGTGTGAGAGGACTTGGGTTCGAGTGCTATGCATGATACTTTTTGTGTATTATTATTATTTCAATCTGTGAAAGCATGTTCTGTTATGAGATGATGCTTGAATTGTGATGGTTAGCATGAAACATGATTGGTTGAAATGGTTATGCACTTGAGTGGTAACAAAGGGGTCATGGGTTCAAACCTTGGAAATGCTAAATGGAAATTATGCTTGTTTTTATTTTGCTAATGGTGACTTTAGAGGGAAATGGGAAAGGTTGACAGAGGCCATGGGAAGCAGTACGGCCAAGGGGGGGGCTGCATTCCCATTCATGATGAGAGATAGAGAGTTATTAAAAGGTAAATGAAATTAAATTCGTTTTAATATTTTAAGTAACCTAAAGTACTAGTTTAAAAGGAAAAAGTTGGAGTTTAGGCAAGGTTTTGGAAGGCTGAACTTAGACTTAGAAAAACAGAGGCAAGAGTGAGTGAGAGGGGCTGACGTGGGGGAGTTGAAGGCAGAATTGAGGGAAACCAAGGTTGGCCATTGGTGATCAAGGGAGAACTTCATCAATTGTGCAAATTTAAGCTAAGGAATCAGGTTAGGGGAGCTGGTCTCTGATTTTATTTATTCGTAATTATAATTGCATGATTAGCATGATAATTGGATGTGTGATTCTGTTAAATTCTGCATTTTTTTCTGGTTTCTGGGAATTTTCCAGAAACCGCCTGGCGGACTACACATAGCCGTCAGGCGACTCATGTTATATTAGAGGGTTTCTGGGTTACCTCGAGGGACCGCCTGACGGTGATGCCTTATACCGCCAGGCGACGCAAACTGATAATGATTTCTGGGTTTTTCCTGATGAACTGCCTGGCGGGGATGAATACCCGCCAGGCGACACGAGTGGAATGGGCTCGGTTTTGGTGTTCTCTGTGTTCTGGAATGATTCTGATCGGGAGAAAATGTAGTTGCAACAAAGGAACGAGGAATTGAGTCATTATATCGTAAGGATCCATAGGGCAGAATGCCAATATGATAAAAGGGCTATGAAATCCTTGTTTGGTCGAACGCGGTGATATCCTGTGGTATGATGGAACGCGGAGTGTTATGAACTGTCGTAGGAACTGATGATTTATAGGACTAGATTTCGGTTGCTCTGAACGTGGTTGGAACCTGAATGGAGAATGAAGAGAATCATCAAAGTAGGGTAATTGGCAGGGGCGTGGGTTTTGGAAAAGAACCTGGAATTGGCAGATGGGGTGTACCGCCTGGCGGCACGAACCTTGCCGCCAGGCGCTAACGCGGAAGTTTCCTCACCGTGTTGATGAGAAGAATGCTGAGGGGTTGGAGAATTGGTCTGGGAAGAATTAGTTCATTAAGAGGAAATTGGGGTCGAGAAACTAGGAGGTCATGCGTTGTTTTATTATGTTGCGGTCAAGCATGTTTGACTAGGTCACATGAATAATCGAGTACGAGAGTTGTTCATAACCAGAAGAAAGCTTAAGTCGGGATAAATCAGATGATTTGATTATTGATAGGTGAGTGGATTGGGATAGTGAGTATAAGGATTTAAATTGTTAGGGGCATGGGAGGAAGCGTTGGATTAATATACTCGCAAGCCTTGAAGAAAGAACCGTGAGCAAGTTACTAATAGTACATGGTTAGGGCTTAGAGTACTGAACAGAATACTTAAATTGGCATTAGTCACTCTGTTAAGTCTAAGGTTTCAGGCACGACTCATAATTACGTGTTAGAGTAGGGATTGTTGGGATTGAGGACATAGATGGTTGGAGTACATTATTACTGACTGGACTATTGAAACACAATATGGTAAGGTAATATGGTAAGTTTTACATTTAGTGTCTGAAACTCATTGGTATTGAGATAAATCTGAGATAGAGAACCTAAACCAGTAGAGGTCAGCTGTACTGATACAGCGCCTGGCGACGGGAATGGGTAGCGCCAGGCGATGGTAAGGACTCAGTGGGGTTCTGGATTGATTGGCGCCTGGCGGTGGGATGGGCTCCGCCAGGCGGCGGCGATACGAACAGTGGCTCCTGGACCAGAGTCCGCCTGGCGGTGTAGACTGTTCCGCCAGGCGGTGGTTGCAGACTTTGTGAGTTTGAGGCGCTTGGCGCCTGGCGGTACGTGTCCCCCGCCAGGCGGTACGTGTCCCCCGCCAGGCGGTCTGGAAGCTGTGGCGCCTAGCGGTACGTGTCCCCCGCTAGGCGATTTAGCTGCTGTGAGTCCTAGTTGATGGACTTCGTAGGGTGTTCTACAAGGTTTCTGGTAGTGCTTCAGAGGTGAGGTTGCTGGAGTTCCTTGAGTTGTGGCTCGGAACGTATCCCTTGAGTTGTGGCTCGGGATAGGGGTTAAGCACGTGGTATTCCTTGAGTTGTGGCTCGGAATAGCATCTCTTGAGTTGTGGCTCGGGATGGCGGATGAACACGAGAAACCTTTGAGTTGTGGCTCGGGTTGGCGAGTGTGGCCGGTATGAGTGTGCTGGTTGTGGCCAGTACGGATGGGTCCAGATAGATTGCCCTCCTCAGTTGTTGGCTGACGAGTTTGGTAGTCTTGGGACGATACGGGCTTTGTTCGTATATGGGAACTCTACCTGGCGTTGCGGTGTATGATCCGTAGCATGTATTCCCGCACGTGCTCTATCGGTTGTGGCCGATAGGTATGGCAACAAGTCACTTTGAAGTAATTAGCAGACGAAGTAGAACACGAATAAACTTATTGGAGATCGAACTGAGGGAATAAAAATATAGGGCAATGTGGAAAGTTAATTTAAGTGGTGTTATGTGTATGTATACTGATTTATATATATGTTTATGGTTTTGTATTTATGTGTGTTTTATCTGCTAAGCTCACCCTATCTGCGTGTGTGTGGCGATGATTGTGTACGCGGTACACGGGAGCAAATGTTGGTGATGCAGGTGGCTCTGGTGCAGCTTAGTCGCGGAGAGGGGATTGACTTGGGGAACTTTTACTTGTATTACTTTGTTTTGGAAACATTTGTAAACCCGGATGGGTGACTTAACAACATTGTGGTTTTAATTCTGTAATCGATGTTCTAAACTTTATCCGCTCAATTAATAAAGCTTTAAATTTTCCCGCGTTTTGGGAAAATGAGGTATTATCAAATGCGCTGTTATATTTATTTGTTTTATTTATTTATAAATCAGTAATATCCTGACGGGATGTTACATTTGGTATCAGAGCAATGGTTTTCAAAATGATTTTTGGGGTCTATGGGGAGTGAGCATACCGTGTTACGTTTGCGTGACTAATTGTCTGTGTTATTAGTTTATTTCTGAATATGAAATCCTAATATGGGTTGTGTGTGTGAACCAGCTATAATATGTGGCGTGCACGAGCTATGGCTAACAGGAGGAGGAGGAACCCCGCCGGAGCTGATGACATAGCTCAGGCGATCCATCGTATGGTGGACGCGATGCAGCCCATAGCGGCGCCACCCAGAGCTGTAGTGGCACCTACCCGGCCAGTAGCTATGGAGGATTTCATGAAACACCGGCCGGCCAAGTTCTCTGGCAAGGCCACTCCTGACGAGGCAGATGCCTGGATGCGGGAATGTGAGAAGATCTGTAGGGTGCTGAGATGCACAGATGAGCAGAGACTGTTGTTTGTCACGTTTCTTCTGGTGGCAGACGCAGAGTATTGGTGGCAGGGGATGCAGCAGTTGATGCAGACCCGTAGGGAGCAGGTGACGTGGACTGCCTTCAGGACGAGGTTCCTGGAGAAGTACTTTCCCAACAGTGCGAGGCACGAACGGGAGGCAGAGTTCCTTACTCTTCAGTAGGGGACCATGACGGTGGCGGCCTACATAGAGAGGTTCGAATATCTGGCGCGTTTCTACACTCCAGTAGTCACCAAGGAGTGGAGGTGTAGGAGGTTCGAGGGCGCATTAAAACATGAGATACGCCGCTTCATTGTGCCACTTCGGATTAGAGAGTTTCCAGTTTTGGTCGAGCAGGCCAAAACTGTGGAGCAGTTGGAGACTGGGTCGAGTAGTGGGGGGAAACAGCAGAGGACTACCCCAGATGTCAGACCTCAGAGGAAACCTTATAGCAGACCGCCGACTACCTGGAGAAGATTACGGTGTTATAACTGTGGCGGGGAACACTTGAGGAGGGATTGTATTAAACCTGCCAGCAGTACAGGTGGAGGCAGTAGTGCTGGTAGGTGCTACGCATGCCAGCAGACAGGGCACTTTGCACGTCAGTGTCCTAACAGAAGACAAGCTGGTGGTGCGCCAGCTACGAGGCCAGTAGGAGACCGACCTAGAGCACCGGGGCGTGTGTTCGCTTTGACGACCACCGAGGCGAAACAGTCGGGTAATCTTTTGCAGTTTCTATGTTTGTTGTGTGACCACGAGGTAGTGGTGTTGTTCGACTCAGGAGCCACTCATTCGTTTGTGTCTAATGAATGTGTGAGGAGGCTCGGGCTCACGATGCGAGAGCTGGGGTGCGAGCTTTTAGTGGCGACGCCAGCGTCTGGAGAGGTATCCACCACTTCTATGTGCGTGGGGTGTCCTATGGAGGTGGCGGGCCGTAGGTTCAGGTTGAACCTCATTTGTTTGCCGATGGAGGGTCTAGACGTGATTCTGGGCATGGATTGGTTGTCGAGTAATCATGTCGTCATTGACTGCGGGCAGCGTCAGATAGTGTTTCCTGAGACGGTGGGGCTAGAACTTATCTCGTCTAATCAGGCGGTGAGGGAGATTGAGGCTGGAGCTACATGTTACATGATTGTGACTCAGGCAGAGAAGACGAGCACGGCCGAGAAGATCAGCAGGATTCCGGTAGTAGATGAATATGCAGATATATTTCCGGATGAGATTCCAGAACTACCGCCTAGCAGGGATGTAGATTTCTCCATTGATCTCATCCCTGGCGCTGGGCCAGTTTCTATGGCACCGTACAGAATGGCGCCTGCTGAGTTAGCTGAGTTAAAGAAACAGATTGAGGATCTGCTTGAGAAGAAGTTCATCTGACCGAGTGCATCACCGTGGGGAGCACCAGTTCTGTTAGTGAAAAAGAAAGATGGTAGCTCCCGATTGTGTGTTGATTATCGGCAGCTGAATAAGCTAACGATAAAGAATAAGTACCCGTTGCCGAGGATTGATGATCTGTTGGATCAGTTGAGGGGAGCTGCGGTGTTCTCAAAAATAGACCTGAGATCGGGGTATCATCAGATCCTTGTCAGGCCGGAGGATGTCCAGAAGACAGTTTTTCGATCACGGTATGGTCACTACGAGTATGTAGTGATGCCATTTGGGGTGACCAATGCGCCGGCTATATTCATGGATTACATGAATAGGATTTTCAGGCCATATCTGGATCAGTTTGTAGTAGTGTTTATCGATGACATTTTGATCTACTCCGAGAGCAGGGAAGAACACGCAGAACATCTGAGAATAGTATTGGGGATTCTCAGAGAGCACCAGTTGTATGGGAAGTTGTCAAAATGTGAATTCTGGTTGGAAGAGGTACAATTCTTGGGTCATGTGATCTCAGCCCAAGGAATAGCCGTTGATTCGGCGAAGATAGAGACTGTGGTGAAGTGGGAGAGGCCCCAAACAGTTTCAGAGGTGCGTAGTTTTCTGGGTTTGGCAGGGTATTATCGACGGTTTGTGGAGGGTTTCTCCAAGATGGTGAGTCCTTTTACACAGCTTACGAGAAAGGACCAGCCTTTCTCGTGGACAGACGAGTGCGAAGCTTGCTTCGAGGATATGAAGAGAAGACTGACCATCGCACCGATATTGGCAATCCATGACACGACTAAAACATTTGAGGTGTACTGTGATGCCTCGTATCAGGGGTTGGGCTGTGTGCTGATGCAGGATAAACGGCCTGTAGCTTATGCATCGAGACAGTTGAAGGTGCATGAGAAGAATTACCCGACACACGACTTGGAGTTAGCGGCAGTCGTGTTTGCCCTCAAGACATGGAGACACTACCTGTATGGAGCGCAGTTCCAGGTATTCAGCGATCATAAAAGCTTGAAATACTTGTTTGATCAGAAAGAGCTGAATATGAGACAGAGGCGTTGGATGGAGTACTTAAAGGACTACGACTTTGAGCTATTGTACCACCCTGGTAAAGCTAATGTCGTAGCGGATGCCTTGAGTAGGAAGAGAATTCATGTATCAGCTATGATGATTAGGGAGTTGGAGCTGATAGAACAGTTGAGGGACATGAATCTGGGGTTGGATATGGGGCCTGGACAGATACGATGCAGCATGTTGAGGATCACGAATGAGTTCCTAGATGAGCTCCGGGTGGAACAGGGGAAGGATCAGGAACTGCAGATGATAATTGGTGAGTTGGGCACTGAGAAGAGGAAGGATTTCCGAATGGGCAGAGACGGGATCCTACGGTTCAGGGAGAGAGTGTGTGTTCCAGACAGCAGGGTTCTGAGGAAGATGCTCCTATATGAGGGGCATAAGAGTCGTCTTAGCATACATCCGGGTATGACTAAGATGTACAAAGATTTGAAAGCCTCTTTCTGGTGGACGGGTATGAAGACGGATGTGGCTGATTACGTCGCTTCTTGCTTGGTATGTCAGAAAGCGAAGATAGAACACCAGCGACCGGGTGGTATGTTAGAACCTCTGGATATTCCACAGTGGAAATGAGACAACATTTCCATGGATTTCATCACTCACCTGCCGAGATCAGTGAGAGGACACGACTCAATCTGGGTGATAGTAGACAGGTTGACGAAGTGTGCTCATTTTCTGCCGATTAACCAGAAGATGAATATGGATGGGCTGGCGGATTTGTATGTGCGAGAGATTGTTAGATTACATGGAGTGCCAGCGAGTATTGTGTTAGATAGAGACCCAAGGTTCACATCGAGGTTCTGGCAGTCGTCGCAGAATGCTTTGGGTACTCAGCTCAGGATGAGCTCCGCCTATCATCCTCAGACAGATGGATAGTCTGAGCGGACTATACAGTCGTTGGAGGACCTGTTGAGGACCTGTGTTTTAGACCATCTGGGTACATGGAGTGATGTGTTGCCATTGGTAGAATTCACGTATAATAACAGTTACCATACCAGTATTGGGATGGCTCCCTACGAGGCCTTGTATGGTAGGAGATGTAGGACGCCATTGTGTTGGCAACAGGATGGCGAGGCAGTGGTTCTTGGGCCAGAGTTCTTACAGCAGACCACCAAGAAGGTGAGGGTGATTCAGGATCGGATGTGCGCGACTCAGAGCAGGCAGAAGTCGTACGCGGACAAGAGGAGGAGGCCGCTTGAGTTTGAGGCAGGGGACCACGTATTTCTCAGAGTTACCCCTACTGCAGGTATTGGCAGGGCACTTAAATCGAGGAAGCTGACACCTCGATTCATCGGACCATATCAGATCATGAGGAGGATTGGTCCTGCAGCGTACGAGATGGCATTGCCACCACACTTGGGAAACTTGCATAATGTTTTCCATGTGTCACAGTTGAGAAAATATATAGCCGATCCTACACATATTCTGGAGGATGACGATGTGCAGATACGGGAGGACTTAACTATTGGAGCCGGACCAGTGAGAATCTTAGATCCTCAAACGAAACAGCTCAGAGGGAAGGAAATCAAAACCGTGAAAGTCATATGGGATGAGGCAACTCAAGAAATGACATGGGAGATGGACGATGTCATGAGGCGGTCCTATCCTCATCTCTTCACTGGTAAGTTCTCTTTTTCGAGGACGAAAAATTTAAAAAGGGGGGAGTATTGTAAGACCCGTAGAATTTAATTAATTAAATAAATAATTAATTAATAAATACGGGAGGGGTAATAATTATGACATTAAATTATGGTTGGTATGACGTGGAAAAGTGCTAGCTCATATGGTTGAGAGCACTTGGATTGTGTGAGAGGACTTGGGTTCGAGTGCTATGCATGATACTTTTTGTGTATTATTATTATTTCAATCTGTGAAAGCATGTTCTGTTATGAGATGATGCTTGAATTGTGATGGTTAGCATGAAACATGATTGGTTGAAATGGTTATGCACTTGAGTGGTAACAAAGGGGTCATGGGTTCAAACCTTGGAAATGCTAAATGGAAATTATGCTTGTTTTTATTTTGCTAATGGTGACTTTAGAGGGAAATGGGAAAGGTTGACAGAGGCCATGGGAAGCAGTACGGCCAAGGGGGGGGCTGCATTCCCATTCATGATGAGAGATAGAGAGTTATTAAAAGGTAAATGAAATTAAATTCGTTTTAATATTTTAAGTAACCTAAAGTACTAGTTTAAAAGGAAAAAGTTGGAGTTTAGGCAAGGTTTTGGAAGGCTGAACTTAGACTTAGAAAAACAGAGGCAAGAGTGAGTGAGAGGGGCTGACGTGGGGGAGTTGAAGGCAGAATTGAGGGAAACCAAGGTTGGCCATTGGTGATCAAGGGAGAACTTCATCAATTGTGCAAATTTAAGCTAAGGAACCAGGTTAGGGGAGCTGGTCTCTGATTTTATTTATTCGTAATTATAATTGCATGATTAGCATGATAATTGGATGTGTGATTCTGTTAAATTCTGCATTTTTTTCTGGTTTCTGGGAATTTTCCAGAAACCGCCTGGCGGACTACACATAGCCGTCAGGCGACTCATGTTATATTAGAGGGTTTCTGGGTTACCTCGAGGGACCGCCTGACGGTGATGCCTTATACCGCCAGGCGACGCAAACTGATAATGATTTCTGGGTTTTTCCTGATGAACTGCCTGGCGGGGATGAATACCCGCCAGGCGACACGAGTGGAATGGGCTCGGTTTTGGTGTTCTCTGTGTTCTGGAATGATTCTGATCGGGAGAAAATGTAGTTGCAACAAAGGAACGAGGAATTGAGTCATTATATCGTAAGGATCCATAGGGCAGAATGCCAATATGATAAAAGGGCTATGAAATCCTTGTTTGGTCGAACGCGGTGATATCCTGTGGTATGATGGAACGCGGAGTGTTATGAACTGTCGTAGGAACTGATGATTTATAGGACTAGATTTCGGTTGCTCTGAACGTGGTTGGAACCTGAATGGAGAATGAAGAGAATCATCAAAGTAGGGTAATTGGCAGGGGCGTGGGTTTTGGAAAAGAACCTGGAATTGGCAGATGGGGTGTACCGCCTGGCGGCACGAACCTTGCCGCCAGGCGCTAACGCGGAAGTTTCCTCACCGTGTTGATGAGAAGAATGCTGAGGGGTTGGAGAATTGGTCTGGGAAGAATTAGTTCATTAAGAGGAAATTGGGGTCGAGAAACTAGGAGGTCATGCGTTGTTTTATTATGTTGCGGTCAAGCATGTTTGACTAGGTCACATGAATAATCGAGTACGAGAGTTGTTCATAACCAGAAGAAAGCTTAAGTCGGGATAAATCAGATGATTTGATTATTGATAGGTGAGTGGATTGGGATAGTGAGTATAAGGATTTAAATTGTTAGGGGCATGGGAGGAAGCGTTGGATTAATATACTCGCAAGCCTTGAAGAAAGAACCGTGAGCAAGTTACTAATAGTACATGGTTAGGGCTTAGAGTACTGAACAGAATACTTAAATTGGCATTAGTCACTCTGTTAAGTCTAAGGTTTCAGGCACGACTCATAATTACGTGTTAGAGTAGGGATTGTTGGGATTGAGGAATAGATGGTTGGAGTACATTATTACTGACTGGACTATTGAAACACAATATGGTAAGGTAATATGGTAAGTTTTACATTTAGTGTTTGAAACTCATTGGTATTGAGATAAATCTGAGATAGAGAACCTAAACCAGTAGAGGTCAGTTGTACTGATACAGCGCCTGGCGACGGGAATGGGTAGCGCCAGGCGATGGTAAGGACTCAGTGGGGTTCTGGATTGATTGGCGCCTGGCGGTGGGATGGGCTCCGCCAGGCGGCGGCGATACGAACAGTGGCTCCTGGACCAACGTCCGCCTGGCGGTGTAGACTGTTCCGCCAGGCGGTGGTTGCAGACTTTGTGAGTTTGAGGCGCTTGGCGCCTGGCGGTACGTGTCCCCCGCTAGGCGATTTAGCTGCTGTGAGTCCTAGTTGATGGACTTCGTAGGGTGTTCTACAAGGTTTCTGGTAGTGCTTCAGAGGTGAGGTTGCTGGAGTTCCTTGAGTTGTGGCTCGGAACGTATCCCTTGAGTTGTGGCTCGGGATAGGGGTTAAGCACGTGGTATTCCTTGAGTTGTGGCTCGGAATAGCATCTCTTGAGTTGTGGCTCGGGATGGCGGATGAACACGAGAAACCTTTGAGTTGTGGCTCGGGTTGGCGAGTGTGGCCGGTATGAGTGTGCTGGTTGTGGCCAGTACGGATGGGTCCAGATAGATTGCCCTCCTCAGTTGTTGGCTGACGAGTTTGGTAGTCTTGGGACGATACGGGCTTTGTTCGTATATGGGAACTCTACCTGGCGTTGCGGTGTATGATCCGTAGCATGTATTCCCGCACGTGCTCTATCGGTTGTGGCCGATAGGTATGGCAACAAGTCACTTTGAAGTAATTAGCAGACGAAGTAGAACACGAATAAACTTATTGGAGATCGAACTGAGGGAATAAAAATATAGGGCAATGTGGAAAGTTAATTTAAGTGGTGTTATGTGTATGTATACTGATTTATATATATGTTTATGGTTTTGTATTTATGTGTGTTTTATCTGCTAAGCTCACCCTATCTGCGTGTGTGTGGCGATGATTGTGTACGCGGTACACGGGAGCAAATGTTGGTGATGCAGGTGGCTCTGGTGCAGCTTAGTCGCGGAGAGGGGATTGACTTGGGGAACTTTTACTTGTATTACTTTGTTTTGGAAACATTTGTAAACCCGGATGGGTGACTTAACAACATTGTGGTTTTAATTATGTAATCGATGTTCTAAACTTTATCCGCTCAATTAATAAAGCTTTAAATTTTCCCGCGTTTTGGGAAAATGAGGTATTATCAAATGCGCTGTTATATTTATTTGTTTTATTTATTTATAAATCAGTAATATCCTGACGGGATGTTACATCAAGAACCTCCAAGCTTTAATCCACCCCTCCATTTCAACTCCATTTTCGCTGCATCCATGGACCTTCTCCTCTCCATTATTGTGCTACAAGGTCCATCACTAGTCGACTAGGCAAATAATCTAGTCAACTAGGTACTTCCAGAACAACAACTGATTCAATATAATCAGATCACTACATGCTGTTGTAACATTTTTCAACCAAAAGAAATAAGAAAGTGGGCTGAATATTTTCTTGGAGCAGTCTTTGAAGATCTTTTTGAAGTTTATCAAGATACATCAAGATTGGTCTCTACTACATGGATCTTGGCTTGGCAAGTTGAAAGAAACTCAAAATTGGACAAAGGTGTATTCAATCTGATTTCTACGCTGCATTTTTGTATTCCATTATAGTTTGAAATTCATTGTATTGCTGATTTTGTTTGAAACAAGTGTGTGGTATAACCTTACTGATTGTGTTTGAAGCAAGTGTGTGGTATAGCCTTGCTTGTATGGTTTTCTTGTCTTAGAGGTAAGATTTGCTAAGTGTCTTTGTAAATCTTGTAAATCTTTGAGATATAGTGAAAGAATCTCTCTAGCTGTGGTTTGCTAGGGGAAACTGGATGTAGATTCTAAGGAATCAAACAAGTATAAATGTCTTGTGTGTGTTTTATCTCTTCTCCTCTTTATTTTTGACATGGTATAAATAATCCAAACTTTAAACATCCAATCACATTGTTTCAATTGCTTTAACAAGCCAAGGTTTTTCAAAATAGTTTCGAAATTGCTAAAATTGGGTAAAGATTGTCAAAACCAATTCACCTCCTCTCTTGGTTGTGAGATATTGGTGTATCAAAACTAACATAAAGTTATACCTATTGATGAGGATATGAGTACAAATGATCTTTTTCAAGAGCAAAGTTATGAAAACAATACAATGGAGGAACCAAGTGCAGTTGAAGAGCCAACGATATTGGAAGAAGCATTTGAAGCATCTACTATTGCAATTGACTTGGTTAATGATAAAGTAGCAAAGTCAACTACTTTAGGTGCAAATATTTGCTCACAAGATGAGATTATGAGGATTACTAATGATCCTTTTAACCACCTTTATGCACTTGATGATGCTAAAATTGAATTAAAGTCACACGCTCCCCACATCAAGTTTGTTGATGTGAATGATGAAAATAGATTTTTAGTGGTGATTTTTGTTGACTTGGTTGTGGAAAAAGAAGAAAGGTTGCTACAATAGGAAAAGAGGTTAGATTCAAATTCTTTTGAAAACTTTATTAATAGAAAAATAAAAATGCATGCATATTTGTTTTTTATTTTTGATTTTAATAAAAAATATAAAACATTTTTCAAAAATGTTTTTATTTTATTTTTAGTCATTAAAATAAAAATAAAAATTTAAAAAATTAAAAAATTGTACAAGCTGATTTGTACTTTTTCAAAATTAAAGAAAATAAATGTTGACATATGGCCAAATTGAGCCAGAAGTCACAAAATTTTCTGTCTTCTCCCCAAAATAAGTCCATCAAGGACAATTTTTGAAATAAGTGTGGGGGAGACAAATTGTAGGTAGGATTTTTCTTTTTTTCTATTTTTCTATTTTTTTTGTTTTCATTTTAAAAAAAAGAAGAAAAATTGTGATTTCTTTTTGTGAAAATTTTGAAAGTATTAACTTTTTACTAAGTGAAACTTTTAAACAATATATCTCATAAGAAATCCATCAAAAATATTTCCCTGCTTTCAATAAAACATATTATTATTGGATTTTGGGATTTGATTTAGAAACTGGGATGATCATAATTTTAGAAAAATTAAAGTTATGTTGATATGAGTGGATTGTTTCTGGGATTTACTAATTGAGTTGATTTGAGAATTTCTTGATTAAATCTTTTGTGAAAGATTTTTTACCTTGTGAGTGTAGAGCCTTAAAGTAAAGGATGGACCACCATGTTCCATTCCTATTTTTCTTGAGTGACTTGCTCATGTTTTGTTTGTACTCAAATATTTAGCTTGATTCTTTTGTTGTGCAACTTAGGTGAATATGTCTGATTTGATATGACTGAGACATTTCTTGGTTTTTAGCTACTTGGCCAAATAAACACACATTAATATTAATCCATTAGTAGCCCCTTTGAGCTTTAAACCTCTTTTTCTTGTTTTAAGCCCATTGTATTGTAAATCCTTAAAAAGAAAAAGACCATGTTTTTCCTTACCCTAGGAAGAAAGAAAGGTGCTAGTGGATTATTTTAGGATTGGTTGAGGAATAAAGTGTGTGGGTGAGTACCTCACCCACCAAATAATGAAAATTGCATAAAGGAAGAAAAAAAAATGAAGAAAGAGTTTTGAAAAAGAAAGAGATGTATAAAATTAATTGCTTCCTAAAAAAGAGCAACAAAGGATAAAAGACAAAAAAAAATTGTTTTTGAAATCATGCTCCTTTATTCTTTCTAGATTTATTTCTAAAACCCAAGAATCCTTTTTAAGTTTTCCTACCTCTACCTTGGCCTCATTATAACTTGTAAAAAGTCCTCATGAGCTTTGAATGCATATTTTCTAAAACTTTGTGAATATTAGAGTCTTGTTCAGTATTAAGAGTGTTTACTCCATGAGTATTTTGAGTGAAAATACAAGCCAAAACACTTGAGCGAATTTTGGTGAGAAAATATACATTTAACTTGAGTGCTCTCTTCCATAATTGATTCTCTTGTGAATTTAAAATATTAACTCATGTGTGAAAAATAGAATCTTTCCGTTTGTATATACATGATAATTTGATTTATAGAAGAATGATTTATTTCTAGTTGTGTTCTTTCTTTTAATCTAGTGTTGATGTGAAGTAAAAGACTACAAAAGGATAAGTGTGAGGGTGTGATGAGTTCATATTTTTACCCTCATTTAATGTTTATTTTTGGGTATTTAAGTGAATTTTAATGCTGAAAAGAGTGATTTAATTGACAGTTATGATTATTAGACTATTTGAGCTTGTGTGATAAAAGTGTCTTAAAAAATTATTTTTAGTTGCCTAAATTATTTTGGATATTTTGACGTTTGTTCATGCAGCTGAAATTAAGATTAATCACTCATTTAAGGTGAAAAATATAAATTGATTGAAGTTACAAAACAACTTTAAATAAGGCTAAAATAAGCAAGTTCTGGAAAAAATCACTTTTGCACCCCTTAAATTACATATACACTTCCCTCTTTCCACATGGGCCACACAAAACTTACTTCTATACCCTGCCTTTGTCTATTTTCATCCTTTTTTCCACCTAAAAACTCCACCACTCAACCAGATCATGCCATGTGGATATCCTCCACTAATTGAGCTGACCAACCAGAACATGACACGTGTCTAAATCCAAACACTCATAAACCATCAAATTAGAGCTTGCCACATCATCATCTCATTCCCATCTCACAAACATAAACTATAAGACCCGAGAAATTTAAATAATTATTTAATATATGCGGGTAGTAGGAGTCTTTAAGGCATTTAATGTTGATTGCTATAATGTGGAAAATTACTAGCTCAAGTGGTTGAGAGTATTGGATTGTGTGAAAGGACTTGGGTTTGAGTCCTATGTATGCCATTTATGTGCTATTTAATTTATTATTATTTTAAATATGTGCTTGATCATGTCGAGTGATAATATAATCATAGAATTATATTAATCATCACGAAACATGAATTGGTTAAATGGTTGTGTATTGAGTTGGCATTGGCATGGTCATGGGTTTAAGCCTTGGTAGAACCATATATAGTTTCCTTTTTGCCAAAATTTCTTGTGGCATGAAGGTGAAGGGGCATAGAAACCCTAGCTATCCAAAGAGCAGCCAAGAGTGACTGAAAAACAACTCATAATGGAATTTGAATGGCAATTACATTCATTTTAATGCCATTTTCGTTTTTGGCCATTAACCACAATTAAGGACCATAATAAAAAGGCAAACTAAACCAATTGGAAGGGTTTTTGAGACTGGAAAATTAGAGTGTTGTAAGGAACACGAATTCAAAGGAAACAAAGTGATTAGAGAGTAAGCAAAGGAGCTGAATTGGATTGGAGCCAAGGGAGGAAATTGGTGATCAAGGAAGAACTCTAGAATAATTTTTTTTAAAGTGAGGAATCCAGGTTAGGGGAGCTGGAACTGTACCTTTAATTGCATACTGTTTAATTTCATGAACTGTATGATTAAATTGATGCATGTACAATGCCCTACTGTGTATAATTCGTGTTTCTGAAATTTTCCAGAAACCGCCTGGCGGACGATGAACTGCCGCCAGGCGACTCATCCAATTTTTACTTGTTTTCTGGGTTCCAGAGAGGAACCGCCTGGCGGTGAGCGTTGTGCCGCCAGGCGACGCGTGACAGACCAACCCAGATTCTGGGTTTTTGCTTGAACTGCTTGGCGGTGATGAAAACCCGCTAGGCAACGCAGACCAATTTTGGTTCAGTTTTGGTGTTTTGAGTGTTCTGATTGGATTTTAAATGGAAGGGAAGGGATCCTTAACTTTTAATTGAATACTTGACTAAAGAAAGTTTGGAAGTTCACTGTTAATTAGAGTTAATTTGAGAGAACTGTTAAGAACACCCTTATAGGGTTCATGAATTGGGGATTTCGAAAACGACACTCATCTAAATGGAAAAATGTGAATGAATTCGGGTATGGAAAGTGTTAGAGATGAATTATAATCCTAAAAGATGGAATCGGATCTTATAGAGTTAGAAATTGATGGAAATCAGAGTTGTTGTGAATGGGGTAAGCTTCGCAGGTGCAGGAACCGCCTGGCGGCACCCATTTGGCCGCCAGGCGCCATACTAGTGAAGCGTGGTGCTTTAATTCACGAAAAACGCTGTTTTTCGTACTTTTCGTGGAACAGGAACCGCCCAGCGCTAGTTGCATGCCGCCAGGCGCCACCGATTTTTCTAGTCTGCGCAATTTTCGTAAAACCGCATTTCCCGCTTTGTTAACCGTCCGATTTAGGTGAAATTTTGGAAGTTGTTTCATAACATGTTGTTCTTCACTTTGAACGGTGGAGATTTGAATTGGATGCCTGAAGAGGGAGATATACGTCACTCATGATTGGTTATTGAATTCCCTAATAGTATGATTACTAATGGATGATTAAGTGTGATCAAGTGCTGGTATGGCCTTGATTGGTGAATGTATACATATAAATATATTGATGCATGATTGATGAGTATGTTTTTGGTAGTGCTTGCTGAGACATGTTGAATATATGAACCTATATATGTTAACTCGAATGTAAGATGTTATAAGTGTGGGAATAAGGCTACTATTGATGATATCACTATGACCGAGTGTTGCATGATCATGACGCGTTTTGGGAAAGTATGGGAACATGATAATCATACTTTAAATATAACGGAATTGCAAGGGCATGCAGAATAAATATATAACTTTCATTTTGTCTTTTGTGGGGTATGTGAATTGTAAGCATGCAAAGGGTTGGGAAAATGAGAAGGGGAA
Source organism: Vigna unguiculata (assembly GCF_037176805.1). Taxonomy (NCBI): domain Eukaryota; kingdom Viridiplantae; phylum Streptophyta; class Magnoliopsida; order Fabales; family Fabaceae; genus Vigna; species Vigna unguiculata. The sequence continues at coordinate 5,134,837 of NC_140797.1, forward strand.
AATAAAGTGTGTGTTGGAATTGATTTAAGAGGTAAGTATATATGAATTATAAAAGAGAGGAATGTGTGCTTATACTTGAAAGATGTATATGTGTTGTGATGTTGTAATTTGGAATATATGAATGTGTATGTTGATTTTGGGATGTTTGAGAATTAAATGGTTGAATTCTAGGAAATGAATTAGAGTACCTAAAACCAGTACTGTCACATTACTGGTGTAGCGCCTAGCGGTGTAGACTGAACCGCTAGGCGATAGTATGAAACAGGAATGTTTTATAAGTTGTGGCGCCGGACGGTGATGTGGAACCGTCAGGCGGTCTGTACTGCCATTTCGCTTAGCGGCGCTTAGGCTACGCTAGGCGATGGTGTAGTGGCAGGGTGCATTGTGATATGTTTTGCATGGTTTGTTGTGTGGGTCCTGGTCTGGGATATGCTTGATGTTGTCATGAACGGGTAGGTTCATGACTGGTGATGAACACGTGATGATATGAGCGGGGAGGTTCATATCCTATTACTCTCGTGTGGGGATACGAGCGAGGTAGGTTTGTATGTTCCGTGCTCACACTTGAGAGATGCTACGTGCGGGGAGGTACGTAGCTGGTGGATCACGTGTGTTGGACTACGAGCGGGGAGGTTCGTAGAGTTGGACCATGAGCGGGCAGGTTCGTGGAAGCATTGGAATCCCTAAGACCAGCTTGAGTATTTACCTTGTGTAGGGTAGTGTGCTTTGCTTGTTTTTGTTATCATGCTGTGATGTGAAACTTGGATCAGGGGATGCTGTGCCATGAGCGGGTAGGTTCATGGATGGTGGTGAACACGTGATGATATGAGCAGGGAGGTTCATATCATGCTACTCTCGTGTAGGGATACGAGCGAGGTAGGTTCGTATGTTCCGTGCTCACACTTGAGAGATGCTGCGTGCAGGGAGGTACGTAGCTGGTGGACCACGTGTGTTGGACTACGAGCGGGGAGGGGGGTATGTAGAGCAGGACTACGAGCGGGGAGGTTCGTAGAGGCAGGACCACGAGCAGGTAGGTTCATGTGAGCATCATAAACCCTGAATCCGAGACTAACTATTTTGTGTGTTGTGAAGGTTGAAAAGCCTTGGGGATTAAGGTCTTGGCCAAGAATTAATTAGAATAAAATAGATGGGTGTATCTTGATTTTTCTTATTAACTTATATGTTATCTCTTTATGAGCTCACCCTATCTGCTTGTGGTTGGCGATGATCGTGTAATGCGTTACACGGGAGTAGATGATGTTGCAGGTGGTACTGATGAGGCATAACATCGGAGAGAGGGATAACTGGGAAAAGCTTTTACTAGAATTTTATCATTATTGTTTTTATGAACCTTGTAAATAGTGTTTACTGATTTGTGAATTTGGATATTGTATTGAAGTTTCATAAATTATGGATTTTTTTGGATAACTTCCGATTAATAAATTTTTTAAAATTTCCCGCGTTTTGGGAAGCGAAGTATAATAAATGAGGTTTTCATCATATTTCTTAATTTTTATTACTTAAATTAGTAATATCCGACTGGGATGTTACATAAGCCCTAGGTCTTTCTCCTATCCCACCAACACCTTTGACCCCGACCACCTGCACTTTTGAGTCACCTTGACATTATAACAGAATCAAGCGCGACGCGAGACGCACTATGAACGTGTTCCTCCTCGCGGCGTCAACCACCGTGAGTCACCACTGACCATGCTCACCAGTGCAACCTCGCGAAAAAGAGAAGCTTCGTTTCTACACTTACGAATCTGTAGTAATGCCATCAACCATCTCCTTCGCTGCATCGTTGTCTCCACCGCACCAGCCATGGTAGCACTAGCATCCATTGACGAACGCACCACCATTGCAGAAACTGCAGCAACGCTTGAAGCCATGGCTTTCTCCCTGCACTTTCATTCTATCAACCTCCGCCCAGCCAAAGGAGAAGAAACGCGAGTCCCTCGTACTTGTAGCAAAATACCATTGAAGCCCATGTGAAACCACCGTGGACCTCGCCTGAATCATCAACCATGGCAGCTTCACGCACCACACTCATCAACGTGAGAAACCACCATTCTCAAACCTGCAAAAAACGTGAACACAATGTGCCATCTCAATGGTAGCAACGAACCATATTTGCACATGCAATAGTGAGCCAGACAACCACCATGGAACCCTTGACCACGCATAAAATCCACGCTAGAAACGCTCTTAAGAGAGAATCACAAGCAACAACTTTTGGATTGGCCACCACAGATTAGGCATGGAAGCGCGACCACCATTGCAACGTGAAACCCTAATGGAGGAAAGAGAAGGCTGATATGAGAGAAGGAGCTAGGATGCCACGTGTCAGACCTTCGTTGCAAAATCTTGGTCAAATGGTCAATAAAAGTCGGGTCAAATAAGTCAATTTTTGGAGATTTTGGTTAAAGATGTTTAAATAGTCAAACAAGAGGGCCAAAATTGGAAATTGGACAGAAATTAAGTTGTTGAATAATTAATTAAAGATTTTTGGTTAATTATCTTTGATATATCTCAAATTATCAATAGATGAAATCTTCAAAATATTTTAGAAATTGATAAAATCTGTTAATTTTTTGAGAAATATTATATAAAGAGATAAAAGATTTCAACAATAGAATAGATAAAGTCCAAGTCCAATCAAGGTCTATATAAAGAGACTAAGGGGGAAGCATAAATGAGAAGCTTAGGACTTCAGAGTTTAGGAACCCTTAGGGGGGGCTAATTTTGTTTCCTTTCTCTCTATGTTCTTTTTTTATTTTTATTTTACTTTTACATTCCATTGAGTGCTAAACTTTTCGGGTTGGTACCATTGTAATTTCATTATGGATTCTGAGGTTAGAATGAAATAATTTCCCTATTCTTTTTGTTATTGTTGTGGTTTTCATTCATCTATGTCTTTTGTCTTTGAATCACGTAAAAAGTAATGATTTTTACATGCTAGCTAATTAGCAAAGTGTTTAAATCTATATGCATGCTAATCACATGAGTTGAATGGTTTTTAAATTTAATCGAGAATTTACTTTTATTTTATTTAGAAATTTTCATGTGATTAAATGAGTTTTTATCAATAATTGAGACTTTACTTTGATTAAAGGTATTTACTCTAACTAAAATTAATCGAGACTTTACTTTGATTAATTAGGCTTTTTATTTGGTGAGGAGATAAAAGAATATACATGATTAGGCATAGTAAAATTTGATTGAGACTGTACTTTGGTTGAATTTATTGTGGATAATCTAAAAGTTCTCACTTTTAATTGAGACTGTACTTTGGTTAAAAGTGAGAACGCCAACAAATTAATTGAGACTTTACATTGATTATGTTCATGCGGAAATAATAACAGAATATTAGGGAGCACAAATTATATCTTACCCCAATCACTAACTTCTCACACTAGCTACTCCTTGGTTTAGATGCGTCTTCATTGAATGTTGGCGGATTGGACCCTTAGGGGGTTACTTGTGGAAAGGACTGCGACGATCAAGTCAGCAAAGGCTCTTAAAAGTCAAATCACAGATTAATGAATTAATGAAAGCGTACCTTTAATTCATTGGGGTCCACATGTATTTATAGAGCTCATTAACTATGTTTTACCTTTTTGTGGGTTGGGTTTCTCTTTATTGCGTTGGGCCAATGTTCAGGCTTTGAATGGGCCTGGGCCAGGCCCAAGTTCCAAGTTTGTGATCTGATACCAGAAGCCCAACTGTTATTTCCTAAGTTTGGAGTTGGCAGCTTTTACTCATACGTTATTTTTGAAGTAGGCGGTGTTAGCCGTTGTGTATGTGTCATCATTTTGCCTAGCTAGCTAACTATTCCTTTTTATGATAGGACTATTCATTGGTGGTTTGGACTAGGTAGTTAGCCATATCGGTTCTGATCTCCTAGGTATAGTACATCAGTCCCCCAACCTTTGGCAAGTTATGTCATGTCGAAGGTTATAAGTTGGCAGTTTGGACTGGGTAGTTAACTATACTGGTACTGACCGCCTATGTATAGTACATTAGTCCCCCAACCTTTGGCTGGATAGGTCATGTCGAAGGTTTCCGTGTTGTTTTGGTGGGTTTTTTTTTTCTTTTTTTGCAAGAAAAATTGCTCCTTTCTTGATATTCCTTGTGGTATAATAGTCCCCTAGTCTTGAGAAGTGAGAACATCGCTAAGACTCTATCAGAAGTGATGGGAGTAGTTGAAGGGATATATGTTGTCAGGGGTCTCATCAAAAGGGTTTGCGCAGTTACCCTTTTTTTGTGATGTTTCGTATTCGTAACATTTAGGCGGGAACAAATTTATTGGGAGCATAAATGTTCTTATAAATAGTGGTTGAGAATAAGATTTGTTTATTTTGCTTCATTTGCTCAGATATGAGAAAAGTGCCTTAGTTGCATTTGTGTCTGTCTGATATATTCCCTATTTCTACCGCCATCTTTATTTTACACAAGGTATGTCTAGTGATAGTGATAACATGTCTACATTTGATTCGAGTAGTGGGAGTGCAAGGTCAGGGGATAAGGGTAGTGGCCATTTGGCCGGTGAGGGGGGTTACTCTTAAAACTAGAGAGGATCCGGCGGAGGAGGTAGCTGAGAATAACTTGCCGACAAAAGGTGAATATGAATGGGTGGCTGCTAACGTGCGAACCCAATATTCTCTCTTCAGGTGGTCTCGAATACTGAACGCATGGTTGAATTGCGTACCTGTCCTCGAGAGGGGTACTCGACCAAACATAGTGTCCTTAGAAAGAGTAAGTGTCGTTGAGTGCGTTTGTCACGCCAAGAGGGGCCCAAGGAAGGATTCTTTTATATGTACATGTGTCATTTCTCCCAGCTGCATATGCGGGTTCCATTCAATGACTTCACGATGGGGGTACTTCGCCTACTGAACGTCGCCCCTACCTAGTTGCATCCTAATAGCTGGGGTTATCTTCAAGCATTTTGAGTTTTATATCAGTCTCTATATATCCAGCCTTCACTGTAGTGTTTTTTGTATTTTTACGATACTCAGCCTTAGGTCCAATCACCTGGCTGTCATTAATAAGCCGCCTTGGTATAAGCAAGTTAAACGCCATTTCACCATCTTTCAAGCATTTCAAGGACGGGTTTTTCAAAGGGGTCGTGAAGGAGCCAGGCTGTTCACTTTTTTACAACGAAGATGGAAGTACAAAATTTCCATTTAGTTGGACTGACAACCTATGGCGGTATAAGGATATGAAGAGGGAGGAGTTATCAGTGGTTGATAGAGAAGTGATGGAAGTTTTGATGAGATTTAGCGATAAGATGCCCACTAAGGGTCTAGTTAGGGTTTATTTATCCATGCACCCACTTGTTAATTTAAAAGGTATCACTTTGTATTTTCATCGTCATATTTTATGCAAGAGAGATAACCGTTACTGTTTATGTTGTAGGTTGAGCAAATTAAGGCTTCTGGGGCAAAGAGACTCGAGGCTTGCCTTATCAAGTTGTCGGAGACTACCATACGCTGAGACATTAAAATCTCTTTGGCTGAATCCTTGGTCTCTTCCATAGACAATATGGAGCCTAATTCAATGATAAAAGCCATGCTGAAATTCTACAGTAAGACCCTGATTTAGGGTCGCAGGGTAGGCACTTTCCTACAGAGGGAAATAAAGGAAGGTGGAAAAGCCAAGGTGGAGGAGCTTCAGGAAGAGTTGAAGGTGTAGGCCGTTAAGCATGCTGAAGAGAAAATAGCTTGGGAAAAAGAGTGGGAAGAGTGGCTGGTCGAGAGGAAACATCTGGGTACATGGAAGGTTAGGTGTTTGGATTCTGAGAAAAAGTTTAACGAATTTTTTTTTGATATGGAGACAGACTATGATGAGTTGAAATAAAAGAATGCTGGACTTGAGAGCGAGCTTGAAGATCTGAAGGGCCATATCATTCAAGAGCACATAAACGACTTCCATAAGGGTTTACGATAAGCGGCCTTCTTTTGCAAGGAAGTGGACGTGTCAGAACCTAAATATGATGTCAATAAGGATGTAGTGGACGACCGCCTGGTGAATGAATTGGACTCGAGTCCAGAAGAGGAGGTTGAAAAGGTGGCCGCTACTGATGATATGAATCTTGTAGGTGATAGGGCCGAGGTGGTGGAAGTGGATGCTGATCCTGCTGCTTAGAATCGTGTTTATAATTTGGTTGTCATTCAGTACAAGTTTGTAATAATTTGCACATTAATTTCTCTTTGAACAACACTTTATTCTTTCGTGGTATTGTAATTCGATGGTTGTTTTGTTACGCCTATCATGTTGCGTGATGCCATTCGTTCTAGTTATATTTTGATTATATATGTGCCGCCTGTAACATCCCATTAGGATATTACGAATTTATAAATAAAAATAAAAGAAGTAAATAAATAACAATGCAATTAATAATACCTCATTTTTCCAAAATGCGGGAAAATTTAAAATTTATTAAATGAGCAAATAATGTTCATAACAATTCGTTATAAAAACCAAAATAACAATGTTATGAAATCACCCATCAGGGTTTACAACTGATTCCAAAAGCAAATAAAAGAAAACATAAGAATTCCCCAAGTTTATCCCCTCTCCGCTACTAAGCTTCACCTGAGCCACCTGCATCAACAACATCTGCTCCCGTGTACCGCGTACACGATCATCACCAAACACACGCAGATAGGGTGAGCTTAACAGATAAAACATATATGATGTTACAAATATATATCTACATACACACATATCACTATCTGACCCCCAATTAGATTATTCGTGTTCTACATCGTCTAATGATTACTTCAAGGTGACTTGCTGCCATACCTATCGACCACAACCGATAGAGCACGTGCGGAAAACAACGCTACGGATCATACATCGTAACGCCAGGTAGAGTTCCCATATACGAACATAGTCCGTGTCGTCCCAAGACTACCAAACTCGTCAGCCAGCAACTGAGGAGGGCAATCTATCCAGACCCATCCGTACTGGCCAAAACCAGCACACTCACACCGGCAACACTCGCCAACTTGAGCCAAAACTCAAGGGATACGTTTCGAGCCACAACTCAAGGAACCCAGCAAACCCACCTTTAAAGCACCGCTAGACGCCTTGTAGATCACAAATAACAACCAAAATTCAAAGCTGCAGTAATACAAATCGCCTGGCGGGGGACACGTGCCGCCAGGCGCTGCCAGCTTCCAGACCGCCTGGCGGGTGTCACGTACCGCCAGGCGCACAACGCCTCAAAACATGCAGACTTAGCAGCCACTGCCTGGCAAGTTAGCCCCCACTGCCAAGCGCCAACGCTTTAGACCCCACTACTGTTCTCACGACCGCTAGGCGGAATACCTCTCACCGCCAGGCGCCCCCCGCTATGCAGATCCCCTGTACTACTGCTATCGCCTGGCGGGTTGAACCCCGCCGCCAGGCGCCATATGAGAACCCCGTCAGGTACAAATTTCTCTACACCCCACTCCACTATTAGTCTTCATACATGCATTTGTACTACCCGCAATACTCATTTTTGTTGAATATGACAACACCAAGATTGGTTTATACCAGTATGAGTCCTTTTATCCTATCTTACTAGTGAGTTACTCTAATTAAGATTAATTAGCAATTCACCAAACAGCCAAATACCACACACATACCTTTTTATCTCATGACTTGACCGTAGTATGATTAATTCTTCCATTAAACTCACAGGCATGTACCCCTATTTTGACACCCAACCTGACCAAAGGGGTACCCAACCAACTGCAGGTGTATCACAGCCATAAAACTTATCTGACAGATTTCTTTTCACTACCCACCCTATAATTCACCTCATCTCGTTAATCATACTTAAGTCTCCACTCTCCTAAGTATCCAATTCATCTCGTATCCACATTTCTCCACGTCCAAGACTATTACACAAACTGTACAAACTACAACACATACAGCCCGAACCATTCCAACTTAACTTCAACATGCCACTGGTGTAACGTTGCCGCCTGGCGGTAACTTGTCTTCCGCCCGGCGGTGTATCAGACCTGGGAAACAACCTGGTTTCTTTCACTCCCGCCAACACTCCCGTTCACTCCCTATCGCCTCTCCCAATACAATCTCTCCTGTTTTGGCATAATAAATCCAATAATACAGCCCTCTAAATTCAATACTACTGCACCCAGCAAGGATCACCACAATTACACCCCAATTGTACCTCACTTTACTACCCATGACATTTAATCATTGTTTCATTCTCTTATACCTACAAATGCGTAAAATGCACACCATACATTATCAAAATCATCCATTAATAACTACGAATAGCTTTCCCACCGATCAGAAACAGCCTAGATCACAAAAAATGTTGATCCGAGCCAAAACTCGCTTGTGTCGCCTGGCGGTTCACTAGCCTCCACCAGGCACTTCATCCCAACCCAGAAAAAATGAAGATCTCCCATGTGTCGCCTGGCGGCCAGGTATGCGCCGCCAGGCGGTTTCTTCTCCAGGAACCCAAAATAGTACAAAAAATATAGGCTGCCTGGCGGCTTTGAAGACCCGCCAGGCGATTTTTGGAAAATTTCCAGAAACGTGAAAATCCACAACTTTTAACCCAACAGAGACATTCAAATAAGCATGCGATCATACACATTTTCATACACACACACATATATATATATATATATATATATATGTATATACATATATACATATATATGTATATATATACATATATACATATATACATATATATGTATATATGTATATACATATATATGTATATATATACATATATATACATATATATGTATATATGTATATATATACATATATATGTATATATGTATATACATACATACATACATATATATATATATGTATATGTATATACATATATACATATATGTATACATATATATACATATATACATATATATGTATGTATGTATGTATATACATACATACATATATATGTATGTATGTATGTATGTATATACATATATATAGATATATATGTATGTATATACATACATACATATATATGTATGTATGTATATACATACATACATATATATGTATATATGTATATACATATATATGTATGTATATGTATATATATACATATATATGTATATACATATATACATATATATGTATATATGTATATATGTATATATATACATACATACATATATATGTATATATATACATACATACATATATATGTATATATGTATATATACATATATATATATATATATATATATATATAAGCGAGTAAAACTCTCCTAACCTGATTTCCTTTGCTACACTCGAAATTCTCAAGCTCCTCCTTTGGTCACCAATGGCCACTCTTGATTCTCCTTAACCTAACCTCAAAATTCACTCACGCTAGTCCCCTCACACTCACTTTTCGTCTCTGTTTTCTAGGTCTATGTTCAGCCTTGCAAAACCTTGCCTAAACCCTCACTTTTGCCTTTTAAACTAGTGCTTTAGGCTAACCCAACAATCAAAAACGAAAATGCACCTTATTATCTTTTAATGGCCATTCATTTCTCATTATGAATTGTGGTTACAGCCACCCTTGGCTGTTGATTCCATTTAGGTTTCCTTTACCCCTTCCAATTCCATCCAAAGTTAACATTAGCAAAAGAAAAATAAAGTTTAATTTAAGGTTCCCAAGACTTGAACCCATAACCATGCAATTGCTAAATTACTATCAAACCACCATGCCAATTCATATTTCATGCTAACAATCATCATCCAATTCACCTATTATTTTACAGCATGATTATCATATATTTAAAATAATAACGAATAATAACCCAAAAATGGCATACATAAGACTCGAACCTAAGTCCTTTCACACAATCAAAGTACTCTCAACCACTTGAGCTAATACTTATCCACGTCATACTCATCATAATTTAATGTTATCATTTATTTTCCCACCCGCATTTATTAATTAATTATTTATTTAATTAATTAAATTCTACGGGTCTTACACCGCCTACGACTTGTGATTGTGCATTTCGTTAATTACGATTGTGTAGTATGGTCGACCCAGACCGCTTATTTTGGTAAGTGGTGAGGAACTTAAGGAATTTTCATTGAGGAGAGCGAGTGTTTGACCCAGGCCGCTTACTTTGGTAAGTGGTGGGGAACTTAATAATTTTTCATTGAGGAGAGTGAGTGTTCGACCCAAGTCCCTTACATTGGTAAGTGGTGGGGAACTTAAGAAATTTTCATTGAGGAGAGCGAGTGTTTGACCGAGGCCGCTTATTTTGGTAAGTGGTGGGGAACTTAAGAAATTTTCATTGAGGAAGCGAGTGTTCGGCCCATGCCGCTTATTTTGGTTAGTGGTGGGGAACTTAAGAAATTTTCATTGAGGAGAGCGAGTGTTCGACCCAGGTCGCTTACTTTGGTAAGTGGTGGGGAACTTAAGAAATTTTCATTGACAAATGAATTTGTAAAGAATCCTTATTTTTATTCATAACTTTGGGGTGCCTCGTTAAAAACTCCTCGGCCAAAACCCTCCTTAGGGAAAAAATGTCGGATGAGGAAAAAGAGTACACCTTGGGTTACAAGTTGTTTGTGATGATTACGTTGGCGACTTTAACTAAAGTAAAACTTTAAGTGAGACACATTCCACGTGTTCGGTATCTAATCCCCTGATAATTGTTCCAACTTGTAAGCGCCTCCTCCTGTATCTTCAGGATCCTGAAAGGTCCTTCCCAATTGGCTGAAAATTTTCCATCTTTCTTCTTGGCGGTGCTGGCCATTCTCCATACCAGATCCTCTTTAGTGAACGTCCTTGGGTGAAGCTTTGAATTGTATTTTCTTGTTGCTCTTTGTTTGGCCGCCATGTTCCTGATTTGTACTTTATCTCAGAGTTATGCTAGTAACTCGAGGCTAGCACATAGGTTGTGTTGGTTCGTTTTTTTGTCATATGTTTGCCTTCTCAAGGATGGTTCTCCGATCTCGACTGGTAACATACCATCAGTTTCGTAAACTAGGCTGAAAGAGGACTTGTTGGTGGCTAATTGAGGTGTGCATTTGTAGGTCCACAAGACTTCTAGTAATTCTTCTAGCCATTTCCCCTTTGCCCGTCTAATCTTTTTCGAAGTTGTATTAGGATGACCTTGTTGGCGGCTTCTGCATGTCCATTCGTTTGCGAATGTTCCACTGAACTTGTTATGTGTCTGATTCCTAGAACAATGAAGAATTTTGTGAGCTCTTTATCTATAAATTGTCGTCCATTATCTATTATGATGGTATGTGGCACCCCGTATCTGCATACTATATCTTTCCTGATGAACTGTTGGACCTATTATGCTGTGATGGTGGCAAGTGAATTGGCTTTGAGCCATTTTGTGAAATAATTGATTCCTATGATGAGGAACTTAACTTGCCCCTTACTAGGAGTAACGATCCTAAGATGTCTATTCCCCACTTTGAGAATGGTCACTAGGATAGTATGGAATATAGCTGCTCATGTTTTTGATGAATAAGATTGCCATGTTTCTGGCATGGTATACACTTTTTGACGAAGTCGTGGCATCGGACACCATAGTTGGCCAATAGTAACCAGCTCTTAGGATTCTAGTTGTCATCGACCGTGACCCTTAATGATATCCACATATTTCTTCGTGAATTTCCTTTATGACATACTAAGCTTGTTGTCTGGTAACACACTTGAGTAATGGTTGTCCATACCCTCATTTGTATAGGTCGCTCAGTGTGAATCGTATTGCTTTTGTTCGCCATCCTTTGTCGGCATTATCAGGTAAGTTTCCAGTTTTTAAGTAGTGCACATATGGTGACATCCAATTGTGAGTTGCTTCGAGTGCCAAACACGTGTTTGCTGTGGAAGGTGTCGCCAACGTTTGCTGTAGTAGGGACTTATACTTTCCTTTATGCTTTGTACTTGCTAGCTTAGACAAGGCATCGGCTCAGGCATTTTGTCCTCTTATTATATGCTCTATTTTGACATTTTCAAATTCGGACTTTATGTAGAGTCTTTAATTTGGAATTCGTCGTTTAAGTGGCCCACAGTCAGCTTGGAATCTGTCTTGCATGTGAGGATGCGTACTCCGACTTCCTTTGCTAGGGATAGGCCAACTAATATGGCTTCGTATTGGGCTTGGTTATTGGAGGTTTTGAAGGCAAAGTGCAATGATTTTTCGATGAGTATCTGGTTGGGGCCTTCTAGGACAATGTCGATGCTTGTTCCTCTTTGATTAGAAGATCTGTCAACATACAAAGTCCATTGTTCTTCGTGCGACGCGTGTTGTAGGTCATTGACGAAGTCTAGAAGGTATTGAGCTTTGATAGGTCCGTGTGGTTCATAACGAATATTAAATTCGAATAGTTCCACCGCCTATGAAGACATTCGTCTTGCTAAATCTGGTTTCTAGAGGATTCTTTGGATAAAATAGTGTCTTGTTGCGTTTACTAAAGATAGGACCAACTTTTCTATCATCTGGTATCTGGTTTCGGGGTCTTGCAGTGATCGAATAACAAAGTATACTGGGTATTGGGTGCCCGCAGATTCTTGGGTGATGGCGGCGCTAACCGTTCCTTCTACGACCGTGATGTAAACGATTAGTGGGAGGATGATGTTTTATTTTTGTAGGATTGGGGGGATGCTAAAATTGTTTTAAGGTCTTGAAAAATATGCTCACATTGGTCGTTCCATGCAAACTTTGTTGATTTTTTGAGGAGGTTGATGATGGGTCTGGTTTTGTCGGCTAGCGTTGGGAGAAATCTTGATATGGCGGTAAGGCAACCTACTAATCACTGCACCTCCTTGATGTTTGTTGGGCTTCGCATGTCGATGATAGGTTTGCATTTTTCAGGGTTTGCTTCAATTCCGCGCTGCGTGAGCATGAACCCTAAGAACTTTCCACTATTGACGCCAAATACACATTTTTCAAGGTTTAACCAAAGGTTGTATTTTTGAAGGGTTGTGAACACCTCGACCAAGTCCTTTGAGTGTTGTAGATGCCTGGGAGATTTGACAACCATGTCGTCTACGTATACTTCGGCACACTTTCCCAATAGGTGGCTGAATACTTTATCCATTAGCCTTTAGTAAGTGGCACCTGCGTTTTTTAGGCCGAAAGGCATGACTTTGTTAATTTAGTTGAAGTCTTCAGTGACGAAGGCGATTTTAATCATGTCAGCTGGGGCCATGGTTATCTGGTTGTATCTGGAGTAGGCGTCGAGGAAGCTTAGTACACGGTTACCAGCCACACCGTCTAATAACATGTCGATACTAGGTAGGGGATATGCGTCCTTTTAACATGCTTTGTTAAGGTCAGTATAGTCAATGCACATCCTCCATTTGTCGTTGGATTTTTTGACGAGGATGACGTTGGCTAATCAGGTGGTGTAATGGGCCTCAACAATGAATCCGACCTCAAGAAGTTTTACTACTTCTTCTTTAGTTGCAAGTCTTCGTTCGTCTCCTAACTTCCTTTTCTTCTAGGAGACGTACCTGGTTTCTTTGTATATTGAGAGTTTGTTAACAACTATTTGAGGGTCGACGCCGGGTAAGTTTGTCGCTGACTAGGTGAATAAATCTGTATTGTCTTTGAGGGTTATCTTGATCAGGGCTTGGTCACTATGGCTTAAACCTGCACCAAGTTTAAGGCTTTTACATGGTGAGATGGTCATAGGTTGGGTATCTTCTACTGGTTCGATGCGGGAATCAAAGCACATTCTGGGGTCTAGATCCTCGTCGGCTAGAGTCAGGCCAGCACCAGGATGTCTCTTAATGTTGTTTGTAACCATAGTGGGTTCTTTGGGTCGCAAGCTGGCAATATAGCATTCATGTGCGAGCCTTTGATCGCCGTGAATTGTGATGATGTCCTCGGATGAGGATGGAAATTTCATGGCGAGGTGGGGTGTGGATACTATGGCTCCTAGTGTGTTTAGCGAGGGTCGTCCTAAAAGGACGTTGTATGATGTGTGGGCGTGGACGACAAGAAAACGAATGACAATTGTTTTGGTTTTGTAACCTTCGCGGAAAAGGGTATGGAGATCGATATACCTACGCGTACACACACTTTCTCCATAAATCTGTAAATGGGCTCATCATAAAGGACCATAGCCTCACGAGTAATTGTAACTTTTGATAGGTTGCCCAGTACAAAATGTCGACTGAGCTGCCTTGGTCGACCAACACTTTTTTTACCGCAAAGTTTTCTATTTCTAAGGTGATTTCCATAGGGTCATCGTGTTCTTGATCCATGCCTTGGAAGTCAACGTTAGTGAGGTAATTGGTGGCATTTGACGGCTTCTATGAGAGCGGGAGACGGAGTTGACAAATTGTACTCTCTTGAGGTGTTTCTTTCTGGTAGAGGAAGTTGACCCCCGCTTGCGAATATGCTTGATATGGTATTAATAATGCCGCGTGGGCGGGGGGGGGGGGGATCCGTGGGGGTGATATTTGTGCGTGCTTGGGCGGTGTCTTTGTGGTCATCATATTGTTGGTGGGTGCCGGTAGGTCTGGTATTGGTTAAGTCACGATGATTGGTAGTTCTAGCATTAGGATGGCCTTCTCTTTTAACAAATCTTCTAAAGTGGCCGGCGCGTATCAACTCTTCAATTTTATCCTGTAGCGCCTTACATTCGTTTGTGGTGTGACTGTTATTGCGATGGTACTTGCAGTATCTGGTCATGTCGACGTTTGGGGGGTTGAGAGTTTTGCGAGGGGGGGTATCAAGTCTGTTTGAAGGGATTGATCCAAAATGCATGATTGGGGGGCGGTCAGCCGCGCGTACCGGGAGAATCGAGGTGGTCAAGGTTTGCGAGGTCTGTAGTGTGGTCGGCTGGGTGGTTTGGGTTCATGGGGCTTATAGTCTGATTTGGTGGCTGATCTCGTATGTTTGGTGTCCGTAGGCTGGTACTCGACACAGAACCGAGTGCGTAGACTTTTAATTTCTTCCATATGAATGTAGTCGGCGGTGCGCAGCTTGAGCTCGTGCATAATAGCTGGAGGTTGAAGGCAGACATTGTCTACGAATGATATTGGTTTTAGTGGTAGTGCCATGCAATGGAGGATCAGTTCCTGCGCCAGGTTTTCCATTCAGAGAGCAGCTTTTCCGAATCGCACAATGAAGGCGCAAAGTGTTTCATCTTCCTCTTTTTGAATGCTTAGGAGGGACAGTAGGGTGGTCTGATGGGGCCGACTTCCAACAAACTGGGTGGTGAACAGGTGGGAAAGGGTAATGAAACAATCAATGAAGTATGGAGGCAGGGAAGTGAAGCATTCCAGAGCTGGTCCTTTGAGGGTGGTGGGGAATGCCTTACACATAACAACATCATCATTTGTGTACAGGTCGACGTGAGTGACATAGATCTTGACGTGCTCGTTGGGGTCAGTGTCCCTAATGTAGCGTTCTAATGTGAAGGCTTCCCATTGGCTGGGGAGAGGGGTTTCGATTATGCCGTCGATAAAAAGGTGACAGTGTCTGTGTGTATGGGGTGGTATAGGGTGGTAGATGATGGTGGGGAAGGTTGAGGTGAAGTGGTTTGGTGGGATGTGGGTGGTAGGGGGTTGGTCGTGTTATGGGTGGGAAGGGTGTGGGTGTGGTGTGTGGGAATGTTAGTTGTGTGGCAGGTGGGAATGGATGTTGAGTGGTGGGTAGTGGAAGTGCAGGGAGTAGGGTTGTACTCATTTTCTTCTTTAGTGGGTTGAGGAGTAGGGATTTTGGAATCTTTTCCCTTCTAGGTGGGATCAACTTCTATCTTCCTTCTCAGCCTAGAGTTCTCGTGTCTTAGTGCTTCCATCTTGTCAACGTTGCGCTTCTTAAGGTCAGCGAGCTCTTGTTGCATCTTGCCTTGCCCTTCCAAGATAATGGCCAAATTCAAGTTGTTGCCTGCAGGCATGCTTGGTCCTGCCTCAGGTTCCTTTGAAAGTCTAGCTCTGCTACGTGTGGAAACCATCCTTGCAAGTTCTCAAATTACTGTGGTAAGATACTAACTCATGTCCCATGGTGGGCGCCAATTGTTCCTGCGGAAACAATAACAGAATATCAGGGAGAACAAATCATATCTTACCCCAATCACTAACTTCTTGGACTGGCTACTCCTTGGTTTAAATGCATTTTCTTTTAATGTTGGCAAATTGGACCCTTAGGAGGTTACGTACGGAAAGGAGTCCAATGATTAAGTCAACAAAGGCTCTTGAAAGTCAAATCACATATTAGTGAATTAATGAAAGCGTACCTTTAATTTGTTGGGGTCCACATGTATTTATAGAGCTCATTAAGTATGTTTTACCTTTTTAGGGGTTGGCTCCTCTTATTGCGTTAGGCCAATATTCAGGCTTTGAATGGGCCTGGGCCAGGCCTAAGTTCCAAGTTTATGATCTGATACCAGTAGCCCAACCGTTATTTCCTAAGTTTGGAGTTGGCATCTTTTACTCATGCGTTATTCTTGAAGTAGGCGGTGTTAGCCATTATGTATGTGTCATCATTTTGCATAGCTATCTAACTATTCCTTTTTGTGATAGGACTATTCATTGGTAGTTTGGACTGGGTAGTTAGCCATATCAGTTATGACTGCCTAGTTATAGTACATCAATCCCCCAACCTTTGGCAGGATATGTCATGTCAAAGGTTATAAGTTGGCGGTTTGGACTGGGTAGTTAACCATACTAGTACTGATCGCCTAGGTATAGTACAGATTAATTTGTAAATCTACAATAGTAATTAATTGAGCAATAATCTTTAGATAACCGATAATGGATCCATTTTGAAAAAGCGGTGGAATCAGTCTATTTTCTTGGGCTAAGAGTGCTTATGTGTACTTGCTTTCATATAAAAGCCTAAATTTTATGCTATTGTAATCACTCTTGAAATTTTAAGCAATAGATGCCTAGTGTTGAGATTACTCCACTCCTATTGCCTTTTAAAAGTCACTTGAGCTAGAGGATTGAATCATCTCCTCGATCCACCTTCCTCTATCTTTTCTAAAATATAATTCATTTCTCACCTTTCACTCCATAGTCGAGATCTACCTCCCTCCTTCATCTAGCTTCCGCCAATCATCACTCACCCATGAAGCTCTCTTCTTCACCTTCATGCAAGGGGTTCCACAGCTTGGACTATGATGTCTGTCGAGGATTGCGAGGTTCTTAATTTGCTAGACTCCCTCCCTCAACGGCTTCCTACTAAGCGTATTGTGGCCATATTGAATTATCCTCGTCCTCGCAAGGATATGTTGGGTATGCGTCAAATTTTCTTGTATTGCACTATATGTTAACTTACCATACTTGTATTTGCTTTTGTCAACACTGATGGCTTCTCACGAGGGTGTTGGTGCTGGTCAGAAAAGTTGCTTCCAATTGCTTCGCAAGAAGAGTAGGGATACACTCGTGGGAACTAGCTCTGGTGTAGGTGGGGGGGGGGGTTGGTTAGTGCTAGTGGGGCGACTCCTCGGCCTCCACCTCTTGTGGAGAAGAAGAGGAAGAAGACATCTCACAAAGGCGAAAGCTAATCTCGACATTCTTCTCCCAAACACAACCGAGTGTCGGAGGATAACGCCTATACACATTTAATGGGGACCGAAATGCAAATCTATGATGGCAAGAGCATCACCATTTCCCTATAAGAGGTTGACATCATCACTAAACTTGAGGTGGAGGTGTTATCGTTGATGGTTGAGAAGGAAAACCTTGTAGTTGAGATGGGTGACCTCTAGAAGCAGCTGACCGAAGCCCACAACGATAGGAAGTCTTGGAGGAATCATTGTTTGGAAGCTAAAGAAAAGGGAAAGAAGGTTGTTGAAGAGGTGACTGTGACCAAACGTGTAGTGGAGGAACTAAGGGCTGCCAATGCTGAATTAGACAGGAGGTGTTGTTGAGG
Source organism: Vigna unguiculata (assembly GCF_037176805.1). NCBI lineage: Eukaryota > Viridiplantae > Streptophyta > Magnoliopsida > Fabales > Fabaceae > Vigna > Vigna unguiculata. The sequence continues at coordinate 5,152,683 of NC_140797.1, forward strand.
AGCATGAGATGGGCTTCAAGAAGGCGTTGTAGTAGGCTAATCTTCTTTTTAAGGTGCAAATTGACGATGACAACGTGGATGGGATTTGATGGGAGGAATTAGATCTGATGTTGGTTGATGAGTATCTTGTTTTACGACTTTTGTGGGCATCTATGCTAGATGCATTTGTTGTATGTATTTTTTCGGGTTGTTTTCTAGCATGTATTAGCTTTGATGGTTGGTGACATGTATTGATTTTTAGTGTTGATGTTGTTGTAACTATTGGCATTAACTTTTTGGCTCTAACCTCTTGTTTAAGGTGAAAACTATGATTGTTATTTATTTCTCACATGTTCTATTAACTTTTAATATAATTTTTATCATTTGGTTGGTATTAGGTTGGAGTATACTCGACATTTTAGTCTGAGGTGTATCCATTAGTTGGAGATGTTCTCTCTCTAATGCTTTAGTTGATCTCATGGTACGATGAAGTCACTGATGCACCTTGACAAAATCTCTTCTTGAAGTTAATTACATACTTGTCATGGCTCTTTTTGTGTGTCACTGATTACACCACTTGATGTTAATAGTTGATTTTTGCAGCTCGTGAATCTATTTTGATTTTAGTGGTTACAATAAGGGTGTTGTGTTATTGATGATCAACTAAGCTTTGTGCATAAGCCGATGAATGTTATTATTATTTAAGGTAAGGTCTCATCAGAAGCCTTAAGCAGACTTTAGCTAACAATTTTTATCAACAAGGATTTGTTTTTGGCAGGGAAGGTCTCGTCAAAGACCTTATGTTGAACTTAGTTGATAAATTTTGCCAACAAGGACTTGTTTGTGTGAAGGAAGTCTTGTTAGAGGCCTTAAGTCGGCCTTAGTTGATGAGTTTGATCAACAAGGACTCATTTGTGCGAGGAAGGTTTCGTTAGAGGCCTTGAGTCAACCTTGGTTGATGAGTTTTATCAATAGGGACTTGTTTATGTGAGGAAGGTCTCGTAAGAGGCCTTGAGTCGACCTTGGTTGATGAGTTTTATCAACAAGGACTCATTTGTGTGAGGAAGATCTCATCAGAGTCCTTGAGTCGACCTTGGTTGATGAGTTTTATCAACATGGACTCGTTTGTGTGAGGAAGGTCTTGGCGAAGAATATAAATCTAGTTTGTACTGTCTCAAAGTGATTTTATTGATTTTGGGCCTCGTTAAAACCTTTCGGGCCAAAACCCTCCTTAGGAAAAAAGACCGGAGTAGGAAAGAGTACCCTTGATTACAAAGTTTAGTTATAGTAAAACTTCAGATGTGTTACATTCCAAGTCTTAGGGACTGGTTCTCCTGACAAATATTCTAACTTATACGATTCTTTTCCTACATTTGTGACTACTTGAAAAGGCCTCTACCAGTTGGTTGAGAATTTTCCCTATGTTCGCCTTGCGTTGCTATTCATCCGCCAAACCAGATTGCCTGTATGGAATTTTCTGGGTTTCACCTTGGAATTGTATCTTCATGACATTCTTTGCTTGGTTGTTGCATCTTGGATTCTTGTTTTCTCGCAGTGTTCCTGCACCATGTCTAAGTTAACTGCGAGGTAGTGATCATTCTTGTCTTGATTATAACTATGTTATCGTAAGGAGGGTTTTCCTATCTCTACTGGAATGACGACATTTGTTTCGTAGGTTAAGTTGTATGGAGTTTCCCTAGTAGCTGACTGAGGTGTGCTTCGATATGCCAATAATACTTCCAATAGTTCCTTTGGCCATGAACCTTTTGCTCCCTATAACCTTTTCTTTAGTTCATTCAAAATAACTTTGTTTGTATCTTCGATCTAGCCATTTCCTTGTGGATGTTTCTACTGAGCTTGTTATATGCTTAATCTGAAGACCTTGGTAAAAATCCATAAGTCCTATGTTTATGAATTGCTTTCCATTATCGGTGATGATGGTGTGAGGGATCCCAAAGCAACACATTATGCTTTTCCACACGAACTTTTGTATTTGTTGCGTTGTGATAGAACCTAAGGGCTCAACTTCAATCAACTTTGTAAAATAGTCTATTGCCACTTTCCTAGGGTGAATGGTCCAACTATATCCATTCCTCATTTTGCAAATGGCCATGGGGCTGACACGCTGTGTAACTCTTCGTGCTTTTGATGAGTTATGTTACCATGCTTTTGGCAAGGTATACATTTCTTTACATATGCTCATAGTTGGCCAATAGTATCCTGCTCTTAGGATCTTGGTTATCATTGTCCTTGCCCCGGAGTGATATCCGCACACTCCTTGGTGTAACTCAAGTGTTACATAATTTGACTGCTCCTTATTAACGCACTTGAGTAATGGGGTGGAGAATCCCCTCCAGAATAGTTCATCTCCGATCATGGTATACCTAGCAACTTTTTTCTCCCAATCTTTGCCAAGAACATCTGGTGATGAATATCACCCTAAGGCCTCATGGCTTGGGCCATTGACTAGGCCCATTTTTTTTATTTGTTTGTTTTTAAATAGATTAATAAATGTATAGGATTAGTATTTCTGTGGTATAGTTAGTAATTTTCATGGGTTTGTATTCTAGGCCCAATTGTTGTTTCATTATTTTTTTTTGTAATCGTTTTGGCACCATGGGTCTACTCCACCAGCACGTGAAATACAACATCAGTGTGCAATGTTGGGCCTAAAGTACATCAGCCCAATTTTCATCCATGTGAATTAGACATATGGCATCCACCTAACCATCAGTTTTGCATCCGCACGTACTGGGCTTCAGAATGCTAACAGTAGCCCAATAGTTTTCATGTTGAGCAACGAAACGGACCCCAATCACACTTTCATTTTCGTAGCCGTGCAGCCCTAGCTGATTTCACATTTACGAAAGCCAAACCTTCGCTAGGGTTTTGTTTTCGGCCTGTCTCACGTGAAGGAGCATCTCCATTGAGGGCTAAGGTTCCCTTCCGAACAACATCACCAACGCAGCCTCATCTATCACGTGTGCAACACCTTTGCGTGTTTAGGGTTCTGTTTTACATCACAGACCATCTCTCCTTCACGCGTATGACACCTTAGGTTAGGTTTTTAATTCTTTTCTTTTGTTAATCTTCTCGGCTGACTTTCTTCATCTATAAAAGGCAAGCCACTTCGTGTAATGATTCAACTTTGAAAATATATGAGAGTGATTAGCTTTGTTGCTTTATCCTTTCACCTTCAGAGTTCAATCGAACTAGAGCTAGGGTTTTTCCTTAACCTTGCTTCACCATAGACATAGAGCTCCATTGACGGAGCTCGAGTGGAAACCTCGTTGACTTCTATCTTCTTTCACCATTTCCGCTGCGAGAACGAGGGTTTGACAACGTTCTACCGAAACGGTTGTCATCATGTGGTAATCAGAGTTCCGGTTTTGAGCTTGGAGCGAGGAGGTCTTCAAAGATGAGTATCTTTGTTCATTTTCTTCTTCATTGTTTGTTTTCGTCTTGTTCCTGATAGATTGTGTTTTGGCGTCTCTGGTGTTCAATCTGTGTTGAAATGTTTCACTAAAATTGATTCAAATTTGTTGTTTCGAATAGTCTTGAATCAATACCGATGATATCATGTCTTAAGCTGCCTAATCTACCGTTCATTGCAAGTCAATTAGGTTTTTCAATTTTTTTTACCTAGCTTTAAATTTTCTAATCTCGTGTTTTGTCTTAGGAATTGTTTAGTTGCTTTATATGTCACTAAATTCAATAGCAGTTATGCCTTCAATGTGTTTTGTTCACTGTTTTGTATTTGTTTTAGTCTATGTTCTGCTTTCAATGATTAATTTCTTATTTTTTGTTGAGTTCTTTAATTGCTAGTAGATCAATAGCAATTTCTGCAGTGTCAATATTGTTCTGCTATATCGTGCTTGTTGTTGTTTTGCTTACACATTTGATGTCTCTGCTTTTGAGTTTCTGTGTTGTTCTATACTTTGGATCTGTTGGCCAAGGATTGTTGTGACCAAAGCAATTCATGTGCATTCCATCACAGTATAATCTGATATATATCAGAATTTACATGTGGACACTCATGCTTTGGTTTGTTGATTTATGATTAGCCTAGATATCTTTTCCTAACGTTTCATTCATGATCTTTGCTTTAGTTGTTGGTTTGTCTTATGAATCAAGATTTTCAGTGTGCATCTTTGCTTATACTCATGATTGGCTGAGTCATGCTCTTTATTGCAGTTTTAGCATATTCTGCTTCTGTTACTCGTTGTGATGTAGCTTTGTGGCTATCTGAATCTAATTTCAAAACTGCAATTTATGTCTATTTGCTTGAGCTGCCAACATTTGATTGCAAATTCTCTTTGAGTCTTGGTTCTGTTGATGCTCTTTTACACTGTCATATTATCTCATCATTGATGATTGGTTGCGTATCCATTTCAGTCCTGCCATATACCACTACATCTGTTTCATTACAAAATTTGTTGCATCTGTTTGTGGTATTACAATGATTGCCTTGGTTTAGTGCAGCTGTCATATGTGTGATTCACCACATCCGTTTTGCTTGTGTGAAACAATTTTGATTACTGCACTGCCATGCCAAGATCTGTTCTTTGTTTTCTTGTGCGTTTCTTTCAAATTGTTTTTCTGAGTTGGATCTTTGAATCTGTCATATGCCATTGACCATTTGAATGAAATTGGAAAACTGCTTTGAAGTGAATTGTGCTTTAAAAGATTAGTTGCATATGTGATATATGTAAGTTGGAAAGAAAATCTGTAAAGAAAAACAAAGAAAGAAAATATGATGAGAAAATCTAGAATGAAAGATATTGTTTGAGTTATTTGAGTGAAAAGAAAGTGAGACAAAACAGTTCACAACTTTAGTCTTGACTATCCATTTCAAATACAATTTGCATATGTTCTTGATTCAACTTGTTTTGTGTCTTCTTGATTTTAGTTTTGTTAATCTTGTTCTAGACACATTCCTTAGGTTCTCCTTTGTGTGCTATCCTTTGTTAATTTTCCTTTTTCTTGCTTGTCCTTCTTGCTTATTCAATTGAGTTTGTCCATTTAATTCTATCACTTGACGTTGTCCAATTCTTCCATTGAAGGTTTTCTTGATTTTTCTGCTTTTTTATTCTTATGTGAAGACCGTGAGTGATCTTGGTTCATTTGGCTTGAAACTCACTGATTTGGCAACTTTGTAGGTGGATTACCTTTCTATTGAAGGTAGAGCTGAAGGAGGAACTGTGAGGACAAACAAATTGAGTGGCCACTCGAGAGGAATTGTAGGAGTGAGCTGGGACTTAAAGAAGGAGTGCAAACAGTTGAGGGATACATTTTTGGGGGCTGGCCGAGAGGGAGAATAGCAAAGAAACTACAACTCGAGTCAACTTTTATTTATTTTTATTTCTGTTTTGATATCATGGAACTTTGTGGTTAATTTTCTTCTTTTAGTTTCTGTTCATTTGCTTTGGAATGGGAAAATGCATTACTGCAATTCCATTCCTTAGTTGTTTGTAATAGCTTTTTAATCGTGTAGTGAGGTCATTAAGGGGTTCCAAGTGGCACTTGATTCTTCACTTAGGAAAATTTTTCGTCTAGTTTATGTTTTCTTGTTTTTTTCTTTTCTTATTCTTTATGTTTTCCATGTCCAGGTTATGTGTGTGTTATGCATGTTTGATGTTTTTATTTTACGTCTCTGTGATATCTAGGTGCAAATCTTTAAACACTTAGTTGACCTTCCTTTGGTCATAGGATTTCACACACAATGAAAGTTGTTTTTCGCAACTAAGATTTGTCTTGCTGGGAAATTTTATTGAGAATTTTTGTGAAAGAAATTTAGAGATTTCTGGCTAGGAAAGGTTTGGTTTCTAAGTCTGTCCATGAGATTCACCTCTCTTTCCTGGGAACATCTCTAGAAATCTTTTCCTTTATATTCTCTTTAAAATTTCTAAAGTTTTTTTTGTGAAAAAATTGTTTGATAAGTGTGTTTGGCAAGATGAGTTTTCATTCGTACAGTGAATTGCATTTAGGTAGTCATTGTGAGGATAAAATGCATCATACACATGAGAGTACATTCCCTTTCTTTGATGAGGACATAAGTGCATTATCATACATATCTTGGGAGAGGGAAATAGATGATTTGGTGCATTCATTCCATCTTAGACATAATAAATACTATTTTCTTACTTTGTGCATTTCTAGTTTTGTAGGACATGCAAAAGAGTGGTGGGATTATAGGCAGTCTAGAGTGGAAAAAGGAAGAAAATCTCCCATTCAAAATTGGAGTGAGTTGAGAGCATGCATGAGAAGAATATTCATACCACCTTCCTTTGATTTTGATCGTGAGATAGAGAAAAAGAAAATTGAGATTGAGATAGCAAGGTGGAAGGAGGAAAAACTCACAATACTTTTAAGAGAGATGAGGGAGTTAGAAGAAAAAGAAAGATTAAGAATTCAGAGAAGAGAGCAAAAAGAAAGAGAGAAATTTGAACAATAATTGAGAGAAGAAGAGGAACAACAAAGAAAAGAGAAGGAGGAAAAAGAGAAAAGAATTCGAAGAAAAAGAGAGTAAGAAAAGAGAAAGAGTTTAAAAGAAAAGAAGAGATTGAGAGAAAATAATTAATGCGAAAGGAAGTTGAGATACAACATTCTATCCCTCGTATAGACTTCAAGGGAGTAACTCTATTTTTTAACTCTTCCTTATTTGTTATTAATGCTTTTGTCTTAACTCTCCCTAAAATTGCTTATCCACCTTCACCAATCATTTCATACTCCTTAGAGGATTTTTCAAAACAAACCTTTCACTTAGAATTAACATTTTGGACTTAATTAAGTCAAAGTGAAAATCAATATTTTTGTGAAATGGACTTCATTGAAAATGTTTTTAAACATAAAAGCCCATCTTCATGTATCTTCAGAAAATATACTCTGCATGGCATCCAAAATTTTAATGAAATCTTATTTGATGACTATTGTAGATATATTTTTGATCCAGGAGGAATCCAGTTGTTGATGTTGTGGGCCTTAATTAACCTTCTAGATATGAGGACAGATCCTTTTGAAAAGGGAGGGGATGATGAATATCACCCTAAGACGTCATGGCTTGGGTCATTGGCTAGGCCCATTATTTATTTATTTATTTGTTTTTAAATAGATTAATAAATGTATAGGATTAGTATTTCTGTGGTATAGTTAGTAATTTTCATGGGTTTGTATTCTAGGCCCAATTGTTGTTTCATTATTTTTTTCTTGTAATCTTTTTGGCACCATGGGTCTGCTCCACCAACACGTGAAATACAACATCAGTGTGCAATGTTGGGCCTAAAGTACATCAGCCCAATTTTCATCCACGTGAATTAGACATATGGCATCCACCTAACCATCAATTTTGCATCCGCGCGTACTGGGCTTCAGAATGCTAATAGTAGCCCAATAGCTTTCATGTTAAGCAACGAAACAGACCCCAATCACACTTTCATTTTCGTAGCCGTGCAGCCCTAGCTGATTTCACATTTACAAAAGCCAAACCTTCGCTAGGGTTTTGTTTTCGGCCTGTCTCACGTGAAGGAGCATCTCCATTGAGGGCTAAGGTTCCCTTCCGAACAACATCACCAACGCAGCCTCATCTATCACGTGTGCAACACCTTTGCGTGTTCAGGGTTCTATTTTACATCACATACCATCTCTCCTTCACGCGTATGACACCTTAGGTTAGGTTTTTAATTCTTTTCTTTCGTTAATCTTCTCGGCTGCCTTTCTTCATCTATAAAAGGCAAGCCACTTCGTGTAATGATTCAACTTTGAAAATATATGAGAGTGATTAGCTTTGTTGCTTTATCCTTTCACCTTCAGAGTTCAATCGAACCAGAGCTAGGGTTTTTCCCTAACCTTGCTTCACTATAGACATAGAGCTCCATTGACGGAGCTCGAGTGGAAGCCTCGTTGACTTCTATCTTCTTTCACCATTTCCGCTGCGAGAACGAGGGTTTGACAATGTTCTACCGAAATGGTTGTCATCATCTGGTTTGATCCCTGTCTTTAAATATTGTATGATAAGTATTCTCTAATCAGCAGTAACTTCTATTGCGCAGCATTCAGCAGTGTCAGCTGACAGAGCAACCAATTTCGTTTGTAAGACTGATTTATACTTGCCCTTGGTCTTTGTACTGGCAAGCTTTGACAATACGTCGGCTTGTACATTATCTACTCTAGTACATTTTCGACCTTATACTCTTCGAATCCTTCCAACGTGTTTTTAACTATATGAAAGTATTGTAATAGAAGGGTATCTTTAACTTGAAACTCTCTAGTAAGATGTCCCATTGTTGGTCTGGGATTATTTCATTGGGACCCTCTAACATAATGTCTGCACCACCTCCTTTTACATGGGAAGATCCATCAATGTGCAACGTCCACTAGTTGTTCTGATTGGCACTTTCTGGTTGTAGTTCTTCTGCGAAATCCGCTAAGGATTAAGCCTTAATTGGTCTTCTAGGCTTATAAGAGATTTGGTACTCTGACAACTCCACGACCCAAGCTACCATTCTGCCTGCTAACTCTGGTTTTCGAAGGACCTTATGTATTGGATGATCCAATCTAACCATTATGCTATGGTTTTGGAAGTACGACCTCAGGCGACATGTTGCTATGAGGAGAGACAACACCATCTTTTCCACCGTTTGATACCTTCTTTCAGCATCTTGAAGGATCTGACTTACAAAGTAAATTGGTTGTTGTTCCCGATCCTTCTCTTGAACCAAGGCAGCACTGACTGCGTCCTCTGTTGCTGCCAAGTAGATGATTATAGGAAGTGTTGTATTGGGCTTTTGGAGAATTGGAGGTAAGGCTAGGAACTTTTTTATATTGTCAAAGCTATCTTCACAAATTTTATCCCATTTAAAATGGGTGACCTTCTTCATAAGTTTTAGAATGGGTTTAGTCTTTTCTGCAAGCTTTGGCATAAACCTACTCAAGGTAGTGATGCGCCCTATTAACCTTTATACCTCTTTAAGGGTTTGGGGGCTTTGCATTCCGACGATCACCTGGCATTTTTGTGGGTTTGCCTCAATCTCCCTGTTTGTTAGCATAAATCCTAAGAACTTTCCCCCATCTACGCCAAATACACATTTTTTTGGGTTGATTCTCATATAATACTTATTCAAGGTGTAGAACACCTCAACCAAGTCTTCAATGTGTTGTTGCATAGAGCCAGACTTTACTACTAGATCATCTACATACACTTCCACATTGCGTCCTATCGTGCCTTTAAACATGCGGTCCATGATCCTTTGGTATGTGGCTCCAACATTCTTGATCCCAAAAGGCATAACCTCATAGTAGTAATTTGCTTCATCTATGATGAAAGTTATCTTTAAATTTTCTTTGTGGTCCATTGGGATCTGATTGTATCATGAGAAGGCATATAGGAAAGTGAGTATACCATGACCAGCTGCTCCATCCACCAGTCGATCCATACTGGGGAGCGGGTATGCATCTTTCAAACAAGCCTTGTTCAGATTTATGTAGTATGTGCACATTCACCACTTGTTATTAGGCTTCCTTACGAGGACTACGTTTGTTAACCAAGTAGTATAGTGCACCTCTTTGATAAATCCCGCTTGTAGCATCTTTTCATATTCAATTCATGCTGCTGCTCTTTTTTCTTCTCCTAGTTTTCTTTTTCTTTGAGCCACTGTTTTGGCTTCTTTAAATATGGAGAGCTTATGGCATGCTATGTCCGGGTGTTGTTGATTAACACTATTGACAACATCTCTTTCTCTGTGTCTAATAGGCTAGCCCCTATATGGAGACACCTCTCATCCCCAATTGGTAATGCTTTAGTTCCTCACAACATCTTCGCTCTCTCTTCGTCTTAGATCCTAGGATCGAGGTTTTGTGCGGATGTGTTGCTTTGTGAGGCTACTCTTTCAACATTATTGGATGAATGTGTTTTTCGTGGATTGGGTAGTCGTAGGCTGGCTAGATAGCATTCATAAGCTGTCTTCTGGTCGACGTGGAGTGTTATTATATCTCCATTAGAGAATCGAAACTTCATTGCTAGGTGGGGTGTAGAAACAATAACTCTCAATGCATTCAACGATGGTCTCCCCAGGAGTATATTGTAAGAGGTACTCGCATCCAATACAAGATATCTGATTGGTATGGTTCAGGAGAGGTTCCCCTCTTTGAAGGTGGTATAAAGATCTATATACCCTCGTGTCTCAACCCTTTCTCCTTAAAAACCGACAATTTCATCTACGAATAGTGACATCTACTGCTCTGGAATTTGCAATTTCTTGAAGGTTGCCCAATAAAGAATATATACTGAGCTTCCTTGGTCAACTAATACTTTTTTTACCGCGAAGTTTTCAATCTCTACGGTGATTACCATGGGCTCATCTTGCTTAGGATCTGGCGCTTTAAAATTTTCACTTGTGAAGGTGATGAGGGACATGTTTCTTCTCATGGGGGTGGCTATAGAGTTTACTGACTAGACAACTCTTCAATGCTTTTTGCGGTTCGTTGCAATTGATCCCCCCAGCGAATCCTCCAAATATACTATTAATGGTTCCTCTAAGGGGAGGTTTGGACTTTTTTTGGTTTCTTCTCTCCCTGCTTTGATCTTGATCATTGTGATTACAACGAGTTTGAGGCTCTTTACGGCTACGGTTCTCTTTGTGTCTTGCTTCATATCCCCCCTCCTCCTTGACGATTTTCATTTCCTCGAGCGACAAAAGCGCTGAAGATGTCCGAATTATGTGAGTTCCTCTGTCTTGTCTTTTAATGCAGTGCATTCCTTAGTGGAATGTCCGTAGTTGTCGTGGTACCGACATTGTTGTGTGGTATCTGCATTCGGAGGTGTATTCTCCCTCCTGGGCATATTAATGAGGGTAGTGTGCAGGGCTTCTTCCAATACCCGTTATTTAAGAGCGTTTAATGGGGTGTATCTATTAAACTTTTGTGCTTGAGGAGCGAAGGGAGCCGGAGGCCTAGGTAGCGCCTTGCTTGCTCTTGCTTTTTCATATTTTTTAGTTGAGTTGTTGTCTTCTGCTTTGATACTACTCTTGGAATCTTTTCACTTTTCCATTCACATGTATTTCGCTGCCCTTTGCCTTAATTCAGCCATGCTAGTTGCTGGTCTCTTACACAAGCTATCAACAAAAGGTGTGCTTCATAGTGTGTTAATCATTTGGTGTAGAGCTACCTCTGGATTTAAGTTATCAATGTTGAGGGCTAGCTTTCCGAAGCGCTCTATGAACGTTCTCAAAGATTCTCCTTCCTTTTAGCGTATGTTGATAAGCGTCAGGGAGGTGAGGTCATGTGGCTTTGGCGTGGCAAAACGAGTGAACCAGATGAGGGTTGCACCTTTGAGGGATAAAGGAAATACTTTGCAAAAAATGGCCTCGTCAGAGGTATAGAGACCGATCTAGGTTAAATATACATGTACATTCTCGTCTGGGTCGGTTGTTCCATCGTACCTATCCATGGTCAAAGACTTCCAACCTCGAGGCAAGGGTATTTCCATTATGCCATCAATGAAAGGGTGTGATGAGTGTGTATTTTTGCCCTCATTCAATTTTTAATTCTGGGTATTTAATTGAATTTGTATGTTTAAAGAGTGATTTAATTCACAGTTCTGATAATTAGGCTATTTGAGCTTGTGTGATAAAAATGTCTTAAAAAGTGATTTTTAGCTGCATAAATTATTTTTGGATATTTTAACGTTTGTTGATGCAGCTGAAGTTAAGATTAAGCTCATTCAAAGTGAGAAAATAAATCAATTGAAGTTACATAACACCTTTAAATCAGGCTGAAATCAGCAAGTTTTGGAAAAATCACTTCTGCACCCCAATTTTTACATATACACTCCCCTCTTTCTAAATGGGTCTCACCAAAAACCTATTATGCACCCCCTAATATGTCTATTTACACCCTTCCTGCCACTTAAACTCAACTCACTCAGATCATGCCATGTGGCAATCCCTAACTTTCAAATCTGTCCAACCACATATTGGCATGTGTCATGATCCAACAACTCAAAATTCGGCCAATCAAATGGTGCCACGTCATCATCTTCCATCTCTCCCACAAACCAAAAACCCTAGCCTCACATTCCACCACCGTCAGCCATGGATCTCACCGACAGCCGCCATTGTTCTCCACCACAGCAGCGTTCAGCCACTACACCTTCATCCTTCATCACTTAGACGTTCCACCATTCAACCTCACCACGCAGGAACGTCACCGTTGCCATAGCCACCACTACTGCGAGCTTCCATCGCGCCTGCATCCTCCACACCATCCTCCACGCCATCGTTCTCCACCACTGCAACACCATTTATGCATCTTAACCAACATCGCATCTGCACTGCATTCATCAAATCTTTGCACCACACAGATCCATGCGAAACAGCAGAAACCACTGTAACAGCGTGCCATCATCACCACTGTAGCCGTAAACGCAGCAACGAACCACCATCTCTGCAGCGATCCACCGCACCAAACCAGCGTCATCACCCTCCAAGCAGCGAAAACGCGAGCAAGAGCCACCTCCATTGCAACAATACGCACCAGATCCGCAACCATAGCCACCACTGCGAAGACGAAACAACACCAGGTCGAAAACGAAATGGCAGCCACCGTTCGCCGTTAGCCTAGTTATCGTAAGCACCATGGCAACCGTCATTGCACCTCTCCGTAGCCAAAATGTGAGAGTGAAACCCTAATTCTGAAGAGAGAAAATGCACTACCACATGTCAGCATCTGATAGGGCAATCAATAGGTCAAAGCTGGTCAAATCTGGTCAACTGGTCAATGGAACAGTCAACTCTGGTCAAATTCTGGTAAAAACTACAAAAATGGTCAAACAAGAGGGGTAGAATTGGAAATTGGACAGAAATTAAGTTGCTAATTAATTAAATAAAGATAAAATATTTTAGCAACCGAACAGATAAAGTCTAAGTCCGATTGAAGCCTATATAAAGAGGCCAAGGGAGAATCAGAAAGGGGAGAAAAAAGCTCGGGACTCCGAAGTTAGGAACCCTTAGAGGGGCCTAATTTCATTTCCTTTCTCTCTCTATTCTTCTTCTATTTTTTTTATTTTATATTTCATGGAGTGCTGAACTTCTTGGGTTGATTCCATTGTAATTTCTTAATTAGATTCTGAGGTTATATCAATTAATTTGTTTGTTCTTTTGATTCTTGTTGAGATTTATTTTCATCTATGTCTTTTGGTTCTTAATTTAGTAAAAGTAATGATTTTTACATTGTAGCAAGTTAGCACGGTGTTAAATCTACATAACATAACAATCGTATGAGTCTAAGGATTTTTAAATTTTAATTGAGAAGTTACTTTGATTAATTTTAGAAACTTTCATATGATCGAATGAGTTTTTGCTAATAATTGAGAAGTTACTTTGATTAAAGGTGAAAACTTAGATTAGAATTAATCAAGAAGTTACTTTGGTTAATTAGCTTTTTACTAGATATAAGAGGTAAAAGAATGGACATGATTAGGATTAGTAATATTTAATTGAGAAGTTACTTTGGTTAAATTAACTAAGATTAATCTGCAAAGTTCTTGCTTTTGATTGAGAAGTTACTTTGGTTGAAAGTAAGGACACCAACAAATTAATTGAGAAGTTACATTGATTAATTTGAAGTCTTAAACAAGAAATCAATAACAATAATCTTTAGGAAACCAATGATGAATCCTATTTTGAAAAAGCAATGGAATCAACCTATTTTTCTTTACTATTGTTTCTATCTTATTTTATCTTTTTATCTTTATCTTTCATATTTTTATTATTTTATTTGACTAACTCTTTTGTATAGATATTATAAGAACTAACTTGTTAAAAATCAATTTCGTGTTCGTTGGGAGACGACTTAGGGTTAACTTAACCCAAACTAATTTTTTGGCTACTTTCTTAACAATACTAAAGTTGTTATAGATAAGTAGTATTAATTTGATCGCTTGACCACAACGTTATTAGGATAAGTGTGTTTATTGTTAATGTGTTTATTGTTTATTGTTCCTTCCCTTTGAGGATGAGTGTTCTGTGCATTTAAAATATCCAAAAATATCCAAAAATATTCAAAAATTCAAAAAAGTTAAAATATTCAAAAATAATTTATGCAGTTAAAAATCACTTTTTAAGACATTTTTATCAAAAAAGTTCAAATAGCCTAATTATTAGAATTGTTAATTAAATCACTCTTTAAGCACACAAATTCAATTAAATATTCAGCATTAAACGCTGAATGAGGGCAAAAATACGCACTCATCACTGGGTGGGGAAGTAACATGGGTTTTACTTGGGCGTTGTTGATAGCCCTTACCTTCTTCTTCATTACTTTCGAGGCTCAACTTGATTCTAACATTCTCTACTCGTAATTCAGCTAACTTTCGTTGTATGGCTAACATGATTGCCATATGACTACTCTTCGCAATTTCCTAATTGTTCTCTGTTGCTTGTACTTCCAGACCATTACTTGCCATATTCCTTGTAGACACCATGTGTACCGATTCGCCTCGGCCCCACGCTGGGCACCAAATGTTCCAACCAGATAAATATATACCCAGGAGAACACCAAGTATGTTGGAACCAAGGGGCTTTGATATCACACGTATCCACTAATCTTCACTTTCTTCAACTATATGCTTTACTTCCAAAGTATGTCCTTTCAACGAGGGTTGTCTCGATATGGGAGCTTGCAAAGCCACTATGACGCCCAAGTCAATTTTTAGACAATACAGATAAAACAGTAATAGTAATGAATGAATATTTTACCTCGTGAACATTGTCTTTTATACTACTTGTATGGGCCTAACTTCATGGGCCTAGGGTTTGTGATGACCATTGGCTTTGGTATTTCCTTAATCAAATTTTATTACTTTAAACCTCTTTCTTATCTTTTAATTTGCCAGTGAGGATTTGTACTGTCAATTAACTTTCCCAGTACTTTAGCAGAGAGATTCTTATTTCCTCTAGGGTAGTCATTTCCTTATCATTCGTCTGCTTTACGTAAGGCTGAGGTTTCCTCTCTCAGCTCCTTAGCATGGTTTAGTGATGTTAGGTCGAGGCTTCCTCTCCCAGTCCCTTAGCATGGCTGAGTGATGTCAGGTCGAGGTTTCCTCTCCCTGCTCCTTAGCGTGGCTAAGTGATGTTAGGCCGATGTTTCCTCTCCCTACTCCTTAGCGTGGTTGAGTGATGTCAGGCCGAGGTTTCCTCTCCCAACTCCTTAACATGGCTTAATGATGTCAGGTCGAGGTTTCCTCTTCCAGCCCTTTAGTGTGGCTGAGTGATGTAAGGTCGAGGTTTCCTTTCCCAGCTCCTTAACGTGGCTTAGTGATGTTAGGTCATGATTTCCTCTCTTAACCTCTTGTTTACTTAGTAATGCATATCTCTTTAGCATATTAAGGTTTCTCTTAGGTTGTTGCCTCTGTCGTGTTTCTTGAGTTGGAGTATATTTAGCCCTTTGGTCTAAGGCATATGCAGTGGTTGGAGATGTCCTCCATACCCGGTATGTACATATATAAATATTTTTAATAATATACATAATGAAGCAAATAGATTTTAGTTAGGCTTAATTATCATTTTGGTCTCCTAATTTGTTGGATTGGTTCATTTTGGTCCCCTTATTATTTTTTAGTTCAATTTGGTCCTCTAATTCTTCAAAAAGGTTCAATTTGGTCCCTGCCGTTAAGTTGACGTTAACACCATCTCCGTACATGCCACATGTCATTTTATGGAATTTTGTAATTTTTTTTATTTTTATTAAAAAAAATTAAACTGCCACATGTCACTTTATGGTTGTGACACATGTCAATTTGAGATTTTTTATTAAAAAAAAATATATTGCCACGTGGCAAGTCATGATTGTGCCACGTGTCAAGTCATGATTGTGCCACGTGTCAAGCTAACATTGGTTGTTTTTAATTTAGTCCCTCTATTTGAATTTTTTATTCAATTTAGTCTCCCAAATTTTTAAAATGATTCAATTTTGTCCTCTCCAATTTGAGACCAAATTAATAATTAAGCTTAATTACAATTTATACATTCATGTTAAAATAATTTTTTATCATTTATACATCAAATCACTCCCTAAATAGTCATGTTATTTTATTTCTTACATTTTTCACTTGTAATTTTTTACACTTAAAATTTTGTACACATGTAAAAAATAATAATTTGAATAGTTAGATGGAGTAATTTGATATATAAATATCATAAAAATTATTTTAACATGTATATATAAGTTGTAATTAAGCTTAATTATTAATTTGGTCTCAAATTAGAGAGGACAAAATTGAATCACTTTATAAAATTGAGGGACTAAATTGAATCAAAATTGCAAGTAGAGGACTAAATTGAAAACAACCAATGTTAGTTTGACACGTGGTACAATCGTGACTTGTCACGTGGCACTTTTTTTTAAAATTAAAATAATTAAAATAAATTTTTTTTATCAAGTTGACACGTGGCACAACCATGACGTGACATATGGCAGTTTAATTTTTTTTTAAATAAAAAAAAATTAAAAATTTTAAAAATTTAAAATTCCACAAAATGACACGTGGTATGTATGGAAACGATATTAACGTCAACTTAACTGCAGGTACTAAATTGAACATTTTTAAAGAATTAAAAGACCAAATTAAACAAAAAATGACTAAAATATGTCAGGTTTTACAGAGGGGGTTTCATTGGGGAGAACAACACCTGCAATGGATTTATGAGTCTTTATTCTTATATAGTGTTCTAGTTTCTCATTTCTAGTCAATATGGGACTTAGACTCACACTTGAATTTCTAATAAAATAAACCAAACTAACAAATTAGGGGACCAAAATGATAATCAAACCTTTTAGTTATTTTGAATATCCATTACTTACTGGAAGTGCGTAATATTTCAGTTTAACATGACTAACAGATGTACCAGACACATTGATGATGGTTGTGTATCCGTGTTTAGGATAAGTCCCACACGAACACGTTTTAATACGTTGAAAATTCGGAATTGTATTTTAGTTGTCTTATCAACGTAGATTTCATTCAATTCTTCGTATATTATTTTTTATATTATTATCTCTGATATTAAAAACACAATGCCAATACTAACAAACCAATCCAATGACCTAACAAACCACATAAATATATATTTAAATAAATTTATTAATCACGTTTCTTTTAATTTAATTTATTAACAAATTTTATTTTATCTTTATAAATAGTTTTTACATTTATTAAATATTATTCAATATTTCTTTAAATTAAATTTTCAAATGATTACAATAAATAAAAATAATTTAAAATAAGATACAAGTTCAATTTTTAAAATATTAATAACAAATTTTCTACCACTAATAAAATATTACAGTAGTTTAAAAAATATAAACTATAAAATTAAATATTTATATGTAAAACAAGAATTATAAAAATACAATAGCTTAACTAGATGGAACACTAGAATAGTTAAAAAAATCGTTACTAATATAATTTAAAAATAAATAAAATTTTAAAATCAAAATGTATAATTATTTTGTCTTAATTTTATGTTTCCTTATTTTGTTTATATTAAAGGTCTACGAAAGAAAATTATTTGAAGGGATATTCAATTATTCTATTCTTATTATTTTGGAGGTATTAGATGGATTGTATTTTATAACTTCTTTGATCGACTTTCTAAGGTATTCTTCTTTCTAAATTATTCTTCCTTCTTTTATAGAATTGTTTTTATTATTTTTTATTATTGTTTGCTTGGTGTTGATTTTATTTATTTCTAAAGCAAATGTAATATTTTATATATGGCTAGGTGAGTTGAAAAAATGTCAACACCAATATCAAATTCTTTTAGTTCTAACTCAAAAATTCTAAGTAATTTTATTTCAAAATATGTTCATTATGCGCCTTTATAGACATATGTCACTTTATTAGAAAAAAATAGCACAAGGAGGGAGAACAAGAGATGGTCTTACAACTTTTGTCAAAAAAACTTTTAAAAGTTCTTATTCTAGAGTAAAAGCTTATTTATTGAAAATTCATGGTTTTGGAATTACTGTGTGTCAAAGGTCATTCAAGAATATTTGATTGAATTGAAATCGGTTGTTGAATTGGCATAAAATAGTGTAAAACCTAAGCATGTTTCCTTGCCCACTAAAGATAGACATGAAAATAATTTATTAAAAGGAAGGAATAATGGTCCCTTAGAAAGGGCATTCAATATGGGGATAGAGATAATCTCAATGCTATCATAGCTATAATGTTTTATTCTTCTCAATTGCCTTTTAACCTGGCAGGAAACCTATATTACGTCAATTCATATTTGTTTGCTGCAAATCACAATTGTACTATATCTAGGCAAACTTAGATAACCATATGGTCTAAACCGCTTATATATAGTCCTATGATAAAAACAGTAGACGGATAGTCAACCACGATTGCATAATGGCCTAGGCTGCCTACTATAAAAGGTACAATAAAATAAGGATCTGTTAAACTCTAAACTTAGGCTTCCCACAGAGGCTTAGGACTTGGGCCCATCCCAAGCCCATCGAGAACCTGAATATTGGCCCAACCCACAAACAAGGGGGCAGGCGTAATTAATGACTCTATAAATACATGTGGACCCGGTACGCTTTCATTAATTCACTAATATGAGATTTGACTTTTGAGAGCCTTTGCTGACTTGATTGTCGAAGCTCTTTTCGCAGGTAACCTCTTAAGGATTTGGACCGCCAACGTTAGGAGATGACATGTACAAGTCAAGGAGAAGCCAGTTCGAGAGGTCGAGGATTGGGGTAAGATGTTATTTGTGTTCCCTGACATTCCTTATTTCTTTTCGCAGGAACAATTGGCGCCCACTATGGGGACGAGTTGATATCTTACCAAGCAATCTGAACACTATCGAGAATGCTTTCCACCCGCAGCAGAGCTAGAATCGTGAAGGACCCGAAGGTAGGCCCAAACATGCCTGTGGGCAGCATCCTGAACTTGGCCGTTATCCTCGAGGGGCAGGCCAAAATGCAACAAGAACTGGCTGATCTGAAGAAGCGTAGCATTGATGAAATGGAAGCGCTAAGACATGAGAACTCCAGATTGAGAAGGAAAATTGAAGCTGATTTTACTCAGAAGGGGAAGGGTAAAGAGGTCCTAGATGACCCTAAGACCCTAGTGCACCAACCCAGCGAAGAAGAAAGTGAGTAAAACCCTACCCTACACACTTTCAACACGACTCAACAAACCCCCACCATATCCGCCCACCACACAACCACCTAACATCCAACCATTATCCCCACACAACCTGCAACTATTCATCCTGCTGCTACCTTTCCCACCACGCATATACCTCCTCACCACTACACACCACATTCCTCACCATCATCCGACACCCCATACCACCACATCCCTTGCCACCACACCAACCCATACGATATCATCCCTTCATTGACGTCATCACCACCACCCCCCTTCATAGCCAGTGGGAACCCTTCACACTGGACCGCTATGTCGGAGACACAGACCTTGACGAGCACCTCAAAGTGTACGTCACACATATGGTCGGGTACACATCTGAAGATGTTGTGTTCTGCAAAGCCTTCCCTACCACCCTCAGAGGCCTAGTCCTGAAATGGTTCACCTCTCTGCCCCCATACTCCATTGATTGTTTCAACATCCGTTCCCACCTTTTCACAACCTACTTCACCGGCAATCGCCCTCATCAGGCTACTCACTTATCTCTCTTCAACGTCAGACAAGAAAAGGATGAGACGCTCAGGGCCTTTATAGATCGTTTCAGTAAGGCCGCCCTCCGGATGCCAAACCTCACCCAAGAGATGGTCTTGCAATGCATGGTCCTTACATTGAAACCTGATCCGTTTGCTGAAAACGTCTATCTTATACCACCACCCTCTATGCACGAACTTAAGCTGCGTGTGTAACATCCCTAAGGAATATTACTTAAAATAAATAAATAAAAGAAATCAATTAAATCAAAGGTCATCTGGATAATAATTCCAACGCGGGAAAATTTAATTTTATTAAAAAGCGCGCGCCAAAACTCATAACATAACATTAAAGTGTTACAAGTTTCCAAGATTCATGTTCATAATAAAACATAGTAAATACACGAGAGAAAAACCCTAGCTCTAATCCCCAAAGCTAGCCCTCACTCCGTCAGCTGGACATCATCAGCTCCACCTGTTCCAACATCTGCTCCCGTGTAACGAATCACACGATCATCGCCATACACAAACAGAAAGGGTGAGCTGAGAAAAATACAATAACAGATATACAATATGCAAAATAAAGCATACACCCATCTTATTCATTC
Organism: Vigna unguiculata; assembly: GCF_037176805.1. NCBI lineage: Eukaryota > Viridiplantae > Streptophyta > Magnoliopsida > Fabales > Fabaceae > Vigna > Vigna unguiculata. Next base: position 5,172,953 of record NC_140797.1, read on the forward strand.
TACATAGTTATTGGTCAAGACCTTAACCCTAAGGCTTTATAGCCTTCAAATCACACAACTGTTAGCCTTGGACTCGGGAATATGACGCTCACACGAACTTGCCCGCTCGTGGTCCTGCCTCTACGAACCTCCCCGCTCGTAGTCCTGCTCTACGGACCTTTATGCCCGTAGTCCAACACATATGATCCACCAGCCCCGTACCTCCCCGCACGTGGCATCTCTCAACCGTGAGCACAGAACATACGAACCTACCTCGCTCGTATCCCCACGTGAGAGTAACTAGATATGAACCTCCCCGCTCATATCATCACATGTCAATCACCATCCATGAACCTACCCGCTCATGGCATAGCATCTCCCGATCCAAGCATAATGTCATTGTCAGTTAAAAGCAACACACACAACTTATAACCTACCGCGCAAGCGCCTGGCGCATCACCCAGTACCGCCTGGCGAAACAGGTTCAGACCGCCTGGTGGTTTACGTCCCACCACCAGGCGCTAGGTTCTCGAACAGGAGCTTGCTGCCTCGCGTCCGCCTGGCGGATCTCACCTCACCGCCAGGCATAAGCCTCTACAGACCCCCTTTCTGGGTCTTCGACCGCCTGGCGCACCCAGTTCAGCCGCCAGGCGCTGTGACAGTACTATACCAGTCATTGATTTTCACCTCTCTTTCAAATTATCCCACACTTCCCTAATCTCTCCCAAGGTAGCAAAATAATCCTGGTTAACCCCACTCTCATTCTGGATTCCTAGCCATCCTCTTGATTGATTGCAGTACCTATCATCTCCCATTCCAAACTCCCTATCGTACCTAAGATTCACCAATTTCTTCCAACATTACAACATAATTTCTCCTATTTCCTCATAGAGGCACACAGTACATTTTCTCATACCACATTCCTTACTCAAATGGCTTTATCACAGTACCACACCCTAAGACATAGGATTTTTCCCATTTCCTTTATCAATAGCCAATGACTCATCCCAACTCAAAATGAAACCACTCGTACAATATCCCATAGCGTTTTACGTACTTATTTCACAACAGCAACAATATACAAGGTCTATCTATTAGTCTTCAATCCTTTTTTCTACACAACCTTAATTGTTACCTCAATTCGTTAAGACACACCATCTCATGTCCCAATTATATACTATCAACCAAGCTATACATTTTAACCCTGAAACTTTGCATTAGGATCATTACTTACTCTATCTTAAATTTCACTTTCCTATTCCAACACCCCTCACCAGTGTTTATCGCGCCCATTCAGAACACAACACCCCAACTACCACTATAGTCGCCGCCGCCTGGCGGCAGATAGAGTGCCGCGAGGCGGTGCATCAGTACCTGGCGCAAACAAGTTTTCCTACACCAGTACGTGATTCCCCCTAGTTTGATTTGATACCCAATTTAATTACACCAACCTCACTAATTCATATCAATTTTACCATACCAGAATTCAAATCAATCCAAGCACCACTTGAAATATTATACACACATGGTATCACGCACAACATCACATTCAGAATTCAAAACAATCCAAGCACCAATCAAAAATCAAGAAAACCCGTACCCTGTAACTCACCGCCTGGCGGACATTCAACCTTGCCAGGCGGTTCAACCCAAAATCAAGAGCAACATTGCCCTCTGATGCGTCGCCTGGCGGTAGGGGTTGAGCCGCCAGGCGGTTTCTGGAGAAAAACCCAGAAACTCCCAAAATAGTGCATAATTGACGTACCCAATTTTAGCAATCACGCAATATGATCATACAATCCATCAAAATAGTACTTACGAATGAAAACACACAGAAACAACTCCCCTTACCTGGATTCCTTGCTAAATTCGAATCAGTATGCTTATCCCTTCACAAAAACCTTCCTAGCCTTTGCTTCCACTCCAACCTTCGTGATTTCAGCCTCACCACTTCTCTCAATCAGCCCCAAAACTCTGGAAAACCCTTGCTTATGATGAGTACGAATTCACAGTGCTCTTTTTCTCCTCTTATGACCTTCTCTCTCTCACTTACTACCCCAATTATGTGCACTTAACACCCAAAACGAAAATGCTATTTAAGTTTCCCGTTTAATGGTTAATCATGGTCTCCATTCAGTGTTTCCAGCCCCTTAAACTGCCCCTCTTGGCAGATAGGGTTTTCATGTCTCTTCAATCCCATGCAAAAATAAAATTAGGCCAAAAAGAAGAGAGTTTAATTTGGTTCTTAGCAAGACTTGAACCCACTACCTTCTAATTTCAACGCCAGTGTATAACCAAATCAACCAATCATGTTTCGTGATAACTCCTACAATTTTTTAGGAATTTATCAACCCACCACTCATCCAATATTTCATTAAACAAAAATGCATAAATTAAATAACATGCGAGTGGCACACATAGGACTCAAACCCAAGTTCTCACACACAATAAAGTACTCTCAACCACTTGAGCTAGTAATTTTCCACGTCATAGATCCACACATTAATTACTTTAAATGTTTCTATTACTCGCCATAATTAAATAATTATTTAAATAACTATTTAATTTTCTCGGGTCTTATGGATTACATCCGCATGGAGGAGATGAAGACCTTACGCACCAAATTCTGCATCGACTACACACCCTTTATCGCTAAAACAGACAAACCACCCTCACGCTCTAAATCTAGGCTCAGAGAGCCTAGACCATCCCATGTACCACACCTAACCGAACTCAATCAATTAAATAAGAAATACATCAAGGCAGCCAAATATTCAGCCTAGGCCGAGTAAATCTAACTCATACCGGACCTGGTTGACTTAACCATATAAATGATAAACCTCACGAACATGCCAGAGACAACCCAAGTACACGACCTGGGCTGCCATGGTCTCGAATTTAAATGAACAAAGGCTAAAATAACAACAAAATGGCCAACACGGATAGTACATGGCCAAGGACGACATCTGATAAGCCAAGAATTAAACGGATCAGACCGCCCTCGAAGACTTAGTAAGATGGAGGTCCCCGCGTTCGATAGACCTTGAGGGGCCTAGGTTTGGGCCCAGGCCCACTCATAACCCAAGCTAGGGCCCAAACCAAGGCCCATCCCGTTAGGTAAACGAACATCGTTAATACTCTATAAATACACATGGACCCCACGAATTAAAGGTACGCATTCATTAATCACTGATTTGACTCTCTGAGAGCTTTGACTTACTTAAGCTTCAGAGACTCTTCTGCAGGTAACCCCTCCTGGGTTCAAGCTGACATGTATCAACCGGGGAGAGACCAACTGAAGAGATAGCGAATTACATGGTAAGGTGACACTTGTGCCTAACTCATCTTATTTGTTCTCTGCAGGAACAATTGGCGCCCACCGTGGGGCACGAGACGAACACCTTTAGTACCCATTTTTCTCTGAAGATGGTTTCCACCCGTAACAGAGCTGGAGTGAACAAGCAAGCAGATGCTGGTCCCTCTGGACCTCCTGGCATCACCCCTGATCTGGCTGCCATCCTAGACGGCCAAGCAAAGATGCAACAAGAACTCGCGGATTTGAAGAAACGCAACGCTGATGAAATGGAGGCATTGAGGCAAGAGAACTCTCGCCTGAGGCGAAAGATCGAACCTGATCCCAATCTGAAGGGAAAAGCCAAAGAAACTTCTGAAGCTGCGAAGTCTCCGGCCTTCCAGCCCACAAAGGAAGAAAGTGAATACAATTCCACCCCTCACACCTTCACCACCACCCAACAGACACCCGTTACCTCTACCCATCCCCATCACTTTCCATCTGGTCAACCGGGGCTTACCGCACCCCTAACCCCCGCCGCTACCCTCCCTACCACCCAGATCCCCTATAACATACCCACCACCCTACACACCACACATATTCCACCCTATAACCCACAATACCTTCCGATAACCCACATTCCCCCTCACAACATCACCTCCACCTTTCCCGCTATGATCAACCACCCCGTTCCACCTCACCTGCTCCCTCCTCACCAGTCCAGACGTCGTCACCCATTCACGGACTTTATCGCCAACACCCCTCTTCCAGCCCAGTGGGAACCTTTCACCCTGGATCGCTATACTGGCGACACCGACCCTAACGAGCACCTTAAAGTCTACATCACCCATGTCGCCTTGTACACATCCCAAGACGCAGTCTTTTGCAAAGCTTTCCCCACCACCCTCAAAGGCCTTGCCCTAGAATGGTTCACAACTCTTCCGCCCTACTCAATCGACAGTTTCGACGTCCTCTCCCACATGTTTTCCACCCACTTTGTCGGCAGCCGTCCCCATCAAACCACCACCATATCCCTCCTGGGCATCAGACAAGAACCAAACGAACCACTCAGAGCATTCATCGATCGCTTCAGTAAAGCAGCTTTTCGTACACCACACCTCAATCAGGAGATGATCCTCCAGTGCATGACCCTTACCCTACAACCTGGCCCCTTCGCCAACAAAGTCTATCTCCACCCACCTGCCTCCATGCACGAACTCAAGTTGCGTGCAGCCGACTATGTCCGCATGGAGGAAATGCAAACACTTCACACTAAATTTTGCAACGACTACGCAGCCACCACCGCCAACCCCACCCCACAACCTAACCCACGCCCTGATACCCGCCCACGCGAACCCCGTCAACCTCGCTTCACCAGATACGCCTCCCTTACCGTAGCCCGTTCCCACATCCTTGACGAAGCCCTCCAACCCGATCTAATCCCTCCACCACGCAAGACAACCACACCCCCCAACACCGACATGACCAAATATTGCCGTTACCACCGCAACCATGGCCACACTATAGAAGAATGCAAAGCACTCCAGGATAAAATAGAAGAACTGGTCCGTGCTGGCCACTTTCGCTGCTTCATCCGTAGAGACGACCATTCCTCCTCCTCTCGATCCCGTCACCCCTCCTCGACCCGACTACAGACGTCCACCACATGACTCCCATCACAACAGACACCCCGCCCAACCCAACAATCAAGAACCAGAGCCCGCCCGCACCGACATCACCCCTGCCGACCCCCCCTTACGAGGCACCATTAACACCATCTCTGATGGCTTCGCAAGCGAAGGCTCCACCTCTTCTGCCAGAAAAAGACACCTTCGCCATATACAATCCATCAACCACATCACCCATTCCCACCACAGACGCCGTATGCCTCCTATCGTATTCACAGATGATGACTTCCACGGCCTCGACCACAACCAAAATGACCCCATGGCCATCACTGTTGAAATCGAAAATTACGCTGTTAAGAAAGTCCTAGTTGATCAGGGCAGCTCTGTTGATATCCTCTACTGGGCCACTTACCAAAAACTCCAACTTCTTGACACCGCCATGGTCCCATATGACGAGCCAATATATGGCTTTTCTGGTGAACAGGTATCCACCCGGGGCTACATTGACCTCCACACCGTCTTTCGGGATGGAACCCAAACCAAAACCATCCCAATCCGCTTCCTTATCGTCGACGCGCCAACTTCCTACAACATCCTCCTGGGTCGTCCTTCCCTCAATACCCTTGGGGCAGTCGTCTCCACCTCTCACTTGGCCATGAAATTTCCTGCCCCATCCGGCGACATCCTGACCATACACTACGACTAGCGCTTGGCACGCGAATGCTACATGGCCAGCTTGCGACCACAACTCCCAATCCAACAAACGAACCATATCGAACAACCCCCTGGTTCCAACATAGCCCTATCCGGCAAAGACCTTGACCCCAGAATAGGCCGGGATGTCCGCCTCGAACCAGTTGAGGACACCTCTCCTCTAGAGCTTCCAAATGGTCTCTCTATTAACCTAGGCACCAGTTTAAACTCTGACGAGCGTGCCACCATCACACCTATCCTTATCAACAACACAGATCTTTTCGCTTGGTCGGCCGTCGACCTCCCTGGAGTGGACCCCTAGGTGGCATCCCACAAACTATCCATATATAAAGAAGCCCACTATGTATCCCAGAAAAAACGCAAGCTTGGTGAAGAGCGTCGGCAAGCAGCCAAGGTCGAAGCCGACAAGCTACTGAGCGAGGATTTATAGAAGAAGCTCAATACACCACTTGGCTTTCTAACGTTGTCTTGGTGAAGAAAGCCAATGGCAAATGGCGGATGTGCGTAGACTACACGAACTTGAACAAGGCTTGCCCTCGCGATGCCTACCCCTTACCCAACATTGATCGACTTGTGGACGACGCGGCAGGAAACAAGGTGCTTAGTTTTTTGGATGCGTATTCAGGGTATAACCAAATCCCCAAGGCCGCAGCAGATATGCACAAAACCGCCTTCATCACGGACGATGCCAACTACTTCTATAGAGTCATGCCCTTTGGCCTCAAAAACGCTGGGGCAACTTACCAACGGCTAATGGACAAGGTGTTCAGCCACCTAACGGGACACTGTGTCGAAGTATACGTCGACGACATGGTTGTCAAGTCCCCAAGTCATCACCAACACGCTGAAGACCTGTCAGCAGTGTTCTCCGTGCTGCCAATATAACCTTCGCCTCAATCCCGACAAATGCGTATTCGGCGTTGACCGGGGTAAATTCCTTGGTTTTATGTTAACCCAACGCGGCATAGAGGCCAATCCTGAAAAATGCAAGGCTATCATCGAAATGCGCAACCCCACTACTGTTAAGGAGGTCCAACGTCTCATTGGCCGTCTCACAGCCATCTCTCGTTTTCTACCCAAACTAGCCAAACAAACCCAACCCATAATCCAACTCCTAAAGAAATCCACCCGGTTCACGTGGACTGATGATTGTGAACAAATCTTCCAAAAACTCAAAACAACCCTAACCTCCCCACCTATCCTCCAAAAGTCGGACACCAGTCAACCCTTGCTGGTATACATCATGGCCACCGACTATACCGTCAGCGCCGCGCTAGTTCAAGAAATAGAAGGCACACAACATCCTGTGTATTTTTTGAGCAGAACATTGCAAGATCCTGAAACCAGATATCAAATGGTAGAAAAATTGGCCCTATCTTTGGTCCACGCGGCACGTCGCCTCCGCCTATATTTCCAAAACCACACCATAACCGTTAAGACCGACTACCCAATCCAAAAAATATTACAAAAACCAGATCTAGCCGGACGCATGTCATCATGGGCCGTGGAACTGTCAGAATTCAACATCCGCTATGAACCCCACGGCCCCATCAAAGCCAGTGTCTTTTAGACTTCGTCAACGACCTACAACAAACACCCATAGAGGACCAATGGACACTTCATGTAGATGGTTCCTCGAATCCAAGGGGTGTCAGCGCCGGCATCGTCTTAGAAGGCCCCAACGACATCCTCATTGAAAAATCCCTTCATTTTGCTTTCAAAACGTCAAATAACCAAGCCGAATACGAAGCCATCCTCGCCGGCCTTTCCCTAGCCCGCGAAGTAGGCGTCAAGAAGTTAACGTGCAAAACCGACTCCAAACTCACTATAGGTCATCTAAATGACGAATTTCAGATCAAAGACCCCATCCTTCTACAATATTACCATCTGGTCCGTGCAGTTATTCAATCCGCCTTCGAACAAGTCCGCGTCGAACACATCCCAAGAACCGACAACGTCAGGGCCGACATCCTTTCCAAATTGGCCAGTACCAAGCTCAAAAACCGTCACTGATCCTTACTACAACAAACACTGTCCACACCTTCCATCACACACACTTGCCAAAATTTAACCCACACCCCAGCCAACAACGTCACCCCCTCCCAAAGCCAAAACTGGACCACCCCCTACGTTCAATACCTCAAAACCGGCAACCCTCCCTCGATGCGGACAAAACTTGGCTGGCTAAGGCCGCCAGGTACACCATGATAGGCGATGACTTCTACAAACGCGGATATGGCCAGCCCCTACTTAAGTGTGTCACGGCAGAGCAAGCCCAATATATCATCAAAGAGCTACATGAAGGAATTTGTGGTTATCATTCCGGTGCACGCACCATGGCTACCAGAGTTCTCAGAGCCGGATACTTCTGGCCGACCATAGAAGCAGACTGTCAGGATTATGGCAGGAAATGCAAGCCATGTCAGAAACATGGCAACCTTATTCACTAAAAACAGGAACAAATACACCACATACTGTCCCTATGGCCATTCGCTAAATGGGGAATGGACATCCTCGGCCCCTTTTCACCCGGCAAGGGGCAAGTAAAATTCCTAATTGTAGCCGTCGATTATTTCACTAAATGTATCGAAGTCAAGCCGCTAACTACCATCACGGCCCAGCAAGTCCAACAATTTGTGTGGAAGGACATTATATGCAGATATGGCGTACCGCATACCATCATCACAGACAATGGCCGACAATTTATTGACAAGGAGTTAGCCAAATTCTACACTGGCCTAGGCATCAAGCACATCACAAGTTCTGTAGAACATCCACAAACCAATGGGCAAGCAGAGGCGGCAAAGAAAGTCATCCTCGTAGAGCTGCGCAAGAGATTGGATACCGCCAAAGGCCGATGGCCCGAAGAGTTAATAGAAGTACTATGGGCTTACAGATGCACCCCCCAATCATCAACAAACGAATCCCCATTCAGCCTAGTCTACGACGCAGACGCCATGATACCAGTAGAAATTAGCGAATCGTCCCTACGCCGAGAACTATACGACCCAACCCACAACCACTAAAACATGGCCTTACATCTCGACCTTCTACCCGAACTCAGAGAAAAAGCCCAGATACACAATTTATTTACAAAACAACGAGCTGCCAGGAAGTATAATGCAAAACTATATCCACGATCATTTGTCATCGGGGACCTAGTATGGAGAATGGCCAACAGTGCCAGGAAGAAGGATGGCAAATTCTCTGCCAATTGGGACGGCCCGTACCGCATACGAGAAGATGTAGGAGGAAGAGCTTATCGCTTAGAACAATTATCTGGGGAAGAGATTCCCAACACTTGGAATGTATCCCACCTCAAGTTCTACTTCAGCTGAATGTGTATTGTAATCGAACCAATACTTGTAACCCTGGGTGTACTCTTTTTACTCACTTGGTCTTCTTTCCATAAGGAGGGTTTTGGCCAAGGAGGTTTTAATGAGGCACCCTTATTCAATAAATAAAAAGAAGGGTTCCCAACTATACGACTTTCTATGTGTTTTTCATTTGCATTCATTTAAGTTCCACACCCTTACCCCAAGTAAGCGGCTTGGGTCAAACACCCTTATCTTATGCTTAATTCGTTTAAGTTCCCCACCCTTACCCCAAGTAAGCGACCTGGGTCGAACACCCTTATCTTATGCTTGATTCGTTTAAGTTCCCCACCCTTACCCCAAGTAAGCGGCTTGGGTAGAACACCCTTATCTCATGCTTGATTTGTTTAAGTTCCCCACCCTTACCCCAAGTAAGTGGCCTGGGTCGAACACCCTTATCTCATGCTTGATTCATTTAAGTTCCCCACCCTTACCCCAAGTAAGCGGCCTGGGTCGAACACCCTTATCTTATACTTGATTCGTTTAAGTTCCCCACCCTTACCCCAAGTAAGCGGCCTGGGTTGAACACCCTTATCTCATGCTTGATTCGTTTAAGTTCCCCACCCTTACCCCAAGTAAGCGGCCTGGGTCGAACACCCTTATCTTATGCTTGATTCGTTTAAGTTCCCCACCCTTACCCTAAGTAAGCGATCTGGGTCGAACACCCTTATCTTATGCTTGATTCGTTTAAGTTCCCCACCCTTACCCCAAGTAAGCGGCCTGGGTCGAACACCCTTATCTTATGACTTATCGCGACACGCATACACCACATATAAACAAAACACAACATACATAATAACATGCAGAACCTTAATCGCATTTAAACATAAGTGCAATAAACCAATGTAGCTAAATGTACCAAATATTACAGACAGGCTCAAATAATATTCTTGAATCAATTAAGACAGAAATCCTAGTCTGTAAGGACAGGTGCATCCTCGACATCGCCCGCCTTCTTCTCCTCCTCCGCCACCTTCTCCTGCGCCTCCTCATTCCCATTGTCCTCATCCTCCTGGACCAACTTCCCGTCAATAACATCCTTATTCACATCAAACCTCGAATCCGTTACGTCCAAATCCTGATGGAAAAAAGCCGCCTGCCGCAATCCCTTCTCAAAACCATTGATGTGCTCCTGTATGATGTTGTTCTTCAAATCATCAAGCTCACCAACAGATCCATCATACTTGTCCTTCAAATCATTGTAGTCCTCTTCCAATTCCCCTATACGTTTATTCAACTTTTCCTCATATTCCAAGCAACAAACCCTCCATGTTGCCAACCTTTTCCTCTCCGCTTCCCAACTTTCCTTTCCTTTCTCTAATGCAGCCTTTTCCTCCTCCAGCTTATCCACCTTCTCCTGCAACTCCTCCACCTTTTCCCGGCCACCCTCCTTCACTTCTCTCCTATAAAGCGACCCCACACGCCGGCTCAAAACTAAAGCCTTGCTCCCAAATTCGACCATTGTTCTCACAATGCGCTCCGCATCCATGTTGTCAATAGAATTTACGATGGTATCTGGGAGGGTAATTGAAATGTCCTTCCTCACAGATATCTCTGGCAGCTCGATCAACCCAGATTCCGGCCCCTTCTCCCCACTGGCCGACCCCGCTCCGCTAGCAGACCCCGTTCCAAGCAGGGCCGCCCTTACTTTCTTCACATCTTTTCCCTTCCCGGGTCGAGGCGGAAGCTCAGCCTTCCTTTTCGTCCCGCCGTGCACGTGCACCTCCACCACAGATTCTTGTAAGTTGGGAACATCAGTCTTCCCAGCCGCCTTGGCCTTAGCGGCCATTTCCTTCCTCAACGTTTGAAAAAGCGCCAAATTCTTCTTTCCAGACTGCGCCATATGCCCTACAATAATACATCACAACTCGGATCAAAACAACTTAGTATTATTAACACAGCTTAAGTAATAAACAGATACCTTTGATATCTATTATCGGGTGCACTGAATTATAAACTCTAACTAGGCCCTTAGTGGGCAACTTATCAACAAACTTCAACAAGGTCTCCACAACCTCCTTATCACCAGCCGACAATTCATCCATCCCCATGTCCTTATACCGAGAAGGATTGTTTGTCCAACTAAAAGGGAACTTGGCGCTTCCGTCTGCGTTCAAAAAATAAGCTTTTCTTCCTTCTTTAACGATGACCTTGAAGTACCCATCCTTGAAATGCTTGAAAGACTGGGAGAAGGCATCCAGTCTGCTGATGCTGGGGCGACTAATCAAAGATAGCCATGTAGCCGGCCGCCGAGGTCTGGTGTCGCAAAAATATAAGAAAGCATAAGGAGTAGGCTCCAAGTATAAGGACTAGCACAGAATGCGGAAAGCCTGCAAGTAGGGCCAACTATTCGGATGTAGCTGTGTAGGTGCCACATTCAACGCTCGTAATACGCCCATGGTAAAAACGTCTAACGACAATCGTACATGAAGTTGAGAAAAGTGGCACATATACATGTAGAAAAACTTCTCGGTAGCCCCCTCCTGCCCATGGCATACCCGGTCGATAGCACTCACCCTCTCTAGAGAAACAATGTCCCCACTGACACCCTTGGAGATGACAGGTGTGCAGTTTAACCAAGAGTTCAGTAGACGGGACCACCTGAACAAAGATGATTGGTCACGAACGTCAGCAGCCGCCCACCCATAGCCACCCTTCGCCGGCCAGTTGCTGTCCTCCAAATCTTCGGGGGGATCCTCTCGAACCTCCCTCACAGTCTCCATTAGCATCCCACTCGTAACAACCCCAGAACTCGTACCCTCTCCGCCAAGTTGCCTATCCTTACTTCTATCCGACTCGGTACTTTCACTACTACTAGACGTAGACACGCTATCACTACTAGACATACCTGTTTTCATTTTTACGAGAAGATGTCGGTTGAATTTGGGAACTAGTCGGACAGTATGACGCGCACAAGATCTCTGAATTCAAAACTCTTGCAAATGAAACAAGTAACTCCTCACCCCTTTTCAAACCTATATTTATAGTCCAGGGTCCCAAACGACGAAAACTCTTCCCGCCAAAATAAAACCCCAGACCAATCGACACCATCATCGCAAAAGATACGACTTTTGAAAAATGACGGCGCAAAAACTTCTTGATTGGACCCCTGGCACCCCTTCACCTACCTTCTGACGGTTACCACTTTTTAGCCTTAACACTGTTCACCACACTTAAAGGCTGGGGGACTGGTGTACCACACCTAGCCGGTCCTGCTAGCATACCAACACAACCAACACATATCACCCTTGACCGACAACTCCCATCGGACAAGGCTGGGGGACTGGTGTACCACACCTAACCGAACTCAATCAATTAAATAAGAAATACATTAAGGCAGCCAAATATTCAGCCTAGGCCGAGTAAATCTAACTCATACCGGACCTGGTCGACTTAACCATATAAATGATAAACCTCATAAACATGCCAGAGACAACCCAAGTACACGACCTGGGCCGCCATGGTCTCGAATTTAAATGAACAAAGGCTAAAATAACAACAAAATGGCCAACACGGATAGTACACGGCCAAGGACGACATCTGATAAGCCAAGAAATAAACGGATCAGACCGCCCTCGAAGACTTGGTAAGATGGAGGTCCCCGCGTTCGATAGACCTTGAGGGGCCTAGGTTTGGGCCTAGGCCCACTCATAACCCAGGCTAGGGCCCAAACCAAGGCCCATCCCATTAGGTAAACAAACATCATTAATACTCTATAAATACACATGGACCCCACAAATTAAAGGTACGCATTCATTAATCACTGATTTGACTCTCTGAGAGCTTTGACTTACTTGAGCTTCAGAGACTCTTCTGTAGGTAACCCCTCCTGTGTTCAAGCTGACATGTATCAACCAGGGAGAGACCAACTGAAGAGATAGTGAATTACATGGTAAGGTGACATTTGTGCCTAACTCATCTTATTTGTTCTCTGCAGGAACAGGAAATAAAGACAGTGAAGGTCCTCTGGGATGCAATCACTCAGGAGATGACTTGAGAGATGGAGGATAGCATGAGGCAATCTTACCCACACTTGTTTCCTGGTAAGTGCAATTTTCGAGGACGAAAATCTTTAAAGCTGGGGGTAATGTAAGACCCGGGAAAATTAAATAATTAAATTAATAATGAGTTAGTAAATGTGGGTTGTAGAAGCCTTTATGGCATTTAATGCTAATCATTGTGACGTGGAAAAGTACTAGCTCAAGTGATTGAGAGTACTTTGATTGTGTGAGGGGACTTGGGTTCGAGTCCTATGTAAGCCAATTATGTGTGTTATTTGATTAATTAGTAATTTTAATAAATTGCATGGTTATGTTAGGTACTAACATAATTATATAATTAGAGGATTTATCACAAACATGACTTGGTTGAATTGGTGGTGTAAATTGCCTTGTGATTGAGTGGTTGTGGGTTCAACCCTTGTTGAGAACGAATTAATCTCTTTAACTTTGTTAAAGTACTTGTGGTCTGAATGTGAAAGGATAGGAAAGCCTAGAGACAATGGGGAGCCAAGGGGGTTGGGAGAAACAGCCCATAATGGACTATGAAAGGTAGTAATAAACATTAAAAAGAACCATTATTCATTTTTATTTTTTTTACCACAATTAGGAGCCATATAAAAGGGGAAAATTAGCCAATTTGAAGGGTTTTGGAAGTCTGAAACCTAGAGTGAGAAGGGAGTACGAATTTTGAGTGTGAAGGTGAATTGGGATTGAGGGCAAGCGGTGGAGGTTGAGAGAGCAAGAAGGCAGGGTTCTTAGGTATCACAAAATCAAGGTTAGGCAACCTTTTGAAGGAAAAATTCACAGGTTAGGGGAGCTCTTTTCCATGCATTTATATGTTTGTGTAGAAACTTGATGTGTTATGTGGTGTGCACTGATTTGTGTAACTTTGCCATGTGAATTGTTGATATTTGTGCTGTAAATTGGGGAATTGGACTGTTTTGTGGTAATGGAATTAAACCCTTATGAGAGTGCATGTAAATTTTGGGGTGTTGTGGTACTGTTAATGGATTGTGGTTCAATTGTGCTTGATTGGGGATCAACTTTGTGTATAATTCGTGCTCTTGATAATTGCAATAGTAATGGAGTACTTAACATAGTGGTGTGTGAATTTTGGCATTTGGTTTGGTGTCTTTGTGTGCGTGACAACAAATAGGTCCTCTATTCTCGCCCGAGCTAACTAGGCTCGCCTAGGCGAGAATAACAGAAAGGAGATTTTGGGTTATGTCTGCACATCTCGCTCAGGCGAGAGTTGCTCGCCCAGGCGAGGATTTGTGAAAACGTGAGGTGGAGCTCGAGGGTCTCGCCCAGGCGAGGAGCCCATGCTTTGAGCGACAGAGTACCTCGCTCAGGTGAGAGGTATTCGCCTAAGAGAGAACTCGAGTTTGATGCTTGTGTGTTCTGATGTCTCGCCGCCTAGGCGAGTGTTGTTGTGGTGAGCGAAGTGGGATCTCGCCCAGGCGAGGTAAGCTCACCTAAGCGAGCCTTCGCATGTGAGACCTGTTTGCACGCTAGCTCAGGTGAGAAACCTTAGCTTGAGCGAGACAGGCCTGGTCGCTTAAGCTAAGGCTTCTAGCCCAAGCGAGTTTAGGACGGTTTATGGGTATTGTTTGTATACTTTGATGAAACATGGATCAGGAGATGTTGTGCCATGAGCGGGTAGGTTCATGGATGCTGGATAACATGTGATGGTATGGACGGGGAGGTTCATACTCGATTACTCTCCTGTGGGGATACGAGCGAGGTAGGTTCGTATGTTCCGTGCTCACAGTTTAGAGATGCTGTGTGCGGGGAGGTACGTAGCTTATGGATCACATGTGTTGGACTACGGGCGGGTAGGTCCGTAGAGTAGGACTACGAGCGGGGAGGTTCGTAGAGGCAGGACCACGAGCGGGCAGGTTCGTGTGAGCATCAGGAATCCTGAGTCCATGACTAATTTAATTTCTATTATTTAATTTCTGTGATTTTTATATACATTTTGAGCTCACCCTTTCTGTCTGTGTTTGGCGATGACCGTGTAATTTACACGGGAGCAGTTGATGATACAGGTAATGCTGCTAACACTCGAGATGGAGAGAGGGACTAGTTGGGAATTAGAGCTAGGGAAATTATTATGTTTTAAAGTTTTATTTGGAACTTATAAAAGCTTTTGGAATTATTTATCTTTATTCAATAATTGTCACGTTGAATATTAAATTTTTGTTTTATTTCCGCGGCGTATATTAATGAAGATGTGACATTCCAGCTTCTTTTTATATATGTAAAATATTTTAACTAATATCGTTTTAGGGATGTCACAAGCCACCTAACCGCGATATCCAGATTGCTTCCCAAACTTACCGAACAAACCCGACCCATCATCTAACTTCTCAAAAAATCTGTGAAGTTCTCTTGGAATGACGGTTGTGAAAATTTTTTCCAAGACCTCAGAACTACCCTTACATCCCCTCCAATCCTCCGTAAACCAAACGTACACCTCCCTCTACTGGTGTATATTACAGCAACAGACCATACAGTCAACGCCGCCCTGGTCCAAGAATCTACCGAGATCCAACATCCGGTCTACTTCGTCAGTTACTCCTTGCAAGACCCTGAAACCAGATATCAAATGGTGGAAAAACTCGTCTTATCCTTGGTAAATATAGCAAGATGGATCCGCCCATACTTCCAAAACCACCATATCATTGTCAAAACAAACTACCTCATCCAGAAAATCCTCCAAAAACCCGATCTTGCCGGACGAATGTCATCTTAGGTTGTGGAACTTTCCGAATTCAACATCTGTTACGAACCACACGGCCCCATCAAAGCCTAGTGCGTACTTGAATTTGTTAACGACCTCCAACACACCCTAGAAGAGGACCAGTGGACACTATACGTTGATGGTTCCTCCAATCCAAGAGGTGCAGGTGCCGGTATCGTCCTAGAAGGCCCCAACCACATCCTCAGCAAAAAAAATCCATACACTTCGCCTTTAAAACCTCCAACAACCAGACCGAAGACAAACCCATCCTTGCTAGCCTATCATTGGCGCGCGAAGTCAGAATACACTCGCTAGTATGCAAAACAGATTCCAAGCTCACATTAGCCACCTCAATGACGAGTTTCAAATTAAAGATGCAACTCTCCTCCAATATTATCGCCTGGTCCGCAATATCATGCAATCTAGTTTTGACAGGGTACCCATCCAACACATACCAAGTGGAGAGAATGTACAAGCAGACGCCTTGTCCAAATTACAAGTACTAAACTTAACGACATACATAGTTCCTCCTACAACAGACGTTATCTGCACCATCAACAAAGAACATCTGCCTCAACATGGGCACACCAACAAATGGACAACTCCGTATATCTAGTACCTCAAGACCGAAAACCTTCCACCTAATACTGACAAGGGATGGCTAGCAAAAGCAGCACGATATACAATGATAGGCGATGAATTATACAAGCGAGGATATGGACAACCCTTGCTCAAATGTGTTACAAAGGAGTAAGCAGAGTACATACTTAGAGAAATACATGAGGGAATATGCGGCTACCATTCGGGTAACAAAAAAAATAAAATTTGTAAAAACAGAGTTTGGAATCACCACCAAAGTTATTATAGGAAACTATGGAAAACCATAAAAAGGAGCAAGGTTTGCGAAAAACCAGATTTTGGGTTCGGGAGTCGGTTACGCTTGAGGAAGGTATTAGCACCCCCACAACGTCAATCCTAAGATGGTACCTTTAATTAAATGTGCAAAAGTTATGTGGTTTTTTCAAAATATTTAATTTTCCCTAAAAATAATAATAAATGAATTTACAAAAGAAACAAAAATTATGGTTTGGTTTTTTGGGCCTGATGAGGATTAATCCTCGCTCCTACGTATCTCCATGTGAATGGAGAATCAGGGTTACGTAGTTCTTTATGAAAAATTATTTGGAACATTATTTGAAAAATGATTTAATCTATTTTATAATTTTGAAAACTTTTTTATTTAAATTTTAGTATTATTTTAAAATTGGTGTCACGCGACACGAGCGGCCGGACAAACACTTGAAATAAATTCTTTTTCTAATCTTTTATTTTTCTTTATTTTTCTTAATCATTTATAAATTTTTAATATTTTTTTTAAAATTATTTTAGAGTAGTTGTGGATGTCATTACGACATGAGCAACCAAATAGATATAAAAGGGTAAACAAAGAAAATTTTTTTTTATCTTTAGATCATCTGTATATATTTTTTAGAAAAAAACAAAAGTCTAAATTGGATGTCACGCGACGCAAGCGCCTGGACAAACACTAAAGAAAGGGGAAAAAATATTTTTTATGATAAAAAAAGGAATGAAAATTGAGAAAAACTAAATCAAAAGATGAAAGAACTGAGAGTGACGTACCTTAAAAAAATTGAATATCTCCTAACTTTTTCTCTTTTCTCTTTTCTTTCTTCCTTTTCTAATATTTTTGTTTGTTTTTCCAATAGAAATAAAAATGAGAGGTGTCTATATGGGTGGTGATGAGAGAAAGAATTAGAAAAGTGTAGAGAATCCTTTTTCTCTTTTTTTTACCTCCTTCAATATGTTTTTTTTTTTTTTGAAAAAGAGATGAAAGAGGAGGTGTGTATGTGGGAGTGGTGAAGGGAAAGAATTAGAGAAGTGTAGAGAATTTTTTTCGGTTTTTTTTGTCCTGACAGAGTGCGTATTTATACTCACATCTTGCAATATCAATGCAATCTCAGTCTTAATTGTAATAAACAATATAAGGAAAGAATTGGTCATGATAACAACACATTATGGGATCAAGTCAAAGCAAATCAGAGCACAAAATCAATCAAGATTAGTAATATTGATTCTAATTATATGAAGAGATATTGCTTTTAATTATTAGAATCATATCACTAATTTCTCTATCAGAACAAAGGTGGTAGAAGATATGTTGAGTTGTTAGGTTCATGAGAAGGAGTGTGATAATTAATAACAAATTGGACTCTTCCTTCTTTTTCTTTTTTTTTTCTTTTTTTCATCTCTCTTTTTTTCTTTTTTTTTTCTAAAATTAAAGTTTTGAAGAAAATTTTGTTTCACATTTTTTTAATTTTCCATTAACTAAATTTTTTTTTTTTGAGAATAAATTTATTCATTCGGACGAAATTGGGTGTTGACAAGGTGCACGAACCATGACGACCAGAATACTCATAGTTGGCTACTTCTGGCAAACCATGGAGGTAGACTATCAAGGTTTCATCAAAAAATGTATAACATGCCAAAAAAAGGCAATCTCATTCACCAGAAACAAAAGCAATTGCACTCCATACTCTCCCTATGGCCATTCGTAAAATGGGGAATGGACATCTTGGGACCATTCAGCCCAGGGAAAGGACAAGTGAAGTTCCTCATCGTTGGCATTGACTATTTCACAAAATGGATAGAGGCTAAGCCATTGGCCACAATCACCGCACAACAAGTCCAAGAATTTGTGTGGAAAGACGTCATATGCCGATATAGAGTTCCGCACACTATCATAACCGATAATTGTTGGCAATTCAGAGATAAGGAGCTCGCCAAATTCTACAGCGGTCTCGGAATTAAACACATCACCAGCTCAATGGAGCATCCACAAACCAACAGACAAGCTAAGGCCGCCAACAAGGTCATACTGGTCGAGTTGCGAAAAAGATTAGATGGCGCAAAATGCCGATAGCCAGAAGATTTGTTAGAAGTACTATGGGCTGACAGATGTACCCCTCAGTCCGCCACCAACGAACCCCCTTTAGCTTGGTTTACGGGGCGAAAGCGATGATACCAGTCGAGATTGGAGAACCCTCCTTACTTTGGCAAGTATATGACCACGACCAGAACCAACAAAATTTATGCACCCACCTAGACATGTTAACTGAGTTGTGTAAGAAAGCGCAAATCTGAAATATCGCGATAAAATAGAGGGCGGCCAGGAAATACAACTCGAACCTATGCCCACAAACATTTGTCAAAAGGGACCTAGTTTGGAGAATGGCCTGTAGTACAAGGAAGAAGGATGGCAAGTTCTCAACAAATTAGGATGGGCCATATCGAATACGAGAGGATGCAGGAGGAGGTGCCTACAAACTCAAACAACTATCAA
This sequence comes from Vigna unguiculata, assembly GCF_037176805.1. NCBI lineage: Eukaryota > Viridiplantae > Streptophyta > Magnoliopsida > Fabales > Fabaceae > Vigna > Vigna unguiculata. The sequence goes on from NC_140797.1 coordinate 5,192,045, forward strand.
GAAAAGAGATATTGAACACGTGGAACGTATCTCACTTAAAGTTCTACTTTAGTTAATCCTACCAATGTAATGAACACAGAAAGTCTGTAACCCTGGGTGTACTCTTTTTCCTCACCTGGCATTCTTTCCCTAATGAGGGTTTTGGCCAGGGAGTTTTCAACGAGGCACCCCAACTCTATGAATAAAAGCGAAGGGTTCTTTCTCTTTTCAACAAATTTGCTATTATTTCCTTTAAGTTCCTCACCACTTACCAAAGTAGGCGGCCTAGGTCGAACACCACAATCGTTAAGCTATTTCATTAAGTTCCCCACCACTTACCAAAGTAAACGGCATGGGTCGAACACCACAATCGTTAAGCCATTTTATTAAGTTCCCCACCACTTACCAAAGTAAGCGGCCTAAGTCAAACACCACAATCGTTAAGCTATGTTATTAAGCTCCCCACCACTTACCAAAGTAAGCGGCCTGGGTCGAACAAAAAAATCATTAAGCCATTTTATTAAGTACCCCACCACTTACCAAAGTAAGCAGCTTGGGTCGAACACCAAAATCATTAAGCCATTTTATTAAGTTCCCCACCACTTACGAAAGTAAGCGGTCTGAGTCGAATGTCAAATTGTTAAGTCATTTTCTTAAAATTTTCCCACCACTTACCAAACTAAGCGGCCTGGGTCGAACATCAAATTATTAAGTCATTTTCTTAAAAATTACCCACCACTTACAAAAGTAAGCGGCCTGGGTCGAATGTCAAATTGTTAAGTCATTTTCTTAAAAATTCCCCACCACTTACCAAAGTAAGCGGTCTGAGTCGAACGTCAAATTGTTAAGTCATTTTCCTAAAAATTCGCCACCATGAACCCAAGTAAGCGACATGGGCCACACATATCAAGCAACTATAACAAATCCAAAAAAACAAAGCCATCAAACAACGCGCCTATAACACGAGCTAGCGGCATCACGTACCGCGATAAGTATACAAAAGGCATTCATCATATTAAAAAAGACAAGAAAATTTTTACGAGTTATTACAAACTTAGGATTAAAAACAAATTAAAAATTCAAATCATTAATCCTAAGCAGCTAGCTGATTCACGTCCACCTCCACGGCCACGATCTCATCAGGGTTTGCATCCACTTCAACTGCCAACTTCTCAACTTCCTCCTCCAGGCTGAATTCCATTTCGCTCACAAGCTGCCTATCCACCACATCTTTGTTCATGTCAAACTTGGCATCAGACGCGTCGACATCTTTGAGGAAGAAGGTCGTTTTCCGCAAACCCTTATGAAAATCGTTGATGTGCTTTTGGATAATATGGCCCTTCAGGTCCTCAAGTTCGCTTTCAAGCCTGTCATGTTTCTCTTTCAGCTCATCATAGTCGGTCTCCAGGTCAATGATCTTTTCATTAAGTTTTCTCTCAGAATCCAGACATCTGACCCTCCATGACCCAGCAGCTTCCTCTCCTCCTGCCATTACTCATTTTCCTTTCAACAAGAAACCTTCTCCTTTGCGTGCTTGTCGGCCTGGACCTTCAACTCTTCTCGGAGCTCCTCCACCTTTGCCCGACCACCTTCCTTAATCTTTCTTTGAAGCAAATTGCCCACTCTACGCCCCATGATCAGTGCCTTGTTGTTAAACTCTAGCATGACCTTGACCATGGCATTGGGCTCCATGTTGTCAATGGATTTTACCAGAGACTCCACCAAATTAATTTCAATATCACGCCGGACAGTAGTCTCTGACAACTCCAAACTGGCCTCCGGCTTCTTCGCCCCAAATGAAGATCCTAGCCCCAACAATGTAGCCCTTACCCGCTTTATGTCTTTCCCACCAACTTGCTTGGCGAAAACTTCTGCTTTCCTCTTCGTCCCTCCGTGGACATGAACCTCCACAAGCGGATCTTGCAAGTTAGGAACTTCAGTGTTCCCAGCATTCTTTGCTTTGGCAGCCTTCTCCTTGTGCATAGCCTGGGATAAGTTCAAATTCTTCTTCCCAAGTTGAGCCATATGACCTACAATAGCGGTAAAAACCGGTTAGTTTCCTCGAAAACAACATAGCGGTAAAAACATAAAACGATACCTTCTAAATCAACAATGGGATGCATGGATAAATAAACTCTAACTAAGCCCTTAGTGGGCATCTTATCATTAAACTTCATCAAAGTCTCCACCACCTCCCTATCAGCTACTAACAACTCCTCTCTTTTCATATCCTTATAACACCAAGGGTTGTCGGTCCAGCTGAATGGGAACTTTGTACTCCCATCATCGTTATAAAAGTAGGAACGCCCTGGCTCCTTGACTACCACTTTAAAGAAACCATCTTTAAAATGTTTAAACGATTGAGAAAAAGCTTCCAGTCTGCTTATCCTTGGCCGACTTATCAATGACAGCCAAGTAGTTGGACTTTTGGGTCGAGTATCGTAGAAGTACATGAAGCATTGAGGTGACGGTTGGAGATACAGAGATCGGCACAGCACCCAGAATGCTTGCAAATAGGCCCAGTTGTTAGGATGCAGCTGAGTAGGGGTGACGTTAAGTAAGCGCAATACCCCCATGGCGAAGTCGTCAAAGGGCATCCTCACGTGCAATTGAGAGAAGTGGCACATGTACATATAGAAGAACCCCTCTGAGGCTCCCTCCTAACCGTGGCAAATGCAATCAATGGCGCTTACCCTTTCTAGAGACATTATGTTTCGCCTGATGTTCCTCTTAAAAATAGGTAGGCGGAACCATTTGCACAAGGAATACTGAGTCTGCACGTCCTCAGCCACCTATCTGTATCCGACTCTTATCGACAAGCTACTTTCCGCCAACTCCTCAGGCGAATCCTGCCTAGTTTCAACAGTTACCTCAATAGGGATTCTTCCCACGCCGGCCAGCTGGCCACTACCCTCGCCCATTGACCGTCCATTACACTCTTCCCTTGACCGTCCACTCCCACTACTCGAGCTAGGCGATGACACACTATTGTTATCACTTGACATACCTTTTTCAGTTTTAGATGACGGCAGAAACAATGGATGTACCGGACAAATTTCACACGTACACAAGTCACTTTTCTCAAACTCTAGCAAATGAAGCAAGATGGACAAATGTTTCTATCCACCTCTATTTATAATCAACAGAACAGCCATAAAGTTTTCCTGCCCAAACAATGAGAAGATGAAACATCACGCCGAAGGCGAAGCGACGCAAATTAATAATGGTTGCGCAAATCCCTCTGATAGGACCCTTGACAACTGACACCCCTTCACCTACTTCCATCACTTCTGAAACTCTTAGCAATGTTAATCACATCTCAAGACTACGGGACTACCATACCATACCAAGAAAGAAGTAATTTTTTTCTTGCCGAGAACTATCAAAACAAACGTGCAGATTGCTACATGACTCACATTACCAAAGATCAACAAACTGGTATGTTGAACACATATCGCTATCACTGATACGGCTCACCGCTTATTCCTAACTAATAACATACAAACCTTCAACGTGGCATATATCTCGCCAAAGGTTGGGGGACTGATGTACTATATCTAGGCAAACTTAGATAACCATACAGTCTAAACCACTTATATACAGTCCTATGATAAAAACAGTAGACTCTATAAATACACGTGGACCCCAACAATTAAAGGTACGCTTTCATTAATTCACTAATCTGAGATTTGACTTTTGAGAGCCTTTATTGACTTGATCGTCAGAGCCCTTTCCACAGGTAACATCTTAAGGATCCAGACCGCCAACGTTAGGAGACGACATGTACAAGTCAAGGAGATGCCTGTTTGAGAGGTCAAGGATTGGGGTATGATGTTATTTGTGTTCCCTGACATTCCTTATTTGTTTCCGCAGGAACAATAATATTACTGGTTTTATTCCTCCTAGATACAATGCATTAAGGATAACCCTATTACAATGAGAGAGAGCACACATTGAGAGGTTACTCAACCCAATTAAATCAACTTGGAACAAAAAAGGATTCCCAAAGGAGACCTTTAATTATTTTTATGGCCATAAGTGAGGGGGCTCCTATGTTTTTTTAAAAGTGGTTGATGCTTCTGAGGAAATAAATAATAAGTAGTACACAACTAACAAAATGATTGATTTTATTAAAGAAATAAGGGAAGAAAATGTTGTGCCAGTTATAACAGATAATGCTCCTATATGCAAAGTTGTTGGAATGATCATTGAAGGATTATTTCCTAAAATTTTTTGACACCTTGAGTTATGCATGCATTAAATCTTGCCTTGAAGAACATGTGTGCAACAAAGAATGTTGAAGGGAATGATGTTGTTTATAGTGAGTGTAGTTGGGTTACAAAAATTATCGATGATGTTTCTTTTATTAGGAATTTTTATCATGAATCACTCCATGAGATTGGCAATTTTCAATCGTTTCTCACATTTGAAGTTACTTTTGTAAGTTTTGAAATGGTTGGAATGCCAAGAAAGGGGGGTTCAATTGGCTAGTTAAAAATTTAGGCAATCTTTAAAGTCTAAAAACTATCTTTAGTTGAATCAATTCGATCACCAACTTTGGATGCAAAAAAACACTGGACAATATACTTTCAATCGATCAAAAACAGAGTTAGTCAATTGATTTTACTAAACAGATTATGTTATGGTATAATCAATCAATTGAAACAGAAAAATAGTCGACTAAAATACTAGGAAAAATACAGAAATGCAGGTTTACGATTTGTAGCAAGAACAATGAAAAAGAACACTCAAGACAGGTTCTAATTGATTATGCAAATGTGCTCAATGATGTAGATGCCACCAAAACATTCAAGAATATGAAAAAGATGGTTTAAATTCAAGTTCTTTAAACTTTAAATAATTATGTAAGAGAGAAGGGTTAGAGAAAAGATTGGAGCACAAGATTTTTATACTAGTTCACTCAAACCTGAGCTATATACAGTTTGTCAAGGCAACCCGAGCCTGACTTTGCATTATTTCAAAAGATTTACAAAGTTTACACTCTTACACTTTCAAAATAAGCAAAACACACACCAAAGACTCTTGAATCACACAAGAATCACAACAATACAGCAAGACACCTCTTGCAGACCTAAAAAACCACCAGGCACACACACAAAGCTTGAGAGAGATCAAACCTTAGTGGTAGCACAACCTTGCCTACCACAAACACCTTCTCCAAGCTTCAAACACAAGCCAAAAGCTCCAAGAATTGATCCAAGATCAATCTTCAACAGCTGCAATCTGAATGATAACGAAAGAGAGAGAATCCACAAGTTTCCAAAACAGTTTCGTGCTAAAAAATGGTCTTGGTACCTCTCTTTCAAAAATCACAGCACTTATAGACAAATTGTTACGAAATTCAACAGGTTGATTTCACTTGACTTAAGTGAAATCAGTTTGTAAGACCTGAAGAATTTAAATAATTAAATAAATAATTATTTAATAAATACGAGTAATGGGAGCCTTTATGGCATTAAATGTTAACTTTCATGACGTGGAAAAGTACTAGCTCAAATGGTTGAGAGTACCTGGTACAGATATGGGTATGAGTATATATCCATTACTCAGTGGGGATGAAGATGAGACAAAAAAATTGTTATCCGTTGGATGGATTTGAGTATAGAGATGATGATGAATTTTTTCTTTGAAAATGAGTATGAAATAGCAAAACTCGTCTTCGTCTGTCCATTGTCATACTAGAAAATGTTCAAACATCCAAAAGGCAAATAAAAGAATGACCAAAAATACTAATGACATGTTTGTAATTTCAATAACTCAAATCAAAGTTTAACTCAAAAATTATGTTGTGGCAAATTAAGTTCTTTTGATAACTGAAAAACAAACATATCTTAATTTTTTTTAATCGAACAAAAATTATGAAATTAGGGTTGTTAACATGTGTCAACACCCAATTTCGTCCGGATTGTATTTTTATTTACTTATTTATTTTATTATTACCTTATTATTATTATTATTATTTTTATTTATTTATTTATTTATTTTTATTTATTTATTTATTTATATTTTTTATTTTTTCTCTTTTTAGTAATCTTATTTTACTTTGATTTTATTGTGTTTTATTTTGTCCTTTTATCTTATCTTATTTTATTTTTATTTTTATTTTTTATTTTTATCTTTTTATTTTGTCCATTTTATTTTATGTTTATTTTAGTTTATTTATTTGATTTATTTTACTATTTGTTAGTTTTAAAAAAAGGGAAAAAGAAAAACGGATTAAAAAAGGGGTAAAAAGAAGAATGGATTTGAAAAAAAATAGGAGTAAAGAAAAAATGTAAAAAAAATAGAACAGAACAAAAAAAAAATAGAGCAAAGAGAAAGAAAGGGCAGAGCATTTAATGTTTTTCTGCACTCAATAGACTAACTCTTTCCTTATTTGGTGCCTTGGCTCGTGCACTAGCTGAACTGCAGCTACTTATCATACAAAAGAAGAAACTACGTCAGTGAAAAATAGAGGAAGGTCATGGTGACTGACTGGCTGGCTGCATCTACATGGATTGATTGATGAAGGATTATCTTTTTTCCTTTTAGAGTTATGAATATGGTGAAGTTGTTTAAGAAAGCTTTTTGAAAATTCCCACTGGACATTAAGATATCATGCTATCTAGATGTGAAGGTTCATTTCTCAAGCTCATGAAAGGAAGAAGAGAGTTGGATTCAAGCTTAAACACACACGGCAATAACAACACTTAAAAAGCAAAATGAAAGAAGAAACAATAAAAATGGAAAGCATAGAAGATGAAGAATGGAAGCAGCACACCACTCATAGGGGGGATCTAAGCCAACCAAACCCTAGAGATGAGTGATGGTGCCGCCACTTGCAAGCAAAATAAGGCAAAGGTGAGTTCACTTCTAAGAAGGAGAGCTCACGAAAATTGGCGGTTCAATGCACAAAGTGATGAAGGATCATCTCGGATTTGGGGTGAAATTCATCTAGAACGAAAATGGGTATGAACCCTAGAACGAATGGGGAAAAAATGGAGGACGTTGATTTGGGGGTTTTCGGAACGGGAGGAATTCACGCCACTTGGAGGAGGTTCCAAGATAAGTGAGGAAGATCCGCCACTCTGAATCGGAGATTTCAAAGATAAGGATTGGTGGTTCTAAGGAGAACCTCGAGACTTGAGAGAAAACTCAAATTTTTATATAACTCAAATCTGCCTACAAATGTGTCTCACAAGGGCTTATATACTATGGGCCGAAACACCAAAAGGCCCAACACAAGAAAAGGTCTTATAAAGCCCAAACAAAAACATTACAGAAATTATAAAAGAGTTCTTATTCTACGATCTGAAGCTAATCCGAGATCTCTTTGAAGGTCTTGGGCATGACTCCATCAACTGCTCTGAAATCCCTATGACGATCCTGAACCACGCCTCCATCACAAAGTTTATAACAAAATGATCAACCCTTTTACAAGACAAGACAAGGAGCACCCTTTAAATAGGAGTTCATAGGGGTCCTTAACAAATACAAAAACATGAAAAAGGATTAACTAGCAAACCTTAAACCTAATGTGAGAGTGAGTCTTGGCCAAGTGAAGGGAGATGATTGGTGGAGGCATTCCCATGAGGATTCTAGGCCAAAGGAGACAAGGTACATGTCTACTTTTGCTTTTCCTTTTTTCTTTTTGCTTTCCTCTCTCTTCCACTTCATCCAAGTGCTCCAATCACCAAGTGCCACCTAGCCATGCTCTACTTTCTCTTAATTACCTACAAAACAAGACAAACAAGGATTAGCATGTTGGTTTAAGTTAATCTAATCTTGGTCAAAGGTCAACTTTGGATCAAAGTCAAGAAGTCAACCAAAATAAGTCAACTAGAAACCAACCTAGGGAATTCAAACTAAAGTAATGCAAAACAAAGATAAAGGTGATGGAATAGAAGACTCCCCTCTAGACATGCTTCTAGTGATCCTTCTTGAGGGAGCTTCTAAGGAGGTGGTCACACCTTTATCATTGATTGAAGAGGGAAAAGTGACTCTGCAGATAAGGCAATGGGGGGAAGCAACGCCACTTCCCACCTTTTACGTCTCTCAACCAGGAACAAAAGGAGGAAGATCTCATAAATAAGGGAAAAACGAAAAATAGGGGATTTTTAGACAAGCTCTCAGCACATTCGTAGGAGAACACTGGGAGGAGAAAATACATAATTTCACAGCAGTTTCACAAATTCATAGAGGGTGCCAAAACAAGATAAAGAGACTACAAGAGGTAAGTGTCAATACTTGAACGTTTGGATGAATGTGAAACTGTGTCTGGTCTTTGGATGAACGATGTTATGTTGTCCTTGCCATGCTTGATTTCTTGCTGGTTCATGATAATGATTCTGTGCAATGTGTTGGTTTAGTGCTAAAAAACAAAATATGCATTAACTATATTTCATCTATCACAACACAACTTTGATAAAAAAAAACAACACTAGCATCATCGTGCGTTCATCTCCATTCTCATACAATCTTCATAGCCATCTTCTTCATCTTTCTTCCTTAGCAAACCTGCATAAAACAAAAAACAAAAAACATGAGAAGGCAAAAAGACGTGACGAACACCAAGCCTATCCATAGCCACAAATCATAACCTTCAAATTCACCTTTGATCCTTCCCATTCTTAAAACCGCCGTCACTTCAGAATCGTTACCATCACCATTAGGCTTCCATCTTCAACCCTTACCACAACACTTCATTCATTACCAACACATCACCATTATCTCCGTCCAACACAAACACCAATCCAACAACTAGAATCACACCCATTCTTCATCATCAATATAAACCCTCCATTGTTCTGTTACAACCCCATCCCTGCAATCTTCATTCACACTGAATCAAAATCCCATTCCAGAACCAAACACCCAAGTCTCATGTTAACCAATCAGCCACATCCAAGCATAACAGATAGATGAATAAAGGGGTATACCCATCACAGTGGCTCTGAATGGAGGAGTGTGGTTGTGTGATGGTTGCAGACCCAATCACGGTGGCTGGCACGGCAGTGACGAGTTGCAGAGTGGGCGTGGCGTGGATGCTGGCGGCGACTGGAACCTCTGACGGCGGTAGAGGGAGCACCAGTGGGCATCGCGGAGAGGGGCTTTGAGGGACCAGATGTGTTTCGTGGAGAGCGCGTAGAAGGCGGAGACCGAGTAGTCAGTGGAGGCGTTGTTGTTGGCATTTCGCGCGAGGTGGAGTGAAGGGCGATGGTGTCGCTGGTGAAGCCTCCGGCGAAGGTCATTAGTGGTGGCTGAAAGGTGGACGGTGACGAGATCTTGGTGGCTTGGGAGAAGAGAGTTGTTGGCATTCCTTATTTATTTATTTTTTTTTCTGAAAAAAAAAACAAAATACTTGAAAGTTGTCAAAACTTGCAAAAAAAATGATAAAAAAAATAATAATAAATATGTTCTTTTTCACTTTTTTGTGTTTGTCCGGTCGCTCGCACTGTGTGACATTTATTTTTTAAAAAATACCAAAAATAGTTTTTTTTCTCTTTTAGTGTCTATCCGACCACTCGCATCCTATGACACACATTTTCAAGCAATTTAAAAATACCACAAAAATGTAGATTTTCAAAATATAAAAACCTCACTAACACAAAAAAGCCTTATAACGTCACCACAATAACGTCTGCCTAAAAAAAGTCCAACATTAAAAATGACCGGTGGCATTTTTGTAAATGACGGGACCTTTTTAACGTCTGCCTGCTCCAGGTCAAACGTCACTTAACGTCTGTGTATCACACCTAGCCGGCCTAACCAAATAATAACCATAGATCCCGTCTATATAACCACCAAGGATGCAAATAATAAACAATCACCATATATACGCTGAGCAAATAAAGTATCCGACCTAAGCCGATAGAAGAGCAACAACGACCTAAGCCGCTAAAAGAGTAACCGGTCTGGACCGATAAAGAGTAACCGGTCTAGGCCGACAGCTTTGGGAAACTAAACAAACACTTGACAAATTCAGAACATTTCTCGTAAGACTCATAGGGCCCACAATAATCGAACTAAGGGACCTGGGCTAAGGCCCAGGTCCACCTACGGCCCAAACAGGGGCCCAACCCATGACGTGGCCAGACATAACTAATAATCTATAAATATGCATGGACCCCACGAATTAAAGGTACGCATTCATTACTTTCCTAATCACGAGATTTGACTTTCTGAGAGATTTTGCTGACTTGAGCTTCGGAGTCTCTTCTACAGGTAATCCCCCTCGAGTCCAAACCAATACATCGAGATATCCATGGGCGACATGTATCGACCAAGAGGAAGCGTACTGAGGAGATTGCGGACCAGAGTAAGGTAGTGCTTGTGTCTGACATATCTTATTTGTTCTCTGTAGGAACAGTCTGTTTAAAAATACCCCGACGTTATTTAAAAAAGGACGTCGGACTCCTTTGCGCCAAATGTCCCTTAACGTCGGACCCACACGCGCCAGACGTCTTTTAACGTCAGCTACCCAACCCCCGACGTCACTTAACGTCGAACTAACACAGCACCGACGTTAAGTTTTGTTTATCTCTCCCGAGACGCGGAAACCCTTACGTTGTTCACTGTATGTATATAATTGTTCGTTGTATGTATATAATTGTTTGTGTTTTTTTATAATTGTTATTACAGTTTTAGTCTTAGACTATTTTTTTTGTTAATTTTTTTGGCCTATTTTTTTTATTCAAAATTTTAAAATAATATTTGTAAAATTACGAAATAAAATTACATTTAGGTTAAATTATACTTTTAGTCCCATTTTCGTAGCAAAATTTGAATTTGGTCCCTCAATTCTTTTTTATCTCAATTTGGTCCCTATTTTGGGAAATTTGATGTAATCAAGTCCTTTCCGTTAGTGGTGTAGTAACGGTGTTAAATGGGGTGCCACGTGTCAGCTTCTGGGTTTTTTGAATTTTTTTGATTTTTTTTTGATTTTTTATTTATTTTTTTAAAAATTTTAGAAAAATTAAAAATTTGCCACGTGTCAACCTGACATTATGCCACGTGGTAGTGACAGTGCCACGTGTCACTATTATGGCATGTGTCGTTTTCTCATTCTCAATTTGGTCCCTATATTTTAATTTTTGTCTCAATTTAGTCCCAATTTTTGTAAAAAAGATGCAATTTCGTCCCCTTCCAAATTGAAACAAAAATTATAAAATATTATACAAATATTTTTATTAAATTTGATTTTTTTTATTCAAATTGATATTTTTATTATATATTTTCAATAAAACTAAGTTTATTTAAATTTGTTTCACATTCAATTTTACTTAAAATTGTTTTCAAATTTTAAATTTATTTGTTTTTTATTGGTACATAAACTAGTTAATTTTTTTTAAATTATATCAATATAATTTATGAATTCAAAACAACTTTAAAACAATTTTACTTGAAATATCAATTTTAAATAGTTTAATGTAAAATATAAATTAAAATAAACTTAATCTTGTTAAAAATATTTACTTGAAATATCAATTTTGATAGAAATATTTGTGCACATTTATATAGAAATTAAATTTGGTTTCAATTTGGAGAGGGACAAAATTGAAAAATTTTTACAAAAATTGGGACTAAATTGGGACAAAAATTAAAATACTGAGACCAAATTGAGAATAGGAAAATGACACATGGAATAATAGTGACACGTGGCACTATCACTGCCACGTGGCACGATGTTAGCTTGACACGTGACAAATTTTAAATTATTTTAAAAATTTTACAAAAATAAATAAAAATTCAAAGAAAATCAAAAAATCCAGGAACTGACACGTGGCATCCATTTAACACCATTACTACACCACTAACGAAAAGGACCTAATTGCATCAAATTCCCCAAAATAGGGACCAGATTGAGATAAAAAAGAATTAAGGGACCAAATTCAAATTTTGCTACGAAAATAGGGACCAAAAATATAATTTAACCTTATATTTATTATTAGATATATGCATGTTTAAATAATTCTAATTGCATTTTATATTTGAATATTATTGTTGCAGTGTTATTTTATATATGTAGATTTATTATACTTATAGTATACACAGAGCGAAACTTAGTTCCCGTTTGAGATTTAGTACAAATGATTAAATTTTTAATCGTTTGTATTAAATCTTGAATTGTCCGATTGGGCAGTTTGAGAAAATTATTTTTCATAATTTGCTACAATGTGTACATTGAGGTTTATGAATAAATTTCATAAAATTTCGATTGAGGCTAATTTGTGTTGTTCTCTGGATGCATACTTGATTGTGATCATGATCGATCACTTTCTGTTCGTGTACTTCAGAGACCAATGCGAAATGTTGTCGAAATTTTGTGAAGTTTATGATGTTTGACTTCTTTGTATATGTGTTAGCAAATTATGAAAAAAAAATTCGAATAGGTAGGGCCTCACCTTGTGAGAGTTAAAAGTTTGAGACTGATTGAGTTTTTTACGAACACAGAATGGATCGAAGCTGGATGAATGAGCGTCGCATCAGTGAAGAGTATGAAAAGGGGGTTTCTGAGTTTTTGCAATATCTTCAAGAACACACAATCTCAAGTAACGGGACATATTTTTGCCCTTGTGTTCGTTGTCTTAATCAAATACGTCATGACTTGGGAACAATGTGTGATCATTTATTCATCTTTGGTATAATGAGAAGTTATACACTTTAGACTTGGCATGGAGAAGTATTAGACAAGCCTACGACGTCACGAGGAACATATTATGTAGACGACTGGATGAATGATCATTTAGAAGATATGGTACGTGATGTTGGGGAGGAGAATTTTGGAAAAGTTAACTTATATGATTCTCTTAAGTCCGATTCAGAGGAAGAATTGTACCCAGGATGCACTAACTTTACGCGACTGTCAGCAACTTTGAAATTATTCAGTTTAAAAGCAAGGCATGGATGGACGGATACAAGTTTCACAGAACTGTTGGAGTTGTTAAAGGAGATGCTTCCAGAAAATAACACGTTACCTATCCGTAATTATGAGGCGAAGAAAGTTTTATGTTCATGGTTTGAAATATCAAAAAATACATGCATGCCTAAATGATTGTGTTTTATACAGAGACGAGTTTGCTTCATTGAAGGTGTGTCCAACATGTGGTTTATCACAGTTTAAAAAGAAAATTGATGGAAATAGTGGCGATGAAGACAAAGATGGTCCACCTGCTAAGGTGATGTGGTACCTTCCTATAATACATAAATTCAAACGACTATTTTCCATTAAAGAAGATGCAAAAAACCTGAAATGGCACGTTGATGGAAGAAAGTGTGATAATCTTCTTCGACACCCATGGTGGGGAGACTATCCATGGTGTTCCTCTATTGCCCCAGTATCCGCATGTGATGATTGATGAAGTTCGAGATCCCCATGCTCAAGTGTCTGTGCCAACTTCAGAAATCCAATTTGTTGGGCAGGCTTTAGGCACATTTATTGCTTGGCCTAAAGCATTGATCATGCCATACTTTAGCCCACTAAAGGTATTATGACATCATATTTTTAGTAGTTCAATCTTACAATTTATAAAACTTTTAACATCAAACCTTTCTAAATCTTTATTTCAGTCCACTTGTCCTGAAAAATAGTTGGTCCGACGTCCATGGACAAAGTCATTGTGGACCAAAGTCAATCTTCCGTCTATGGATTCATTGAACCTCAAACAATTCAACCTTCGGGAAACTCACCTGACCACATCAAACTTTATATGCAAACATGGATGGTTGAGTCAAATAGAGATATCTACTTTGCACCATACATTGATGCGTAAGTGTTTTTGCTAATAATATTTTATGAAGTATTATTAATTATTTCGGCTAAGTACTTGTGATTGATGGTAGGTATCATTGACAACTATGTCTCATCATTCCAAGACAATGCGTAGTTGTATGGTTTTGTTCATGCCATAAGAAGATTCCTCCTGCTTTTAAAAACATGTTACAAGAGTAAGTATTATTATTTTTTCAATCCTAACCTATGTATCTACTTAGTTATAAAAACTAACATATGTTTTATGTTTCCAAAATTTCATTAGAATTGTGGGTAAGCCTAGAGGCCAACAACTTAAAGTATTATATCCAAAGGTTAGAACTCATTCATTTTAAAGTTATTAATTTCTGTATGTCAACTTATGACTTTGATGTGTTTATTTTATTTGTAATGTTCAGTGTAACAAGCAAGAGGATTCATGGGAATGTGGATATTATGTCATGTCTTAGATAAGAACAATCATTCGAGCTACAATTAAAGATAAATGGATAGAGGTAATTATATATATCTTTCACATATTATAAATCATATCAAACTTTAAAGAATGATATTCATACATAATGAAATTGTATTACTTTTTCAGCGATTCAAGAATCCATCACCTCTACCAGATGACATTATCCACGCACTAAAACAGAAGTGGGCAGCATATCTATTGGAAAGATGGAGTTGATACCACATGAATTAGAACTCCTTTAAAAAACTTTGTTGTACAAGAATTTCATGTTGAAACTTTTATTTTGCTATTATTTATATTAGTTTAGAATATATGTTGAAACTTAAGTTTTATTATATATAACTATAACTCCAAAATTGTGTTGAAAGTATTATGAAGTTGTTCTGGGAATTTTCTGATTTTCAAGTGTATGGATGTTGTAAAAACAATCAAATTTAAAAAAAAATAGAGTAGTTTAACGTCTGGTGTGCCCTGACAGACGTTATTTAACGTCTGACCTTACCACGACCAACGTTATTTAACGTCTGATGGGCTTTGACAAACATTAAATTGCTCTAGTTTCTGGCTCCATTTAGCGCAAAAATTGACGTCTGCTGCTATTGGCGCCAACATTGGATAACGTCGGACTCTTAATGCACCGACGTTAAGTGACATCTGCTATTTTTCCGACGTTATTTTGACGTCACCCAGTACGACGTCGATGTTTGGGCAGACAACAAAGGTCGAAAATATCGGACCTTAAAAGGCTTTTTTGTGTTAGTGCATCAACATTTTAAAATAACTACATCTTTTAAGAACTACATGATCCTTGATTCTCCATTGTGATATACGTAGGAGCAAGGCCAGTCCTTGTCAGGTTCACCACCAAATAATTAAATTATTTTCTCAATTTTTTCTCAAATATCTTTTAAAGAACTAGATATCCTTAATTTCTCATTTTGAATGAGAATACGTAGGACCAAGGTCAATCCTTGTCGGGCCCAAAAATTAAAAAAATAATAATAATTTTGTTTCTTTTTAGCATTTTTGTCTTATTGTTTTTGGGGGAAATTAACATTTTGAAAATCACATCAACTTTGCATATTTAATTAAAGGTACCGCCCTCGGGCGGGCGTTGTAGGGTGCTAACACCTTCCCTACGCGTAACCGACTCCCGAATCCAAAATCTAGTTTTTCGCAAACTTGTCTTATCTTTATGGTTTTCCATAGTTTTCCAAAATAACTATGGTGGCGACTCCAAATCTCTTCTCTAAACTCATTTTCCTTTTGGTTCGTCGTCCCATCGCGATCCGGTTACGATAACATGGAGTAAAATTCATAGTGGGAAGTGACCATGCTGAGATCACCAAAGCATTATTAGCTATAAAAATGTAAAACCCTACAAAATTCATGTTAGCATGGTCTAACAAAACAGGGAATTGCCCCGTAATAATAATGTAACTCATGTGATAGATACTTGAAGTAAAGGTCCCATGACCCCATGTAAGACCCACTTTTTCTGTACTAAAACTTCGGGTTTATCCTTAACTATTAGGCCTAAGGGCTGGCCCATAGGGTGTCCAAAACCCCTAGACCAGCCATAACCCCCTCATTCTTGCATTTTCCTAAAACAGTTTCCCCATCCCCTCTCCCTTGGCTGCTTCGTGAGCTCTGGTAGGGTTTGATCAAGGCTCTTCTCCGAGGTAGCTAAGCTTTGTTTACTCCATGTAAGTTAATCCCTAACTGGTACTTTCACTTCCCTAGCTCTGTTGTCGTAGTTTCGACTAGGGTTATCTTGTAATCTTGTTTTTGGTTCTGGTGTCAGTATTTTCAGCTCGCATCAGTTCTTGGAGTTGTAGTAATCCTCCATTTTGTGTTCTTGTGCCTTCCGCTAGCATCTATCTAGGTAAGGGAAGCTAGGGTTTACGTTTCTTTGATATTCTGCTTATTTTCTGGTCTATTTTGATTAGAGATATCAAAATGGGTTTCAACCCGTGAGCCAACCCGGCTCACCACGGGTTCGAGCCGGGTTGGGTTGAGAAAAATTCAACTTTTTCAAAAGTGGGTTGAACTCAACCCGGCTCACTTAACCCATGGGTTAAACGGGTTCGAGCCGGGTTGAAGGTGGGTTGGCCCACTTAACCCACCAACATTTTTTTACAATTTTTTTTTTATTTTTTTAATTTTTTTTTTTAAATTTTCTGTTAATTTTTTAAAATTATTTACTACTCCAATTATATTTGTTCACAATTTCGTATTTTTAAATGCTAGAATGTTGCTTAATTATATTTGAATTATTTGAATGTTTAATTAATTTGATTGTCAAGTTATATATATGTTGATACTTTAATCTTTAACTATAATATTTATAGTAAATTACTCAAGTAACTGTCTTATAAACAATTGTTTCTAAATTAGCATGAAAAAAATGTATAGTTTTTTTTTATTTATATTTTGTTGAATAGCATGACAGAAAATTTGTAATATTAGTCATGCTTTCTTAGACTAATGGATACTTTCTTGGAAATAATTCTTCATATATTGGTTGTGAGCATGATCAAAACATTGGTTCTTGATTTTACTATGATTCTCATCTCATGAGTTACTTAAAAATTTATTTAAATATTTGAATAATAAAAAAAAATTTTAGGTGGGTTGGTGAGCCAACCCACTTAACCCACCAACCCGTGGTGGGTTGAGCCAGGTTACAAAATTTCTGGCTCACCAGAAAGTGAGCCGGGTTGGGTTCACTCATTTTGAACCCGGCTCGTGGTGAGCCAACCCGTGTGAGCCGGGTTGGCTCACTTTGACATGTCTAGTTTTGATGGCTTTGGTGCTTCAATCAGATTATTGGTTGTATGAAATTATATGGTGTGTATATGCTTGGTTGAAACAGGTGTGGCAGGTGCGAACAAGCGAGAAACCTGCTAATCTCGCCCAAGTGGGTGACCCTCGCCTAAACGAGAATAGTAGGAACTCACCCTTGGTTCTAGCGCGAGTTGTCGCCTAGGCGACTGACTATGTTTTTGAGTGAGAAGTGGTCTCGCTTAGACGAGACGCATTCGCCTAAGCGAGAAATCCTACAACACACACTGTCGAGCTCTCGCCTAGACGAGAAAGGCTCGCTTGAGCGAAAGCACCTCTTTTTCCTGAGCGAGAACCTTTAGCTTGGGCGAAGGCTCGCGTAAGAGGTGTTGTGTTGGCGAATGTTATTCCATGATTGTTTTAAATGCCTTTTCTGCTCTCAGTATAGGGCAAGGCTTGTTATGTATGCTTGAATGGGATTGAATTGCATGTGTTGTTATGTAATGAGCCATGACTTGGTTGGGTTGAACATTGGTATGTGTTTATAAAGGATGAGGTTAAGGAAATATTGTTTTGAAGAGTATGAAATGGAAGAAAAACGTGACTCGTATGGTTGGTTATGAATGTTCACATGAAATTGGTATGCATGATAATTTTATGCTTGGTGGGTGAGACATGATTTTTGGTATGGTCAGGTCGTAATTCCACAAAGGTTTCATGGTGGTGCCTCATTGGTCAGGACGTAATTCAACAATGGTTGCATGGTGGTGCCTCATGGTCAGGACGTAATTTCATGAATTTCTAGGTGAGATCTCATGGTGGTGCCTCATTGGTCAGGACGTAATTCCACGATGGTTGTGTGGTGGTGCCTCATGGTCAGGACGTAATTCCATGACCCCTGTTAGTGGGAGCTCATGCTGGTTCCTCATGCTTAGGACGTAATTCCACAAAGTTCGTGGTGGTGCCTCATTATATAATTTAGTAAGGATTCAAGTAAGGATTGCATCCTGACACTCTAAAGAGTTAGTTGGTCTCACGTAGAGTGTACCGACTCAAGTGGTGAGAGTAGTAGGAGGCCCTAGTCTTTGGCAGGATAATGGTAGGGTGAAACCCATTGCCAATTGGCTCTGCAGAGTAGTAGAGGCCACCACAAGTGCAAGCATTTGGTTAGGGATGTCAACGGGGCGGGTAGGGTACGGGTAGTAGCTCCCCCGTACCCTACCCGCTGAATAAATATTCGCCCCGTATCGTACCCATATCCGTCGGGTATTCGTTATGCGGGTAACCGTCTATTTTTTTCATATCCGCGGGTATCCACGGGTACCCGCGGATATTTACAAAAATATTTAAAAAAATAAATATTTAACCATAATTAGTGCTTGGATCAAGAAGTCTCTTTTCTCCGATTGATTCTTGAAAAACAAACAAATAAAAAATCACGATCAATTTATATTGTAGTTTATTTTTGAATAAAATATTAAAGAAATTACTAATTTCATCAATGTACACCTCTTGCAACATTTTATAAAGTTTCATGTTGTCCAATTTTAATCTAGAAGAGCCTAAAAACATAAGAAGTTCATTACAAATTTCTAACAATCACTTAATTAAAATATCTAAGTAAAAATGTTAATTTCATTACCTTCCATGTTGGTCCATAACCAGTCTTGGAGACACATCAATGCCTCCATAGTATCTGAAAGTAATTTACTCGGTTGTGGGATAAGAATTTGACCACCATTATTGAATGAAGACTCATAATGTTTTTTACTAATATATATATAAGGGTATTTTTCTAAATTAAAGTTTAGCGGGTACGGGTATCCACGGGTACGGATACTGTGATACCCATACTCGCCCCGTTAACATGCGGGTATCAAAAATATCCGTACCCGCGGGTACGGGTATCCATTTTTAATATTCGTTTCTTACCCGTTGTGGGTTTTATCCACGGATACCCGTGGGTACGGATTTTTTTGACATCCCTACATTTGGTGAATCCGACTGATTATATGTATCCGGATAATCGTGTCTTGAGTCTTAGTGTATTGCTTGTCGGTCATTATATGCTTGGTGGATTTATGTACGCTTAACTTTTAAATTATATCGTTCAATTGCATGCTAAAAGTATTTATACTCTAGCTTACCCTTTCTGCTTGCTTGTGTGTTTTGTGTGTGGTTTTCTCCTTTTGCGATGATCATCAATTTATTGATGTGAGCAGATGTGGGGACCCCTAGTGTTCATCAGGGTGATGGAATTTCCGTTGTGTAGCCCGACTTGTGGTTGGATCTCATTCGTTCAAGTACCGCTTGTAGGCATTGATGCCTAGGTGTTTGGTCAATTGTTAGACTTTTACTTTCTATTTTATTATTGGCATCGCGGTGTGTCTTAGTTTTCTTTCCAGTATGTTCGGATGATTGTAAGATCCTTATACCTTAAGTCTCGTGTCCTTTTAATATTTAATTTATGTAATATTTTATTTAAATAGATTTATCTATTAAAATGGGACATTACACCCCACAAAATTAATTCATTACTTATTATTATTATTATTATTATTATTATTATTATTATTATTTATCTATATTATTTATATTATTATATTTTAAACATGATTTTCATGGTGTAAATACATGAATGGATTCTGAGAAGAATAGTATAAGCCCTTTCATTTCTCTTGTACTGTTCTCATTGTTTCCACATCATTAAGTCAATGTCAACTCATGCAAATTAATAAAAGAAAAAACTACTTCATTTCTTTCATTCACAAAACTTACATTGCTAAATGATTTGTTCCAATACCAAAACTATTAGAATTGCAAAAAGGCTGGGTAATTGTTTAAATTGATTAAATAGTATAAAATGTATATTAATATAAAAATACATAATATATATATATATATAAAAGTAAAGTTTTTCCTATTGTTTTTTTAAATTTAACTATTTTTTAATTTAATATTTTTTAAATTTAATAATTTTTTAATTAAAATTCTACTTATAAAAATAATTATATTAATATTTATTATTTTAAAGTAACAAGGATTTTAATATAGATTATTAAATTTATTTTATTAATATATTGAATTTTATTATTTTATATTTTAAGCTCATAAATATTTTTTAAAATTAAATAGTTATTTATAATTTATGTGATATTTTTTATTTTTTTAATTACATGAAAAAAATATATGTAGACACATATTTTTTATTGGTATAAATGAAAAAAAATGAAAAATAATAAATTTAAATATTTTATATATTAAATTATTATATAAAATTATGTTTCGTTTCTAAATTAAATTATAAAATATTTTATCTTTATATTTTATAAAAGTACAATTGTCAACGCACGATACATATCATTTAATGAAAAAAAAAGTATTTTATGTAACTTTCACAAAATTTGAAGAATAAATATTTTATACTTTGATTTAAAATATTAGCTTTTTAAAGACATAGAAAATGACATTTTAAAAATTGATAGAATGTTTAAAATAATGATACTCGATTATTTTAATATTAAAATGTTAAAATATAAATAGAAGTTTCATAAACGGGTTTCATTATTATAAATACACAATCTTTCTAAAACCCCTTTTCCTATAATTCTCTACCATTTATGATTGTGTGATCATCTTTGTGAAAATTGGAGATCACCTTTGTGATCCTCATACCAAGATCTTTAAGAGCAACCGATCAATTTCTTAAATTCCCTTACCAAGAGGGTCATGGAATTACGTCCTAACCATGAGGCACCACCACTAAACCTTCGTGGAATTACGTCCTGGTCGTGAGGCACCACCATGAAACCTTCGTGGAATTACACCCTGGCCGTGAGGCACCACCACGAAACCTTCGTGGAATTACGTATTGGTTGTGAGGCACCACCACGACACCTTCGTGGAATTACGTACTGGTCGTGAGGCACCACCACGACACCTTCGTGGAATTACGTCCTGGTCGTGAGGCACCACTACGAAACCTTCGTGGAAGTACGTCCTTACATGAGGCACCACCATGAACTCTCACCACGGGGTTCATGGAATTACATCCATTAGATGAGGCACCACCATGAACTCTCACTAGGAGGGTCACGAAATTACGTCCTACCCATGCCTTATCCATATTTCACCAATAATCATAAAGTTCCCATGCATACTAATTTCATGCCAATATTCAACCACCCAACAAACCATGATTCATACATTTTCTCATGCCAAGCTCATAAATTCTGATCCATAAAATCAGTTACTTCATGCATATTCACATATATCATACTTTAAATAAAGTCACAATGCGAACAAGGCAATAGCCTCGGTTAGAGCAAAGCCCAGGATTGCATATCCGAATAACTGTTTTGCCAATGATACCAGGTATCAGAGCGAGGTTGTGGAGCCATGGCATCCTCCAAGGTTACTGGCCCAAGGCCGTCTGACGATCAACCAAAGAAAGAGGTCCAAGTCAGTGGAAATTGGAGACAGGCGTGTAGTCGGCAGTCTTCCTATTCAATGAGAATTTCTCTCTCTTCCGTGAGAATAAGGAAATGGCTCGTAGCCACAGACCACCAGAGGGTAAATAAAGATCCACTTTCCACGAGAATCATGGACTATTGAGAATCGAGGTTTCTCACCATCCCATGGGTCTTCCTACCAGTGAAAAAACGAGTTTTTGCTTAGTGACATCGAGGTCCTGGTTCTATTCAAAAGCAGCAAGAAAGCGTAGCGAGGAGCGATAACGAACGAAGTCGTATAAAGGCAAACAGCCCGTATAGCTCGCAATAGCGAGCCTACATCCATGCCCTTCATTGCAAGATGAATCAGAGAGTAGTAGTATATGCAAGAAGAGAAAGACGTCCCAGATACAACCACCCATTTCACTCAAAGATAGGCTCAGTGGTGTAATGTTAAAAGGTCGTGCGACATGAAGACATTGATAGCAATATGGGGGGAGTCCCCATCAGGCAACAACGGTTCTGCCTGACCCTACTTAAGCATGCATATTCTGTCATCGAAGACTTGGCAAATCATACAAATGATCATCAACCAAGAACAGAGGAAAAGAACACAAATTCATGAACTAGTCTCGCTCAAGCTATAGACCCTCGCTCAGGCAAAAGAGATTTTTCGCTCAAGCCACACGCCCTCGCTTAGGAGAGACTACCACAGAGAGCCATGCACGATTCGCGAGTTCTCGCTTGGGCGAGCCCTCCTCGCCTAAGCGAGACCACCCCTCGCCCAAAGAGGAAGTCCCTTGCCTGAGCTACAACCAAGCGAAACACAGCCAGGCTCTCACGAATTCTCGCTTAGGCGACCCCTCACGCCTGAGCGAGAGCTCGAGCAAGAACTTGGGCCAGCTTTTGCTATTCTCGCCTAGGCGAGACCAGCTCGCTTGGGCGAGAATATCAGTTTTCGCCATTATCTCACGCATACAAGCCAGATTCCATCGCAGGAGAATGCACCATACATTCCTACACCATCAACGACACCATACAAGCATTTAAGCACAGAAAACAGACCAACCTCAGGGAAAATAGCATAAAAACATGAAACCTTAACTTCCCTTACTTGGAAAATGTTAGCAGAATATCTTAACACCTAAGCAAATGAGTATGACAGCTCTCAGAGCATATTTGCGAGTTGGGAACACTAGCACAAATGAAATATGGGTTAATACAGTGAACCCTAACTGTAACCACGAAAAAAAACCAAACTAGAGAGGAAGAGTATGAGTTGGGAACCAACTTACGTGGAAGAGAACGAGGTTGGCTTGTTTTATATGGAGCATCGGCAAACCCTAACAAAGCTTCTGTTGAGGGAACAAGGAAAGAGTAAGGGCACTGATCTTTCAAAGTGGGTAGAAAATGAGAGGCTTAGGCTGGTTTAGGGATTTTGGACACCCCATGGGCCAGCCTTAGGCTCAACTGACTAAGATAGGCTCTTAAACTCTAGGGCAGAATTAAAGTGGGCTTTACATTCTCCCCAACACCAAAAATTTTCAACCTTGAAAATGAAGACTTACCAGGAAAATAGATGTGGATGTGACTTCCTCATATCCATCTTTAGTGTGTTTTCATCTATTGGACTTTATTGGGCAATTATTCCGAATTTGGGTTAATTTCACATTATTTGGCTTAATTTTCATTTTTAATTATTTTTAGGTATTTGGGTGAAGCAATTTTGGAGCTTGCACATTAATATTCAGTTGAAGAGAGTTGCCACATCATTTTCACATCATTGCCACGTCTGCGCCATGTCAGTCAGCCCATCGACGTCATTGGGCCAGCATTTTCAGCCCATAGTGGCATTTTTGTAATTCTAAGTGGCAGAATGGCATTTTTGTAATTATGTGAATGTGTGGTGATGTGACCACGTATAGGAGGGGCTGATTTTCGTTTTGCCATCTACCACCATTTTCTACACCCTCCATTTTTAGGTTTTTAAAGCTTTCAAGGTGACCCATGGAGGCACATGCTTATTTTTCGCATTTTCCACTCATTTTTCACGTTTTATGAGTCATGGACAACACCCATTGTTTGTATTCACGGTTTCTGCACCTTGGGTAACATTGATATTCAAGCCTTTTCGTTTTTGTTGAATGTTTCAGTTCTTTCCCCTGTTTCTCCTTGCTCATTTTCGTTTGCTGCACCATTTTAAGTTTTTTGCACCAATTTGAACTCATTTTAATGGTTGAATCTCAATTTTTGTTGAACACTAACTCGAATTCTGTGGGCAACTAATTTTCGAATGCATTGATTCCTTGCAAATAATGAAATGAAACCTTGAGATTAATGTGTTGTTCGGTGGGTTTTGTTGTTTCTTCGTTGTGGATTTACGTTTGCATTTTAATTGATGAACCCAATCTGGTTTTGCTTAACTTTCAGAGTGGGAAACTCGGTTTTAGTTAATTTTCATGCTTAATGAACTTTGACAAATTCATGAACTCTTGCATTGCTTAATTGCATGTTGAATTCGTGGTTAACCTCTGCTTAGTTGTTTAACAACGAGTTTCATGAGGAATAACGAAACCAATTCAGTTTGCAATCTGTGATGGGTGAAATTTCATTTGAAGCAAGGAATCACTACTATTTTGTGGTTGTTCAATCAAAATTGCAATTACATTTTATTGTTGTGTTGAATTTCTGAATCTGCCAACCCCCCAGTGTTATATTGTTGTGTTCATCTGGAAAATTGAAGCTTTGGACGAAAATATTGGTCGTTGGGAGACGACTTGGTTCAACTTTCGCGAAATATGCATTTAACTATTTTAATTTGGTGGGGTACGACCTCTATCAAATTTGGCAAAATCTCAATATACCATCACCACCCAAGGCAAAATCCTTCGCTTCATCTATTCCCAGCAATTCTCTCACCCTTATCAAACTGGCGTCCACCAACTACTTATCTTTAACCAAATTCAAAAAGTCACTAGATATAGTCATAGTACTACACCTAATGAACTATGATTCCAACTCAACCTGCAACTTCATGTCTCTGAATTTCTCTAGTAGCTCTACCTCTTGGATCATAAAATGTGCAATATGTACAGTCTTCTTACTTAAGGCATTTGCCACCACATTTGCCTTCTCCGAATGGTACAAAAGTTCAAAATCATAATCCTTCAAGAATTCCATCCACCTTCTTTGTCTCATGTTCAGCTCTTTCTGATCAAACAAATACTTGAGGCTCTTGTGATCACTGAATACACGAAATTGGGCACCATATAGGTAGTGCCTCCATATCTTCAAGGCGAACACTATAGCTGCCAACTCCAGGTCATGAGTGGGGTAGTTACTCTCATGCACCTTAAGTTGCTTTGAAGCATACGCCACCACCTTTTTCTCTTGCATCAACACACAGCCAAGCCCTAAATGAGAGGAATCGTAGAAACCCTCAAAGGGTTTACCAACATCAAGGATGATTAACACGGGAGCACTCGTCAACCTCTACTTAAGCTCTTGAAAACTTTCCTCGCACTTATCTGTCCAAGCAAAAGGTTGGTCTTTCCTGGTAAGCTGTGTCAGAGGCGCCACTATCTTGGAGAATCCTTCTATGAATCTCCTATAGTAGTCAGCTAAACCCACAAAGCTTCTTATCTTTGTTGCTGACTTGGAACTCTCCCAGTTAATCACTGCCTCGACTTTTGCTGGATCCACCGTTATGCCTTATGAAGAGATCACATATCCTAAGAACTGCACTTCTTCCATTCATAATTCACACTTGGACATTTTGACATACAGCTACTTCTCCCTCAGGATACCAAGCACTAATCTTAGGTGCTCGACATGCTCCTCCTAAGTCCTAGAGTAGATGAGTATGTCGTCTATGAAGACTACGACAAACTTATCCAAGAATGGCCTGAAGATCATATTCATGTAGTCTATAAACACAGTTAGAGCATTGGTCACACCAAAAGGTATAACCACGTACTCGTAGTGTCCATATCGGGATCTAAAGGCTAACTTTTGTACGTCATCCGCCTTCACCAAGATCTGGTGGTACCCCGACCATAAATCAATCTCCGAGAACACTAGCGCCTCATGCAACTGATCCATCAGATCATCTATCCTTGGAACGGGGTACTTATTCTTTATGGTCATCTTGTTCAGCTACCTGTAGTCCACACACAGACGTGAACTCCCATCCTTTTTCTTCACCAACAACATTGGTGCTCCCCAAGGCGAAGTATTAGGCCGTATGAAATGTTTCCCCAAAAGCTCCTCAATTTGATTCTTGAGTTCCACCAACTCCATCGGGGCCATACGATACGGAGTCATCAACAATGGACCAGTTCCCCATACCAGATCAATAGAGAACTTAACCTCTCTACTGGAAGGCAACCCTGGTACTTCCTTCGGAAACACATCTTCAAACTCATGCACTACCGGTATAACATACATATTTTCCTCCTTCTCCACCTCTACATGTGTGAAGATAATGAAGCACTACGCGCCGCCTTGGATCTCCATCATAATCCCTTAAGGGGATAACAACTCAAGCTCCTGAGTTGGGGAATAACAACTTTTTATCTCGTTAATCTATAAGAATGTGATTGACAGAGTGTCAATACATCCCCAAGATCACCTCCAACTCTTGTAAAGGTAGACATATTAGATTTACTTTGTATACTCGCCCCTCTACCTCCACTGGACACCTAGCACACAAGGACGACGGACCAAACCTGACGTCGAAGTAGATACCACAAGATCACATTGCAGCTCACAAACCGGTAGACCCAACCTTTTCACACAATTTTTTGACACAAAGGAGTGTGTCGCTCTAGAATCATACTGTACACAACAATTCATTCCAGTTATCACACAATGACCCATAACAAGGTTACCTGAGCCTGCTGTCTCCGCCCCAATCATGGCATACACCTTGCCCGCTACCTGAGGCCTGTTGCATCCTCTCCTCTGCTGGTTCTGAACTGGATTCTGAACCGGGGGACGCGTCACTACCCTCGCAAGCGTGGGGCAATCCCTGCAGAAGTGGCCTTCCTTGCCACAATTGTTGCATCTCTTGAAGCTTACAAGTTGAGGGCAGACACTCCTCAAGTGCAGTCCTCCACCCTGGTAGCACTAAATCTTACTCGGCTAGGAAGAAAACCCTCTAGACCCCTGAGACTGGGGGTGAGGCCTAGCATAAGGTTTCCTTCTCTCTTCATGCCTATGCCTGGACCTAGATGATCCTCTTACTCTCTATTGTTGTGGGTTTTGAGTTTCCACCTTTACCTTCATCTTCTCCATGACCCTAACCTTCTCAACTAAGGCTGCAAAATCCTTGATGGAGAGTGGTGCCACCATCAAACAGATGTCTCCTTTGAGACCATTCTCAAATTTCCTGCATCGTCACTCTTCATCTAGTGGCATGGTGTAGAAACGGCTGACGTGCTTGAACTTCTCTGCATACTCAGCCATTGACTTGTTCCCCTGAGTCAACTGGAGGAACTCTACTTCCTTAGCATATTTGACGCTGTCGGGGAAGTAGTCGGAGAGAAACTTTCTCCTAAAGACATCCCAAGTAATTAGCTATTGCCTCTCATGCATGATGGACTTCATGTTGATCCACCGATGTTCTGCCTCTCTAGTGAGCATGTACATCGCGAAGGCCAGTCTGCTCTCTTCTGGGCACATCTTGGCATCAAAGATCTAGCCATTGATCTGCAACATCTGGATTGGTCTTGCCCTTAAACTTGATTGGGTGGTGCTTCAAAAAGTCTTCCAAACTCCATTCCCGGTGAGGAGGTCGTGATTCAGGACTGTGGACAGGGGCAGCAGTCCTATTTTTCTCCAGCTAGCGGAGGGCCTCTATGTGTTGCCCATGGGCATCCTTAGCAACCACCCTTGCAGCCTCCATGTGATGCATCACCAATTGCTACTGCTCCAAAGATGTTGCCTGGCGTTGCATCGACGCCTCACGTTGTTGCATCATATTGGTACTTTGTTGGGTTATGGCTGCCATCATAGCCTCTATCCCCCTCGCGATATCTGGTGCGTCGCCCTGAGAAGATTAAGGATTCCTACGCGAAGGTGCCATATCACTAGGCACATAGGAAAACCATCAGTTAGACTTGATTAGATGAGAAACTTAGCTAGCAACATAAAAGACACAACGAAAGCTAAGCAGGCACACTAGTCCACAGACTCTAAGAAACGACCGCTCTGATACCATAAATGTAATATCCCATTAAATAGATAATTCTCATTAAATAAAACGTCGCATACTTAAAATATCCCAAGAGTACGGAGTTTGGGGTATGAAAGTTTACAGTTATCCAATCATACCCACATTGGAAACATAGGCACTACATTGCCTATAACTAAAATAAGAGTTCAATAGTGGCTCAAAAAACTCACCCATAAACAAGAAGATTACAAAAATAAATAAAGCTTCTTCAAACGTAGGCTCAATAGTGAGCCAAAACCCATCCATGATCATCAAGTTGCAGCATCCCCATTGTCACTATGATTTCCAGAGGTTCCCACATCTGCTCCCAATGATAAATTGATGATCATCGCAAAAGGAGAAAAACCACACACAACACACAAGCAAACAGAAGGGTAAGCTAGAGTAGAAAGATTCATTTATCATACAACTAAACATACAATTCAAAGTCAAGGTTACATATCAGACATCCAATCATGTGATAGCAAACAAAGTTAAGACTTTAAAACTTGGCTATCCGGATACATATAATGAGGCACCACCACGAAACCTTACCAAGAGGGTCATGGAATTATGTCCTAACCATGAGACACCACCATGAAACCTTCGTGGAATTACGTCCTGACCGTGAGGCACCACCACGACACCTTCGTGGAATTATGTCCTGGCCATGAGGCACCACCACAACACCTTCGTAGAATTACGTCTTGTTCGTGAGGCACTACCACGAAACATTCGTTAAATTGCGTCCTTACATGAGGCACCACCATACTTTAAATAAAGTCACTCAATCATACAAATGATCATCAACCAAGAACAGAGGAAAAGAACACAAATTCATGAACTAGTCTCGCTCAAGCTAGAGACCCTCGCTCAGGCAAAAGAGATTTTTCGCTCAAGCCACACGCCCTCGCTTAGGCGAGACTACCACAGAGAGCCATGCATGATTCGCGAGTTCTCGCTTGGGCGAGCCCTCCTCGCCTAAGCGAGACCACCCCTCGCCCAAAGAGGAAGTCCCTTGCCTGAGCTATAACCAAGCGAAACACAGCCAGGCTCTCACGAATTCTCGCTTAGGCTAGCCCCTCTCGCCTGAGCGAGATGACACCTCGCTAAAAACGAAAGCTCTCCGCCTAAGCGAGAGCTCGAGGAGGAACTTGGGCCAGCTTCTACTATTCTCGCCTAGGCGAGACCAGCTCGCTTGGGCGAGAATATCAATTCTCGTCACTGTCTCATGCATACAAGCCAGATTCCATCGCAGGAGCACGCACCATACATTCCTTACACCATCAACGACACCATACAAGCATTTAAGCACACAAAATAGTCCAACCTCGGGGAAATTAGCATAAAAACATGAAACCCTAAATTCCCTTACTTGGAAAATGTTAGCATAATATCCTAACACCTAAGCAAATGAGTACGACAACTCCCAGAGCAGATTTGCGAGCTGGGAACACTAGCACAGTGGAATACGGGTTACTATGGTGAACCCTAACTGTAACCACGAAAAAAAAAACCAAACCAGAGAGGAAGAGTATGAGTTGGGAACCAACTTACGTGGAAGAGAACGATGTTGGACTTGCTTGACACAGAGTAGCGGCAAACCCTAGTAGAGCTTCTATTGAGGGAATAAGGAGAGAGTAAGGGCACTGATCTTTCAAAGTAGGCAGAAAATGAGAGGCTTAGGCTGGTTTAGGAGTTTTGGGCACCCTATGGGCCAGCCTTAGGCCCAACTGACTAAGATAGGCCCTTAAACTCTAAGGTGGAATTAAAGTGGGTTTTACACTCTTTTAGTTCTTTATTAAGTTCTTTATTGATCAATGATCATGAACTTGTGATCTGATCATTTATCTTTGTATTTCTATGTGTAGAATAGAATACTTTGGGTTGAGGGAAGGTTTTGGTGTTTTAGAGTGGATTGAACCGATTTCATCAAGTAGAGGAAGCTAGCCTTAAACTTGTGTTGAATTGTGTAATTTCTAGTTTGTGAAATTCCTTGGATTGTTAGTATTCCAAGTTAGTTGATTTTGTGCTTAAATTGAAGTGTAATTCTTGATTGCATGTTATTGCTCGGTGGTAATTGGGAATTGTAGGATTTCAATCATTGATTAAATTGGTACCAACTCCATGATTTAACGATAGTTTTAGACCAATACCTAAAGAAGGACATTACAAAAAAAATTGATAATTAGTGGAGGTTTTTTATTCAATCTGCGAGGGTTTTCACCCTTTGCAAATTAATTTACTGAATTTTTCTAAACCTTCGCAACTAGAGTCACCACAAGCAATTTACGGATTTTTATGACTCTTGGTATTTGAGTTATATTACGGAGATTGTTTTGTGAAAGGTTTTAACATATTCTATTGGTGACTATTATTTTGTGGATGTTTGAAACCTCCTTTATTTACATTTGATTTATAATTACCCACTTACATTTATAATTTTTTAATTTAATTAAAATTTTTAAAGTACACAAAAATTAATCAAAATTAATTTTATTGATAATTTAAGATAAAGTATTAATCGGAAATTACAATGTAAAATATAAAAAAAATGCATAATATTGAAGAAAATAATATTTAAGGGGCAAATCTTATCATTTTCTAAATCTCTCAAAAATGTGTCATTCTGCCCAAGTCTTCAACTTCATACATGACACAATCCCATTCCCTTTGCAAATCCAATTCTGTAGCCATTGTGCAGTTCTCAACGTAGAGGAATAGGCCTGTAGTGCTCTGACCTCCCCGACAAACGCTACAACTACTCGAATCTGCAAATTTAGCCCAACATCAACACTACCCAGATACCAAAAAAACACATACCAACACAATAAATTAACACAATTTTATTAGGGTCTTTCTTCTTACACTTCCAAGCATTTCTTTTGCACCTCCAAATTTTTTAAAAATTCCCAAAAAACATTTTGACCATCTAAGGAAACCCACGAATATCACACCCCCAAAATTACTTCCGGATGTCAACTTCCAGAAGTCAAAATATATCACCGAAAGTCAACTTCCGGAGGTCAAAATATATCACCAGAAGTCAACTTCCGGAGGTCAAAATATATCACCGGAAGTCGACTTTCGGAAGTCAAAATATATCACCAGAAATCAACTTCCAGAAATCAAAATGTAACACCGAAAGTTGAGTTCCGGAAGTCAAAAATTATCACCGGAAGTCGACTTCGAAAAGTCCAAAAACATTACCAGAAGTCGACTTCCAAAAATCAAAATATTAATTCTATTTTAAATATTTTTAATTCTTTTTAAAATTTATGTTTTCTAACTTTTATTTTATTTTATTTTTTAAAACACATATTAAAAATATTAAAAATTATAAAATATATAAATTTAAAAGAAAAATTACTTTAGATTTTTTTTCTCTTTTTTGTTAAAATTTTACTATTTTAATTTAAATTATTTTTCTATTTTATTTCTAATTTTATTTATTTTATTTATATTATTATAATTATTTTATTTATACATTTACTGTGTATAGTATTTTATATTTTATTTGAATTTTTTAATTTTATTTAAAATTTAAATATTTAATTTTAACCATATTTTTAAAATTTTTTCAATTATATTTTTTTATATTTTTAAATTTAAATTTCTTTGAATATAATTTATTAAAATTTAATAAAAATAAAAAAGAATTAAAAAAATCATATTTAATATAATATATACATATATATATATATATATATAGGCGTAAATAATGAAATTTTAAATTTTAAAAAAACGAATATATATATATATATATATATATATATATGTATAATTTTCCTTTTTATTTTTTTTAATTTAAAGTTTTATTATTTTAAAATCAATTTAAATATTAAATAAAATTAAATGAAGCACAATAATTTTTTTATTTTTTGATTTTTTTATTTAAAGTTTAATATTATTTTAATTTACTTATTTTTATATTTATATTTATTTTTCAGTATATTAAATAGAAATAAAATTATATATTATTTTTTTATTTTTAAAATATATATTAAGAAATATGAAAACATTAAAAATAAATAAAATAATAAATAATAAACTAAAAAACAATTAAAAGATAGAAAACATAATTTTAAAAAGAATTAAAAGTATTTAAAATAGAATTAATTTTTTGACTTCTGGAAGTCAACTTCCGGTAATGTTTTTTGACTTCCGGGAAGTCAACTTCGGAAATAATTTTTGACTTCCGATGATACATTTTGACTTCCAAGAGTCGACTTCTGGTGATACATTTTGACTTCCGAAAGTCGATTTCCGGTGATATATTTTGACTTCCGAAAGTCGACTTCTAGTGATATACTTTGACTTCCGAAAATCAACTTCCGGTGATATATTTTGACTTCTAGAAGTCAACTTTCGGTGATATATTTTGACTTTCGGAAGTCATATATTTTGATTTTCGAAAGTCATATATATTTTGACTTCCGGAAGTCATATATTTTGACTTCCGGAAGTCATATATTTTGACTTCCGGAAGTCATATATTTTGACTTCCGGAAGTCATATATTTTGACTTCCGGAAGTCAACCTCCGGAAGTAATTTTGAGAGGTGTGGTGTCCGTGAGTTTCTTAAATAGTCAAAGGGTATTTTGAGAATTTAAAAAAATTTTGAAGATGTAAAAGAAATTTTGGAGGTACAGAAAGAAAGACCCTTTTATTATATTACTGAAGTCAAACTTTAACTCAAATTGAAAAGAATACCACAAACAGTTAAGGAAAGTTAACAAAAAAATATTATTCAGAAATGGACTCTACATGGGTTATAAGAAATTTATGATAGATAATTAACCGTTAGCCTTGTAAATTTCATAAGCAAAAGGGTTAAAAACAATATAAATGTCTTAGAATAACAATTTTGGCCGGAGTTCAGGTTCAAAGAAATGAGGTTAATAAAAGGAGATTATATGGTAAAGATCTAAATTCAATTAAAAATGAAAGTAAGGTTAACGACATACAAACAATGTGTACTCATTTTTATACACCTAATGTGTATGTGCATAAAGGAATTTAAAGGCACTCATTGCTCAAAACTCACCTCCATAAGCCTCACTAATGCACTGCAAAGCACACACCAAACAATGGTACGGATGGTTCAAGTTCCAAATCTATTTGCAAAGATATGTCAGAATCTTAAGGTTCCCCAGTAAGGATGAAAAATATAAGTGATTGTGTTTATTCTATTATTTCTTTTTGTTTACTGTTGTGAAACATTGATCAAAAGCACAGTTGATTCAGAAATTAAAAAGAAATAAAAAAACTAAAAAATCCAAGCCTTACCTGGCCCAGGTGATATTAGGACTCCTCTAGGATTTTTCCTATGCCAAAAGAAAAAAATACGCATAGTTAGTCTTTGACACCAGGATTCGGAAAGGAGCATGCATTATCTTACAGACTGCTTCATCAATAAGAAACTGTTAAGCATCCAGTTTGATATAGACTTGTTATATATCAAACAGTCCCCGTTATCATTACAACAAAAACCCCTAAAATTCATTTCCTAAACCCCAAAGTCTTCAAACTCTGCATCCCAACACGCACATTATCAGAGTGGAATTTCAATTCTGATCAGAGATCAACACCCAAAACATGAACAACAACGCTACACCTAAATTTTGTCTTATCCTATAAATTCAATTCAATTAACAAACGAATGATGATAATAAAATAAGATCGTGTTTAAAAAGCATGAGAACATCACTCACCAGTTCTTCTTTGTCCACAACATTCAGCCCCTGCAACTCCATCATGAACTGTGACACCATCACCGTCTCATCCCTGTCCCTCACCACCGGTATCTTAGGGTCCCTTTCCGCATGCGCCCACCGCGGCATCCACACCACCATCACGTGCAACCAGAGCAGAGGGTTAGTGCACGACAACACCATCACCCCTTTCCCACCAAAAATTCACCCTAGAAAGCCAAGGATGTTGGAAATCAGAAGACGATAGACTACGAGCACTACAACCACTGGCCGATGAGCACTAGGAGACGAGCACCGGCTGACGAGCGATAGGAGCACCTACGACTATGATTTGATGACAGAGATGAACCCTAGTTGAAATGAAAACGAAAAGGAAAACGCGCTTCGGTGTTTGAAATTAGGAAAAAAGTTAAAGTGAGTGTAAAATCTTGGGACGGAAAGGCTGAAAAATAGGGCGAGAAGGATGAAAAATATATTGTAATGGTTACAAACCTCTTCTAAAAATATTAACACTCCCGTTATTCTTAACATTTAAGCAACTTAACCTAATTGTATTGTATGTTCATGCGTCACGCGGACTAAGGTCAACCAGTCGCACACGGTTCGTTACAGGCGGACCTTATTTTGGTATATGTTAATGTGGCAATCTTTTAAATTTATAAGTACTTTAAGAGAGTTCGCGACCAAAATGTCCTTGCATTCTCCAAATGAAGTCTCAGTCTGAACACGTTAAATCGATTACCCGTCAGTCAGTCGGACAAAACGACCCCGTGTTCAGTTCCATTTGAACTTTGTCTCCACTCCTGTGGAGACCCTCATCTATGAGGCCAGCCAACAGGTCACACGGTCCACCGGTCGGGTGGCCAAACCAAAATCGAACCAGTAAGCTGAAAGTTAATTAAAGTAAAGTAAGTCAGTAATCAAGTTTAAAAAGCAATTGGGCCATGATTAAGGAACCCTAATCACAAACCCACACCAAAAACTAAAAATAGAGACCCAAGGTAAGTTGATAAGGACCTTTAACTCGCATTTATTACAACATTTATTACTACCTCCCGATCGGACTTGAATTGACTTAAGCATCGGAACATTTTAGACAGGTACCTCGATCGCCCGATCAACCGAGCAAAAAGACAACGAACAAGATAAAAGATTGAACGAGCTAACTGAGGAGAATATCAGACAAAAGGACTTGAGGGTAATTTGAGTGTTGAAAGTAGGTGTTTGACCCCTACACCCGAAACACTAGTCATCTTAAAAAAGTTAATTTGTTGAGGGTTTTTATAACCTCCACAAAATAAGCCCCACTAAACAGCTTTTTCTTTTTAGTGGAAGTACCAATTTGAGTTATGAACACATTCTGATTTCTCAAAAACCATAAATTAAGATTGTTGATATTTGATGCATTATTGAGTCTTACCATGGAAATGTTGAGCGCTGACTTTTACGAATTGATCAGCGCTAAGCCTCACCATGGCAACGCTGAGCATTGATTTTTACGAATTGATCAGCATTTGGCACTACCCAGTTTTTCAACACTGCATCTTATTGGTAAAATAAAGATTTACGCTTCGTTAATCGTTGGATCAAGCTGAAATTTTGACAGCTGATCCTAGACAAGTGAATATTCATTTTGACCGGTGGGATCTTTATTTTGAAGTCTATGGTCAGAGAAGTGATTTCTGCCGTTTTGATGTACTTTATGTATGTATATGTTTGAGATTGTAATTGTTTGAAATGGAATTATTGATATGTGATTAAGGATGTATATGATTGGTTTATATTATGAAACAAACCTATGTGATGAACTGTTGTAAGGTATTTCCCGAGGAGGAAATCTCATTAGTGATGTGTTTCATTAGAGTGTGTCTTGACAGTTAGTATTGTTTTATTTTGTGAAGCTATCTTGAACTCTACTACCCTTTCATACTCACGTAGAGGAGAATGGTTAGGTGATGAGAGTAACAAGAGTTCCTGTCATGAGAATGGTTTCATTTTTCTTGTGGTTATAAAAGGGATTAACCTTGAGTGTGGTAGCTCGAGGAGAGAAGGTTATATCACCACAGGTGCATGGCTTCACTAATATGACTCTAGAGCATGTATCTGGATAATATTGAGTCTAGAAGAGTTGGGTGTAATATGTTATGTTGTGTGGTTGTGCTATTTTTTTAATTTGGAAATTTGTGTGCTTATAGGTTATTATATAATGCATTTGTATTCTTATATGAGTTAGCTTACCCTCCTTGTCTTCTTGTCCGTCGTGTGTTGTTTTCTTTCTTTTGCTATGATCACCAATGTAGTGTGAGCAGTGAATAATGCAGGTGTTGATGCGTCTAGGAATGAGTAGGGGCCTCCAGCTTGAGGCTTAGTATAATTGGTTAATTGTGTATAAGGTTTTGACAGTAATCTTCGGTGGTTAAACTTCTTTAATTCCTCTTATGTTTGTATAGTTAAGTCCATTTTGGATGATTGTATAAATATGTTATCTAGTTAATGTGGATTATCTATTTCATGTTATTAATTATGAACTTTTTTATTTAGTAGTTATACTATTAAGTGAGATGTTACTATTTTTTTAGTAATTTTAAAATAAAATATATTTAATTAAAAGTATACGGTATGATATGATTTTGTGAATGAAAGTGTGGCACAAGGAAGACGTATGAAGCGAGATTTTATGGATAAGCAATGGGCAAGAAGTGGCGCTCAGAGTTAGATTTAGTGGGTGAAGCACCACTACAAGTTACTCGATCTTTTACAAAATAAACCTAACAAACCAACTGTTTCTTTGGATAAACCATTTTTGTTTTTTGGCCATTTAAAATTCAAACCAAATCATGCCGACTCAGTCCACAGTTAAAACACGCGTGAGATCCAACACCGCCATCACAAATTGCAAATAATAACATGTTATATTCTGATGTCAATTAAACTAATTTTATATCTCTTATATATATGTGAGATATGTAAAAGAAAGAGAATTAAAGAAAACCTATTTTCATTCTTTTATCAAAATATTAAAATTTATTTGAACATTAAGAGATTAGAAGCTGAAAATCAAGTAAAATAATTGTCCCAAATATACGAAATTAGTTAATAAATGAATATTAAATTAGGCTAAAAAATAATATAAAATTAGTCGATAAATTAATAGTACACGTGGAACTGACCACGATACTTTTCTTTTTGAATAGCCGACTATGTTATTTGATGTGTAAGTTTAAATTGATTAATATTATTCATTTGTACAACACGTTTAAGGAATAAAAATAAGTTAAATTACTGGTACATCTTATAATTATTTAAAAACTTATAATGAGGGTTTAATTAAAGATGTAAAAAAATCAAAATATTGACTCTATTATTTTTATTTAAGAATTTCAATTATTATATAATAATGGTGGAATACTTTGTGAGAAGATATTAGATTTAGATACACAAGAACGTAAATAAAGTAGGTAGCAACTAATATAATACCAATAAACATATAATTAGAAACGTATTATGCAAATTAAATCATAATTAGGCGCAAGTGATCGGTGTGTGTGGGGTACCAAACCAAGCAAAGCAAGTATCACAAATACTGAAAAAGCCAACTCATAAGTAACAAATAAAATAAAATAAAATAAAAAAGATAGTGAAAAAGGTAACATCTAACAAATCCATTTCCCCAACTCACCCAACATGTGATGCACTTTTAGCAAAGTTCAGCCTTCCAATGACTATGTATTCGTTATTATATTATCACACACCATTTTAATACAAATATAAGGAATGATAAAAATTTCTCTTTTCATATTTCATCTTATGTTTTGTTTTTATAACCTTTGAACAAATCTTTTATGTTTTTCTAATAGAAAATGGTGTTAACTAAAAAAAATATCTAACAAATTTCAATATAATATATCACTAGTACATTAAAGCCTTTTTATACCGATTAAAAAAGTCTTTTTATATCGATTCTAAAATCGGTATAGATACGGGTGGTGTAGAATATTTCAACTTTCTATACCACTTCCATGACAGTATAAAAAATTCAAAATTTTATACTATTTCTAAAATCGATATAAAAAGTTCACTTAGGACGGGGATATTTTGTAATAACAAGTGACTTACTATGCCGGTTATAGTTACAACCATTATAAAAAAGTTCCAACTTTTATATCGATTGTGATCTTAACTGGTATAAAAAAATGATTTTTTATTTTTTTATAAAAAAATCGTTTATGCTTTCTTTCACATACAAACCCTATATATAATTACTCAAAACATCTACACAACAAATTTCATTCAATCTTATATTTATATGAAATACAATCTAATGTTTATATGAAATACAATACAACTCCAAACCAAATGATTATACATCTAAGATTAACATAAAAACTCAAAATACATAACATCATCTTTTATAAACTCATAAAAGAAACCCAACAACATCCTCCATGGATTCTTTTGGAGCCCGTTTGATATCAACCAACTCCCCAGAGGGGAGAGTTCCTTGGTAAACCTTGAGAAAGAGGACTAATTAGATCTTATAGATAAGTAAACAAAAAAGATAACTATTTGGGAAAATACTTGGTTACTTTTGACACTAGAGTGAAAATATGAAAATTTCTCAGGAACATCAAAAGAGTAGGCTAATAATTTAAACTCATAACATCATATATACATATAAGTTTCAATATTTATAATATCTTTATAAATTTCATAAGTATGATGTACTAAAATGAAATGAAAAGGTCAAAGCAAATGGATTAATGTATATGACAAAAGCGCACATCTTATTTCCTTTTTTAAAATTTGCTTAAGAGTTAAAAAAATTGACTAAACCATTGTGTGGTATCCATTTATTTAATAAATTCTAAATGGAGGTGAAAAAGAAAAAAAAACTAAAAAAATTAAAAACTAACGTTTTGATTGAGTATACATGTTATGTGTGTGTGCATGTCCAACATATGAATGTACCTCAGCAAATAAATTTAAATTACATGTGAAAAGTTATGTCCTTGGCATACTAAATATATAGATATGATAAGAAAACATAAACATGAAAAATGAAAGCAAATAATACAAAAAACATTATAGAACCTCATTGATGAATGAGAGTTCCATTGATAATGGTCACCAGGATTAAACAACATTTAAAACAATAAAGGAAATAAAAACTCATGTCTAGAAACAAATATAGCATCCATACTTCACCTTATTATAGAACCTGTAATACTCTAAAGACAAGCAAAAAGTTTAAACTATACATAAGATAGATAGACTTATCTACACTCATGTGCCTTTGCTTCTATCATTTTTCTTTAACACTTGTTTATGGAGAATTTATTAAGTCATTAGGACTTTGCAGGGTAGTCTCTAGGTATTGTAATAAAATATAATTGTTCAGATTTTACAATGATATTATCATTAAAAGCAAGAATAGACTAATCATCAAAGTAAGATAGTGATCGAAATCACGAGCAAGGGTGAAAGCTTCTTCTAGTCATCTTCGACTACTCTGAAGCCAATTGCTTATTACAACCACTCTGCCAAAATTTGAACTCCGTGCCACCCAATTTCCACATCCAAGATTCTCACCCCCACGAACTCACTACATGCACCATCACAATCCATAACAAACAAAAGCTAGCAAATCATGAACTCTCATGCATCATGGTTCATGAAACACCAATGCATATATAAGAATATCCTAGAAACAGTAAAAAGAAGTATAAGAGTAAAGAGTATACATCTTATTCTATCACAAACCACCATGCACGTTAAATTTATAATTGAGATGAAGCTTTAAGAGGAATCTAACTGAGAAGTACATAATCCAAACATGTAGGAGGTCTTTCAATTTGCTCTCACTTAAGATTTCTCCTCCTTGGACTCCATTGGAATCACATTGACCTGTATTATACACATGTCATAGATGATAAGTTCATGCACAAGATGCATTTTAGAATGCAAAAAAATAATGTCCAGTAAAATATCATAAGAATAATGGCCAGTAAACAAAAAAAATAGTTGATTCCATCACTTAATCAACATGTCACAAAATAATAAATAAGCTTTTAAACTCAAATTACTTAAATAGCATGGATAAAGCTTAAATAAACAACATTCAGCACGAACACACTAAATTTCAATGTTATACCTGCAATATTATACCTATCGTGATAGCATTTTCCGATCCTTTAAAAATAACATTCAAATAACCATAACCAAAAATTTGTTTTCCCGCAAAAGATTCAAGACGATTTAACCACAAATAGTGAAGAAAATTATCAAACCTAAACAAAGAATGCCACAAAACATACAAAGACAGTTAACAAAATTAAATCAGTTAACAAATTAAAGCCATGAATGCATCAATCTCGAAAAAAAAAATAAACTTACATAAATCCAATGTTATAAATTAGGTCAACATTGAATCTTCCTCGTCGAAATCCTTCATTGATAACTTCCACTCCCTTCTCTGCCAAATCGACAGTGATGATTAGTGAACAAAACACCAAAAAATGAATAGTCACGAACTATTGTGGTCAGAATTTGGCAGAAATTTTGGAGGAGTGAAACACGAACGTGAACAAAAGAGAGCAACTCCAATAGAGAAGAGAACGCAAATGGTGAAGGAAAGGAGAATGGAGGAGATGACGACATAACGGTGAACGATAAACGCGACGAGAACTCAGCGCAACGGACGAACACGATGAGACTCCAGTGTGGCGAATAAATAGAGAAGGAAAAAAAGGGGGAGCACAACGTCTGGAGAAGTAAATGAAGTGTGAAGCACGAAGAGTCAGAAAAAAAGATTCAATATTCTATACCTGTCATAGGAATAGAAATTATTCTCCAATATTACAAATATAACACTAAATCACTTTCTATATTTATTTTAGACTCAATATGTATAAAATAATTTATATTATTTACAAAATTGTCATTGCCTTTTTTCTATACTAGATGGATTTGAACATGTGTAATATGTAAGTATAAGAAAGTAATTTGTACTAGTGTATATTATTTCACATCATATTTCTGTACATATTAAGTTATTATATTATTTATTGGATTCTTGAATGAAATAAGTGAGAGATTCTCCCAAACAAATCATAAAAGTACTTATATAAAATATGAAAGAACCACTTCAAATATCCTTATGAAATTGTTGTTTGCACTTAGAGTTTCCATAATATATATATATATATATATATATATATATATATATATATGTTTAATTAGTTATTTTATCCTAATTTTGGTTTAGTTTTTTCAATTTACTCCTACTTTAAGAATTTTGTTCAATTTGGTCCTAAATTTCGAAAATATCATTCAATTAAATTCTTTTACTTAACTCCGTTAAAATTGATAACATAGCAGTGTATACGTGTCACTTTACCAATGACGTGATGCACTGCATAGTAACATGGTCGTTTATTTACTGTGACTTGGACTGTGGTGTTTAATTGAATGTGATTTAGGTTTTCGAATTGGGAGAAATTGGGAATAATTGAAACTGGATAAGGGTTCACTTATGGGAGAAAAATTGGGTAGGGTTCGTTGTTGGAAGAAAAATTTAGTTACTTAGTTTGTCTTTGTAATTCATAATCTGCTTTATCCAGCAAAGCTAAACGTCAAGAATACATTATAGAGCGCACCTAAAATGATAACAAATAAAATCATGTTGCAGCATAGTCCTTCAAGGGATTCTCATGATGGAGACAAGTCATCTTGAATGCTGGTTATGCTAATATCGAATAGTCCAATGGAGCCTCCTTCACACTATTCGTTTAGGCGCTATTCTATGGACCCTTTTGCAAGTCGTTTTTTCTGAGATTTTCATATCATCTTTTGGAAGGAACAACAACGACCCTACCCATTTTTTCTTCCACCAACAAACCCTTATCCAGTCTCAATTATTCCCAATTTCCCCCAATTCAGAAACCTAAATCGCATTCAATTAAACACCACAGTCCAAGTGATAATAAATAAATGGTCACGTCAGTGTATAATGTACCACGTCATTGAAAAAATAACACGTATACACTGTTTTGTTATCAATTTTAACAGAATTAAATAAAAAAATTTAATTGAATAATATTTTCAAAATTTAGGATCAAATTAAATAAAAATTTTAAAATAGGATCAAATTGAAAAAATTAAATGAAAATTAAAATCGAATGACTATTTAAACCCTATATATAGGTTATTGTTTTATTAGTTGTAATTGTGGAAATAAATCTATGAAGTTTCTTTACATTCAAAATGAAAAGAAATCCATGGAAGAGTCGGAGACCCACAAGCAGATTGAGAGGGGGAAGGAGAGAAAAATATAATAATGATAATAATAATTGTTTTATTTATTAATTATAGTTTGCAATGGGAGAGAAAGGAAAAAGGGAAAGGCCAACCTTTTCCTTTCATTGAGAAAAGGACATGGCCCCACTTGCATTGTATATTTTTTTCCTCTTTTGTTTGAACTTTTTATCACCTTTGCTTATGTCACATTAGCTACACACTCTCTCTCACACACACACCATTTGCATTATTCTTCTTTTCTTTTCATATCTCATCTACATTTATCCATCTTCTATCTTCCTATTCCTTTCTATCTCAACTTCTCAACACAACACACGGCAGAGCAGAAGACAGAAGAGGGGAGAGAGAAAGACACACAAAAAGTAAGAGAGAGAAAGGGCCTGTTGTTCTCTTCAAAAAGTTCGCTGCTTCTAGTTCCAGCACTCTTTCTTTG
This sequence comes from Vigna unguiculata, assembly GCF_037176805.1. Lineage (NCBI taxonomy): Eukaryota > Viridiplantae > Streptophyta > Magnoliopsida > Fabales > Fabaceae > Vigna > Vigna unguiculata. The sequence goes on from NC_140797.1 coordinate 5,234,164, forward strand.
CTTTTAAGTTTTGCAGAGATATAAAAAAATATTTTTTTTTGAAAAAGCAACACCCTTTTTTTGCTTACTGATCTTGTTCTCTTTGTCTTCCTTGCCATCAGGTAATTTTCTTCACTTCTGCTTTCTCGTATAGTATAGCGTGAAAACCCACGTTTTTGTCTGTGAATTTTTTTTAAAGTTCATGTTTTTCTTGGGATTAAGGCAGTGAAAGACGTTGAGAATTTGAAGAGACTGGTAATTTTTTTAGTATGTTGTGATTCGTTATTTGATTCTCCTTTTGATTTTTTGTTTATTTGGGTATAAGATTCTGTGTCAGTTGATTCATGTTTGTGGAATTTTTGTTGTTTATTGGTATTATTTTGAAAGAAAGAGTTTGTATTGTATGATTTTGTTGTGATGAAGGTGAAGATATTTTGTTGGAATTAATTTTTCCTAATGGGTTGTGCATGTTCAGATTGATCTATTGTGAGAGGGGGAAGAGGAAAAAGTGTAAAGATAGATGGGTTATATATGTGATTTTTGTGGAGAGCAGAGATCCATGGTGTACTGCCGTTCTGATGCTGCGTGCTTATGTTTGTCTTGTGATCGGAGTGTGCATTCTGCTAATGCCCTTTCCAGGCGTCATTCACGAACCCTTTTGTGCGAGAGATGCAATTCACAAGCTGCCTTTGTGAGGTGTGTTGAGGAGAAAATTTCAGTGTGTCAGAATTGTGATTGGTTGGGTGACGGAGTGTCTACATCTTGGACACATAAGAGACAGGGAATCAGTTGCTACTCCGGCTGCCCTTCAGCCGCGGAACTGTCTTCAATATGGTCATTTGTGTTGGATATCCCTTCCATCAGGGAGTGTACTACATGCGAGCAAGAACTAGGCTTAATGAGTATTAATGAGAACAGCGAGAGTGTTGGAGTTGCTACCAATGAAAAATGCCCTGCATTATGTTGTGAAGATTTTGACATGGATGAAGTGGATCTAAATATTGAGAAGTATGAAGAACTTTTTGGTTCCGAAGAGCTATTTGAAAACGGCGGAATTGATAGTTTGTTTGGGACAAAGGACATGTCTGCCGAGGTGAATGCTTGCAGCAACGCAGCATCTGCAGATTCGATTTTGAGTACTAAAACGGAACCGATTGTTTGTTTTTCTGGGATTACCGGAGACTATCAAGACTGCGGGGCTTCTTCTTCCATGGTTTTGATGGGAGAACATCCTTGTCCTGACAATTCCCTACACTCTGCCAACCGCACCAATGCTGTCTTGCGTTACAAGGAAAAGAAGAAGGCGCGAAAGTAAGTCATCCACTGCCTCAATTTCCTTTCCTCTGCTTTCTTTTCTTTCAAGGATTTCTTTCAATCCACCTCTTTTTTTAGGTTCGATAAACAAGTTCGGTATGCCTCTCGCAAGGCCAGGGCCGACGTCAGAAGGCGTGTCAAGGGCCGCTTTGTGAAAGCCGACTATGACCCTTTGACCACAACCAGAAGCTGCTGAGATTACAACTTTTAACCATGCATTCTTTCTCCCTCACCCTTCTAACCATACTTCAATCTTTCTGATTTCATCATGTAAAGTGCCTCGGTTCAACATTGTAAATTCTATTATCTCTCTTCTTCTTGCCTTTCACATCTATACCACACAATTTAGATGTATAATTTTTCTCAACTCTTTTCATGTAAATACACAATATTTGTATATTCAATGTCCCATGTATATAGACTAGGATACTACGCAGCTTATATTCTATTCAACGTCTACCAATACACCATTTCTGTCTCACTTCCTATTCCACAACTTTCTTTAATGTATGCTCAATTAATTTTGGTCTTTTTCTCATTTATCTGCTCGGGGAATGTTCATGCTCAAGTTTATTCAAACAAAATCTAGACAATAATAAACTTTTAGAGTCGGACATTGTGTTATTGTTTAATGTACTTTAATGTTCTTTTGTTTTCGATCCGATTTCAAAGAAATCTAAAAAATTAACAAAAGTAAGAGTTGTTTTCCGTTTTTTTTCCCTAATATTCTCTAAATGCAAAGGAAAACAACTTGAAACTAAAATGACATTTTTATAATTCAAAAGTGAAAAAATTAAAAGTACAAGTAGATGTAACATTTTATATACAATACATCTAGCCATATGACGTGTATTTCTTTACCACACCTTTCAAATCGAGATGAAATGATTTTTTTTTTCTGAAGAAAGTAAAGAAAGTTTTCCTATAATATAAATTCTTAAAAAATAATAAATAATTTTGTTAAAATAAAAAATTTAAATAATTATATATTCCACCACGTTCCTTCCTGTCTATTCTTTCGGCTTGATTTTGCTCTATTTCACTTTTTAATTCCTTTTTGTTGAACTAGGTTAATCTTATTAAAATTAATAAAAGAATTTGTACGTTACCTAATAATATTGTTGACACCTTCCAACAATAAGTAGCACAACTTTTCTGGCAAGATTTTAATTCTTTTAATGGAATGGGAATTAAGGAGTGATTTATTTGTACAAACTTCTTCACTGACATTTCTACTAAAAAAATGAAATGAGTTTTAGGATAAATTAAACCAATTTGCACAAGTTTTTCTATGAAAAATTAAAAGAAAAGGAAAAAAAAAGAAAATGATTGACTTATTTATAATTGAATATTAATTTATGTATAAGTTAACTTGTAAAAGTTTTCTCACATATATATTTTTCAATTTATTCCCGAACTAATTTTAACTTTTAAAGAAATTAATTTCGTTTCTCTTTTTTTCTTCCATACTTTATCTCTTAAAAGTCTTTACGGAGAAAATCAACTAGACATAGTAACTTTTATTTTATGCATAAGTTTATTTATTTATTTATTTATAATTTCTTTCGGCCCAACCAGAATAAGATTGGATCAGAACCATAAAAGCTAATAAGCTTTTTGCTTCTTGCACCCTTAATTATACTCAGCACCTTTGTAAATTCAAAATTTTCAAATTTGTCCTATAGACTATACAAAACTGTTGAAAATATTTACTTGATAACTTTTTTTATTTAAATTAGTTTTTTAAGAAATGATTCAGTTTTAGAAATTAATTATTATTTTAGATTAAGATTGAGATATTGTAAATATTTTATATTTGATATTTTATTATATTTTGCTTATATGTATAGGATACATCAATAAAATACAACAACAAATCCTTCCATATAACATACCTCTTATATATTTCATACCTCTCATATTTCCAAATACCCTAAAATTCACAATAGTGGTATTAGCGTCATTGTTCTTACGACCTCTAGAATGGAAGAAAATATTTTACAAGTCGTTATTCCACCCTTTGATGATGAAAGTTATGATATATGGGCTGTAAGAATGCAAACTTATTTAGAGGACTAGATTTATAGGAAGTCGTGGAGGGAGATGATGTTCTCTTGTCTGAAAATCCCACCATGGCTCAAATAAAAATGCACAAGAAAAAAAAAAGACAAGAAAGGCAAAGGCAAAGTTAAACAAATTGTTGGGTATTGTCTATAAGATAAAATTGTTGGAAAATGAGCTTCTAGATTCCAGACTCGTTGAGAAAGGTTTTGGGATGGTGTCAGAGAGATATGAAACATTTATGACTTCCTTGAAAAACACAAAAGATTTGTCTATTATCACTTTGACAAAGGTGATACATGCCTTACAAGTACAAGAATAACAAAGATTAATGAGAGGAGATCATGCGATTGAAGGTGTTTTTCTTCACATGGAAGAGAAGGTTTTCATAGTAAAAAAATCACAAAAAGAGTAAATACAACGACACACAAGTTTTTCCATCTTGTCCCTGTTTCAAGAAAACAGGTCATCAACCCAAATTGTGTTGGTGAAGACCAAATGTAAAATGTCACAAATGCGGTCAAGTGGGACATGTGGAAAAGGTATACAAATCTCAAGATCTTCAAGAAAATGTCAAGATTGTAGAACAATGAATAAGAGGAGAAACTATTTTTTACAACATCATGTCACAACCAACAAATCTAGATGGTGGTTGTAGAAACCACATGACTCATGATCGAGAAAATTTTAAGGAGCTCAACAAATTAGATATTTTTAAAGTAAGAATTGAGAATGGAGAACAACTTGTTACGAAAGATACAATAACAATTCTAAAGTAAGAATCAGTTATGTGACTAAAATCCTGAATTAGACCTTTTAGTTAAATATTTTATTAAATACAATGCTTTACCTTATCGTTTGTTGTTCTTAAATTCATGGGACAAGAATTATTTGTTACTAATAATAATAACACCAATGAAACCATGCATACGTAAGGATAGTTTTTTTTTTATAAAATTTATATTAAAAAGATTAATATAATTATTGTTATATATAAATAAATAAGTTATTTATATAATTATATTTAAGTATTATAATTATAATATTTAAATAAAGAGTATAATTATAATAAAGTGAGGTGTGTGATTAGTGAAAGTGCAGGTATTGAAAGTAAATAAACATGAAAACAAAAAAATGCAAAGGGTTGGGGGTTATTAGACAGGCGAGTGCATGAAGAAATATGAAACAAACAACCCAATGGTAGAACCAAAGTAAAGAGGGGTGTGAAGATGGACTATAAGGGTGCAGAAAGGATGTTCCAAACCCTAAATCCAATTATATTCACCTTTGCAAAAGGGAGTTTCTCCATACACCTCTAACCCCTTCTTCTATACATCCAATTTTATTTTTTTTTCAAATTTTCAACTAGTTAGTTGAGTATCAAGTGTTAGAATTAATTAATCTTCTCCCTCTTCTCTCCTTATTTAATGCTTGATACCCACCTAACCCCACACCTTCCTATTGTTTGGCCATGTTACGGGTATCACCATCTCTTATAGATTTTAATTTTTATGCTATATATGACCACTAATTTCGAAATACGGTATACAAACAGATTTCAGAATTCCCTCCACTTCACCTCTCTCTATCAAGCGCGTGAAACAATGGTATTCAAAAGGTCTAATATTTTTCTGGCTTTTGGGAATGTGAGATGAACGAATTGCTTATCATCTCTGTCTGTTGTGTGCGTCTCTGTTTCTTTTCCTTTTCTGCTCCTTTGTTCTTTTTAACCAAATGGCAGTTTGAATGAAGTTATATTTGTAAAAAACAGATAATTATTGATGAATGAAGGAGAACTAGGGTCAACAAAGGAGTTGGGTCATTGGGTCCAGCCCATTCTGAAAACAAATATAAAAACAAATATTCAAGCATAAATTGATTTTCTATTACATATTTACACTTTTCTCCATTCTTACTTTGCTTATTTATCTCTAAAATTTAACTCAAAATATATGTTACTTATCCAGACGAAATAAAGGATTAATAATAATAATAATATAAATAGTAATAATAACAGCAGATGTTTTTCTCTGTAATACTGCCCATCAAACAAACAAAAATAGAAAGAGTAATAAAAAAATATTGCAAGTAGTTGAAAATAATTAAAAGCCTCAAATTTAAAACTAAATAATAATATATTTGAATAAATAAGTTTAGTATTTTTATAGGTAAATGTTATAATTATATATAGTAAGTATGTTATTAATAATCAATATATAAGTATATAAATATAAAAAATATATAATTGTTATTATATTTAAATAAATAAATTTTAAATATATATATATATATATATATATATATATATAAATTTTTTTTCTTTACTTTATATTTTTTTTTGAAAAATAATATGTTTGAAAATAATATATTTGCGTAAATGAGTATAATTGTACGTAGTATATAGGTTTGTTATTGAAATAAATTTTGAATTATATAAAAAAGTTTAGATAATTAAAAATTAGACTATATTATTATAAATTTTGACTTATCATTTTTGTTAGCAAAATAATAAAAAAACAAATGTAATTGATATTCATTTATAAATTTGACGTTTTTTTGGACTTCAATAAAATAAATACAAATTAATTATCGTTTTTTGAGTTGACCAAGTATTATTAATATATTATTGCTGCAAGAACTTTATATTATTATTATTTAATAATATATAATTATAACATTTAATTTCTACTGTTAATTGATTGTATATTAATAATACATAAATATTAATAATATTTATATAATTCTAATTCATATTTTTTTTTTAAATAAATACTTTTAATATATGATTATATCATGATTAAAATCCATAATAAAGGTTTTTCGAAATTTTGGGTACATATTCTTTTAATATATACATAATATTCTAAATTTGTTTAATAAAGAAGAATTACAAAGAATTTGCAAAGAAAAAATCAATGAAGGAGCAGATAATCTATTTACCATCTGGACAGAACTTAAATACATGAAGATAATTATATTATATGATTACGAACATGGTTATCAAATGATCTAATATCACTCTCATCAAAACATTGGAATAAGTAAAAGAAATATCTTTACGAGAATTCTATGATTCTAAGGAATTAAAATACATAACTTAAAAACAAGACATCAAATCACTCTTTCCTCGTGAAATTAAACACAGATCACCCGAGGTTTAAAGACCTCCAACATAACAGCAACATTACCTTCACGCTAACACCAACAATGAGGCTTCGTTTGAGCGGTTGAGGGAAGCACAATCCCACCTTCACTTTTCTCCGCATCCTTAACTTTTATCAGTACTTTGTCACCCACACAACCAATTGAAGACCTATATAATGTAAACCCTAAAAAACAAATCCACTCATCATGTCGGAGATGTTTTACCTGTAACTCAAACACATCATCACCTATTTTAAACTAAATCACATAATGATCATGTTTCGGAAGCAAATTTTCGCTTGTTAGAATGGCCTGTGATAGTATGATACTTAGATTCATCTATGTCACTTAATCTTCCATAACTTTTTTCATAACTCTGTATAAGCTCAAACCTACAAAAAGATAGATCAAAAATTAATGCAACCACACTCAACTAACTAATATAAAATTCAACGAACACATTATTATTATTATTTAAATACCAATATGCAATACACTGAAACGGTGCATATTTTGCGTAAATTTCTTCGACAATCTTATCAAGTGGTTTACTTTTACATACGAAGATCCCATGCACCTAAAAGAATAGGAATAATAGACAAAATATTTGTTAACCATACAAATTATATCATTCATATAATACAATTATTTATAAAATTAGTCATAAAATATATTCAATGATTTTGATGTTAATTAACGAATTAGATAATGCATAAAGTTTAGAAACAACCTCCTGCAGGTGTCTTCTTGTTTCTGAATCTGCAGGAACTTTTTCATACTTTCCCATACACATTAGGGTTGTTGCAGTCGAAAATGGGCCAAACCCTTTCAACTTAATTAATCTAGAATGCACAAACCAATTGTTTTCATTTTCAAACTTCTCTAGCATAGAACTTTTCTCCACCTTCTGAGCCAATTTGATAATATAACTTACTCTCATTCCTAACTTACCGTGCTTCTTCATATTAGTTTCTCCAATTTCCAAAACTTCCTTTGAATTAGGAAAATTTTCTATTTCATTGTTTTGCAGATTAGTTTTTCCTAATGGTTTTTTTCTAGTTGAACGAGTGAATAACAATTGAAGCTCACATAGAGATTTAGCCATATCTAGAGTTCGCTGCCACCTGTTATTACAAGCAAAATCAATTAGTCTAATATGTTAGTTAAAATGATAAAATAAACATAATTTTGAAATAGAAATTTCTATTTCAAAACTCTTCGAATACATCAGTAAGTTAGAAATAATTGAAACACATTTTTTAAATTAAAAGATATCATATAAACACTTTTTAAAATTTAATGAAACAAGATACCCTAAAAAAATCATTACATTAACGTAACATTAATTAGTCATGCATTTATATTAATTAACTACAACTTACGTGGTGTGACAGAGAAGTAAAGACTTAACACTGTCTTCAAAAATAGAAGGAGAACGAAATATCCTTCCAAAACCTTCTTTTTTGGCATGGGAATAAAGTTCTTGAAACTCAGTCACCATTTTCTCATCTTCATCGGTTAATCTTAGCATCCGTGATACTTGTGCCTAATAAACCAAAATCATAAAATAATCTCCATTCGAATTATTACATAAGCAAAAATGAAATTGGAACTAAACAAAGATGCTTAAAATTCAAAAAACAAAGAACTTTGAGATATACCAATATTATTTGTTTGTCTTCTAAGGAAAGAACTTCCATATCATGAACATAAATATGAATATTAGGTTGTCCAGAAGGATGAGAGATGGTGACCATCACACTCTTACATTGATCCATCAGCCTTAAAGGACGTTGCAGAGATTTTGTTGATGAAATCCACTTGTTTGGAGCCATCATAAAAAATCCGTGGTTGCAAATCGCTTTTTCAAAATTGAAAGTTTTGTATTTTTCCACGGGTAAATATAAGAAGCATTTTGGTCCCGAGGATCCTGTTTTCATTTTTCATCTAAGAAAAAAATCAAACAGTTAAAATAATAAAATATATTTTACACAAACAAAGAACAATAACAACAAGAAAAATCAATAAAATTTTCAAATATCAAACGTTTCTAATAAAACAAGCTAACTCTGCACTCACTTCAAACCGAAATGGAGCCTTAGCAGCCCTCATTGCAATTACTCTATACCATGCTTATATTAGTCCTAAAAATTTTACACGTTTAGATAAGATTGATATCATGCAATTGGGCGTAGATATGCCTACATTGGCTTTCTCCAAATTGAAAAGATTTTTAATTTATCCAAAAAAGGATGAACCTAAACTAGGCCCGTGCATTCCATCAACAACCAAAACGTTAATCAATCAAGAATTACGTAATTTGTCAATCAAGTTTCAGGATTCAATTTCTTTCTCTCATCTCAGTTTTCAAATTAAATTAATTGAACTAATGAATCCAAAATTACCTAACAACAAAGCTCATGCTCAATAAAAAAGATGATATAAGAGGTTCATGCAAAGCTCAAATTGATTTAAACCCAAACAAATTAAACTCCTCATCAAAACAAATTACAGTTTCTTCACTAATCCAACCCCACATTAAAATAATCCCGCAAACCACACTATTTTACCGGCCTTGTAACTCCCGGTCTCAACTCAAATGCCTTAACTCTAACAATAATTACCAATACAACATTAATCCGCATACATGACAACTTAATCACGATTTCGCAAGACCGAAAACACATTTGTTCAAACAAACTCTTACACCATACACAATACCCATAATCAAACTCAGTAATGAAACCCAAAACTCATTCACAGACATATTACCATATCTAATCGAACATTCAAACCTCACTCTCTCAAACAAATTCAAGCATCACAATAATAAATCAAAATAAGAACCGAATAATCCAAAATATTACATTCATTGAGCCATTCTCGATCAAAAGTACCCTCTCAAAAACCAAAATCAAGAACACACATTCAAAATCATATTAAAAAATTGTAGAGGAATATGTGAACTTATCCAATACCAATCAGAAGGTAGGGTTCAGAGTGAGGTGACTGGTTTTCCAAGGCTAGGAAACGGCAACGGTCACCGTAGGTGACGCTGTGGCAGAGATGTGCGGCGGTTCAGGGATGATCGAAAGTCCTGTCCAACGAGGGTATGGCGCGGAAACTGGTGGCCCCGGTGGATGAGTGAAGGAGGTGAGTGGCGGCAGCTACTGCGGAGAGTTCCGAGGGTGAAAATGAAAGCCTGGTCCAACGAGGGTCTAGCCGCAGTGAGCCAGAGCAAGGGAGTGGGATGATGGTGGGGAACTGAAACTGTGCGTGATTCTGTTGACACTGATGGTGGACGAGGTTCGTTGGAGTCTTACCGGAACCGTGTGGAGGAAGAAACTGCTCTATTTTGGGTTCGTGAACAGAGGAAGATGAATGGGAAAGGGTTTTGATGATTTTTCAGAGAAAGATCAGAAGATAAAGTTTGGAGAAATGGGAAGATAGAAGTGGGATGAAAATGTGATCTATATGGGTCTCTGTTGGTAGCGTAATGGCGTGCCAAATGATGATGAACCCACTGCTCGAGAACGTCAGTATTCTGTTAGAGGAGAAGAATGAGTTGGGCGGGAGAGACAACAAACAAGAGAGGTGACACGTTGCATGCAGGTAGTCCAGAAGGCATTTTAGTGGGATATTCAGGATTTCAAAATAGAATAAATGGGGTGGCAATGCCAAACACTAAAATTTTCCTCAATCTCAGTATTTTTTCAACATATCCAAAACTGAGAAAAAACTCCGGAATCACCGCTGCCTGAATATTTTAGAACGGATATTTAAATCTAATTAATTTTATTTTTTAATTTCTTTTTATTTATTTACATATTTTTTTAATTTCATCTTTTACCTAAAATATTAAAAGAATAGATCAAATTAAAATATAAATAAATATTTTATTTATTATTTAAATACCTAATATATATATATATATATATATATATAAATCCGATTATTATTTGAATTGGTTTTAAAATTCAATTAAGTAAATTCTTAACTCTCAAAATCCGATTAAATAATTATTGAATTGCGATATCCGATTTAAATAGTTACCCGATTTTAAATATATATATATATATATATATATATATATATTATTTTTTATTTTTTTATATAAGATATTAAGAAAAATTAAAAACAAAACAAAAAAAATAAAAAAGTATAATATATATGTATATTTATTTATTGTTTTATTTTTTAATATTTTTTCATAAAATATATTAAAAAATAAAAAAATAATACATATATTAAAGAAAATTAACAATATAAATGAAATTAAAAACTAAAACAAAATATATATATATATATATATATAATAATTTTTGAATTTTTGAATTTCAAAATTTGATTTAAATAGTTTATATATATATATATATATATATATATATATATATATTTTAAATATAGTAATTATTGAATTTCGATTTTCGATAATTATCCTAATCGATCTTAAAATCTAATAATATCTAATTTCAAAATTTGATTTAAATAGTTAATATATATTGTAAGGCTCATTTATTTTATTTTACCCTAATTCTAAAGGGGTTGTCCCAGATTGGTTAGGCCTAGGGCTGGCTTATAAGGAACCAAAAACCCTAACCCCAACTAACACTCTCATTTTTGCCACTTTACAGAAACACAACCACCTTGCCCTCTCAATCTCTCCAACAGTGCTTTGCTAGGGTTTTGAGACTTATTCGATTTCAAAAGAGTTTGACTCTTTCCCCTATCCACGTAAGTATTTTCAATTCGTACTCTTTCCCTTTAGTTGGATTTTCGTGATTCTAGCTAGGGTTCACCATGGTAACCCACTTGGAATCTGTTTCCGCCATTTTTCAGCTCCTCAGATATGTTCTCAAAACTATGGTACTCGTAGCTTAAGTGTCAAGGCTTTCTACTAGCTCTTTCCAGGTAAGGGAAGCTAGGGCTTTGCTGTTTTCAAGATTTAGATGCCTGTTTGATTAATTTTACGTACTGGGTGATTGATATATGTTATGGGTTGCGTGAAAATGTGTTGATTGTACTGTTATGATGATGTGAATCTGTTTTTGCGTGCGAGAGAGTAGTGAGCTCTGCTGAACTCGCCCAGGCGAGCGGGTTGGTCGCTCAAAATGAAAGCTCTCGCTTAAGCGAAGAGCTCTCGCTTGAGTGAGAACAACAACAGCTCACCCTTTCTCTGTTTCGAGGGCTCGCCTAAGCGAAGGTCACTTGCCTGAGCAAGTTGGGCTAGCTTGAGCGAGACCTCGACGTGCTTCTTGTTTGCAGTCTCGCTCAGGCGAGAGCAGGTACCTTGAGCGAGGGGTTCTTCTCAAGCTCTTTAGCTTGAGCGAGATTGGTAGAGTTGAGTGTATATGCGTATGTTTCACATGATTGGTTGATGTGTGCTTTAGATAGTTCAAGTTATGATGCCATATATACTCTATATGTTACATTAGGGCTGGAAGTCAATGTGTTTGGTAGGAGCTTGGTATGATATATTCATGGATAGTATATATATATATATATATATATATATATATATATATATATTGGCATGAGATTGATATGTATGGGAACTCTATGATTGTTTGGTGAAACATGAACATGATATGGGTAGGACGTAATCCCATGACTCTCGTAGTGGGAGCTCATGGTAGTGCCTCATATAATGGGTGTAATCCCATGGACTGTGTGTGGCCTATTTCTTTGTGGTATGGATATGTTTGGCATGCTATATACCTCCATATCCCAAACTTTGTACTCTCTAAATATTTATGTATGCAACGTCTTATTAATTTGAGGTTACCAAATTTTTGGGACGTTACATTTATGGTATCAGAGCGGTCGTTCCTTAGCATCTATGGTCTAGTGTGCCTGCTTAGCCAACGTTGTGTCTTTTGTGTTGCTAGCTAAGTTTCTCATCTAATCAAGTCTGACTATTGTTTTCCTGTGTGCCAGTGACATGGCACCTCCGCATAGGAATCCTCAATCTTCTCAGGGCGACACACCAGATATCGCTAGGGCGATAGAGGCTATGGTGGCCGCCTTAACTCAACAGAGTGCTAATATGATGCAACAACATGAGGTGTCGATGCAGCGCCAGGCAACATCTTTAGAGCAGCAACAATTGGTGATGCAACAGATGGAGGCTACAAGGTTGGCTGTTGAGGACGCCCACAAACAGCACATGGAGGCCCTTTGCCAATTGGAGGAAAACAGGGTCGCTACCCCTACCCACGACCCTGAACCAAGACCTCTCCATTGGAAATGAAGTTTGGAAGACTTCCTCAAGCACCATCTAGTCAAGTTCAATGGAAAGACCAGTCTAGATGTCACAGATTAGTGGCTGAAGGACAGTGAGAGAATATTTGATGCTAAGATTTGCCCCGAGGAGAGTAGGTTGGCCTTCATAGTGTACATGCTCACGAGTGAGGCTGAACACTCACCAGTGCAGTAAGGGCTTTCTGTCCCGGTTATTTTCCACATTTTGCCTCGGGTCTGGAACCGAGGCATATTGGGGCGAGGCCTAAAGGTACACCTTTTGGCCTCGGTTATCACCCGAAGCCATAGACCCAGTTTTATGCCTTGGTTGTTTTAAAACTGGTGCCATATACACAGCTTTCTGCCTCGGGTCAGTTAGGACCGAGGCCATAGGTGATAAATATTTTTTTTTAATTCAAATTTTCGCAGGTCACCAATTTTCACCACAACTTCATATGCATACTCACCCTCTCCGACAACATCCCGTAAAACGCCGCCTGCACGCCCTGTCTCATCGTCACAAGCAAAACCACCTCCGCGTACCTCGCCGCAAGCTCCGCTCCGCCCACTGTCGACGGCGGCGCCAGCCTCAAAACCCTATTGGTAACTCCGTTAAAGGAACCCATGATAATATTAATTAAAACCCAAACAACATTCAAGCAATGGGTCCAAGAATGGATAAAACAGAGAGGAGAAACGGGGTTGAACCTCGAAGGCACCAGCGGCCAATGACTGTTTAGGGCTCAGGTGCAGTCAACCCTCTTTGGTACGCCGTAAACGAGAGTCTCTGCACATTTTGCATCCTTTCTCTCGTTCACGGCGTACCAAAGAGGGTTGACTGCACCTGAGCCCTAAACAGTCATTGGCCGCTGGTGCCTTCGAGGTTCATCGTCCGCATCCCATGGCGAGCTTCCGACGAAACCTGCAACGGCGACGATGCGGACGATGAAGGAGGAAGAAAGGGAAAGTGAAGGAAGGGCTTCGCGGAGAGAGAGAGAGTGTGGAATTGTAGAGGCGCTGGCGCGGGGAGAAGAAGGGTTCGCGAATTTTGAACCCTAAATAAACCCTATGGCTTCGGTTGTTAGAGGAACTAAAGCCATTGACCCCCTTTTGGCACCGGGTCTCCTTGGACCGAGGCCTATACCCCTGACTTCCAGCCACTTTTTGGCTTCAGGTCCTACTGGACCAAGGCCTATACCCCTCTTTGGCACCAGTTTTGAGCGAACCGGGGCCTATACCGCTCTTTGGCTTCGGGTATTTGGAGAACTGGGGTCTAAAACTTGACTCTAATTGCAAAAATGCCACCGCGCCATTATATGCTTCGGTTTCTGGCCAACCGAGGCATATAAGGCGAGGTAAATTGGGAATTCTGCACTAGTGACTGGTGGATCAGTAAGAAGTCCATCATGGAGGAGAGGCAGGAACCAATTACTTGGGATGTCTTTAGGAGAAAGTTTCTCTCCGAGTACTTCCTTGACAGCGTCAAATATGTTAAAGAGGTGGAATTTTTGCAGTTGACTTAAGGGAACAAATCTGTGGCTGAGTATGCAGAAAAGTTCAAACATCTCAGTAATTTCTACACCATGCCACTGGATGAAGAGTGGCGATGCAGAAAATTTGAGAACGACCTCCTAGAGATCTTCGTTTGATGATGGCCCCGCTATCCATCAAGGACTTTGCAGCCTTGGTGGAGAAGGCTAGGGTCATGGAGAAGATGAAGGTAGAGGTGGAAAACCAACACCCACATCAATAGAGGGTAGGAGGACCATCTAGGTTCAGGCATAGGCACGAAGAGAGGAGGAAACCCTATACTAGGCCTCATTCCCAGTCTCAAGGGCCTAAGGAGTCTTCTTCCCAGCAGAGTAAGATTCAATGCTACTAATGTGGGGACTGCACAAGAGGAATGTTTGCCCCCAACATGCAGGCTTCAAGAGATGCAACAATTATGGCAAGGAAAACCACTTTGGCAGGGATTGCCCCATCCTCGCGAGGGCAAGAACACATACCCTAGTTCCGGCCCCAGTCCAGAACCAACAGAGGAGGGGAGGCAAAAGGCCTCAGGCATCGGGCAGAGTGTACACCATGACTGGAGCAGAGGCAGCAGACTCAGGTAACCTCGTCATGGGTCGTTGTGTGATTGCTGGTAAATCTATGTGTGTATTGTATGACTCTGGAGGAAGGGACAACAGTTATACTAGTAGTACACGAGTTTGAGGACGTGTTCCCAGAGGAAGTATCAGGGTTGCCTCCCAGTAGAGAGATGGAGTTCTCAATTAACCTAGTGCTTGGAACCGGTCCGGTGTCGATGGCTCCGGCAGAGTTGGTGGAACTCAAGAGTCAGATTGACGAATTGTTGGGAAAACAATTCATTCGGCCCAGTACTTCACCTTGGGGAGCACCAATGTTATTGGTAAAGAAGAAGGATGAGAGTTCATGCTTGTGTGTGGACTATAGACAGTTGAACAAGGTGACTATAAAGAACAAGTATCCCCTCCCGAGGATAGATGATTTGATGGATCAGTTGCATGGAGCATTGGTATTCTCCAAGATTGATTTGCGGTCGAGATACCAACAGATTTTAGTGAAGGCTGAGGATGTGCAGAAGATGACCTTCAGGTCCCGTTATGGGCACTACGAGTATGTGGTTATGCCTTTTGGTGTGACCAATGCTCCAACAGTGTTTATGAACTACATGAACATGATCTTCAGGCCATTATTGGATAAGTTCGTCGTGGTCTTCATAGACGACATCCTTATCTATTCCAAAACTCAAGAGGAGCATGCCGAGCACTTGAGGCTAATGCTTGGTATTTTGAGGGAGAAACAACTATATGTTAAACTGTCCAAGTGCAAATTCTGGATGGATGATGTGCAATTCTTGGGCCATGTGATATATGCATAGGGCATAACAATGGATCTAGCAAAAGTTGAGGCAGTGGTAAAATGGGAAAGTCCCAAGTCGACAACTGAGATAAGAAGTTTTGTGGGTCTAGCTGGCTACTACAAGAGATTCATAGAGGGATTCTCCAAGATAGTGAAACCTCTAACGCAACTTACTCGGAAGGACCAACCTTTTGTTTGGATGGATAAGTGTGAGGAAAGCTTTCAGGAGCTTAAACAAAGGTTGACGAGTGCTCCAGTGTTAGCAATCCCTGATGTTGGTAAACCCTTTGAGGTTTACTGTGATGCCTCTCACTTAGGGCTTGGTTGTGTGTTGATGCCGGAGAAGAAGGCAGTGGCTTACGCCTCCAGGCAACTTAAGGTACATGAGAGAAACTACCCCACTCATGACCTAGAGTTGACAGCTATAGTATTTGCCTTGAAAATCTAGAGGCACTACCTCTATGGTGCCAAGTTTCGTGTGTTCAACGATCACAAGAGTCTTAAGTATCTATTTGATCAGAAGGAACTGAACATGAGGCAGAGGAGGTGGATGGAATTCCCGAAGGATTACGATTTTAAGCTTTTGTATCAATCAGGGAAAGCGAACGTAGTAGCAGATGTCCTGAGTAGGAAGACAATGCATACTGCACACCTCATGATCAATAAGGTGGAGTTACTAGAGAAATTCAGGGATATGAAGCTACAAGTGGAGTTGGGATCCAAGTTCATTAGATGTAGTACTCTGACTATATCTAGTGACTTCTTGGACTCAGTTAGAGAAAAACAGTTGTTAGATGCCAGTTAGAACAAAGTGAAAGAACAACTGGGGTCAGATGAGGCGAAGGATTTTGCCTTGGGTAATGATGGGATACTACAGTTTTAGGGCAGGGTGTGTGTACCAGATGATTTTGAGGTGAGACGGTTAATCCTTGAGGAAGGCCATAAGAGCCGTCTTAGTTTGCATCTTGGCATGACTAAGATGTATTAGGATCTCAAGGAAGCCTTCTGGTTGCAGGGAATGAAGAAGGACGTAGCTCAGTTTGTATCAGCTTGTTTGACGTGTCAAAAGGCAAAGGTAGCACACCAGAGACCCAGTGGGATTCTACAACCTTTGGAGATACCAGTGTGGAAATGGGATAGCATCACTATGGACTTTGTAACCCACTTGCCACAAACCTTTAGAGGCCACGATACTATTTAGGTTATAGTAAACCGATTGACCAAGAGTGCTCATTTCTTGGCAATGAACTTGAGGATGTCTATGACCAAGTTGGCCCAGTTATACATTAAAGAGATTGTGAGGTTGTATGGAGTACCTTCGAGTATAGTCTCCGGTAGAGATCCGTTGTTCACTTCTCAGTTTTGGTAAACACTATAGAGTGCTCTAGGTAGCAAGTTGACTATAAGCTCAGCCTATCATCCTTAGACGGATGGCCAGTCTGAGAGGACAATCCAGTCACTTGAAGATTGGTTGAGGACATGCGTGCTGGATCACTTGGGTGCGTAGGATGAAGTCCTACCTTTAATAGAGTTCACCTACAATAACAACTTTCATGCGAGCATTTCATGGCGCCATATGAGGCTTTATACGGTAGGAAGTGTAGGACTCTGCTGTGTTGGTATCAAGATGGGAAGCAGTGCTTGTTGGACCAGAATTGTTAGAGCAGAAAACTGAGAAGGTAAGAATGGTGAGAGATAGGATGCAGGCCTCTCAGAGTAGGTAGAAAGCTTATGCACACCGTAGGAGGAGACCCTTGGAATTCGCGGCTGGGATCACGTATTCTTGAATGTGACCCGAACCACTAGTGTGGGAAGGGCTCTCCCCTCAAGGAAGCTTTCTCCTAAGTTCCTTGGCCCTTACCAGATCTCGAGGAGGATTGGGCCCGTGGCTTACGAGATTGCTTTGCCTCCTCAATTGGCAAATCTCCATCCGGTGTTCCTCATGTCACAACTGAGGAAATATGTGTTTGATCCACCTCATGTGTTGGAGGCCGAGGATGTGCAGATCAACGAGGATCTCACTATGGAGGTACCACCGATTGCTTTAGAGGATAGTTGGGTGGAGGAGCGTCGAGGAAAGCCAATCAGCCTAGTCAAAGTCATTTGGAATCGGAGGACAGGTGACTCCACTTTAGAGTTAGAGGAGGATATAAGGAAGTCACATCCACAATTATTTTCCTAGTAAGACTCCATTTTCGAGGTCAAAAATTTTTCTTGTTGGGGAGAATGTAAGGCCAACTTATTTTATTCTACCCTAATTCTAAAGGGGCTGCCCTAGATTGGTTGGGCCTAGGGCTGACCCATAAGAAACCAAAGACCCTAACCCCAGCTAACAGTCTCATTTCTACCATTTTACAAAAACATAGCCACCTTGCCCTCTCAATCTCTGCAACAGTGCTCTGCTAAGGTTTTGAGACCCATTCGATTTCAAGAGAGTTTGACTCTTTCCCCCATCCACGTAAGTATTTTTAGTTCGTACTCTTTCCCTTTAGTTGCATTTCGTGATTCTAGCTAGGGTTCACCATGGTAACCCACTTGGAATCTGTTTCCGCCATTTTTCAGCTCCTCATATTTGTTCTCAAAACTGTGGTGCTCGTAGCTTAAGTGTCGTGGCTTTCTGCTAGCTCTTTCCAAGTAAGGAAAGTTAGGGTTTTGCTGTTTTCAAGATTTAAATGCCTGTTTGATTGATTTTACGTACTGGGTGATTGATATATGTTATGGGTTGCGTGAAAATGTGTTGATTGTACTGTTATGATGATGTGAATCTGTTTCTGCGTGCGAGAGAGTAGTGAGCTCTACTGAACTCGCCCAGGCGAGCGGTTTGGTCGCTCAAAACGAAAGCTCTCACTTAAGCGAAGAGCTCTCGCCTAAGCAAGAACAGCAGTAGCTCACCCCCTCTCTGTTTCGAGGGCTCACCTAAGCGAAGGCCGACGTGCTTCCTGTTTGCAGTCTCGCCCAGGCAAGAGCAGGTAGCTTGAGCGAGGGGTTCCTCTCGCCTAAGCGAGAGCTCTTTAGCTTGTGCGAGGTTGGCAGAGTTGAATGTATATGCGTATGTTTCACATGATTGTTGATGTGTGCTTTAGATAGTTCAAGTTATGATGCCATATATGCTTTATATGTTACATTGGGGTTGGAAGTCGATGTGTTTGGCAGGAGCTTGGTATGATATATGCATGGATAGTTGGTTATATAAATATATATATATATATATATATATATATATATATATATATATATATATATATATATATATATTGGCATGAGATTGATATGCATGGGAACTCTATGATTGTTTGGTGAAACATGGACAAAGTATGGGTAGGACGTAATCCCATGACTCTCGCAGTGGGAGCTCATGGTGGTGCCCCATCTAATGGGCATAATCCCATGGACATTCCTAGTGAGAGTTCATGGTGGTGCCTCAATATAAGGACGTAATTCCACGAGGGTATCATGGTGGTGTCTCAAGGCCAGGACATAATTCCACGAAGGCCTCGTGGTGGTGCCTCAATGTTAGGACGTAATTCCACGGTCTCGTGGTGGTGCCTCATTTTACGTATTCGGATAGTCAAGTCTTGGAGTCTTAAATGGTTTGGTATCTCATGTGTGGATGTTTACTATTTATGCCTGACTTTGAAATTGCATGTTGAGTGTTATGATATAAGAGATACTTTCACTAGCTTACCCTTCTGCTTGTTTGTATGTTTGTGTGTGGTGTTTCTCCTTTGCGATGATCATCAGTTTTATTGATGTGAGCAGATGTGAGAACCCATGGCAGTGGTAATGATAATAAGAATGCCGCAGCTTGATGGTTATGGACGGGTATCGAGCTCACTATGGAGCCCACAGTTGATCGAGTTTTATTAGTTTAAGATCCTCTTGTTCTGGGCAAGACTTTGTGCTACTTTTGAACTATTGTACTTTGTTTAGGCTGTGTGGCCTCTTTCTTTTTGGTATGGATATGTTTGGCATGCTATATACCTCCATATCCCAAACTTTGTACTCTCTGAATATTTATGTATGCAACATCTTATTAATTCGAGGTTACCAAATTTTTGGGATGTTATATATATATATATATATATATATATATATATATATATATATATATATATATATATATATATATAAATTTATGTGACCGTGAACTACACCTTCACTATTTTATAATAATAGATTTTTTTAAGACATTAAATAAAATAAATGTGTTAATAAAACTAGTAGATACCAAGTAGTGGATCTAATGAAAATAAAATAATTTTAAGAACACGTGTTAAAAAACTAGTAGATATTAAGTATCGAATCTAATGTTGGAGAGGAGGAAACTCATAGCTAAATAAGAAACAAATTAAATAGAAATGTAAATGTAGATAAAAATAAATATATAACTATTTAATAACAGTGCTTTGAATGAAACAATTTAAGATAATAATTTATTTATTTGTAGAAAATGAAATTCTTCTTAAAAAAGTGAGATATTTAAACGAGAAAATTAAAAGAAAATTAAAATTGAAAAATTATATATATATATATATATATATATATATATATATATATATATTAAATAACTAACAGAATTTGATATTTACTAAAAAAATTGAAATTCTTCAAATTGTAGAATTGTTTAATGCTTAGGACAAAAATAGTCCACATATCCAAAAAGTCGAGTCGGGTCGAGTAAAAGGTTGAGATGACTTGGTTCGGGCTAAAGGTTGAGTCGAGCCTACTCGAGTTGAAGGATGAGTCGAAGGTCGAGGAAAGTCGCATGGCCGCAGTAACGGACCTACAGTATGACATAGGGGAGCCACGGCTCCCCCAATTCTTTTTTTATTTCATTTGTTATATATATTTAAATTATTTATTTATATATTATTATATTATTTATTTTTATATTATTATATTATTCACATTAATTTTTTAAGTTTTCTTTTAAAATATCATACATACTTTCTCTTTTTTCTTTTCATTTTCTTATTTTGTATCTCTATCTCTTTTTATTTATCTCATTTTTTACTTTCAATATCACTTTTTTTTTCAAAATAAAACTGTAACACAGTAAAATTGATGAGTTAAAGAATATTTTAGATCAATTAATTTATTCTTTTGAATTGGTTTATTTTGTACTTTTTTTTAGGTATATGTTTTTCTCTTGCATATGATAAATTTGCCTATTGTGTATTAGATGGTGACAAATTCATATTTTTCTAAATAGGTGAGAAGTGATAAATTTATATTAGAAAAATTATGATAAAGAGTAAAATAATTGATTTGTTTTAAGAAGAAGATTTATTTATGTACATCAATCAAACTTGAAAATTTTTATGAGAATCCAAAAATTAAAGACTACGAAAAATAACTATCTAAAACTATCACAATTGCAAATAATAAATTTTAAAAAAATTTAATTTGGCCCCCTTAAGTTTTTTTTCCAAGTTCCACCGCTGATGGGCCGGAGGTCAAGTTGAGTCGGTGATGACTGTTTCTTAACAACCATTTCTAACAAGTGCATTGATGCATAATAGTATCAACAAGTGTCGTATTCATAGGGAGTTAGCAAGTATATTTATAGTTAGTTTTTGGGTTTGGATAGAGAGTACATGTAAATAAAGATAATAGTATATATTATAAAAATTGAATTGAGTAGAGACTGTGACTGGATTTTGTAACACCCTATTTAATAAATACCCTAATTAAACGAGGCGTCACACAAAATAATATAATAGCGCGGTCCAGAAGTGTAAACATTATTCCATACAGTTGTTCAAAAGAAGACAGAAGAGAAACTGGGCACACCACGATGCCAATAACAAAGCATAATAAAGTACAACAATATTCTAAAAATAAAGCCCAATGACTAGACAATACATGGGCCATAGCCCTAACAGAAAAGCCCAAAAGCATAAACCAGCCCAAACGGCTATGCAACAAAGCCACCATCGCCCTGTTGACCACATCAATAAATTGATGATCATTGCAAAGAGAGAGATCCACACCACAAAACATACAACAAACAAAAGGGTAAGCTAGAGCGAAAAAGGATTTATTATACAATTATATACACTTTCACAATCAAATATACATGCATCATCCAATAATGTTATGACTTTCCAAACAATACACTAAGACTTAGACACGACTCATCCGGATACATATAATTAGTCGTGTTCAGCGGATGCTTGCACTTGTGGTGGACATTCCCTACTCTACCAAGCTGCTCTCCCCCGAGCTAAATGTTACAATGTCTCAACCCTCACACACAAGGTTAGTCCTTAATGGGTTTCAGGCCTCCTGCTACTCTCACCACAAGAGTCAATCCGCTCTATGTAAGACTAACTGACTCCTTAGAGCGTCAAGATGCAACCTTACCTTGAATCCTTACTAAATTATATAGATGGGGTATCACCATGAACTCCCACTAATAGGGGTCATGGAATTACGTCCCGATCAACTAAGGCACCACCATGAGGTTTCACCTAGAGGCTCATGGAATTACGCCCTAACCACTTACCAAATGACGTTTAACCATCCAATATGTACTGGCCATGCATATAATTCTCATGCCAACATTTATAACCAACCATCAATCATTTTCCATTTCCAAAACCATGCCAAATTCATCATCCTTAGCCCATGAATCATTCCATACATACGACATGCCCAAATCATGTTAAACTCATCCATCACATACTATAAATCATCTTACTCATACATAATCACCCAATTCATACTTTAAAAGCAAGATCAATACAAACATATAGCCAATATCCGAGAACATAGAAACAACAGAACAAGGCGCATTCTCGCCCAGCTTCTTGCTCAGGCAAAAAGGTCTTGCTCAAGCGAGATGGACTCTCGCTCAAACGAACTCCTTTCGCTTAAGCGAGAGCTCGACAACCAGGAACAGTGGCCCTCTGCACTTGCTCGCTTAGGCGAGATCTCCTCACCTGAGCGAGGCATTTTCTCACTCAAAACGAAGATCGGTCGCCTGAGCGACAGCTCGCGTAAGAGGCCTAGGCGAGTCTCTGCCAGTCTCACTTAGGCGAGACAAGCTCGCTTAGACAAGATTATCAGTTCACGCCACTGTTCGTACCTACGGCAGCCACACATTCATACCCAATTAGCCATACAACATCATCCATACATTAACAGTAGCACTTCAGCCATACAATCACGAAAACAAAGCAAAGTAAACAAAAATCAAGGTAAACAAGTAGACCCTAGCTCCCCTTACCTGGATAGAGCTAGCCAACGACTTTGACACTGAAGCGAGTGAGTACGAGAGTTCCCGGAGTAGATTTAGGAGCTGAAAACCCTATGCATATGAGACACGAGATTACTACACAGAACCCCAACAGAAAACACGAAGAACCCAACCAGAGAGAAAGAGTATGGGTTGATGAATAACTTACGTGAGTAAGAACGAGGTCGAGCTAAACTTGAATCTAATTAAACTTCGAAACCCTAGCAGAGCTCTGGATGAGGAAAAGAGAGGAGTAGTAAGGCTTTGATTTTGCAAGTGAAAGTAGAATGGAAGGGTTAGGCTACTTTAGGGGCCTTAGCACCTTATGGGCTAACCCTTAAGCCCAACAAATTTAAGGCCAGCCTTTAAACATTAGGGCAAAAGTAATTGGGCCTTATAAATTTCATCTCATCTTATTCTATTGTACCATTACTATCTTGTTTACTTAATATGTAAATCATTCAATGTCTTGGAAGTACTCTTTCTATGTAGATCTAAGCTCATGTTTGCAGCTTAGAACCTAAGGACTTCAAATCCAGTGCGATTCCACTTTGGTTGAATGAATCATTGCTTTATTGTGTAAGACTCTTTCCTCCAACATTCCCTCTAGATACAATAAAAGCATCTAATACATGTATGATGGTTTGATTGGACCTTAGTTTGAGACCAGTCTTTCAACTTAATCCAAACTAGTAATAATATGAGTTATGAATTCATTATTAAGCATAAATCAAACCACAAACTATTGAATGAAAGGATAGTAAATATCCAAGAAATAAAAGGAGATAGAATCAGAATTTATTACATTAAAATTGGACATGAGATAGTTTAGCTACTCAAAGAATATTGCAATACAACTCCAATAACATCTAGACATAGATTTTAGGTATAATTACTGATTTGGTACCCCAACTTTTCAGAATGTTCAATTTGGTACCTGAACTTTAGGAATATTCAATTTGGTACCCAAATGTTTTAAACGGGTTTATATTAGTACCTTTCGTTAAGCATTCCTTAACAATTTGGCTACTGTTGAGGTGGCACTGTGCAACAAAGACGTGGCAGAAAGAAGGGTTGTGCATGTGGATTTAGTGGTAAAAAAAATTACGAAGTAAATTATTTTGTAAGAAAATTTTGAAAGCATGTTTATACCGAATTGGGGAAAAAAATTAGGGCAAGAGTGAAATGTAATCGTGATGCTGAAGGAAAAATTAGGACAGAAAGTGTGTATAATCTGAAAGCTGGAATTGGGAATTAGGGTTCTGAATTAGTGTGTATAATCCAGCAGTTCTTTTGAAACTGGAGACCAGCACATAATGTGCTGCATAAAAAATGCATCAAGATTGTCTTACTTCATTATATTTGAACTATCTTGTGGTTCATGTATCTAAACCGGCAAACCTCATCAAAAAAATCATCAGCACTATTATCAATGCTCTTCATCTGAAGAATCTTGATAACCATGGTCCTTAGATTTTTGTCGTACTTTAACATGGATTCAAGAGTGTTCATCTTTTATTCAGCATTTAATGGTGATCTCATTGTGATCACTACCTCCTCCAAACATGGAATTAAAAATCCTGGATCCCCCTGCATATGAACATCTTCATTAGATAAGATTAAATAGAACAACCTTAATCAGATTAATAATATAAAAAATGTCACTATAAATTTACATGTTTCAGACTGTTTTTCTGACAAAGTGCTATGAACATGGCTCCATGGATGTCAAATTTGCGCAGGTGGGGATGGCTGTTGAAAAAATCAACAAAATCAACCTCGGGAAAGGGTTGAAGAGCCTCGAAGTTCCCAGTGAATTCCACCTTCATAAAAAGATGCTTCACTTCACTTGCCAATTTCAAAATTTTGCATATTGCATCCCAACACCATTGAATCCCCCTCATAGACAAGAACTCCAAAGCTGGAAGGTTTCCAATCTCAACCATGTAAACTCTCCATGGAATCAATTAACCATGAAAAGAGGAGAGAATATTAGGCGTTGGGCTTACTAATCAAAAAAGAAAATTACATTGTAGGTTACTCTGGAACAAAAGAAAAGGCCATTAAAAGAAAAGTGTAAGAATGACTTTAAAATTCAATTACCTGCACTATTGAATATTGAAAGATTCCTTAAATGCTGGGATTCAGGAACCCTAATCCGACTACAACCTTGTACCTCAAGAGATACAATTTTGGATGAGGTTAGTGTTAGTGAACAACTCCTCAAGCCATAGAAATCCAGCTTACACTCCTCCAAATAGGGAAGGTCAATTGAGATTGTTCTAACCCCTTCTTTTCTAAATTCTGCTCTAGTGCGTGACTTAAATCACGAAGATAGAATTCACAGTGGGAAAGAACATCAAAGAAGAACATGAGTAAATTTTTTAACTTGAACCAGATTTGGGTAAATAATTTTACATGTTATGTTTTAATGATTAGTAGACCCTGTTTATATTTCAATCCACTAGGCTTATATTTTCCATCTATTTTGGTTCTATCATGAGCACAAAGAAGAGGAGGAATTCATGGGTATTGAGGCCATGAGGGTTGAAGAACAAAAGAGAATTATCGAAGAGCACCTGGATTATACATACTAATTCAGAACCCTAATTCCCAATTCCAGCTTTTTGCCACGTCTCTACTGCACAGTGCCACCTCAATAGAAGCCAAACGACATTAAGAAGTGTTTAACAAAAGGTACTAATATAAACCCGTTTAAAAATTTGGGTACTAAATTGAACATTTCTAAAGTTCGGGTACCAAATTGAAGATTCTGAAAAAGTTGGGGTACCAAATTAGTAATTATACCTAGATTTTACAATAAGAACATTTCTCGTGTCTTAAAGACCCTTTTCTACCCTATTGCTACATTTCTAACGTAACACCCCAATTTGAGATGTCACGGAAAGTTATAAAATGTACAGTTTTAGCGGAAAACGATTATTAACAAAACGTACTTAAGTAAAAAATTCAAATTTAATTATAAGATTTTGTAGTTCAAAACATGAATTTTCTAAAACTTTCCAAATGACAATGTCAAGTAAAAGAAATTACATCGTTTTTAACCATTGTTTTAAAAGAACTTAGTAAAAAAAAGAATAAAATCCCGAATTCACCCGTTCCTTTCGTCAATCTATTCCACACCATAAGCATATGCATTATCACCTACTATCGTATAACACACGTCATGCGATCATCGCACACACAACAAACACACAAACAAACAAATAGGGGTAAGCTAACCATAATTAATGATATATAAATGAACTTTAGCAAAATAAAAATTTTAGGTAATGCTCATCATCACATCTAAGTAAAATACTTAAGCATAACAATCACAACCACGTTCTGGTTTTCATGTCACCTGTTACCTCACCACATCATCTAGTTTCCTAGAACCAACGAGTTTGAGTCGTCCTTTCATCTTAGCACCAAACCTATCTCCTTTATTCCATAAGGACTTACGAGTAAAAACTTCGATACATCACACACTAAGAACTATACTCAGCAACATGCCAGAATTAAGGCGAAACATTTGTACCCTCTCTATTGTCTCATACAAAAGAGAGAGTGCAACACTTGAACTTATTCTCTTTCATTGCCTCACGTAGGTGAAGATGACCCATTTCCACTGTCTCACACAAGCGAAAGAGTCATCTCTGGATCTCTAGGTATAATGAAAAAACCTCACAACCAATACATTCAAGCAACAAACCCAATGAGTGGTTTCCAAACCCAAAAAAGCAACAAACAACTAAAGTACTAAGCCACTATTTTAATTTTATAACCATGTAACTGAAATATAACATATAACTAAGGAAAAACATATCATTGACATTGCAACTATAGCTATATAACTCACAATCAACAAAAATACCATCACATGATATAAGGCAAAAATAAAGCTAAAAAACACACCACTCCTCTAATCAATGTCCAACGCCTCACCTGGTGAGCTAGTTACTAACCTGAATATCAAGGTAGAAATCCACGTGAAACAACATGTACCACACATAAAAGTACCCAAATAAATATGTATCCTCTGGCCCCTTAACTTTATAATATAATCTTTGATAATTTTAACTGTAGCTATTTCTAACAAGGAAAGGACGTAAACGACTGCACTTATCCCACTAAACTACACACCACACCACGTGAAACATCACACTGCCACGGGAATATCCTTGTGTATTCTTAAAAATATACCATAAAGTACCCAATCATAATATAATATGTTAGTGGAAGCAAAAGAGACCATGCAACCAACCAAAACCTAGCTCCTCACGTAGACT
The DNA here is from genome assembly GCF_037176805.1 of Vigna unguiculata. Taxonomy (NCBI): domain Eukaryota; kingdom Viridiplantae; phylum Streptophyta; class Magnoliopsida; order Fabales; family Fabaceae; genus Vigna; species Vigna unguiculata. Next base: position 5,261,317 of record NC_140797.1, read on the forward strand.
TAAGCCACCATAAAATAACACATGTTTGCCTAAAACCAGAACCCAAATGAAACAACAATTACATGCAACTAAACGTGTGATAGGAACATAAGAAAACAAAGAATGAGAAATAATTTGTTAAATTATATTAATTTAATATTTGGTTAATGTAATTTAAAGAATAACTTTAATGTAAAGATTCTAATGTGATTATTAATAGAATATAAATGTATTAAAGTTATAGAAATTATTTTAGATTTATTAAATTAATTCTCTCACTTCTCATTTCATAGGATATTATAGTATTTTATTAAAGTTTTAAAATACTAGAAATTAATATGATAGTTACTTCTGGAAAAAAGTGGTAGGGAGTTACCTTCCAACATAGAACGTAAAGAAAAGTGACTTTGACAGAAGAAGACTTTGTATTTGACAATTCTATATCATCAAGAAGCCATTAAAGAAAAGTAAGAGAAGAAAAAATATTGATAAAAAAAACTTTGCAATGGATTGAGGGAAGTTCCTGAACTCTTCTAATAGTATAGTTGTGAGAATCATAATTTCTAAAAGTTCCTGTATAATAGAGTAGTTTCTTGATTAGAAAATTAAAACTACATAAAAGATTTTACATTAGTATCAGAACCAGATTTAAAAATTTATGATTCTCCATTAGAGGTATTTTTTCTAATTATAAAACCCTAATTATAAAATTTAAGGATTTTAATTTTGAATTGGTTTTTATCAAATTGGGTGCATGATTTACTATTTGATGCACTGTAAAGTTTGTGTTGTATGGTATGTGCACAAATTTTAATTTTTCCTTTTATGCTTTATTAATTGGATTAATTATGTGTCTTTTCGTGGTTCAATTCCACACTTTTTTTTCCGCTGTGCATTGGAGTTGAATTGAGAACTTTGATTAACATGAATCGATAAAGCAAAATTTGGATTGCACATGAATAGGAAAGTCACTTTTATGTTTACGTTGGATTTAGATTGAAAAGTTTTCCAAGTTTTGAGTGCTTTGAATTTGGAAAAGCATTACATTCCCTGTCACGCATGGTATGGTTTTGCTTCACAAACTAATTATAAGTAATTGTTAGATGTGATTGGATAAGCAAAAATCTTGAATTTCGTGTGATTTCAAATTCTAATCGAAATCTAATTGAAAAGTAAATTCAATTCATAAAAATTTTGAATTAAGAAAAGAAATGTTCATTGTCATATAAGAGTGACTATGAACATTGTATTTAATTTAGGAATTAAATGTATGGTAAATTTGTAATCACCAAAGTGATAAAATTTTATTTTTTAATTAATTCCAAAGTAAAGTTAAATTATCGTAATTACTCATGAAATAAAGGATGTTAAATTATGGATTTATTGAAAGTTACTGTTATAAGGTATATATGGATTGATTGTCAATTAAAGTACATATATTTTATCATCTTAATTGTATGATATATGTCACTTTAAGCATCATCCAAAGGTGAACTTAAATGCATGACTAGTGTAGTTATTTGTTTGAATCTACTAAATTTATCAAAGCTTATGTGTGCGAACTTATATTTTTGTACAACTTCCATGAATATGTGTGGTCTAGGCAGTGATGTGATCAAGTTCAATGGCTTGAATTATGCTGATTGGTACGAACAAATCCAATTTCAATTGGGTGTGTTCAACTTAAATTTAGCCATAGTTATGGATGAAATGCCCCCAGTCATCAATAAGACCAATACAATAGATGAAAAGACTCTTTGTGAGGCTTGACAAAGGTCTAACAGGTTGTTTTTGGACTTGATGTGCATGACCATGACAAAGAATGCGAAGCCATCTATGCCCAAGAACAAAAATCCAAAGGAATTTATAAGGTTTATTAAGGAGTATTCACAGTCGGACATTACTGATAAGTCCATTGCGAAAACTCTCATGAGTGAGCTGACAACCAAAAGTTTGATTGGTCACAACCCATTCATAATCATGTAACATGGATGGCAAATATAGCTGCAAAGTTGAAGTCTGTGGGAATGGAGGTGAATGAATCATTTTTGGTATAGTTTATTATACACTCTCTTCCTCTTGAGTTTGGCCAAGTGAATTATAACACTATTAAAGATAAATGGAACTTTCAGGAAATTAAAGCCATGTTAGTTCAAGAGGAAGGAAGGCTCAAGAAAGTGAAGGATCATTCAATTCATCTCATGACTCATGATGGTTCTAGTTCTAGCAAAGCTAATCCAGGAAAGAAGAACAAGAAGGACAAAGCCCCAATGAAAGTTAATGAGGGCAGAATCAAGAAGGACTAGAAATGCTTCTTTTGCAAGAAGGTGGGTCACTTCAAGAAAGATTATCCGAAAAGGAAATCTTGGTTTGAAAAGAAAGGTACATTTTATGTTTTTGTAAGTTTTGAAACAAATATCATTGAAATGGCAAATAATACTTGGTGGTTAGATTCTAGAGCTACCACTCATGTTTCTAATATTATGCATGGATTTCTTTCAATTCAACCCATGAAAGGAACTAAAAAGTATTTATATATGGGGAACATAATGAAGGCACGAATAGAAGGAATATGAAGTTACATATTGATTTTAAACACTGGTTATTGTCTAGATCTTGAAAAGTGTCTTTATGTTCCTAGTTGTGCTAGAAATTTGATTTCTGTTGCAAAGTTGGATTGTTTAGGTTTTAATTTTAAGATTGAAAATGTTGTTTTTCTATAGACATATGTACCATAATGGTTTTGGTACTTTATGTGATTGTTTATACCATTTGAATCTTAATGTTAATTTTATTGATTCCCTATTTAATGTTGAACATGTTTCTAGTAGTAAGTGCAATGTACAAAATGAAAATCCTGCTTTCTTATGGCATCAAAGATTGGGTCATATATCCAAAGAAAGGATGATGAGGTTGGTGAAAAATGAAATCTTACCTCAATTGGATTTTGGTGACTAGGATATATGTGTTGATAGTATTAAAGGTAAACAAACCAAACACATATCAAATAATTCAACCATAAGAAGTAATGAACTTCTTGAATTAATACACACAAATATTTGTGGTCCATTTAACACTCCTTCTTGGAGTGGTGAAAAGTATTTTATCACCTTTATAGATGATTTTTCATGTTATTATTATTTATCTTTTGCATGAAAAGTCTCAATTAATGGACATCATAAAGGTGTTTATTGATGAGGTAGAAAGGAAACTAGATAGAAAAGAAAAAGGTTGTAAGATCTGAAAGAGGTGATGAATTTTATGGAAAATCCACTGAAAGTGGACAATGTCCAGGTCCATTTGCAAAGTTTCTCGAAAGTCGGGATATTTGTTCACAGTATACAATGCCTGGTACACCACAACAAAATGGTGTAGTAGAAAGGTGAAATCGTACTCTCATGGGTATGGTTAGGAGTATGTTGAGTGATAACAATGTTCCTAAATCTTTTTGGATGTATTCATTTAAGACTATTGTTTATCTTCTTAACAAGGATCCTAGTAAAGCATTTTCTAAGATTCCTTTTGAACTGTGGACTAGAAGGAAACTCAGTTTAAGACATCTTCATGTTTGGGGATGTCCGACAAAAGTAAGGATATATAATCCACATGAAAAGAAGCTTGATGCTAGAACCATTAGTGGTTACTTCATTGGCTATCCTTAAAAGTCAAAAGGATACATGTTTAATTGTCCTAACCATAGTACAAGAATAGTTGAGTCTGATAATGCTAGGTTCATTGAGAATGGCAAGTTCAGTGGGAGTGATAAATCACATATTGTGGACATTCAAAAGACTAACGATAATGTTTCTACTCATGTCACAATATGTAGAGACAACAAGTTGATGTTCCAATACCACAAAATGAACATATAGATAATGAACCAAGTGACAATGTGCAAGTCACTAATGAGGAAATGGTAGAGGAACCACAAGAAGGCATATTAAGGAGGTCTATAAGGCAAAAGAGACCAGCTATTTCAAATGACTATGTGGTTTACTCTATTGAACATGAATGTGACTTAAGCATTGATGAGGATCCAATCTCATTTAAACAAGCCATAATTTTGAGAAGTGGTTCAATGTAATGAAAGAAGAGTTAAAGTCAATGGATGACAATCAAGTTTGGGATCTTGTAGGATTGCTTGAAAGTTCTAAACAAGTGGGTTGTAAATGAGTCTTTAAGACCAAACGTGACTCAAAAGGAAATATTGAAATATATAAGGCTAGACTTGTTGCCAAAGACTTTACTTAAAAGGATGGCATTGATTACAAAGAGACCTTCTCTCATGTTTCTAAAAAGGACTCTTTGAGAATTATTTTGGCTTTGGGGGCTCATTATGATTTAGAGCTTCACTAGATGGATGTAAAGACTGCCTTTCTAAATGGTTACACAGAGGAAGAAATATATATGGATCAACCTAAAGGTTTTGTTTCCAGAGGAATGGAAAATATGGTGTGTAAATTAAAGAAGTCAATACATGGACTAAAACAAGCTTCTAGACAATGGTATCTCAAGTTTAATGATACCATCACATCACCATTGATCGGTGTATCTACATGAAGGTTAGTGGGAGCATGTTTGTAATTTTAGTCCTATATGTTAATGATATTCGGCTTGCTACTAATAATGTTGCCATGTTACATCATGTTACATAATGTAAAGAATTTTCTCTCTAATATTATTGAAATGAAAGATATGGCAAAGTTTCTCTCTATAAATTTATATTTGTTGAAAAGTTACCATAATTATAGTATCAGCAATATTGGCAAAATACATACTTTTCAATCATAAATATTTTAAATATGTAAAGTATTTTAAAAATATTAATAATTTTAAATATCTATTTAATTGAAATTGATAATCTTTATTTTTATTTTATTTAAAAATAACCATAAACCTTAAATATTATTAATCATATTATTATCACATTTATAAAATATAATATCATATTTTTATTAGATAATTTTATATCATATTTAAATAAATAAATGGTATGTATACGTTATTACCAGAAAAACTACTAAAAAAAATATATTTCTTATTAATTTTCTTTTAAAAAATAGTTACAATTTTTTTATATAAATAATAAATATAATATCAATTATATTAATTTTTAAAAAAACAAAAAATACACGGATCACATGCTAGTTTTTTTTTTTTTAAATAAATTATACGATAAATAAGTTATAGTAAAATTTATAAATAAAAATGAAATTTGGACGGTAAAAATTACAATTAAACCTAAAATTTATTATTTTTAAATCTATTGTGTTGGGTCTCAAATTCCTATATTATAAAATAAATAATTAAAAATACATATTTTTATAGTACATACATCTATAATTTTTTTATATACATTTTATTTTTTATTTTTATAAGATTAAAATTTTTTAATCATTTAATTGTTATAAAAAATTCAATTAGATGTTAATTGTTATTTAGTTCAATTTAATTATCTACTTTTATAAAATAATTCAATTAGGTTTTATCTGTTAGATTGATATTAGATTTTCATTAAAATTAATATATCAAATCATAAAGAAATTATAAAATAATTTTATCGTCAATTTAACAAAACCTACATAGATTATTTTAAAAAGTTAAAAAATTAAATTGAATCAAATAAAAAAAAATGTAATTAATTTTTTTTAAATTAAAGTACCATATAAGAAATAAACATTTTTTTTCATTATTTTACTATATAACGTATCTTTAAAGTACTATATAACAGATCCTTAACTTTCACTATTTCCTTTACTCGTATTTATGTTTTAAGCAGAGAAATACAATATGTTTTTCTTCAAAATAAATAAGAAATAAACAATTATTTCTTTTTCATTATTTTAGTATATAACCGATCTTTAAAGTAAGCAATATCCTTAACTTTCACTATTTCTTTTACATCTAATTGATTTTTTAAATAGAGAAATACAATATATTTTCCTTCAAAAGAATTGAAACAAGCAAGTTATTATAATTTGGCATCATGAGTTGAGTTGTGTTTAGGGATGTCAAAAAAATTTGTATATGCGGGTATCCATGAATAAAACCCGCAATGGGTAAGAAATAAATATTGTAAATAGATACACACGGATAACATGTGTGACTATTTTTATACTTGTATGTTAACAAGACGGGTACATGTACATGTATCATAGTATCCGTACCCATGAATACTCGTACTCGCTATACTCTAATTTAAATTTAAAAAAAAAAAAACATGATTAAAACATTAACACATTGAGTTTGATTGTGTTATTTTTTATCAATTAATTTTGAAAAATCTTCATTCTTTGTAAATTGTCATTCAACACTATTTAAATGAGGTATTTGCACTTTGTATGAAATTTATGAATGTTATGCCTTATATTTTTATTTGAATTTATGGTTAAATATGTTGTTAAATATTAAAATTTTATTCTGTAAGTATCCGCAGGTACTCATGGATATTAAAAAAATATGTGGGTACCCACATAACGGATATCCGCACGAGTATGGATACAAGTACGGGACGAATATTTATCCTACTGGTAGGGTACGTGGGAGCTACTACCCATATCCTACCCATCTCGTTGATATCCATGGTGATGGACCTTGGAGCACAAAATTGGAGGGAAGATAGGCCAAGGTTGCAGCGGAAATGAAGCTGGAATGAAGGAGTGGGTTCGAGTTTGAAGGCTCTTGATGCAAGGAAGGTGAAATGGAGAGGAAACCTAGAAGAGAGATCTATTCTAGGGAAGGAGGCAAGAGGAGTTCTTGGTAGAAACTAGTCTAGCAAAGTGACTCTAGAGGCAATAGGTGGAGTACTCTCAACATTTAGTCTATTACCAATCCAAAGTAACCAAATATAAGCATAGGAAACTCTCATTTATAGTAGAGGAGCCTTCCTTAATACAATGAAAATGAGAAAGGAAATGAAATGCAAATGCATGGCTTGCTCTCCAAGTTGCTCATGGAACCATTGGAGGCAAAGGAGCTAGGATCTCGCGCCAAGTGTCCTCATTCACATGTCTCATGCATTGTTACACTTGGCACCATGTGGAAGGAGTCTTTGGAGAGCAATTCTCGGCCAAGGCATAATTGGTCTTGAATTAGCCTAATTTGCAAGCTAATCAACAAGTTTAATAAAGCATGGCCTAACAATTGGCCCAAAATTAAAATCTATTCTGATACTCCAATCATGCACCCTCTTGTTATTGGGCCTCTTGGTGGGCTTTGGGCTTGAGATGCATGTGGGCCATGGATTGGACCTTGAGCATGATTTGGGCCTAGGCATTGGCCCAAGCTATAAGCCTTGTTAGGATCACATCATCCATTCCCACTTGAAGAGAATATGACCTCAAATCAAAAGGGTTGTTTAAGGCTCACAACAACTAAAGTTGGGTTCCACCAGGATCAAAATGCAACAGTCATCAAACATAATTTCAGTAAAATCATAAAGACCATTCAGTAGATATTGACAGAAAATGTGTGAAGATGGGATTTTAAGTTTGGAAAAATGTGAGATTCGGCCCATTTCACAAAAAACGTGATTTTCACTTTGACTTAATTGAAACCTAAAAGGTAACTCTAAGTCAAAGTTTGTTTTAAAAAATCTTTTGAGGAGATTGAAATAATGAATGAAGGTGGAAAAACATTTTTAGAAAGAACCAAGACAAAAGAATTAATGGAAGATAAGGTAGAGTGTAAAGATGGAATCACTCCCTTTGGAAGCTTGATCTTGAAGTCTATGCAAGGATGTTGTATCTTTACTACCCTAGACAATAATTCTTTTGCATCTTTCCTCTTAATCTCTTCCTCTTTTCTTTTTAAGTCTTCTTCTTGTCTTACTTTCTCTTTTTCTTCATTCTCTTTTCTTTCTTTTTCCTCCTTCTCTTTTCTCAACTTTTCGTCTACCTTTCATTCTTCTTTGTCCCTCATTTCTTTTTCAAATTTTTCTCTTTCCTCTTGCTCTCTTTGTTTTTGGAATGCTCTTTCTCTTTTCTCCCACAAGAGTATATCACATCACTTTTTATACTTAGCTTCACGATGAAAGAACTATGGCTCATTGTCAATGAAATCCATACCTCTCTCCACGAGTTCTCTCAACTCACGTTTGAGTGCTTGAGTTCTCTCGAAATTAGTTGGAACAAATTGTTGCCTCATGCATGCCCTCAATTCCTCCTAATTTCTAATGGCATATTTTCTACCAATTTGAACACGATATTGCCTTGAATGCCACCACTCAGATACATGTGCTATAAAGCTAGATGTGCACAAATCAACTATACAATATTTACTACTCCTAATAATGAATGGACGCATTTTTTCAATCCTTTTCTCCCAAGCTAAGTATGACATTGGATCAACTTTGCTACCAAACTAGGGAATGTCACGCATAGCCCTATGATGTAAATAATGCTCACTATATTTATAATGCAAACTATTTTGATCCCAAAATTATCATGCAAAGTAGAATAGGGATACACACTCATCTTGGAAACAATTTTGAAAAACAAGTTTATCAAAAAAATTAAGGGAAATTTCTAAAGAAAGTAGTGCTCATGGTGATTGAAAGAACTTAGAAACTTGAACAAAGTGTGGAAGATGAAATCAATCACAAGTGGACCTCCAGGTTAGGCGAGGTGAGTCTTTAAGACTTCTTAAGTACCAAGGCCAATCCTTGCCAAGATACACTTGCAAAAGGTTTCAAAGAGCACACAATTGTCTAAGTGCTAAGTAAATAGAATCACTTGAGGCACGAAGCACAAAACACACAAACAAGTCTCAAAGAAAGCAAAAAGAGTAACACTAAAATGGACCCCTAATCTGCACAATTTTAGAGACTTTGGTCTCACAAATTGAGCCACTATGCAATAGAAAAACTTGAATATAACCTATGCAGCCTTAGGCAAGGTGAGAAAGCACTTGGAACTTTCAACACACTCACCACTAAAAACGTTTGCACTATATGGAAGAAAGGTTCTACTTAGAAGATGAGATTGAACACCTTGTGGTTCCCCAAGAGACCTAAGTAGGCCAAAATTACAATGACAAATATAAAGAAACTTTGGTGCACTAATTTGGTACTAAAAATGAAGCCACCCAATACCACTTAAAGTGTCAAATTTTGATTCTAAAAGAAGAAATTTTCACAAACAAAGGGGCTTCACAAAGGTACCAAATATGGTGTCCAAAAGATACAAAAGAATAACAAAATAAAGGGAAACAAGAAAAATTCAATGTCCAAAAGGTGCTACTAATGTGCTACCAATAATGCTCAATCCGAGAGCTAAACGCTTGGCTTTTAACCTCCTCTTTAATGCACAAAGTTCACTACCAATTAAGGCACTTGTAAAGCACCTTGTAACCACCAAATTGTAGAGCAAAACAACAACAAACAAGTCACGATTGGAGGCAAAACAACCACCCAAACTTGCACCAAAAAGACAACAAGGAAAAAGTATGCCAATCCAAAATGTTAGCGCTCACACTCACAAGGAAAAATGGCCCAAAACTCACACAATATTTGGAAGCAAAAGGAGGAAGCACTCAAGAATCAAGTAAACTAATGTCTACCTTAAACTCCACCTCCTAAAATGCTACCACTAGAATAGAAAGCATTCATAGAGTTTAATCCCCATAATACCATAGAAAGCATAAGGCCAACAAACTTAAATTAAGCAAAGAAAGAAAGCAAGAAAAGCTAATTAAGGAAGCTAAACTAAAATGAAGTAAAATGAAACATGACTGAAAGGAGAGCCAAGAAATGACAAGCAAGAAATTAAGGCAAGAAATAAAGGCTAACACAATCAAAATGAACCTAGAATAGCATTAGAATTGAAAAAGAAAGCTGAAAAACAGAGAAGTAAAAGTGCTCATAAAACAACCACTGTACTCATTGCAAATTTGTGCCAAATTGAGGGAATAAAATCCACTTCTATTGAAGGCAAACTCAAAGCAATATGGAGTACATAATTAAGCAAGCAATTATAACAACTAAGAGCACTTTAGAAGCTATCAACACACCAAAAACTGCAAGAAATTTGGAAAATCCTGAAGCTGCTAGGCCAGAAAACGGGATTTTATGCATCTGATTCAAAAAAAAATTCATATTTTTTGTACTCAACATTTTTGAGTGATTCTTTTTTTTTTCGTTTATCCCTTAGCTTCAAGAGGCAAAAATTAGAAAAATTGTATGCCAATCCATGCGTTCAGAATAAATCACAAACAATAGGTGTTCGTGCAATGAAAACTGAAAACAGACTGGAGCAGGGTTGCTCACGGAAATTTTAAGATGTTCTATGAAATTCAAGATGAATGAACTTGATTATGATCTAGAATCAAGCATGAATCATAGAAGAACATCTCGGACACTCAAAAGCATAATCCAATCGTTGAAATGGAAGAAAAACATGTAAAATAATTAAAGATCATTAAGATTTATGATTTTCACATGATAAAACATAATAGAGCACTAACCTTGATCCATGGGAGATCTTGTGAATATGCGTTCTTCAATTTATAATTTTGTGTGCTCTTCAACCATCATTTTCCAATCTATCTCTTTGCCTTTCTTTTCTCTTCTCACACGTTCGTGATGGGTTACTGTGAAAAGAACCTTATGGCCAGAGACAGAACCCAACCCTTTTATAAACCAACGTTCATCAAGTTGGTTTTTATTTTATCTTTAGTTTATTTTATTTTATTATCACTTCCCATAATAGTAACCAATAAGTCTTTAAATTTTATTAAATCACAATTGAGCCATCATAATATTTCAAATGAGTCACTAATAGAATTAATTCGTCAATTAATTCTAACATTCTCCCACTTAACTCATATGATGTCATAACATTATGTGATTTAATACATAAACATAATGTGCATTAAAAGACCTTACATAAATTGGTTTCATCATTATTCATAATTAAAGGTACAGAAATAATAAGAGTCATGGCAGTCACACATCATTCGATCGACATGATCCCTTCCATGTACTACTATATCATCCCTTTCTCCTTAATATGACCTTAAAGTGAGAAGTCCATAATGGGTTCAAACATAATGTCATTTTACAAAGCAATAACATAACATAATTTGTTTTCTTCATCATAATTTGCATGCATAAACATAAAGAAGAAAACACAGATTTCAGAAATTTATACATTAGGGAGCTCAGAGTGTCACATAAACATTAATAACATTAACAATCAACATTCACTAGTAGACATAATGCCCATATTCTTTACATGGCCAGCATACAATTTGGGCCGTAACCCTTTTCTTAAAAGGTCATTAATCATAAGATTTGTGCTAATATGTTCTATTGACACTCTACATTTTTGAACTTCTTCTTTAACGACAAAGTATTCCAACTCCATATGCTTAGCACCTTTGGAATACTTGTCGTTTTTAGAAAAGAAGACTGTTGCAGAATTATCGCAATAAATTTTCAGCGGCTTGGAAATACTATCGACTACTCCAAGTCCTGAAATAAAGTTCCGCAACCAATTAGCTTGAATTGTGGCCTCAAAGCATGCCACAAATTCAGCTTCCATGGTGGATGCAACAATGACAGACTGCTTCAAACTTTTCCATGAAATCACTCCTCCGGCCAATATATACACATAACCAAATGTAGACTTTCTTGTATCCATACAGCCGGCAAAGTCTGAATCTGTATAACCTATCACCTCAAGGTGATCATATTTTCTATAAGTAAGCATGTCATTCTTTGTTCCTTGTAGATATCTTAAAACTTTCTTTGCAGCTTTCCAATGCTCTAGTCCCGGATTACTTTGGTATCTACCAAGCATACCAACTGCAAAGCTAATATCTAGCCTCGTACATGTTTGAACATACATCAAACTCCCAACAACAGATGCATAAGGGATATTTTCCATTTGTTTCCATTCCAAATCATTCTTTGGACATTGCATGAGACTAAACTTATCTCCTTTCTGTATTGGAACGGGAGATCCTGAACATTTATCCATTTTGAATCTCTCTAAAACTTTATTAATATATGCATTCTGACACAAACCTAACAGTCATTGTGATTTGTCACGGAATATTTCTATTCCTATCACATAGTATGCCTCACCCATATCTTTCATTTCAAAATTATTAGAGAGAAACCTCTTAGTCTCACTTAATAGACCAAGATCATTAGTCGCAAGCAAGATATCATCAACATACAGAATCAGAAATATAAACTTATTCCCACTGACCTTCAAATATATACACCGATCAACAGTGTTTTCCTTAAATCCAAAAGACACAATAATATCATTGAACTTAAGATACCATTGTCGAGAAGCTTGTTTAAGTCCATATATCGATCTGTTAAGTTTACACACCATGTTTTCCTTTCCTTCTTCAGTGAACCCCACCGGTTGGTCCATATAAACATCCTATTCTAAATCCCCATTCTGAAAAGTAGTTTTAACATCCATTTGATGCAACTCAAGATCATAATGAGCTACTAATGCCATGATAATTCTAAAATAATCTTTCTTAGAAACAGGAAAAAATGTTTCTTTATAGTCAATGCCATCTTTTTGAGTAAAACCTTTGGCAACAAGTTAGGCCTTGTAATGTTCAATATTGCCTTGAGAGTCATGCTTAGTCTTAAAGACCCATTTAAACCCAACTCCTTTACATCCTTCTAGCAATTCCACAAGGTTTCATACGTCATTATGTGCCATTGATTTAAGCTCATCTTTCATGGCATCTAACCACTTATCAGAATTATTACTATTAATGGCTTCTGAAAAAGAAATTGGATCATTATCAATACTTAAGTCATTTTCTGATTCTTGTAGATAAACCACATAGTATCCAACAATATCAAGCTTAGACAAAGAAATTAAATTCGTAGTGATACCAGGTCATAAAAAGTATCCATAAGGTCTAAGTGATATCCAGTGTCGAGGATTAAACGATAAGTCCCGATTGCTTCCACTGGAACTTTCTCTTTATTGCCCATGAAGACGAACTTCTCACTTGGATTTATGGTTCGGGTTGTAAGAAATTCCTACATCACATTAGAAACATGAGTCGTACATCCAGAATCAATCCACCATGTATTATGGGAATCTTCAGTTAAGTTTGATTCAAAACATACGTAAGCATTATGCTCATCTTTCTTTTCGAACCAAGCTCTATGCTTTACGCATTCCTTCTGGAAATGTCCAGACTTCCCACAGAAATGACATTTGTCATTTTTCTTCTGGATTTTGGTTGAGGACTCGTCAATCTTCAGTGGTCCTTTAGCCTTTCCATGTTTCTTAGCAAATTTCTTTCCAACAACTCCTTGTTCTTCACATATTGAATAGTGTGGCTTCCTAAGTTCTTTAGTCGAGTCTCCTCCTGAAGTAGCATATTGTGCAATTCATGCACATTCCACTTGTCTTTCATGGTGTTGTAGTTCATCTGGAATGCACCATACTCAGACGGTAATGAGTTCAGAATGAATTGCACGAGAAAACCTTCCTCCACTGCCATTCCTAGAGACTTAAGTCTTGTTGCGATATTTGTCATCTCGATCACATGGTCATGCATAGTACGTGAACCGTCAAACTTCATGGTGGTCAACGTTTAGGACCGCTCTTCCACAAATTTCATAAATTCTTTTGCATTATCGGTTTTGGGGAGGGCTAACTTAATATTGCTTGCTATGCTCATTCTCATAAACATTAAGCTAAGTTTGTTTGACCTTCCAAGCTTTGTAATGGGCCTTCTCTTCATTACTACAAGTGTATCTTGTATTGGGGTAACACATGGCCACTCTAGGTTGTAGCCTGGTGGTTTAGCAAGTCTAGTGGAGTGTGCGAGATCATGGCTCGTACAACGAGGTTTCAGATGATTGTCCTCTTTAGTGCATCTGATAGAGATTTGGTAGTCTCAGAACAACTATAGACTTATGTTCGTTTTGGGGAACTCCACTTGTTGTCGCGGTGAGAGGCAGTGGTAAAGTTATTCTCGCGTGTGGAATATCAGGTGGTGGCCTATAGTCGGAGGGGCGAGTAGACACTCGTACGACAAAGATTGATCATTGACCTCACCCAAAGGGTGAAGAAATAATAGACGTCTAAATTAAGGGTTGAAATTTGAGGAACTAAGGAAAAAGGGAAAATATTAACACGGGTTATAATATGGAGATGTTGTATTTATTGTCATATTTTTGTTGGTTTATTTAAATGATCTCACCTATCTGTGTGTATTTGACGATGATCATGTAACTTGTTACATGGAAGCATATGTTGATGCAGGTGAGCATGTGGATGTGTAGAGACGGAGTGGGGAACACTTGAGGATTTTCACTGATTTTCTATTGGCAGATTATGGATTATTTGTACTAGCTTTATGAACATTTATAGTTGTAATACTTGAACGTCACGATTTTATTTTGGTTTGGCGCGTTGAAATAATTGTTTTAAATTTTCCCGCATTTTGGGAAAGAAGTAATTAATAAAGGAGGTTATTATATATATTAGTCTTGATTTTTATTTTAAATAAGTAATTTCCGGCGAGGACATTACAAGGTGCATATTCACTTTTACATACGCAACAACGAAAAATGGTAAAACCCTTAAATTTTATAGTTAGGGTTAATCAAAATAAATTGCGAAGCATAAATCTTAAAATCCCTAAATCCTTAACTAGGGTTTATCTAATTAAACATAACACATAATTGGAAAAACATAAATCTTATAACACATGATCTGATACCACATGTAAAATAATTAAGGATCGTTAAGATTTATGATTTTCACACGATAAAACATAATAGAGTACTAACCTTGATCCATGGGAGATCATGTGAATATGCGTTCTTCAATTTATAATTTTGTGTGCTCTTCAACAACCGTTTCCCAATCTATCTCCTTGCCTTTCTTTTCTCTTCTCACTCATTCGTGATGGGTTACTGTGAAAAGAACCTTATGGCTATAGACAAAACCCAACCCTTTTATAAACCAACGTCCATTAAGTTGGTTTTAATTTTATCTTTAGTTTATTTTATTTTATTACTAGTTCCCATAATAATAACCAATAAGTCTTTAAATTTTATTAAATCACAATTGGGCCATCATAATATTTCAAATGAGTCACTGATAGAATTAATTTGCCAATTGATTCTAACAAAACAATGAGACCTTTGCCCTATACATCCACAAGCATCACTTAAAAATCATAGCTCAAATGTGTGATGTAGGACTTGGTTCTCACCAAACAAGTGTAGAATTTAACAGTAAGAACGAAAATGAAGATGAAAAAAAATGCTTAAACATGACTTAAGACAAAACACAAGATGATGAATTGAAAATTAAAAGATGCACTGATTTTAAAATGATAAAAAAAAACAAGGACTCAAAGAACAAGTGTTGGAACAAAAAAAATGGAACCTAAAAACACATATTCACCATTGAAGCAAGGAGTACAATAATTTGAATCAACAAGATTCATGTAGCCTCAATGACAATCGGTAGAAAAGGAAGGAAACATGAAGAAACAAAAGATATGGAAGGAAACCTTACTCAAACCAACACAAATGATGAACAATGGCTTAAATGGCTCTAAATACCACTTGATGTAGCTTGGAGCACGAAAATGAAGAGGAGAAGGTCCATGGCTGCAGCAAAAATGGAGGAGTGGATTCAAGCTTGGAGGCTCTTGATGCAAAGAAGGTGAAATGGAGAGAAAACCTAGAAGATAGATTTATTCTAGGGAAGGAGGCTAGAGAAGTTCTTGGTAGAAACTAGTCTAGCAAAGTGACTCTAAAGGTAATAGGTGGAGTACTCTCAACACTTAGTCTATTATCAACCCAAAGTAACCAAATACAAGCATAAGAAGCTCTCATTTATAGTAGAGGAGCCTTCCTTAATACAATGAAAATGAGAAAGGGAATGAAATGCAAATGCATGGCTTACTCTCCAAGTTGCTCATGGAACCATTGGATGCAAAGGAGCTAGGATCTCGCGCCAAGTGTCCTCCTTCACATGTCTCATGCATTGTTACACTTGGCACCATGTGGAAGGAGTCTTTGGAGAGAAATTCTCGGCCAAGGCATAATTGGTCTTGAATTAGCCTAATTTGCAAGCTAATCAACAAGTTTAATAAAGCATGGCCTAACAATTGGCCCAAAATTAAAATCTATTCTGATACTCCAATCATGCACCCTCTTGTTATTGGGCCTCTTGGTGGGCTTTGGGCTTAAGATGCATGTGGACCATGGATTGGACCTTGAGCATGATTTGGGCTTAGGCGTTGGCCCAAGCTATAAGCCTTGTTGGGATCACATCACCTGGTTTTGCCTTCCAATCTCACACT
The DNA here is from genome assembly GCF_037176805.1 of Vigna unguiculata. Lineage (NCBI taxonomy): Eukaryota > Viridiplantae > Streptophyta > Magnoliopsida > Fabales > Fabaceae > Vigna > Vigna unguiculata. The sequence continues at coordinate 5,277,610 of NC_140797.1, forward strand.
TTGCTCGTCCTATCAATTAATAGGTTGGGGAAGTTTGGTTTCAGCAAAATCAAAAAATTAAATCTTTTCTTTAGCAATTAAAATACCGTGTGTTGGATTAAGGTGTGAATTGGAGGGAGTGAACTTGCGTTGAGTTGTAGGTAATAATGAAGTTATTTAAATTAAGAGAAATATAATGTGATTTAGATGAATGTAAGTGAAAGATTTGTAAAAGTTTGTGTGTGATGTGATTGATATAATATTTATTTAATTTTTAATTTTAATAGATGAAATTTTATGATTACAATTTTATCTTTCATGATAAATGTAATGTAAATTTAATTTTTATAGGAGAAATAATGTTAAAATGAATTTAAAGTTGTTACTTGAATTTTTTTTAATTTATTTATAATTATATTATTTTTATTGTTATTATATTATTATTAATATTAGTATATTATTATTATGGGTTAAGTATGTTTTTAGTTCCTGAACTTTGACCTAAAATTGAAATTCGTCCCTAAACTTTAAAAAATGAATGAATATAGTCCTTTTAACTCAATTTTGTTAACTTTTTTTGTTTAGATTTTGAATACATTTCTCGTTAAATATTGAGTCGAGAATGTGTCAAACGACATAAACAACTTCAATATTAATATGAAACACATTCGACATGTTGAAAAAAGTCAACATAATTGAGTTATAATGACTATATTCATTCATTTTTAAAGTTTAAGAATTAAAATTTATCAAAATTTCGATCAAAGATAAATTTTAATTTTTGATCAAAGTTTAAGAATTAAAAACATATTTAATCCTATTATTATTATTATTATTATTATTCATTAAAGAAAGTAAATAAAAGTTAACCGTAAGGGTTATCGCATGGACAATCACGTAATTGGATACAAATTATCTAAACCAAACATGTTCTGTACGTGTCTTTTTATCTGTGTGAATAATAGTGGATACAAACACAACCAAAAAGAAGAAATAATCTGCTACCAAGACTTTTAACAATAATTATAGAATGTTTGCTTTCTGGACAATAGAATAACGAGAGACAAATTTACCGAAAGATAGTTATTGATTTAAAGACACATGGTATTCCTGCTTTTTCAAAATAATTCCTTCTTTTTCAAAATAATAAAAGTAAAATAATAGGTCAAGTCAAAATTTAAAAAATAATAATATTTTAACTTATTTTTAACTCACTGTCCTTTAAGTCATCATTACGCCATATTACTTAAAAAAAAATCTAAAAATAATTAAAATAATGAATTAAAAATGAATAAAAAATATATATCAAAATATAATTAAGTTGAAATGTCAGGGCCTTTGCGGTTTTCCTATTTAAGACATATTCTTCTAAAGAGAAATTAACAAATGTTATTTTTTTTTTTGTTTTATGTACTTCTACTCTGGTTTGAAGATGGAGCTCACATCCTGCGGCAGAACCCAAAGAGGCAGCTACCGATTTCCCATAACAAATCAGATGAATACGAAAAGGCTGAACAAGAAGCTGGAGCTCACATCCTGCGGCAGAACCCAAAGAGACAGCTACCGATTTCCCATAACAAATCAGATGAATACGAAAAGGCTGAACAAGAAGCTGGAGCTCACATCCTGCGGCAGAACCCAAAGAGACAGCTACCGATTTCCCATAACAAATCAGATGAATACGAAAAGGCTGAACAAGAAGCTGGAGCTGGTGCCTTCTGTCGACGATGACGACATCATTCTTAGTATTGGTTTTACATCTATAAACAATATGCTTGCACACTCTTTTTGGTTCTTGTTATTTTATTTAATTGTTTTTTATGTGTGAATAGTACATATTACATATTAGTTTTTATTTTTTTTTATAATTTTTAATTTAAAAAAAAAATTCACATGTCAAATAATATTCTCATTTAAAATATTTAATAATTGTATTATAATTATATTTTAAATAATTATATTATATTTAATAATTAAATCTAAACTTATATTTAAATTATAGTCAAATTTAATAATTTGTAATTAAATTTCAAAAATAATTAATAAAATTTTTAATATAATATTTCTATAAAAATTAAAATTTTTCTGAATTTAAAAAATTAAATTATTCAATTTTAACCAAAATTAAGATTAAATTAAACAAAAATAATAAATATAAAAATCAAATCAAATAAAATCAAATAACAAAATCATAACTTGACATTAACTCATGTCAATTATTTAATCACAGTTAACATAAAAAATTAAATTAATAAAATATTACTAATTAAAAAAGAAATTAAACCACTAAAAATAGGGTGAATGAATATTTAAACGAATAATCAAGTAAGACATACAAATAAATATATATGGAATGTTTTGATTTAAGTAAATAAAGATTAGAAATATTATAATTTGCCATCATTAGCTGTGCTTTTGTCAGGGTCATATCACCTATAAAGTAAGTTGTTTATTACTCTGAAACACTTCATCTCCCACGATTGAGATGAATACGAAAAGGCAGAACGAAAAGCGGGAGCTGGTGCCCTCAGCCGGAGACGATGACGACATCATTCTCAGTCAAGAACTCTTAAGGTAAGAACTGTCTCACTCCCTTCAACCTTCTCTCTGACTCTCACCGTTGTTTGTCTTTCCCAGCACACCGGATTACTTAACTCCTGAAAATCAGTTTCCTTTGAAAGGCTTCAACAGTGACATGGACAAGGTAATATACATTTCATTCTATACATTTTTTTATTTTTTTTATTTTCATTTTCATTTTATATTTTTTTTCTCAGGTGGAGGAAGATCTTGTTTGTCCCGGAGCACCGAAAAAACCGTGTAATATGAAAATTAAGATATCCCGGATGGGTAGGAATAAGTGTTGCTTGCTACTTTTTCCTTTTTAAAATAATCATACTTACAATGTCTTGAAAAAGATTTGATTTTTAACCATTATTAGGGTTGTTATTTCAGAAAATAACCTATAACGGTGTTATTTTGAATGTAATATAAATATATACAAACTTAATACATTTACCTTCTGTCCTTCATAGATGATGGTGATGCTCTCAGCTCCGATGATGTTGAACCAGTTGTGGAAGTTGACAGTGACCGTGAGCCACTTGTGGATTTTGGTAGTGACTTTGTTCGAAAAAAATACTCTCATAAGCAAAGGACTGGTAGATATAGGTCGCTATCTGCAATGGCACTAATGCGTAGGGTTACGCCTCCTGCTTGTGTTACAAACCCTTATTTGAAAAATATTTCGGCAGGGAAAAGGGAGCCTTTTATATACCAAAGATCAACTTCCCCTGGTACGGATATATGTTCGAATGATTTCGATTTTTTTGTTGTTTTTGTTTTAGGTGATTTATTCACATTTAGGATTAAGAGGCAAATATTTGAGTTTTTATTACTGTATATAATTATGAATTATGAATATGAATTTGCACACAATGCAGGCCTCTGCCCTTCCCTCGTTGGTGGTCGTCGTGGTCTTTCACGCTACCACAATGACTTTAATGAGATTGAGGTATTATGATCGAAAAAGAAAAAAAGTCATGATTTTTGTTTTCATAGCACGCGTAACTTTTCTTTTCCTTACCAGAAAATCGGTAGCGGAAATTTTGGCAATGTTTTTAAAGTATTGAGACGAGTAGATGGCTGCCTGTATGCTGTAAAACAAACCAGCGACCAGTTGTGCAAAAATTCCGAATGGTAGCATCGTGATCATACCTATAGATGTTATTTCTTGTTGTATTTGTCTTAGCTATTTACACTATTCTGTTATCCTTGTAGGAAAGCTTATGATGAAGTGCAATCTTTGGCTGCAATAGGTTTCTATTCTAGGCCTTCAACTCTTGTTTTATTTTATTTATAATGACTTTCATATTGTTTCTTTTGCCATATTTACCTCCTTGTTTCTTTAGGTTTTCAAGAGAATATTAGAGGATATTATTCTTCGTGGATCGAGAATAAAATTCACTATATTCAGATGGAACTATGTGATCATAGCTTATCCATGAAAAGTTTCCCAGCATCACTCTCTCAACGATATGAAATAGAAGTTTTATATCAGGTGACTCTCATCTTATATATGAGATATAAGTTTTCTTCTGGTCCAAGTTTAGAGTAATATCATGTAATGCCTGTTTAGGCATAGCAAACGTCATGTAATTGTAGCTCCTGGTTTTATTATCCTTTTTAAATTACTACTTAAATTTATTTTACTGGATATGTCGTTTATGTTTACGGATCATATTTTGATTTGGGGTTATAATTTTGGGTCAGATTTCTAGTGCATTGCAATTTATACATGGGAAGGGAATAGCTCATCTTGATGTCAAGCCAGAAAACATTTATGTTAAAAGTGGTGTTTATAAGCTTGGTGGTTTTGGATATGCAACTCTATTAGACGATAACGTGCTTGTTGAAGCGGGTGATGCACAGTACATGCCGCTGGAGATTCTCAATGAGAATTATGATCACCTAGATAAGGCAGATATCTTCTCCCTAGGAGCTTCCATGTTTGACATAATTCGAAGGTCACGTTTGCCAAGAGCAGAAACTGAGTTCTCTAAACTTAAAGAGGGAAAGGTGCCACACTTGCCTGGAGTTACAGTCCAATTTCAAAACTTGCTCAAGGTCCTTCTTTTCATTCTACTTTTACTTCAAATATGGTGGAACACGTTTTGGCTTGAGTATGAAAATGTTGCTTCTGTATAGATTGTTGAGTCATATTGCCATTGTGACATTTTTTGATAATTCACTTGCAGGTCATGATGGACCCTGATCCTCTTAAGCGTCCTTCTGCCACTGAGATATTGGGAAATTCAATATTCGGAGGGTCCCTTAAGATGACGTAAGTTTGACAGGTTCTTGTAATTTTTATTTTGGAGGACTTGACCGTGTATAATGTAATTGGCCAACTTTGTGTCCTTTTTTTTGAAACATGTATATTTTGGATGTGGTCCACATTTTCCTCTCTTTTGAAGCATTTATTGTAAATGCAATGGTCGTGTTAGACGTCTGTAGTATATATTGTTATGGGGATTGCAGAAGAGTGCACATGGTAGTAGCCTTTGTATATGCACTAACCATGGCTCATTTGATCATTATCTGATTGCATCTACTAATTTCAAGATTGAATCTTTATAAATCTTTCTTGTTGAGGAGAAGAATCTGATTAAAATTTTGCTGTGAATGGGTAATTTTTGGTTTTTTCCTTGATTATTCTAGTCTATTCATACTTGATATAATACATACACAGTTTTCATGTTGGATTTGGGTCTTTTTAACTCTAACATTTGGATGTAATTTCAAGATCTACTCTCATCAATTTCATTTTTGTCTTCATGGTTTAAGTCCAACTATTTCTTGAAAATAATGTTAATGCGAGTGGAACAATCTTCTTTTGGCATCTTTTTAAATCTTCGAACACTTTTTTTTTTTTCATTTGTTTCCATAAGCCTATTTGATGAACAAAAATATCTTTTTAAATCCCTTATGAGATTGTTATACTTTAAACTATTAAGAAAAACTTAAATTTTCGTTCTAGGTAACAAACCAATTTAACATACAGTTTACAGTAGTTTCAAACATATTTTATATTATGTGTTAGATAAAATATCTTGTCACTCTAAAGTGATGTGAAAAGGTATTGTGTAATGAATATATTGCTTCATTGTTGGATTTGTAATTTTTTAACTCAACAATTGGTGTTTTCATTGAATTCAATGACTAAAACTACACATTTGAAGGATTTCTCCAATGATGTTAAGTGCATTTTAGCATCGGTGAAATTACGAGACACAACAATACCACTTTCGAAATCATTACAAAAATTACAACTAATCATATTATTAAATAATAATATTTTCCCAATAACTCATTATTTTTCAAATCAATCCCCTTAAATTATCTTATTCTTCATTCTCATTGCTAAGCATTTCAAATCAATCACTTATTCTTCATTCAAATCAATCCCCTTAAATTTCCTAATTTTTAACTTTATATTCAACTTCTTTTCAGATAATTCGACCTCCAATCATATCCTTATTTAACTTATTACACCAGATATTTTATTAAAAAAATTATTTTAACTGAATAAATATCCATTTATTAAATTTCATTTTACAAAAACCAACCTTATTTACAATATATTATTATCATAATTATTATAATACCATAATTATAATATATTTAAATAATCTTATTAAAAATAACAACCTTTATATTCATTCTTTCAAGACTGAAACGGTCAAATTGCTGAGGGAAAATTGCAAAAAAATTGTGGGCCAAAATTACAAATTCAGCAAAATATAGGAACTAAAATTATATAAGAAAACAATCATACGTTTTGAAACCCTAATTTCTATAATTTCTTAAAAGACTAGAAAATATTTATTTGAAATTGATGAATATATAAATTCTACACATTTTTTAATTTCTGTATTACTCTTTCTAACATAATTATTGTTTCTTTCCGCATCACTGAAAGTACGTGTCAATGTACATGACAAGATAAGATGAAAGTTATGTCCCCTTCCTTTTTTTTGCAACAACACCATTTAAGGATCGATGATTTCTGAAAGAGGAAGGCTTGCGCGAGACTTAGAAGAAGTTCCGATAGGTGAAGTTGTCCTTCGCTGCTTCAGTATGTTGGTTACTGTTTTTGCGGTGGCAGTCACTTTGCTGGTCCTGTTTATGAAATGAAGGATTATCTTGATTGGACAAAAGAAAAAAAGGAGTATTCTTTATTGTTCATGTTTTTATTTTGTATAATGACGATTGGCCTGAGGCATGATGTACTATGTTAGTGGATAATCTATGTGTATGATACTAAGGTATGGTGTACATGTCATTTCTACGGGATTAGTTTTTGGCTACCGAATGGTCATATCCTATTGTAAAAGTAAATAGTACATTATCATTTACAGCCTGTTTTGTACTGCGTGTTCATTCGAGGGTGTCTCGTTGTTTCAGTCAATTTGAGAGGTATAACGTGTTCAGTTTCGGTCATTCGATGGGATATGGAAGCGAAGATTTGAAAGATGGATGTATTATTTCATCTTTTCAAAAAATGAGAGGATAAACAAGTATAGTCAGTTTTTTACCAAATTACCATTCGATTTTTGTTTCTGTTTTTCAAACCATGTTGTGGTGCTATGTGTTATAGAGGAGGATGGTACCGGTGTGCTGTGGTGTTATGAGAGGGGATGACACCGGTTACGTAACCGGTGCCTTGTTTTGTGAAGGACTGACACCGGTTACCACACCGGTGTCGATGATTTTAATTTTTTTTTACTTTTTTTTTAAATTTTTTTAACTTTTTTTTTAAACTTTTTTTAAACTTTATATAATTTTTGTTTAAAATTTAATTGGTTAACTTTCTTTTAAAATTTAATTGTATAATTTTTTTTATATTCATAAAAATTTAATTTTTTTTAATTTAAAATTTGACATAATTTTAATATTTTTTTAATTTGTAATATTTAATTATAATTTCTAATTTGATCTATTTTTACAATTTATTTTATCTATCACATCAATCAAATTTTTTACTAACTTTCATCAAACTTATCTTCAAATCCACTCACTTTACCCTTTAAAACCACTCAAAAAAATACAAAAATCCATCAACCCAGATCTACACAAATCCATCTTCACACTTTTCTCGTATCCATCCCCAAAAGAACACTTAATGCCCAATTCTCCGATTTCTTATTTTCTTCACTGATATGTTACGAATTACTTGCTTTTTTTATGTGTTTGTGCTCTTAATAATGCATTTCTTTATTGTTTTTGGTGTTTCAATTTTTTTTTCTATTCCTTTGTTAGCTCCTGATGATGATCACTAAAGAACGGAAAATTGAAGTGGTTATGGTGGGCAGGATTTTGTGAATATTTATATTTGTTGAGATTTTCCTTTTCATTTTATTCTCTTTATTGATTGACACAGTAATAATTAATTTGTATTTAATTTTCAATATTGTGAATCAATTTGCTTAATATTTTTATGTGAATTTATTGGCAAATTTATCCATCCTTTGCTTTGTCTATTATTATTGTTATGGATAAAAACATGCTAAAACAGATGTTAAAATAGATGTTAATTAACGATGTTTCGCTTTAATAAAGTGTCGACCCCAAAGGCTTTAGCATTACGTTACTCATCATTGTTATAAGTTTTGGCCATTTGCAAGAAGAATATATATTATGTTTTCCAGTAATCTCATATTTAATTTTATAACAAGATCAGTATTTTTAATTTTTAATTATAAATTAATAAAAGCATCATATTAATGTTATAAATTTATAAATTAATACAAAAATCATATTAATTTTGTAAATTAATAAAAGATTATATTAATTTTGTAAGATTATAAATTAATTTTATTTGTATTTTATGAATATTTTTCATTATAAGTATTATGTTCTCCAGTAGCCTCATATCTTAATTTTATAATTTACACTTCTATAACAAACCAGATGAATATTTTTCATTATAAATATTTTTAATTATAAATTAATAAAAACATCATATTAATTTTATAATTTTATAAATTAATACAAAAATCATATTAATTTTATAATTTTATAAATTAATACAAATATCCTATTAATTTTATAATATTATAATTTTATAAATTAATACAATGATCATATTAATTTATAAGATTATAATTTAATTTTATAAATTAAAAAATCATATTAATTTTATAATTTTATAAATTAATACAAAGATCATATTAATTTTATAAGGTTATAAATTAATTTTATAATGTTATAATTTTATAAGTTAAAAAATCATATTAACTCTATAAAATTATAATTTATTTTTATTTTTATTTTATGAACATCAAAAGCCTATGTTTATATAGACAAATGAATATGTCTATTTGCTAAAACTTATGTAACATACCATTTAATAGTTTTAAACTGTTATGAAATAAATAAGCTAATAACAAAAAGAAGAATAAGAGGAAGAATAGAGAATAGGAGAATATGGATCAACTTTTCTGCGTATTATTACTGATAGGAAGTGTTCCTGCGTAAACAAATAAGAGATATTAGGGAACACAAGCAATGCCTTACCTCAATCCTTGACCTCTCGAGCCGGTTCCTTCTTAACTTGTACATATCATCTTCTAACATAGGCGGTTTGGACCCTTAGGGGGTTATTTGCGGAAAGGGCTACGACGATCGAGTCAAAAAGGCTCTCAAAAGTAAAATATCAGATTAGGGAATTAATGAAAGCGTACCTTTAATTGTTGAGGTACACTCGTATTTATAGAATCATTAAATGTGTCTACTACTTCTTGTGGGCCAGGCCTTCTTTGAGTCATTTTGGGCCAATACCCAGATTCCCTATGGGCCTGGGCTGAACCCAAGTTTTGGGCATCTGTGACAGGCTTAAACTCGAAGTTAACGACCCTATGTTCAATATGACACTCTATAGTAGGCGGCCTAGGCTGCTATGTGATCTTATTTAACCATTTATCCATATACTATTTCTATTTGTGGGGCTATACCTAGGCAGTTTTGGCCGTGTAGTTATCCAAGTATGCTTAGGTATAGTACAGGAAGAGTCCTATTTATAGATATAACATGTAATCCATAAAGAAAACAAATCAATTAGTTAATACAAATATTTACATAAAGAGGAGTAGTAATGAATCATATGAGTATCAATCATATAAATCATATGAGTAACTGTATCAAATCAATGGACGACCATTAATTCATAACACTCCCCCTTGGGAGTCCATTGATAAAAGAATATGCCTCGTTAAAACCTTACTAGGAAAAACCCTTTAGGATAAAAACCCAGTGAAAGAAAAAGAGTACACCATTCTATATAATATTGTTCTTTATATTTCTCCCCGTGTAAACTTACATGATTAAGATGAAAAAGTCCAATCATGTGAACCAATTGCTCAAAAGTTATCCTTGGAAAATACTTTATAAATAAACTGGCTAGATTTTCACATGAACGAATCTTTTGGATCTCTACATCATCCTTTCAATTGAACGATACACTATTGTCCTCATATATGGTTGTTGATCATCTTTGTCAGAGATAGCCATAAGTTTCTAGCACATGTTGAATTATAGACCTTAACTAAACATATTCACAACTTTCCTCATAATTATGTATGATTAGACGATGTTGCTGCTATGGTTTGTTTCATATACCATCATGAAACCGTTATGCTACCACATGTGAACAAATATCTTATTTGTGATAAACCATTGTGACATTGTGTGGATATGTAAAATAACATGCATATGCATAACCCATTAGGTCTAATTCTGAATCATTTGGATAAAATAAACTCATATTCGTAGTACCCTTAAGGTAACAAAGTATATGTTATACTCCAATACATTTTCTTCTCGTAGTTGTAGAACTATGTCTCGCTTAAAAAATTTACAGCAAATGCAATATCAGGTCGAGTATAATTAGCAAGATATATTAGTGTTTGTATGACACTAAGATATGGTACTTCTAGACTAAGAATGTAAGATCCGCTAAATTTAATTAATTAAATAAATAATTAATTAATAAATGCGGGTAGTGGAAGCCTTTATGACATTAATTATTGATTGATATGATGTGGAAGAGTATTAGCTCAAATGATTGAGAGTACTTGATTATGTGAGAGGACTTGAGTTCAAATCCTATGTATGCCATTCATGTGTTAATTAATTTATTATCATTTTGATAATATGCTTGATTATGTTAAGTGATAATATAATCTTAGAATTATAAGAATTATCATGAAACATGAATTGGTTGAATAGTTGTACTTTGATTTGACATCAGCATGGTTATGGGTTCAGTACTTGGTTAATAAATTATGTGTTATTTATTTATTATTATTTTATTAAATATATGTTGATCATGTGGTGGGATAATATAATCATTTAATTATATTAATTAATATGAAACATGAATTGATTGAATGGTTGTGCATTGATTTGGCATTGGCATGGTGGTGGATTCAAGCCTTGGATAACCTAAATTAAAACTTTATTTTTGCTAAACTTAGTTTTCGCATGGATATGAAATGGTAGATGAAACCCTAGCAGCCAAGGGGGCTGGAAAACAGTCTCTTAAGTGTGCTTGAATGGTAATTAACACCATCAATAAGACAATTTTCGTTTTGGGATTTTAATCCATCATTAAGACACCATTAAAAGGAAAATTGAGGGAGAGAAGAAGGGTTTCTGCATTTGACATTGCTGCATAGTGAGAGGAGTGCGAAAATTGAGAGTTTTGTGAGGATTGAGTGAGGAGGGGAAAACTAAATTGGAAGAGAATCAAAGGGAGGCCATTGGTGATCAAGGGAACTCTCCAAATTTTCATCTTTAAGCAAAAAGGATCTAGGTTAGGGGAGTTTTATGCGTTTGATTTGAGGTTTAAGCTTGAATTGTATGATAAATTACTGTAATTATGCATGAACCCTGCTACATTGATTAATTTTGTAGTTTCTGGAATTTTCCAGAAACCGCCTGGCGGGCTATACATTGTCGCCAAGCGACACTTGCCATTTCATGTGTTTTCTAGGTTCCTTTGATGAACCACCTGGCGATGAAGCCCTGTACTGCCAGGCGACATAAGCCTGCGAACTCAGTTTTTGGGTTTTAATGAATTGCCTGGCGGTGATGAACACCCGCTAGGTGGTGCGAACCAATTTGGTTCGATTTTGGCATTTTATGGGTTCTGGGTTAATTTTGATCGGAGGGGAAAGCTAACTGTAATACCTAAAGGGTGTTGTGATGTCAAACAACTTCTGAATTCATGTATTTGAGGACATGATTGAATGGAACAATGGGAAGATGTTTCAGGGTTGGAAATTGGGGTTCTGTTATCTTGAGGAAAGATTGGTAGTTTAATTGCACTGGAACGAGTGAATACACGCGTTTGGAAAGGGAATCGTAGGCTATGGAGTTGTGAAATTGAGTGAAACCAGAGTTGGGTGCATGAGTTAGGGTCGCAGGCTTGGAGGGATCTGGGGTTCCTGGAAGCTACCGGAATCGCCTGGCGGCACTTAGGGTGCCGCTAGGCACCATACCAGGGAGCATGTTGATGACTTTGGGTACAAAGTGTGGTTAGGGAATTAAGTTGGGTCATGAGTGATGATGATTGTGGGATCAAAAATACTATAGAGATTTGGACTAAGCTGAAACTCGTGGTAATGGAAAGGGACATATGACTGTGAGGTTAAAGGGGAGAAGCCATAGGAGATGTCTAAGAAGTAAATTGAATTGGAAAATTAAAGGGCTAGATTCTCTTGGTATTAAATTCAATGGTGTGAGATATTGTGTTATTAATACTTAAGGAAACTTATCACTAAATTAAGGTTGAACGTGGTAAGGATTACCAATATTAAAATTTAAAAAGGGGATACCTTAATGTAGAAATGATGTGATGAGCAGGGACAATAGCCTCTGGTTATAGGCAAAGAAATGACAGTTCAATTGGTTGAGATCCAATGATTATGTATTCAATCTAGTAAGAACTGAATTCTTAAAGAAAATTGAAGAATAACATACTTTGTAAGTTGTGCTTGATATTAGGTAATGCATAAGGGTGTAAATATAATGACTTAGATAGAGGCATAAGGGGATTCAACAATCTGGATGCATGGTGTTACAGGAATAAAGGGTTGGGTCTTGGCTAAAAGTGTGCAAAACCAGTCAGATGCATGTTACTTGTATAGCGCCTGGCGGTAGGGTCTGAACCGCCAGGTGATAGCTACGAAACAGGGACGTCTGGTGCAATTGGGGACTGGCGACGAAGGTGGGGGTAGACCCGCCAGACGAGGTCTGCAGCGGGGGTGTTTTCAGAGTCGCTACGTGCCTGGCGGTACGCGTCACCCGTTAGGCGGTCTGGAAGCGGCAACGCCTGGCGGTACGTGTCCCTTGCTAGGCGATTTTGCTGTAGTAGCCTTTGGTTGCTGGTTCTGCATGCGTGATCTACAAGGTTTTTAGTATACTTTAAAGGTTGGCTTGCTGATGTTCCTTGAGTTGAGCTCGAAACGTATCCCTTGAGTTAAATTCGGGATAGGGGTTAAGCACGTAGCAATTCCTCGAGTTGAGCTCAAAATGGCATATCTCGAGTTGAGCTCGGGATGACGGATGAACACGAGGAACCCTTGAGTTGAGCTCGGGTTGGCGAGTGTTGCCGGTGTGAGTGTGCTGGTTGTGGCCAGTACGGATGGGTTCAGATAGATTACCCTCTTCACAACCCTAATTCGCATTCATGCAGTTTTCATATAAACTTCCGTTTCGATCACGCACAGTTTCAACAAACATTACCCCAATTCACTTACAACAACTGGAATGGTATTGTCATCCGATTAGAATCACCCCAGCGACCCTAAAATACCAAAAACGACTCGAATGGACTCACGCCGCCTAGCGGTTATTCACCTCCGCCAGGCCGTGCATCAGATAGAACCCAGAACACTGTTTAGCATTGCAGCGCCTGGCGGCCAAAACCTTGCCGCCAGGCGGTTCTTACCCCTAGACCAGAAATTGGCTTAACAGAGATGAGCCGCCTGGCGGTTCTTCATCTCCCGCCAGGCGGTTTCTAGAAAAAACCCAGAAACCCAGAAAAAAGACGTAAACGGCAAAATATTCATGCACAGCATAATTAAACATCAGGCAATTATACTAATTACACAACTTAACGTGAAACTCCCCTAACCTAGTTTTCCTTCGCTTAAGCTTGATGATTAGAATTCTTCCTTACGCCAATGGTTCCCTTAGCCTTCGCACAATTCAGTCCTCAAGAATCCCTCTCAACCTCACAAGCTCTCAGATTTTCGTGCTCTCTCTGGTATGCTTCCCAACTTGTCAAACCTTAGCTCTTAACGTAATTTTCCCTTTTAAAGTGTGCCTAAAACTAAGTGATTAATCCCAAAACGAAGATGACATTGAATCGGACATAATGTGCCATTCAACTCCCCCCTACGGCTGCCTTTCCAGCCTCCTTTGGCTGACCACTCACTTAGGTTTCCTTTCCACCTTTCCATATTCAAGTCAAAGCCAAAAATGCCAAAAAATATAAAATTTAATGTAGTTCTCCAAGGCTTGAACCCATAACCATGCAATCACCAAATCAATATCAAACCATTTAACCAATTCATAGTTCATGCTAGAAATCACAATTCAATCATCATAACATACCAGAACATGTTTTTCATAGATTTAAATAATAAAACAATAACACAAAAGTTAGCATACATAGGACTCGAACCCAAGTCCTCTCACACCATCAAAGTGCTCTCAACCACATGAGCTACAACTTTTCCACATCATACCAATCATAATTTAATGTCGTAATTATTTCCCCTCCCGCATTTATTAATTAATTATTTATTTAATTAATTAAATTCTACGGGTCTTACAGTAGCTGACGAGTTTGGTAGTCTTGGGACATTACGACTATGTTCATATTTGGGAACTCCACTTGGCGTTACAGTATGTGATCCGTAACATGGTTTTCCGAACGTGCTCTATCGGTTGTGACCGATAGGTATGGCAACAAGACACCTTGAAGTAGTCACTAGAAAATGTAGAACACGAATAACATGGTTGTGGCCATGCGATATGGAATTAAATGAGGGAATTTCTTTGGTGTGATTGTACAAAATATAAATATAAGTGTGTTTATATATGTATGTATATTTATATGTTTATTCTGTTAAGCTCACCCTATCTGCTTGTGGTTGACGATGATCGTGTACGCGATACACGTGAGCAGATGATGTTGTTGCAGGTGGTTCTGGTGAAGCTTAGCGACTGAGCGGGGATAGCTTGGGAGTTTTATATTTTTATGGTTTTGAAATAATTTGTAAACTCTTATGAGATGCTTTTATATTATTTCCAATTTTATACAATATGGATTTCGAATTATTATTGGAAGTAATAAAAGTTTTAAATTTTCCCGCGTTTTGGGAAATGATGCATTAATAAATGAGGCTGGTGTAATATTTATTTATTTATTATTTAAAATCTGTAATATCCTGACAGGATGTTATAGGTTTGAACCTTGGTAAGAACCAAATTAAACTTTTTTGTAGCCAAAATTTTCTTTGGCATGAATGTGAAAGGGCAAGGAAACCCTAACAGCCAAGAGGGGCTAGAAAAACAACCAATAATGAACCTTCAATAGCATTTAAACACCAAGTTTAATGTCAATTTCGTTTTCCTTTCATCATTGCTAATTAAAACACCATTAAAAGACAAATTGTGAGTGAGTAGAAGGGTTTTGAGGCTAGATTTTGGAAAGCACTTAAGGTGCACAAATTCAAGGAAAAATGTGGTTAGAGAGTGAAATAGAAGAGCTGAATTGAGGTGGCACTAAGGAGACCACTGGTGATCAAAAAGGGAAGTTCTAGCATTGTGTTTTAAGAAAGGAATCCAAGTTAGGGGAGCTGAACCCGTTCTTTTAAGTTGTATCATTTAATCTGTATGAAAAGCATGTGCGTTTGGACGTATATAACATGTTCATTTTATGAATTTTGAGTTTTTGGAAAATTTCCAGAAACCGCCTGGCTGGCTATTCATAGTCGCCAGGAGACTCATGATTTTGGAGTGAATTCTGGGTTCTTGAAGGGGGAACCGCCTAGCGGCATATCCCTGACCGCCAGGCGACATATGTTTGCCACCCAATTTTCTGGGTTTTGTTTGAATTGCCTGGCGGTGATTAACACCCGGCAAGAGATGTGAGTCAATTTGACTCGATTTTTGATGTTTTGGGTTTCTAGAGTGATTCTGATCGGGGAAAAGGAAAGTTCTAATTGTTTGTGAATGACTTGACGTCATACATTGTTGAAATAACATGTGATTGGGGAATCAAGTTGGATGAAATTGCATGAACATGGTTTAGGGTTCAAGAATTGGGGACTTTTGGTTAGGAATCAATTGCAAAGGGAATTGAATTGAGAGTGAATTGTTGTATGTGATGTTATCGTTTAAGTTTTGTTAAACGTACAATATTGACGAAATGGCCAAAGGAGAATGAAGGCGAGCTTTGGGATGCAAGGCGCAAAAAACTCTAGAGAATTCTCAAAATCCATGTGCGTCGCCGGGCGGCACCATGGCTACCGCTAGGTGCTATACCAGAGCAGAGTGGTTTTGTGCATTTTGGTGGATAATGGTGGTTGGGAAACGAATCAGGGTCTTTTGAAATATAATTTTCGGAGTTTGGGGTATTATAAGGATTGGCCTAAGTTGAAAACTTATGATAAATGTTACTAAGGTTTAATTGTGATATATTAGTAATTGGAGGACTTTAAGTAATGAGGAATGGTAACTATAGGATATTAGTTAGATCATATAGGTAAATGATTGTAATGGACTCGTGATGTGAGAGGTAAGAGTTCATATATATATAAGAGATTAAGTGGATAAGCTTGAATTTGTTGAGCAATGGGATATGCTAAAGTTCTAAGATAAATCAGATTATATTATGACTTGAGTGGTACCAATAGTGTTCTTAATTAATTGTGATGTTGGGTTTATATCATTGTTATACAACACGAAATTAACTTAAGGTTATGTGTGGTTAAGGATCTTAATGATATGATTTTGATTGAGAAATTCTTGATGTAGTAATTATGTTGGTGGTAATGTATTAGGCACTCTAACTGAGCAATGATATGATAATTGGATTTGTTGAGTGACTATATGAGTAAGGATGTGAACAAATGGTGCCTGAATCCAAACCAGAACCAATACTCGCAAGTACTGGTGTGGTGTCTGGTGGTAGTATGGGAGCCGCCAGGCGATAGCGGTGATTCTAGAGGGTAACAGGGATGTGTGGCACTTGGTGGTGAAGGCAGTCCTGCCAAGCGATACCTGTAGAGGCAGGGTCTGGATGCGTGTTTTGCCTAGCTGTAACATCCCGGTAGGATATTACGGGTTTAAATAAATAAAATAAGGAAATATAATTAAACTGCATTCAATGAAGTATCATTTCCCAAAAACGCGGGAAATTTAAAACTTTATTTCAATTAAAGAGTATCTCAAATACATTATAAATTCATTTATAAACCAAATCCATGTTGATAACCAAAGATTACAATATATAAAAATCCATAATAAAACAACTCTATAAAATCTCCCAACTAGCTTTGTAAGATACGTGAAAATTAATTAATTAAATAAAAAATTAATTAATAAATGCGGTAGTGGGAGCCTTTATGACATTACATATTGATTGATATGACGTGTAAAAGTACTTGCTTAAGTGGTTGAGAGTACTTGATTGTGTAAGAGGACTTGAGTTCAAGTCTTATGTATGCCATTTCTGTGTTATTGATTTAATATTATTTTAATAATATGCTTGAATCATGTGAATGATAATATAATCATATAATTGTATTAATCATCACGAAACATGAACTGGTTGAGTGGTTGTGCATTGGGATGACTTTGGCTTGGTTAGGGGTTCAAACCTTGGTGAACCTAAATTAAACTCTCTTTTTTCCAAAATTTCCTTTGGCATGAAGGTGAAAAACATCCATTAAGGCAATTTTAGTTTTTTGGTCATTACCTAGCTTGAAGGCACCCTTAAAAGGCCAAATTTAGGTTAAAAGAAAGGTTTTGCAAGGCTTCCATTGAGGTTGGAGAACAAAGACAAAAATTGAGCGTGTACTGTGAGAATTGAGTGAAGCAAAGAGTGAGTGAGGAGAGAAAGACAAAGGAGACCATTGGTGATCAAGGGAGAGCTTTCAAGCGTCGAAGTTAAGCTAAGGAAATCAGGTTAGGGGAGTTATACGCGTTAAATTTGTGCTAAAGCACGAATTGTATGATAAATGTATGTGTTTAGTACCATGAACCTCTGTTGTATGAAAATTTTTGTATTTCTGGAAAATTTCTAGAAACCGCTCGGTGGGCTATTCATAGCCGCCAAGTGGCACATGCATGATAGCCTTTTTCTGGGTTCTTGGAGAGGAACCGCTTGGCGGTAAGCTCCTGACCGCCGGGCGACGCATAGCTGCTTCACCCATTTCCTTGGTTTTTATGATGTGCCTGGCAGTGGCGATTGAATCGCCAAGCGACGCGAGCCATGTAGCTCGATTTTGATGTTTTATGGGTGCTGAGATGACTCTGATCGGTGGGAAAGCTAACTGTAATTGTCAAAGGATGTTTTTGATGTCACATTGTGTTTAATTTCACTTATTCGAGGGCATGATTGAATGGAACAGTGGGGGGATGTTTTAAGGTTGGGAATTAGGGTTTTGATATCCTAAGGAAAATTGGTAGTGTTGTTGCACTGGAAAAAGTGAATGAGTGCAATTGGAAATGGGAATCGTATGCTATAGAACTGTGAAATTGAGTAAAATCAAAATTTTGCGCATGGGATAAGGTTCTCAGGTGTTGTGAAGAGTTCTGGGTTCCTAGAATCATAGGGACCGCCTGGTGACACTCAGTTCTCCGCCAGGCGCCGTATCAGTGGTGGTGAGTTTGGTGGTTTTTTGGTTCTGTGTGATGGGACAGCTCTTGAGGATCATATGAAGTATGAGTTTTTAAAACTAGAATTATTATAGGGATTACCCTAAGTTGAAACTTGTGGTGAGGGTTACTAAGGTGAATTGGTGACATACAAGTACTTTTGGACACTAAGAAATGAGGCATGGTAATTTGGGAGAAATTAGTTAGACGATATAGGGAAAAATATTGTAAGAAACTGGTACTATGAGAGCAAAGAGTTCATAAGTGATTATATAAGAGATAAATGGATATGCTTGAATTTTGTTAGACATAGGATAAGCCTATGATTCAAGATAAACCAGCTTATAAGTTAAACTGAGTGGTACCTGTAGTGTTCTAAATTAACTGTGATGTTTGGCTTGGATCAATGGCACAAAGTATGGAAATAACTCAAGGTTGTGTGTTACTAAGGAGTTTAGAGAGATGATTTTGAGTGTAAGATTCTGTGTTTGGTTATTATGGAGATGATAGCGTATCGTAAGTGCTTCTATTGAGCCAAGATATAAGGACTGGATGGTGGAGTAAACATGCAGTAAGGGAATGGAATACCTCACTTGATGCCAAACCAAAACAAGTATTGCGCGAGTACTGGTGTGGCGCTTGGCGGCAGTATGTGACCCGCTAGGCGGAAGTCACCAAATAGAAGAGAACTGGAACGTGAGGCGCCTGGCGGAAAGGCATGTTTTGCCCGATGACAACTGCAGGGGCAGTGGCATTGGATGCGCGAGGCGCCTGGCGGTACGTGTCCCCCGCCAGGCGGTCTGGAGGCCTCATGCGCCTGGCACCTAGAGTGTTGCGCCAGGCGATACCATGATACGATTGGGGTTGCTTGCTTTGGAGTGCGTGATCTACGAAGTTTAGTGTTGCTTCCAAGGTTGGGTTGCTGGTGTTCCTTGAGTTGAGCTTGGAACGTATCACTTGAGTTGAGCTCGGGATAAGGGTTAAGTACGTGGCATTCCTCGAGTTGAGCTCGAAATGGAATCTCTCGAGTTGAGCTCGGGATGGCGGACGAACATGAGGAACCTTTGAGTTGAGCTCGGGTTAGTGAGTGTTGCTGGTGTGGGTGTGCTAGTTGTGTATGGATGGGTCCAGATAGATTGCCCTCCTCAGTAACTAGCTGACGAGTTTGCTAGTCTTGGGACATTACAAATTATGTTCGTATATGGAACTTCACCTGGCGTTACAGTGTATGATCCGTAGCATGGTTTCCCGCACGTGCTCTATTGGTTGTGGCCGATAGGTATGGCAACAAGACACCTTGAAGTAGTCACTAGAAGATTTAGAACACGAATAACATGGTTGTGGCGATGTGATATGGAATCAAATGAGAGAAATTCCTATGGTGTGATTGTATGATATATATATATATATATATATATATATATATATATATATATATATATAAGTGTGTTTCATATATGTATGTACATTTATATGTTTATTTTGTTAAGCTCACCCTATCTGCTTGTGGTTGGCGATGATCATGTACGCGGTACACGTGAGCAGATGATGTTGTTGTAGGTGGTTCTAGTAAGGCTTAGCTACGGAGCGGGGATAGCTTGGGAGTTTTCATTACTTTATGGTTTTGAAATAAAGTTTTAAACACTATGAATATTTTGTATTATTTTGAGTTTTATAATTTATGGAATTTTGGACTATTCATAGATTTAATAGTTTTAATTTTCCCGTGTTTTTGGGAATGTTGTTATATTAAATGACGAGTATTTAGTAATTTCATTATTTTATTTTTTAAACCAGAAATATCCTGACGAGATGTTACAAGCCTTGCTCCGTCTCTAAGCTTCACCAGATCCACCTGCAACATCCTCTACTTACGTGTACCGCGTACACGATCATCGCCAAACACAAGCAGATAGGGTGAGCTAACAAAATAAACATATATTTATGTAAACATATATAACACACACACACACACACACACACACACACATATATATATATATATATATCACGCAATCACACCAAAGGAATTCCCTTCTTTGATTCCATACCACATGGCCACAACCATGTTACTTGTGTTCTACCTCTTCTAGTGATTACCTCAAGATGCCTTGCTGCCATACCTATTAGCTACAACCGATAGAGCACGTGCGAGAAACCATGCTACGGATCATACACTGTAACACCAGGTGGAGTTCCCAAATACGAATATAATTCGTAACGTCCCAAGACTACCAAATTCATTAATTCACTAATCTCTGATTTGACTTTTGAGAGTCTTTGCTGACTTGATCGTCAAAGTCCTTTTCGCAGGTGACCCCCTAAGGGTCCAATCCGCCAACACTAAACGAGGACATATCCAAACCAAGGAGCAACCAGTCCGAGAATTCAACGATTGGGGGAAGATATGATTTGTGCTCCCTGATACTCTGTTATTGTTTCCGCAGAAATAATTGGCGCTCACTGTGGGGCACGAGTTAGTATCTTACCATAGCAATCCGAGAACTCACAAGGATGGTTTCCACACATAGTAGAGCTGGAATCTTAAAGGAACCTGAGGCAGGGCCAAGCATGCCTGCAAGTAACACTTGAATTTGGCCGTTATTCTGGAAGGGCAGGTCAATATGCAACAAGATCTCAACTCAAATTAGCATCTATTGCATAAAATTTTAAGAGTGAATACAATGCTAAAAATTTATGGCTTTTATACTCAAGCCATTACACATGAGGAATCTCGGCCCTTGGATGAGAAGGAGAAAGCATGTTAGCCTTTAATGCTAGCTTGGAGAAGAAGGCTTGATCTTGGACATGAGATCCTAGCTTGAAAAGAAAGCCAAGTCTCCTAGCCCTTAGATGAAGGTGTGATGAATCCATGAGCTCTCCCTCCTTGCACCAAGTGATGCTCTCGGCCAAGCATAGCAAAAATTGGGCCGAGCCCAATGTGTATCTCACAATCAACATGTTTTTATGTCTTATGCATTATTGAAAGTAAAGTGTAAGACCCGTGAAAATTAATTAATTAAATATTTAATTAATTAATAAATGCGGGTAGAAAGCGCCTTTATGGCATTCATTGTCGTTTAATGCGATGTGGAAAAGTACTAGCTCAATTGGTTGAGAGTACTTTGATTGTGTGAGAGGACTTGGGTTCGAGTCCTATGTATGCCAATTATGTGTTGTTGTTGTTTTATTATTGATTTTTAAGATATGTATGATGATGTGATTGGCATTGTAAACTTATGTTGAATTGTGTATATCACCAAATGTGAATTGGCATAGTGGTTGTGCTTTGGCTTTATGAGTGGAAGGTCACTGGTTCAAACCTTGGTAGACAAAACTTAACCTTTATTTTTATTAAACTTGGATGGGAGTGAATGTGGAAGGGTAGAGAACCTAGCAGAATGGGGGTAGCCAAGAGGGTTGGAAAAACTATCAAATAATTGATATTAAGAGGAATTAAAACCCACTCTAAGCCCAAACTCTTTTTATTTTTAATACCCACCTTAAAGGCACCTATAAAAGCCAAAATTAGGTAAAGGGGAAAGGTTTTGGCATTGCTGGAAATTGACTTTTGTGAGAGGCACGAATTGGAGAGTGTGAGAAGAGTGGTGAGGGTACAAGGAGTGTACGAATCAAGGAGTCCTCATCTTAATCTTTCATCCAATAATCCGGGTTAGGGGAGCTGTCTTTGTGCATGTAAATTAATTGGTATGTGTGCTTGGAATGTTGGAATATTGCCTTCTCAAATGAATTCTGAATGATGAAATTTCGTACTCTATGTGCTATGATTAGGAAATTGAGTATTTTAGTTTGGGGGTATGATTATGTTGGATAATGTATTGTGGGATGAGGGTTTTAAGAGTTCGTGTTATTGATGATCGTGTAATTGAATGGAGGTGTTAAAAATGTGTGAAAGGCATGGTTTTGAGTGATACTTGCTCTTGAAATTGCATTGGTATCAATTGGTTGTCTGGAGGTGTAATTTCGTGTATGATTGACATTGTTTTGGGGTAAAATGCGTGTGTGACAGTGAGGGAACTCTGCAAGTCTCGCCCAAGCGAGCCTATCTCGTCTAGGCGAGAGTTGCAGAACCTCATGACTGGTTTGGGTCGCGCTGCTCACCCAGGCGACCTTGATTTGATGTTGAGCGACGTAGTCTCGCTCAGGCGAGGGACAGTTCGCCTAAGCGAGATCGCGAGGAAATTTGGGCGCTTTTGAGCGCGATATCTCGCCCAGGCGAGAAATATTGGTGTTTTGAGCGACTCAGTATCGCTCAGGTGAGAGACATTCGCATGAGCGAGGTTGCGATGAGCAATGGCGTTGTTTAAGTGGTTCCTCGTCTAGGCGAGGTATGTGTTTTGTTTTGAGCGAAGGTGTGACTCGCCCAGGCGAGAAGATCTCGCCTAAGCGAGATAACATGATGTCGTTACTGTTCTAAGCTTGCTCAGGCGAGGTTAATTAGCCTAAGCGAGGCTGAGGGCTTAGCTTGGGCGAGAGGTCCCTAGCTTAAGCGAGTTTATGCAATTTAATGCTTCGATGTGCTTGTGAGTGTGTTTGGCTGATTATACCATGATTAGTTTGTATATGCATGTGTTGTGGTGTATGGGCTTGAAGGACTAAGTTCATTAGGGGTCTGGATGTGCTCGGTGGTTGGACACATGATGGGCATGGAACTGGTTGAGTTCCCGTCGGCTACTAATGGGCGAGGAGTCCTTAGTATGATGATTGCATGTGTCGGGCGCACGATGGGCAAGGAACTGTGATGTTCCCGTCGGCTACTATTGGGCGAGGAGTCCATAGTATGGTGATTGCGTGCGTGCCAACGTCCAAGTATGAGACTTGGATGTTTTACTACAGGCGAGGAATCTATAGGGCAGGACTATGAGCGGGATAGGCTCATAGGGTTGGACCACGAATGAGTCAGTTTCGTGGGAGCACAGGGAAGTCCCAAGACCTAGTTCATGCATATGACTCATGAAGGACTATGAGGTCATGGTTGGGTGATTTGGAAATTATGAGTTTGTACTTATATTGTTTTGAGTGGGAAAGCATATTTATTTCATATATATATATATATATATATATATATATCTGTTTATGTTTTATTGTGCATAGCTCACCCTATCTATGTGTGTATGGCGATGATCGGATAATTTGTTATCCGGGAACAGATGATGTGACAGGTGAGCCAGGAGCTGCTTAGAGACGGAGAGCATGGGCCACTTGGGATTTTGAAAGAAACTCTACTGTTTTGTTTTTGATGTAAATACTTTCCATGTTAAATTTTAATATCATTTGTAAATAACGCTATGGTACATTCGGATTATGTATGGTACTGATTATGGTTTTAATATAGTGTGCACTTTCAAGCCCTGGACTAGTTCTCGACAGATAGGATAGCCTGAGGGAGGATGGGAACTCCTCTCTTTGTTCCTTTGCACTTCATCGTGCCCCTCCTTCTTTGGTCGGGGGCCCCTATTAGATTAGATGTAGGGCCCTCTCCCTCTCCCGGTCGGGTCGACACCTTTCAAAGATCTTCCTGGATAGCACTTAGAGGCCGGGGATAGCAATAGCAGTTCCAGAGGTCTTCAATGAGATCATGGAACACATTCTCTATCGGTCCCCTTGGCCCTGGTACATCTTGTTCGGTAACGAAAGTACCCCGTTTAAGCCAAAAACAGAGGGCAGAAAAGTTCGTGGATTGATCGGGTTTCGTGTACTTATTTTCTTATCGAGATCGAAAAGAATTTCATAAGAGAAGATGTTGTTAGCAGAGGAAAGGGGAAGAAAGAACAAGAAAGTACCTTTCTTTGGTCCCATCACGGCGAGCGGGCAGCGCTCTTCGGTAGAGCTGAAAACCGATGAAGACAGATCGATATGATATAAAGAAAGGGGCTGGCAAGGCTGGCAGAAGAAGCGGAAAGAAAAGAGATAGATAGAGTGATCCCATCTTTCAAAAGTCGAATTGCGTCATATAAGAATGATCGCTAAACCTTCGTCTGCTCGGGCGAACGATAAAAATAATATCATCATTCCATCTCGGGAGATTCCCTACTGTACTCTTAGCCTTTCTTTGTACCGTACCGGGGAAGCTCGGTATCGATAGAGGCTGTACGAATGAGATGAAACAAAGCGGTGAGATGAAACCTGAGATGGAGATACCCTAGTTCAAAAGCGATTTTTTGCTCTTCTTCCTGTCGTTCAACTCTTTATATTGTGACTTCGAACTTCGCTTTGACTTGGTATCTGAGCTATGACTAGCTCTTCTGCCGCTGTTGTGAGTTCGTCCGCCGTTAGCATTGGTTCAGAGCTCTTGGTCCTGGACGAGTTCGACCACGTATACATACCCCCACCAATCCTAGGTAAAATGTCATGTCCACGTTTCCCAAGGAAGTAGAAGGACAAAAGTTATAATCTTAATGTTGTACTTTCTCGAGCTTTCCACCGCTCCTATCCGAGATGGGTCGCTTCGCTTGTAGAGAAGAGAGGAGATTTCTTTTCCTAAAACCTATTATGGGGCACTCCCTACCCCAGAGACTCCTCTTGTTTGTGCTAACTGACCAAACGGGATATGATGGATCGGCCGGCTTGCTCTTGCTTCTGCAGCTATTGGACCCTTTTATTTTGGGCTAAAACAGAAAAAGAAAGAGCATTACACCCAGACCAGACCAAATTGCTTTGTTTGGTACAACAAAAAGCCTTGCCTTATCATCGAAAGACGGATCCGTGTAAACTGACCCATCGGATATGAGTGAAGCGACCCATCGGACAAAGGAAGAAGGGGCGCGGGGCGAACGATCCCTAATCTTTCTTCTCGATGAGTTCAGTTACCCGCCGAATAGTAGAGTATTGACACCGAACAAGCATCGGAAGGGCCAGATGGATAAGATAAAAAGGGGTGGGTAGAGTCATCTAGCGAATCCTCTTTGTAAGAGGTGTTGCCAGAAGCGTATTCGGGACCCATCATTTTGATGAGTTCACAGATTCCCGTACTCACCCAAGGCACTAGCGCGAGACCACGAACCCTTTTCAAACACGTTTTTTAGGAATCAACATCCCTATCTCTATGTTAGGAGTCTTATCTCCGTCGAATTCGTAAAGCTATTTAGATTGATATCTGCTAATCCTAGTTATTATAAAATTGTCTTTTACCATGAATCAGCTATGACTGACTGGCAACAACAATCTATTTGATTCTAGTCTTTCTAGACTCATAGGTCAACAAATAAATCCTAGTCAGACTGATTTTTCAGCAAATTCCATATTAGATATTAGATTAGACAGCTGCAGAAACGGAATCATCCGTTGCAGCAGTAGACGAAGAAAGGGCAGAAGACGAATCAAAAGAATAGACAAAAGAGCTCTACACTCTCTCTTTGGTCCTTCAGTTCTTCAATCCTAGAATGGAGACTGTCGTTGAATAGATAGCGTCAGAGATTAGAGAAGATGCTCTTTCTTTGTATACGAAATTCAATTGCTTTCTTGAAATCAATAATTGATAGACAGACTAGATAAGGAAGACCCAAACAAGGACCCACTGCTTTAAAGATAGATGGGAGGATAAGGTGCTGCGCCTTGGCTATTCCGTTTTCTTTCTGGCCCCTAATTAAGTGTCACTCGCCCTATCATCAATAAAATAAGGAGAGGGCTGGGCTTGAGACCCTTAAACGATAAGGAAGGTGCTTCTCTTACTTCTTTCGTTAGCGCAACGTGCGGAGCTGCTCGAGCGAAGCGAAGAGGTTACTAGTAACTGTTACAGTCCTGTCCATGAACTCGAACTCTAAATTCTATTTCATTTCGAAGGCTTTGGCCGGTCCTTGTTTACTATTTATATTATATAACTTCATTTCTAGCAATCAAACCTTTCTTCCAAACTGGAGAGCTATAGCCAAAAAGCCGAGAAATAAGAGATCGGAAGAAGGGGAACAAAATCCTTTTTTTTTTAGCAAATAGGCCCGGCCAGGGAGATCTTTTAATCAGATGTTAGGGTAGGCTAAGACGGGTCTGGTACCTTGAAAGGAAAGAGGGGAATAGCATATTAGACCGAGCCAGAATCTGCTGTTCCTGTCCGCGATATAGCAGTTCCAACCAAGGGAAGGGAGTGAAGTTACTAGTATTCCACTAGTAACTCTCTCCCAAAGACGTAACTCTAAGACTTTGGCAAGCAGGGGGTGCCCCAACATCCCTATTTATTGGGAAGAGCGTCTCCGCACGTTGCGATATCGATAGAACTGAATCAACAGTGAATGAAAGACCCCATCCACTAAGGCCGACTCGAAAGGGTTCGGAATGGAATGGACTAATAGCTGCTGGACAGGTTGACTTTAGAGGCTCTCAGGTTGGCTGAGACAGGAAAGGCAGTAGCGGGAAAGAAGGGGTGGTATCGGGAGTGGCCCTATCATCCTAATAAGTCAAGGGTTCCCTTTAGAAGTCCTATAAGGATCTGGCACGATAAAATAGAACTAAACTAAAGTGTTCGACAAGCGTGAGTTCCCCGTAAGCCAGTGCTTCTATTCTGGCTCCGCTCCCTGACTGTCTGTTACTGTCGAGCTACTACGCTCCTTCTATTCTAGGTCTAGGGGATTCCCTTTCTTCGGAATCCAACGCTAACAGGAAAAACGCCCTTTTTTCAGAAACGAAAGGGTGGAAGAGCCAATTCCGAGAGACAAACCACCCTTTTAAGCCCTATTTTTTCTTTCAGGCCTGATGAATAAGACGAGTGATTCCCTTGTCCTTGACAAAAAAAGCACGAGTCTTTCAACTCTTAATAAGTTATTTTTTAAATCTCATTTTCCCTTGGTTCAAATATACCTGTCCTGTGCCAAATCAATCTACTTTAGAGAAATAGCCCGGATCACCAATTGCTTGAGAGGAATCCCACATCCAATAATAAATAGACGGAGACTATATAGACTAGTATAATAAAGAAGTAGAGATCCGTGTTTGCACAGGCTGAACTAATCTCGATTGCACCAGTAAGTAAAGTACCAGCGAACGCCGGGCTCGAACGAAGGTAGGCTCTGCCTCAGCTTATGCCGGTGCAGCTTTTGATGCTTCTTTTGAGCCAACTTTTGAGTCAATTCGAGCCTTGGCCAATCCTCACTCGACAGCCTAAAGGCATGGCCTAAATCGAAAGAAAATGGCGCTATCAAATCCGCATTAGCACAAATCCGATCGTTTTGGACTTGGACAATCGGGGTATCATTACAGCTAAATCAATCTGATCCCTACCTAGAGGATGGAAAAGCTATAACTTTATTATATATAGTGATAGTCCAACCAAGGATTTCTTTCAATGGTATACTTGGCCCAAGAAATGCCTGAACTTCACTAAGTTTCTTCCTTCATCTTACAGCGTATCGATAGAGCGCGATTTCGCTGGGCCACTTCCCTTCGGGCTTTTTCCCTCTGGTTTTTCCCAGCAGGGCTAGTAGCACTACGATCTATCACTATCAACTCAATTCGGTACCTCGTTCGTAACAAGGAAGAAATGGAAGATCTTCTAGTCATATCTTACGCGGTTGTCCGCCCAAGCCAAGCTTTCTCGATCAATAGATATAGCTATCAAATTCATTTCCCCTCTCCCCGATCCCTGTTTTTTGAATCTCGTAAATTTTAGCATTTAGGGGCGCTTTTTTTTTTCGAAATATCATAAGAGAAGAAAGGTCCACGTTGGGAAGTAGTACGCTTGGTTCACCAGGTTGGTTCTACCACTGCAGGGACCAATCATGCTAGTTAGGCTATATGCTTAATACATGCAAGTAGAATGAAGTTTTCTTGGGTTTCTCTTTCTTAGTCTTTCTGATAGCTTTGGTCTTTTTCCCATGTCTTTCTTGGTCAACAACCAAGCACATACACATTTCTGACAAGTCTTTCCTAACGAAAGTAAGTAAAGCGGATCACAAAGATTGTTATATTCTATGGAGGAACAAAAAAAAAGCTTTGGTTTTTGGGGGGTCCCATGGCGTAGGGGGATCTGTCCAAATGAGAATTTAGGTCAAGGAGGTGATGGAGGTCAAGGAGATCAAGGAGGTCATGGAGGTTATGGAGGTCAAGGAGGTACGGTATTACAGCCGCCGAAACTGCAAAGGATGGACACTCCTAGACCCGGGGGAAAAGGAAAAGAAGAAGGAAAAGGGAAAGAAGTTGAGGGAAAAGAAAAAGAAGACAAAGATGAAAAAGATAATGGAGGTCAAGGAGGTACGGGATCACAGCAGCCGAAGCCGAAAAGGCCCGGAACCTCTTACCCCAACAGACCCGGGGGAAAAGGAAAAGAAGTTAATAAATTTCGATGGATCGAGCGGGTAAAAATCGTAACCCTTGCTTTTTTTGTTATTGTTATATGGTATTTCGCTATTCAATTCAAATGGTATTTCACTATTCAATTCAAATGGCTATTCCTCACAATTGCTCCTTGTGATGCAGGGGACTCCCTATCAATCCCTCTTGATCAATTTGAGATAATCCCATTGATGGATATGAAGATAGGTGACTTGTATTTCTCATTCACAAATCCCTCATTGTTTATGCTGCTCACTCTCAGTTTGGTCTTACTGCTGTTTCATTTTGTTACTAAAAATGGAGGAGGAAAGTCAGTACCCAATGCTTGGCAATCCTTGGTAGAGCTTATTTATGATTTCGTGCCAAACCTAGTAAACGAACAAATAGCCGGAAATGTGAAACAAAAGTTTTTCCCTTACATCTTGGTCACTTTTACTTTTTCGTTATTTTGTATTCCCCAGGGTATGATACCTTATAGCTTCATAGTTACAAGTCATTTTCTCATTACTTTGGGTCTCTCATTTTCTATTTTTATTGGCATTACTATAGTGGGATTTCAAAGAAATAGGCTTCATTTTTTAAGCTTCTCATTACCCGTAGGGGTCCCACTGCTGTTAGCACCTTTTTTAGTACTCCTTGAGCTTATCCCTCATTGTTTTCGCGCATTAAGCTCAGGAATACGTTTATTTGCTAATATGATGGCCGGTCATAGTTCAGTAAAGATTTTAAGTGGGTTCGCTTGGACTATGCTATGTATGAATGATCTTTTCTATTTCATAGGAGATCTTGGTCCTTTATTTATAGTTCTTGCATTAACCGGTCCGGAATTAGGTGTAGCTATATCACAAGCTCATGTTTCTACGATCTCAATCTGTATTTACTTGAATGATGCTACAAATCTCCATCAAACTGGATAGTTATTTATAATTGAACAAAAGCGAGGAGCGAACTGCGCCCCAAACTTCTTTTGTCTCCGCCATCATGATCTGGAATTATGGGCTGTTGGAGGAAGGTGTCCAATTCCGGAGCAATCGACTACAGCAACGATTCACTCTTATTGGTCAAGTTTTCAGTCTCTATCGAGAGAGAGAGTCAAGGGTAAGATAAGGCAAGTGTAGGATTGTAAAAGCCGTTTCAAGACAGGTCTATCTCTGAAAATGGAGTGCACTGTCGCCGTTGAGCTTTGTGAGAAAGAAGAACCTCCGCCACATCCTGAGAACAATGGATCGACGAAGAAGGTGAAGATAAGAACTGAGGAAGAAGATCCCCCTCCTGTTGTTGAAATTTTTGAGGAAGAAGTGGATAATGGCTCTGAAATGATCAGCGAAGAAGGAAGGGATAAGAAGGATATGGTGCAAGAGGAAGTAATGCCCTCTATCCAGTTCTCCTCTCGCATAGACGACTTGCTCAATCAAAGCATGAGACTTGCTGTTGTTGTAAAGCAGCTTGTAAGATCCATGGGTTATCGAAGGCTTCATAACAAAATAATGAACCTTTGGAAGCGGACTGTACCTCTTCAACTAGCCGATCTTGAAGGTGACTCTTTCATTGTAAAGTTCCAGAATGCCCAAGACTATTAGAATGCTCTGCTTGGAGGACCCTGGTGAATCTTTGGTCACTATTTAAGGGTGCAACCCTGGCAACCTTCCTTCTTGCTGCTCAATTTAAGGATCCATAAAGTCTTTGTGTGGGTCAGACTTATGGGTCTGCCCTAGCGTTATTATCAGTTGAGCGTCTTGAGGGCAATCGCACAGGTTCTTGGCGAGGTTATTAGGATGGATATTGATTAGAAGACGGAAACTGGAGATAGAGGCCGATTTGCTCGTCTAGTGTTCGTTATTGATCTCTCTAAACCGCTAGTTTCCAAAATCAAAGTCGATGATCATGCCTTGAGGGTTGAATATGAATGGCTCCCTACTATCTGCTACCACTGTGTGAGATATGGACACCTTAAGGACAACTGCCCTTAGAAGAAAGGCGAGTTGCCGCAGGAGACTACCCAACCTCAAGCTGCCGGGAATATCGCCGGGGGAGAGAGGTAGGGCCCTTGGATGCAGGTCCGAAGGTGAGCATGGAGATCTGACAGGGCTAGAAAAAAGCTGATCAATGAGAGTCAGCCACCTAGTGAAATTATGGGGTCTAGGTTTGACGTCCTAGCCTCCTCGGAGAACTCACTTCAGACTCTAGGAGAGGGACAAGAAGGAGACTCAAGAGGCGACAGATTAGCTCTGTTATTCCTGGGACTTCAAAAAAAAGCCTCGCCTAGGGATAGGGAGCCAAAAGTAAAAGATGACAAAAGGCAAAAAAGCTGCTCCACCCAGATCAAACCGCCAATCCAGCTCTCCCAAGGCCTCGTCCAGCCAACCCAGGACAGTCGCGTCTATCACGAAGAAGGTTTGGCATCTATATGGCCCCTCCAATGCGTACAAGGCTAGGCAGTATCTCGACTGGTAAGGAGAAAGTACGGTACCTCTCCCTCACTCGATCAAGAGAAGCATTCGACCATTGTAGTTCAATCGGCTAGGCTTGCTTGAAAATCAAAGCCATTGAGGAACCCGTGAAGAAGAGTGATGCACAAGCAAAAGAGGATCAGCCAGCTCAGATCCACGTGCTATCTAATTTATCCACGCGGAAAGAGAAGATGCCCCCAAAGCCTCCGGATAAAGGGCTTTCGTCTCTAGGGGTGAAACTACAAAGAAATGGGCCTCAAAGTGAAGAATGTCCAATTTCAGTCCTTTACCCTGATAGAATCAAAGCCATTAATGAAAATATCTAGATGAACTTAGCGAGGAAAGGGTCATAACAGACAGAAAAAGAATGAAGAAAGCTCCAAGATGGAGCACTAATCCCCCTCTCTCTCATGAATATGTCTCTATTGGTCTGGAACTGCCAAGGTGCAGCTTCATTCATTCCTGTCCTTTGTTATGGATTAGTTGATTGATATTGTCCTTCTTCTCAGCCATCTATGGGAGCCCAAAGCCCACTGAAAGGAAATTATTCTGGCAAGACCTTTCAGCCATCATGATGAACATGTCCCTTCCATGGCTCCTAGCTGGAGATGGGAATGCTACTATAACTTATGAGGACAGGAAAGGTGGAGCCCGAGATACTAGGCCTTCCTCTTCTTCTTTTCAAAACTTCGTGCAGATGAAGGTGGAGCTCGAGGTACTAGGCACAAATTCTACTTGGAGAAGGGGGACTAGACTGGCAAGGTTGGATAGGGCCTTGGCGAGCGATGAATGGGCCACACTTTTCGCTGATTTGGTCATCCATCATCTACAAAAGCTTAAATTAACTAGTGTAAGCCTATCCACTCTTACTGTGAGGGTTTCCGGTGTGCTAAAATCAATGGCAATGGCGGGCGCTATGAGGAAGGCCTGGCCCCTTCGGCAACTATTGAATACATTACGGTCTACTGCTATTTCTTTAGGGGAAGGAATTACCGGGACGAAGCCAATCACACATTTCTACTTTCGACCAGGTTTTTATATCCACATCTGAGGAAAAGCAGGGATAATCGTAGACTAAGAAGAGAGGACGTAAACACATTCATTGAGCTACTTCTTTGAAGTCTTTTTTCTGGGACTAGAGGCCTTTGGGATTGATGCCGAGACTAGATTCGAAACTAGAGATTGCTCTTCTTCTTATTCACACTGAAAATGCGCAATAAGGAATGGCGGGATGGATTACTTGTCTATAAAGGCTGGGCATCTCAGGGAAATGTTAACCACATAGGGATGCCTTCAGTCTCTTTCCGGACCTACTCATCGAAAGATGCCCAAGCTCTTTGATAGAAGAAGCTTCAAATGCGCAGTTAGGACAAAAAAAAGGCTGTTTGCAATAAGTAGATGCGAGAATGCCCTCAGTCTATATATATAGGCTGTAAGGAAAAAGGCAAGTAGGCAAAAAAGATTAAGGGCCCTCGACTGCTTGAATAAGCTAATAACAAATCTTTTATGTCTTTCGAGATGCGAAGAGAAGTAAGAAGATCGGCCTATAAACTTGTCTAGCCAAGATGGGGGAAAGCTCCCACCCAACTAAAGAATATGCACCAGATGAACCAGTAAAAAGGCGCGTAAGCGAATAAAAAAACCTTAGAGGAATTAGATCTGCTCCGCTCTTATCTTTTTCAAAATCACCGACTACGAAATGATTAGGAAGTTAGCTGGCTGGCTGAGGTAACTCTACTTGCCGAGGAGGAAATGTAAATTCTTACTTCTTCCTTTTGAATACCGGGATTGCTAACTACTGTCCTTCAATCTTATTGCCCTAGAAGCCAGAACTCTTAACGGCGGGAAGCGAAGGAACCGTAGGGCTTAGCTTAGGGCAGGGAGTGAGCCTTGGGTCATAATGAATATAGTAGGGCATAACCATGGGCGATTGCTACTGTTAGAGTAACTGCTGCAATTGAATCTGTTGTCGGAAGGGCTACTAGAGAGGAAGACTCCTTTGGCTCTTATCGAAATGAATTGAAGGCTCTTCCCACGTAGCAGTAAGAAGGACGGGAGAATGAGCAATATACGGGATTGTTGGAATTGGTGTGCTAGCTGCTCTAGAAAAGAGGGAACTTACTTGTGAAGTTGTGAGGAAAGCCCTTGTTGGCTATAGATATGGGTCACTCGCGTTATAAGAAGAAGGAAGGGGATAGTTATAGGACCTGGAACTTATACTGGTAATTGGATTTTCTTTCCTAGGGGCAGGAGCGGTAGATGAACGAATGTTGCTTTGGCTTGATTGCTTTCACCGGCCTTGCCTTTTCATTTTTGAAAAAAGGTATTATCGCATAAAGGGCTACTTGGCCTAGAATGAGAGGAGGTAGTGGGAGATAGTGTGTTTGTACTTTTCTTCTTCATGTGACAGTAGGAGTAGTAGCTCTAGAGCAGGTTCTTCGACTGGATCAATGCATGTATGAATCCTAAAAAAATCCCGAACTAGTGTAGAAAAAAAACCGGGGGTTTTGGTAGGAAAGGTGGTCATAGGAAGAAATGCCCTACCAATGAATAGATTAGTCTACTAACGTCAACAATCTCTTTCTTCATATACGATACTGTCCGGTTTGATATCCGAAACTATAGATATGACACAGGAAAGAGATTCCCATGGTAGGAATAGGACAGTTGCACTAAGAAAGAGAGCTAGGGATTTGATAAAGGTGATAGGACAGGGTTCCAAACATGCCTGAGTCTCAGTCTCAAATAGGGCGCAATAAAAGGACATTACTATATATATGAACATGTCCTTATCACAAGCGATACCTCAAATTCCAAAAATGCTCCTATAGTCCCGAGCTTGGTAAATAAGGCCGTGGGAAAGAAAAACTTTCTTCCGGCCGCCTTTAAGTGATAGGGAGGAGTCACTCTTGCCTTCTCTCTCTCAGGTGGGTCAGTCTCGCTCTCTCTTGTCGGTAAGTATATCTGTCGTGGTATTGTTGTCGTGCTGTGCCCTTCCAGTAGTCTTTGTAAATGAGTAGTTTTGAGAGGAGAGCGCCAAAATAAAAGGTAAATAAAGACCGTAGCCAAAAGCAAGGGATTCTCGAGGCCCGAACGAGAGCAGAGGTGGCAAGTATTCTCATAAAAGAAAGAAAGGAGAACAGGCAGGGAGGTAAGAACGAGTCAGACTAGGTTATAACAACACAACAGAGGTTAGACAGCTCTGACCTATGGAAGTCGAGTCACCCGTCCCCTTGACACAGACACGAACTAATCCTTCTCTCACAACTTCTGGACAAGATTTCACTCCGATGGCAATAAGCTAATAAGATTTAGTACGTTTAACCTGGAACTATAAAACCTTACCCGATGACTTTCAGACTTGCTTGACCACTTGAAAACTCTCCTGGGATTCGAACAACTCTTGGCGAGTCTGAACTCGGCGAAGAAGAATCATCGATTGAAGAAGTGATTCTTCACTTAGATAGAGGAAGAGAATAAGGACTAAGCTCTGTAAACAAAAATAAGATGTTGTTTACAGCTCCTGGCAATAAAGAAAAAGACCTGGTTATCTCAAAGGCTATCTCTGGTAAAAGGCTATGGTTCACTCGCGGTCGAAGAAGAACAGGTTGGGAGTGACAGAAGAAAAACTGTAAAAGCCTCGCAGGGAACCCAGTCACCAACAACTTTTGAGCCGGGCCGATGAAACACTTCGTTTTTAAGCTTCAAGAGAATGCCCGTAGCGGGCGATGCGTTTGCTTCTGATTGCTCGAGTTGGAAGACCTACAAGGAGCTCGGTTGTACCATAAATAAAGAGGAATCGACCTATGTCAATGGAAAAAAAAATATTTCGTCGGATGAGCCTAATTCCGCTTTAGAAAAAGGTTCACATCCGGTGCGGTGGTTGTTTTTTCATACCTAGTGAGGCCAGGAAAAGAGACTCATAAGCAAAATAGACTCGCATGACTATTCCACTTCCACTCGCTAGCTTGATTTGTTACTTGATCGAGCGATTCTTCGCTTTGATAAGCAATTTAGTGCAACAACAAAAGAAAGGACCCTTATCCCTCTTATTAAGACTACAAAATGTTCTTGTAAATTATGGCCAATACCGGGTATATAAGCAGTCATTTCAAATCCAGAGGTTAAGCGTACTCTGGCAACTTTACGTAAGGCAGAGTTTGGTTTTTTGGGTGTAATAGTGGAAAAGTTGACAGATAAGTAACCCTTACTGCCACTCTATAGAACCGTACATGAGATTTTCACTTCATATGGCTCCTCGTTTCATTCTTTTGAAGTCATTGGATCCGTTTCCTAGTTCGGTTCGAGAATCTCCACCCTTCTTCTATCCCGTTCCGAAGCGTTCTACTCATTGAGTTTTGTAAAAGGTTCCGGTCTTTCTTCGGTGAATCTCGAGGTCTTTCTAATGGCTGCGCTCAGCCTAATGTTATCTACGTTGACCCTTCTCAGACTAGTTTACAACTAAGAGGACGATTTTCAAAGCAAGTGGAAAAACGACTTGTTACAGTGAATCCGAAAGTAGGCATATCCGCTGTTGCATAGTTATATATTCCTCTAATCACTAATCACTGCTTGAGTGTGACTATCCCATCCTACATGGGTTTCAGGCTGAAAGAGGGCTTTCGGGCGAAAAGGAGGAAAGCATTGGTTTCTTAGTTCTAACTAGGAATTCAAGATTGAGAATGAATATAAAGTCAGATTACCGCTTTTTCTAGTAAGCAAGCAGCAAGCAAGGTAAAACCTTTCATTCTTCCGTCTTGAAAGCGAGTGAGCAAGCCTGTTTTCAAGCCAGTTTCATTCCATCCTCTTGGGAGTTTCCAACCTAGTCCTAAGGGCAGGGTTTGCGAGTAGGCAACTTTACTGCAAGCTAGAAACGACAGAGTCGATTCTTAAGTTTAAGTACCCGACCAGTAGTATGACCTAATCGATTTAGTTCACTTCATAAAGATACAGAATGCCTTTCCATTCAGGGTAAGAATATATGACAATTGAACTAAAAACAAAAATCTCAGTCTCAAGGGAAGTTAGTACTTTCATCAACCGAAGTAGGCTGAATATGATCACTTGATTTAACTCCAGCGAGCCATAGAGCATCTTTGAGGTTCCCAAGCGGTAAAGACCATACATGAGTTTAATGCTCACGGAAATTAGTTTTCTTTCCCACTTGCTTTGCGGGAATTGAAAGCCTCTTTGCTATACTAGTCCTTGACCTGTGAGTGAGCCTAGACTCTCTCTATTCGAGTGAGTTCCACTTCTCTTGAAGCGTAATACCCTTACTGCTAGTTTCCTATTCCCGAATCTAAGGGTTAGTTGAACCTTCTTCGGCCTCATTCATCTTAAGCCTCCCCAAGCCCCTAAGTCGAATTCTTGGCATCATAGAGGCATGGTCTAGTTTTGACTACCTCTGGTATTCTATCATTCTTTCCTAAGGAAGCCAGTTAGTGGCAGTCAATCTAGTCTATGTAGCCAGTAACTTATCTTATCAATTCTTTCAGAAAGAGTATAACTTTCTACTACTAATTCAGAATAGGTAAGAAAGTACTATAGCTTAACTTAAGAGCAAGTTCCAGTTTTTGGGGAAGAGGAGTGAAAGCAACTCGGTAATTGAATTGATAAAGATGTGATGTGGAAGCAGGAATGCCAAAGTTCTATCCCTATGTTTACCTTGTGTTGTGACTACGGTGGGATGGATTGCTTATGCTGATCGAGTAAGTTATCCCCTCTGCCCTTCCCTTTCTTGTTGGAATAAAGCATCTTTCCACTTTCTGGGCAAGGCTCAATCTGATCAAGCAAGTCTCCGGCGGAGTTGGAACCTCACTTGCTTTCTCCGGCTTTTAAGAATGCCAACTCACTTTGATAGCCGAGAGAAGCCCAGGAAATGGAAGAGTGATCAAAGACCAGGCCCTTCCGGACCAGAAAGACAGGTTCCTCAGATCTTCTCTTTTCAGTCAAATTTAGATAGCCGAGAGAAGCCATCTCTATGGATGAGAGTTTCGGATGCGCTAAGTGACAATGGCTTGGCTATGACCAGATGTTGCAGTCTTGAAGCTAGCGTTATCACCTCTTTACTTCCATTATTGGACGGAATTCGCTAGCGACAATGCAAACCTTATCCCTTTCTTCCAACAAGGCCCTCTTAGATTGGTAACATTTCATTCCTCCCCAATAAAAAAGAGTCTACAATGAAGGTCAGCTGGCAGGTGTGACCACTTCCCATGCTCTTACCATATATTTTAGAAGAGAAAGAGACATGGAAGAGAGTTTCACCAGGTCTCCTTTTCTCTGCACTCCTGTTGCTTGCCTTACTCGGGCATTCAGCCTTAGGGCAAGCGGGTGAACTCTGATCCCGACTCAATGATAGATATCAGGTTAGAACCACCAGTCAGATAAGGGGATAAATCCTCATCAAGCATAACGACTTTGATCACTAAGATAAGATATGATTTCCTGTTCAGGCTAATCAATCAACTCAATCTTTCACAGCTTCCTCAGTGCGGAATAGAGTAAGCCAAGCCAGTGAATTGATCCTCACTAGGAAGATTGGTAGGAGGGGAGGATAGTTGTACTGCTTGCGGGGATACCTCAGCATATAGATTGGATTGTTGAAGGTTGATCTCGAGATTGGCTTTCAAACTATGTTCTAGTTCATACCATGTAAAAGAACAGGACTTTCCTCATTTCGATTGATGGAATTAGCCATTATGCTCTATTGGGTTCAAGTCCTTCTGGATTGGGTGAAGATAGAAGAGATTGGTGGGATACCATTGGGTGGAACTCACTCGAAGCAGGAAATCTTAGAAAATAAGCGAGACCTCATCCGAGGAAATAGAGGGTTAGGTTGGAAATGATTCAACTAAAGCTCCCTTTATTAGATCAAGTCACTATTGTATCGGGGCAGATTGCTATCAGGTATAGGATTTCATCCTACCGCTTTGAAGACCGCACAAACCATCGTTGAGGGAGACATAGGAAGGAACTTTGGTTTAACGACTTGCCCTTTTCCATTCAAGTCTTCTTTCTTTCTATCTAGGCTTCAAGCTCCGTGATTGGATTCATCACTAATCTGTTACGATCACCTCATGAAAGACCTAGCTTCCTGTCATTGCTTGCCCTTGAACTAAGGGATTCCGTGAAATTGGATATTAGTTATGCAACATAACCAGGAGAGACTTTTCCCTAGCAAGCTCCTATAGCAGCTTATCTAACTGGAAGGGTTCTTTCATATTTACTTCTTCTTGCTTCCCTTCTGCGCTTGCCTCTGCCTTCTTATTCACCAAACCTTTTGATTCTCGTTTCCTCATTATCCCATTCCCTGTAGTAAGAAAGGGGGGAACCTTCTCTCTCAAAGAAGCTAGTCTAGTAAGGAGATACTTCTAAAAGAAAACAAAGAAGCTAGCTATATAAGGAAGCAATCGCGCGCATAGCACTCAAGCAAGGGTGCTGTAGGGAAGAGAGGAGATAGAGCACAACGCTCAGAAAGAGGCTAAGCTAGGGTTGCTACTGGTTTTGAGGTCATCGATGAACCCAGTTCCCGCTCTACCTTTTCGGCTTAGTCACTCTCTCGTCGTTCCGATTAAAGGATTGAACAAGAAGAGTTGCTACGTGTAACATAAAGATTTGAACCTGGGCTTCCTATATCAAGAGAAGAAGCCATTAGTAGTCCAGGTTAGGCTTTCGGTTTCATACCAATCTCCCAGTAGTGTTAAAACAATAATAGTTGTATGGGCTCAGCCCTAGTTCTTAAGGCGAAGTATCACATGAAAGAGAAAAGTCAACATGAGACTCGAAAGATGCTCAGCGATAAAGAAAAGAAAATGACTCTTTCTTCGGTGGACATGGCGGAGGCTCATGCACTTACACTTAGGAAAAGTTCTGACCTGGCTTTTTACTCTATGAAAGCTGAACTGACTGAATGGGCATTTTATCTGTTATTTCACCTGCTTTCCTATTGGGCCTTGTTACTTATTTTTGATAAGGGGCGAGTACCCCAAAAAAACACATGATCCCTCTCTGTTTCCTTTTTCTATATATTCTATTTGTGGACCTTTTCTTGTATAACATTAAGATTAAGGTAATCAAATTAGCGGCCATGCTTTCAAGGGCATGCATTATTTTTAGGGTACTACATAAACTCTCAAAAACGGCGTATAGTAGTACCTTCGTTTTCTATTTTTGCTTAAGCCTTTTTTTATTTTATAGGGGCGAGTACTACACGAGCGAAGGAGAGCGACCTCATCTTGCTTGCTTCTGGCGAAGCTTCTAGAAGGCCCACCACTTCATAGGAGCGATAGTGAACGAAGCCGTATAAAGGCAAACAGCCCGTATAGCTCGCAATAGCGAGCCTACTTTTAGCTTTTTTTACCTTAGAAAGTAAATAATATCATAAGTCAGAGTGGTTTCTATTGACTTCTCGAGTATGCAAGGCCTTTTTTTCGTCTTTTTCGGCCTGTTGGTACTTGTCAAATTGAAACTCGATAATCAGAAGATTCGCCAACATTACCTATTTGATTAGTGGATTCGGGGCAACCCCGGGGTAAGTACGTGATTTCAAATTGCATGTTCAATATGATCCTCCTTTTACTGTTAAAGTACCATCTCCGCCTTTGCTATCTATGCTTCCTGGTCGCTAGACTCATTCTTCTACTTTACTTCCAGCTACTCTGCTCTGAGCTTAAGAAAGGTTCCAAAGTAAGTAGCTTTGGTTGCCGCTAAAATAGGATGTGATTTTTGTAGTTGTGAATTCCAGAAGTGGTCAATTCCCCTTCTCCTTTCGGGAACTCTCTTCTCTAGGGATTCCTATTCTATTTCTATTGACTCTTTGCCGTCTACAACACAAAAAGTTTTGGTAACTTACTTACAGATTGTATCTTAAATAAAAGAAAGATCAACATACTTGAAGATAAGCCTAAGGAATGAGGGGAACACTACCGATCCCGAGACAGACGACGAAGCTACATCGGTTACAAAAAAATCCAGTGGTGGCAGACCCTTTCCCGGCCCCTACAATCAAGCAACCTCACCAATGTGAATGAAAGAAAGGGCACCACATACATCTCGACTAGTTCGTGCCTGCGGAGCGAACAAAAACCTATTATGAATTCAGATTTCGACTCCGAAGTCCGGATATTTGGTTGCTTTGTACTCGACCAATGTGGTTCGGCTTGTTGGGCCACCTCACTTAACCAAACATATCCGAGAAGAAGTTCTACCAGATCTACAACACTTGCTGCTTCATGCCCGGTTGCATCTTACTCTGCTGGTTCACCTTCGAAACAGGTCTCCGCACTTGAGACACATCCTTCTCCTGTTGCTTATTATTTTTCCTATATTGTGGTGGCTTATTCAGCGAGCTGGAGCTCCTACTGTTCCCGCGCCAGCTTCCACTCTAGCTCCCTTCGGCCTCGAAGATCATCAGGTTCCATCCAACTCACTCTAGTTTCTATGTGAATTGGTTTTGTACTTCTGCATGTTGGGAATAAAAATAGAATAAGATTTTCTACTTGAATTTCTAAGTGATCAACTAGGTTTTTAATCCCTCGCTTACACTCTTTTGGGCGTTCTGTAGGAGGTCGTACATTTCACCAGACTGTGGGACAGACACGTCCAAAAATCCGTTCTCCCCCCTTCTGGTTATAATAGACCCATAACCCCTACATACCTTTTTTCTACCATAAGGCCTCCCTGGCTTCTTATTTAGGTTCTATCTTTTGTAGATTCAGGTCTGGAAAGTACCTTTGCCCTGCCTTATGCTGTAGCAGCTTATACTGATGCGTTGTATCCTTACTCGGCTCGGGCTCTTTTGATTGATTCCAAAGCCTAGGATCAAGACTTTCGTTCCTGGTTTTGGTCAGAGAGGGCTTTCAACCTAGAATTCCTGGGCAAAGCATTTTCTTTTCCAAAGAGTTTCAAACCGCGTAGATAAAGCATCCGATTCAGCACCCGACGAAGCAAACGCTAGAGCAGCTACTAGAGAATCCGCAGACTCGGAAGTCTTAGCCGAACAAAGGCAGTCGATACCACAGGAGAATCAACCAAATCCATATCATAGGAAAGTAGAAAAAGAAAAGCTCTATCCTCCGCCGATGAATAAGTAACAACAAGGGTTGGCAGTTTTAGAACATATTAAAGAGTAGCCATAGGATGAAGCAGAGTAAGAATAAGAAAAGGAATGTTTAGGCTTTTTTGAACCAATAACAAAGAAAGTGGGTAGCAGGTGTGGTGTAGTAAAAGGGGTTTCGAAGCTTGTGAGGATTCAGCTTCCAATTGAGTCGGTGTGTTAAGTATAGACTTTCCACATACATAAAGAGGGCTTTTTAGCCATTCGTCGTTTTGTCTCTTTCCCAATGCTGCCATAAATATAAACAAGTGGCTAAGCCCCTGCTTGATAAACCAAAACAAAAATGCGGGTAGCTCGATCGATCACATGGCTTCGATTGGTTTCGGTTTAATCAATGAATGTATAGGGGTCCACCTAATCTTTCCGCAGGTACGATCTAGACGACCACATTCCTGTTGGGCTAACTCGCCCAATCAATCCAATGGCTTCGCCCGTTCCAGTCTCGTTAGAGAGATCCAAAACTGGATCAGATTCAGGGACCATGTGCCACCAATAGCAAAACAACTGGCAGCCGAATCCAATGCCAGTCCCAGCAGTGGACTCCATTGACCGAGTATAGGCGCCATTCCGCTCGGATTGGTTGTTGCTGTTGGGAGACTGAGCTTTATTGATATGATGGAAGAACCCCCGACGGCAAGGCATTTTGTCCTCCCCTCTACCGGTGCATCAATCCAGCGCATTTAAACCTGTCCTAGCGGAATGGACAAAACCCTATCTTGGTTGGAGAAAGCAAGTCCAGAGAGTCTGGTATTTTGTTGGTAATTCCACTATCACTTGAAAACTTTAAGAAAAACCTCCCCATGAAAGCCCTGTTGATAGATTCAGGCAAGCAAATATCAGACCTAAACCCGACAGCTTCAGTTGCCTCCCTCTCTAAGCTAAGAAAGTATTAAACTCGTTCTTTCACTCATACTTGCTCCTGTAGTGGTAGTCATCGGTGGCATATTGCCGAGAAGCGTCATCCTCGTTGATTGGGATAAGTTCTCGATTGGATCGGATCAGAAATCCATTTTTATTCGGTATGGATAAAGATCCAGTCATGAGCGATAGTTACAAGGACAACTGACTACCGCTAAAAGTCAGGAAAAAAAGGTGGATGAAAGATAAGTGGGACTTTCAAGCAAGGCCGGCATGGGCTACGCGGGCCCCCAAGACCGTCCAATATCTTATATCGATCTTGGTTCCGCGTATCGTGCCTTATTGGGTGAGAGCAAGCAGGCCCAAAAGATGAGAACCTGCCCACAAGATGTAGGTGCCATTTGTGGCAAAAGAGAGGAACGAGTGACCGCAAAACCGCACCCTTGTCTAACGGATTGGGCTAAGAGAGGGGGAAGAGTTAGTCTTTCTGCCATCGATTACAGGCAAAGCACTTTGTGAGCATATATATCTGGTCATCCCTTTCATTTTAATTAGGAATCTCACATTCCGCTTTTTCCGCCTTTCCTGTCTTTGTTAGTCTTTAACCCTCTTTTAAGTCAGCCTAACAATAAGAAAGAGGGGTTTCCCCCTGTCGACTGATAGGACTGGTTACTTAGAGCATTCCCCTCAGCTAACTTCACTCACTTGACAGAAAGAGGTATTCCCTATAAAAAAAAGGCATTCATGAGCTTACCTGTAACTTGTTCTCTCTATTTAAAAAGCGGATTAGCTTTGACTTCTAGGGCTTGAAGCCTTCTCTTCTCGCTCATTCCCGACTAATGGCAACCTTAACTAGTCCGATATTCTTTTTTTTAACCAATTTCCATTTCAACCCTCATCAAATCCAGATACCAATCCAATGAGTTCGATCCATTAGGTTCTTTGATTTGTTCAGAAAAGAAATGAGAGACAAGAAAACATCTTTGATTACGATTAAAAAGAACAATCTCAAATAGACCAAGATCCAATTTCGGGGAATTTCTTGGTGAACATATTCTTATTCTTTCTGCCATAATCTCTTCGATCCCTTCATTTATGTGCCAGAATAAAGAGAGATTTGGTAGGAAAGTGTAAGAGACTTTTTTTTATATTAAAATCAAAGGGAGTGGGAAAGCAGCAATAATTCTTTTGAAAAGCCCGGTTCTCTTTGTCTTCGAGCTTTCATTCCTCAATCCACTGTTTCGTTCCTTCATATACCTCCCCACCAATAGATAGAGACAAATAGGAATAACCGAACCATGTCTACAAAATGCCAGTACCACGCAGCTGCTTCAAAGCCAACGTGATGCTCCTTGGTCAGATGACCAAGATATTGGTGAATACCACATATGATCAAGAAAAGAGTACCTATAATCACATGAAAACCATGAAAGCCAGTTGCTAAGAAAAAGGTAGAACTATAAATACTATCCGAAATAGTGAAGGGTGCTTGATAATATTCCATTCCTTGAAAACCAGTGAATACTAGAGCCAGTGAAACGGTAGCTATTAAAGCGTAAACTGCTCGTTTTTCCTTCCCCGCGAGTATAGCATCATGAGCTTACCTGTAACTTGTTCTCTCTATTTAAAAAGCGGATTAGCTTTGACTTCTAGGGCTTGAAGCCTTCTCTTCTCGCTCATTCCCGACTAATGGCAACCTTAACTAGTCCGATATTCTTTTTTTTAACCAATTTCCATTTCAACCCTCATCAAATCCAGATACCAATCCAATGAGTTCGATCCATTAGGTTCTTTGATTTGTTCAGAAAAGAAATGAGAGACAAGAAAACATCTTTGATTACGATTAAAAAGAACAATCTCAAATAGACCAAGATCCAATTTCGGGGAATTTCTTGGTGAACATATTCTTATTCTTTCTGCCATAATCTCTTCGATCCCTTCATTTATGTGCCAGAATAAAGAGAGATTTGGTAGGAAAGTGTAAGAGACTTTTTTTTATATTAAAATCAAAGGGAGTGGGAAAGCAGCAATAATTCTTTTGAAAAGCCCGGTTCTCTTTGTCTTCGAGCTTTCATTCCTCAATCCACTGTTTCGTTCCTTCATATACCTCCCCACCAATAGATAGAGACAAATAGGAATAACCGAACCATGTCTACAAAATGCCAGTACCACGCAGCTGCTTCAAAGCCAACGTGATGCTCCTTGGTCAGATGACCAAGATATTGGTGAATACCACATATGATCAAGAAAAGAGTACCTATAATCACATGAAAACCATGAAA
This sequence comes from Vigna unguiculata, assembly GCF_037176805.1. NCBI lineage: Eukaryota > Viridiplantae > Streptophyta > Magnoliopsida > Fabales > Fabaceae > Vigna > Vigna unguiculata. Next base: position 5,322,033 of record NC_140797.1, read on the forward strand.
GCCAGTTGCTAAGAAAAAGGTAGAACTATAAATACTATCCGAAATAGTGAAGGGTGCTTGATAATATTCCATTCCTTGAAAACCAGTGAATACTAGAGCCAGTGAAACGGTAGCTATTAAAGCGTAAACTGCTCGTTTTTCCTTCCCCGCGAGTATAGCATCATGAGCTTACCTGTAACTTGTTCTCTCTATTTAAAAAGCGGATTAGCTTTGACTTCTAGGGCTTGAAGCCTTCTCTTCTCGCTCATTCCCGACTAATGGCAACCTTAACTAGTCCGATATTCTTTTTTTTAACCAATTTCCATTTCAACCCTCATCAAATCCAGATACCAATCCAATGAGTTCGATCCATTAGGTTCTTTGATTTGTTCAGAAAAGAAATGAGAGACAAGAAAACATCTTTGATTACGATTAAAAAGAACAATCTCAAATAGACCAAGATCCAATTTCGGGGAATTTCTTGGTGAACATATTCTTATTCTTTCTGCCATAATCTCTTCGATCCCTTCATTTATGTGCCAGAATAAAGAGAGATTTGGTAGGAAAGTGTAAGAGACTTTTTTTTATATTAAAATCAAAGGGAGTGGGAAAGCAGCAATAATTCTTTTGAAAAGCCCGGTTCTCTTTGTCTTCGAGCTTTCATTCCTCAATCCACTGTTTCGTTCCTTCATATACCTCCCCACCAATAGATAGAGACAAATAGGAATAACCGAACCATGTCTACAAAATGCCAGTACCACGCAGCTGCTTCAAAGCCAACGTGATGCTCCTTGGTCAGATGACCAAGATATTGGTGAATACCACATATGATCAAGAAAAGAGTACCTATAATCACATGAAAACCATGAAAGCCAGTTGCTAAGAAAAAGGTAGAACTATAAATACTATCCGAAATAGTGAAGGGTGCTTGATAATATTCCATTCCTTGAAAACCAGTGAATACTAGAGCCAGTGAAACGGTAGCTATTAAAGCGTAAACTGCTCGTTTTTCCTTCCCCGCGAGTATAGCATCATGAGCCCAAGTTACGACTGCTCCGGATAAAAGGAGAATAGGGGTATTAAGAAAAGGGATTTCCCAAGGATCTAAAACCCAAATCCCTAAAGGGGGCCAAATACCTCCGATATCTACCATAGGTGCCAAAGAAGAATGAGAAGAAGCCCGAAAAAAAGCAAAAAGGAACATAACCTCCGATACGATGAACGGAATAGAACCATATCGAGGTCCTAATTGTACGACTTTGGTATGATGTCCTTCCAACGTGGATTCACGTAGAACATCGCGCCACCATACAAACATGGTATATAGGATAAATATTAGGCCCAAATTGAGAAGTGTTGCACCCCCTTGAAATGAGTGCATGTACATCATACCTGCTACGGTGGTTGCCAAAGCTCCGAGTGAACCCGAAATAGGCCATGGACTTGGATCTACCAAATGATAAGAATGCCTCTGAGATTCAATCATAAACCACTTTGCCTCGGTTGTGTGTAAACCCCCCCTTCACCCCCACCCCCTCAAGTGGTAAAGAAGGGCTCTTTTGGGTCTTATTCTATTTCTGACTGGACAAATAAATAGGAAGGGATGGTTCTTTCATTGCATTGATAGAAGTCTAACTAGAAAAATGTCTCTCTATTACTTTGAGAAGAGAATCGTTGGTTTGACCGACAAACTACGTGGGAAATATGAGTTGAGAAGATTTGATCTCTCTTCACTGCGCCTACCTATGCCCCACTGGAATCTTCGCTTGGCCGCCTACCAATGATGTCTTTCACTTTCAGACAATTCCTCGCGCATCGAAAAACGGCTAGTAAAGCGACCAGGGACCCACAACCCACTTCCCTTTACCCCCAACCAACCACGAAAGAGAAAGAAGTCCCTGATGCGGGAAGAGTTACTTGCTTCGTAAGAAGCATTGAAATGGACTACACAGACTGGAGAGCTTTAGTAGGGCAGACTAAACCAATATATACGACATAACGAGACAAATTCGATCCAGCCAAAAGCCTCCGTTTAATTGACTCTACACTATCGCCTCCAATTCTTTCATTTTCTTGGAGATGAGGACTAAGTGCTAGCGAGTGAATGTGCTTGCTGTAGGTGTAGTACCAGACGCGGAGGGTCTTATTCGTATAAGCTACTTTTTATTAAGCTTAACGCCCTAATCCCTATCTAGTCTTCTAACATTCCCACCTCTTTATTTTTTTGACTTTATTGAAAAAAAGATAGGAAGAAGAGATGGCATGGATAAGATCTTGATATGGCTGGTTGCAGTGGGTCCCAAATTTGACTTCTTCCACATAAGACTCGTATTTCTTAATAGAAAGAAGTTTCCCATTACGGTAGAACAAAAAGCCCCTAATCTCATCCCGTTTGCTCTTTTGAGAAAGCTCATCCCGGGAATACCCGTCGGAGAGCAGAGCTTTCTCAATGGCCCTTTCTATTTGGACTTGTGCCAAAAGCACTTTGTCTTTCTTCTCTTCTGACAACCCCACAAAATGAAACCCCGCGCGCTCATCTAGTTCGGCGCGACGAGTGTTGTCATCCAGTAAAGTATGGGAAAGGTCAGGGGCGGGGGGCTCCGCAGGGTTAACGGACGACTGTGAGCTGGCGCCCACGTCGTCCATGTCCATACAAGAGGCGAAGGGAATTAACCCAGCAAGGATGGTATCTAAATCAAAATCAGATACCAACGAATACATTCCATTTTTTAACATACAAAGCAAGATAGAAAAAAAGAAAACTCGAAAAACGATACGAGAAATTCGAAAGAACTCATATACGGAACGAGGGCGACCCGTGGAAATACATCGGTTTCTTACTCGTGCAAAGGAACTATTTCTTGGCAACTTGGACAACTTATAACAAAGTTTGTCCTGCATATCATTAGGAAGATCAGAATCTTTACAAAAGGCTTTATAAAGCTTTCTTCTCAATTCATATTTAGCCGCGAGCAATCTGCGTTTCTTATCTCGTATATTTCGCTTCTCCGACATCTCTGACTTAGCTTAGTTTCTCCCTCATCTTTTTGCAAAAAGCCGCTCCACAGTGGTAAAGTCTCATCTTGTGTGTTGGCCGAAGTTACAATAGTCACATTGAACCCTCGAATATGTTCAAAGATCTCGAAATGATCTTCCAGTTCTGGGGAGAATTCGCAAAACTCCATTTCCATCGAGAATTGAATGGAGTTTTCCCATATTTCGACCAGAGAATCTAACAGAGACATTACTGTCGAGATTCTGACCAAAAAATTAGACATTCCATGCCCTCGGAGAGTGCTTTGTCGTGCTAGGTCACTGACATATCCTTTTTCTTTATTTGACCCCAAGAATGGATTGGATCGAAACGACTTTCCTGTCAAACCCCTTTGTGTCTGTTGAATTTCTGACCGCGTGGAATCTCCATAGCCAATTTTCCATTTTTGATTATGAAATCATAGGGTGCCTTTGGCACTACTCTTATTTCACACGATCTAGGAACTTCCATAACGTTGGCGTGATTCAGTTTGAGCAACGGATCCTGACGTGATACATCTTCGTAATGAAAATGGAGTGGAAACATAGTGATGAGAAATCCAAATTCCCTCCAGACACTCCGAAAAGCCTGTAGCTGATGGAGTAGGACTAATGTTTTGATTGTTTGTTGTGGTTGGTTGTTGACCAACAGAAGTCAAGAATGGGATGGGAAAAAAGGCGGCACAAAGGAAAGGTATTCAGAAATTCAGAATGAGCCCACCTACGCACTATGAAAAATGTTCTCACTATTGTATCTTGACCTTCGCTGCACACTTTGCCATATATTGATTTGTCCTATTATTGTCTGCGTGCTAGCGGATAGAGAACAACTTGAGGAAAAGTCAAAAGCATTTACCGCACTCAGCAAGACGAATCTTCTTTCTATACATAATTTTGATAACCAGACGACTTCTCTGCCCTATCGGTCCTCTACCCGCTAAAACCCTCTCTATACCGGTCAACTATCTTCGTTCCTAACTAAACGACGCTTTCCCTCCTTCTTTTTCTCTTGGGCATCTCAATGTTCATGCAATGCATTCTTTTCGATCTTGTACTTGAACATTCACTTTTTGACACTGAAGACCAAACCAATCTCGACAAAGTGAAAAGTGGAATTGATTCGATCATGAAAGTCGGATAGCATTTATCGCCGCGTTGATTCGACCTACATTAACAACTTTCTTCTCTTATTTTATTGTTAGTTACAAGGGCAGACCACTCATTATAGTGACTTTATCTTATATATATAATAATAGAAAAAAAGAGACACCAATGATATATGTAACACTCAGCCAATCTGAAAAGTGGAGTAGAATCAATCAACTGGCATACCTTGAATCTAGCCGACAATCCTTTCTTTCTATTCACTCCCAAGGTCGATGGGTCTCATAGCAAACCAATCATTCATCCCACTAGTAAGAATCTTGAATCTATCTGGGTAATGGCCTGTCAGGCCTCGTTTTACCCTGTCTCGAATGCGTCTCGGTTCCATCCCATCCACACCACGCCCTTGTTTCTCCCCTGCTAGAGCTTGCCTAGCTGTCCTCCGCCGACGGAAACCCGTTTAGGCTCGTTTGTTTAGCAGAACAAATAAGACTTTCAACCGAAATCCTTTCTTTCAATTACGTTGATGAGCTGGCTGCTGTGTATTAGTATTTTTTGACATTGTTAGTCAGTACGGAATAGTTGCTGCCAAAAAAAAGGACCTCCATCCGGTAGTTATATTGATATATATTTACGACTTGAAATTGATTGATATTGAATGTTGTTCTTTTTGGTTTTCGCTCTCATCTAATAGATTCGCATGGGACGTAATATCAGAGCGCAACATCTGCTCTTTCTAAGTGGTATTTTTGCGAAAGGGCAATCCCAATGCCCTATAAAAGAGCTTAAGCTTTCGCTGTCGTTACAAACCAGTGGGCGAGATAAGAAACTTACTAGCCATATACACCAAACAAGCTAGCCACACCAAGACCAACAGCTTTATGCGCAGAGGAAAACCAGTGAAAGTGGAGATATAGGCTATGAAACGAGGTAACGATTGAACAGGAATCTCCAACTCCATAATCATCGAAAAAGGCATTTATTTTAGCAGCCTGTCAAAAGCCTTTCTAAAGCGGTCTCCCGAGAATACGTTCGATTGGGTGCCTTATATATACTTCAATATACTTATTTCTTTTTTGGGGAGAAGTGATGGAATCTACTCTCATCAGGGAAGTACTCAGGTTCAAATCCTAGGTGATCTCAATGGTGTGTATTGTCAGTCCTGGTATAGAACTGATCGAGATGTTGAAGTAAACCCTAAGTTGCCCAACGCCTTGCGCGGGGCGTTGTCGGCCGGTTGCTTGTATCAACGTAAGATCCTCCCTACCCGACTGCCCGATAACATCCACATACTTATACGCAAAGTTGCACTTCCCGCGCTATTCCGTGGTTCAGTAAGAGAAGGCAATCCCTTCTCAATACCTTATCGGGATATTTGCCCTTGAAGTTGAAGAGGATTCATGCCTCGAATGCGCTCTTTTCATAGTAAAAGATATCCACGCACAGAGACTAGGCTACACATGAAAAGGAAAGGGCCACGAGAAGCGAGAAGCTACTCCAACTGGAAATGAATAGACTGGAACTAGATCGCTTGTTGTAGAAGGAATGTCACTGGCTAGAAAGGATAAGGAAGAAACCACCATCAAATACCTATAACCACTCCGCTTTCAAGCCCCCTTTTTTCACTAACAGGAACTACATTCGATCGTATGGACGTCTGAACCCTACCTCTTGGCGCGTATCGACCTACTAAAGGAATTACAGACAGAAGCAAGGCCTTCGAAATCTAAGGCAGAAGAAAGGGATAGAGATTCATTTGTAACGTATTACCTACTCTCCAACTACAACTCCAACCGCAGGGAATAACATAGGATAGAGAAAGACTTCCACTCTATATCCTCTAAAAAATGTAAACCCTGAGAATAGGGCTATCTATTAATAGCTACTTGCCAATTCATTTGAAATGGGCCTTGCCTGAGTGACTCATACCTAAGGCCGAGGAAGGAAAGGCATGAAGTTCTCCCCCTATCGCTATCGCTCTAAGTCTAAAGACCCTATCGGGCGAGCGTCTTCAATCCTCTCACTTCGCTCGAGCGACTACACGTACCTCGAGCATGGAGAGGTCTTGTCTTTCCTGGGGTTACCCCGGATGACACACCTCAATGTACCGTTAGACATCAGACTTTTGGCCTATCTATCTAAACTAAAAGGCGCCAATGAGTAGTGGAGTACTTACTGTCGGCACGATCGGTATCGCTGCTGTCTTGTTTATCAATAGGACAATTGTGGTACCTGAATGCTTGATGGAAAACTCGCCCAGAAATGGGTGGTGGGATCTCGTCCTTTCTATTTACGCTGGGAACTTCAATCAAAGCCTAAGCCGGTCACCAGGAAGTTTAAGAGATAATTTCATCCCTATTGAATGAAGAAGAAAGAATCGATTCTAAGCGCAACAACTGGACACTTGAATTGAAATAGCGTAATAAAAGAGATCAACATCTTCTTGTCTGTCTGTGCTTTTCTTTTCTATAAGTAGAGGTAGGAAGTTACTTGATCAACCGGTAATCTTTCTCTTTCTTTCCTTCTCCAGCAGCACCTATCGGTACAGCAACTTCGTACCTATCCCTATCGGGGGAGGCTTGAGCTAGAGCAAAGTCTTATGCTTTACGCCCTAAGCAGACCAAGCTTCCTTAGCGTACTGAGACTACCTATTCATAAGAAGGACAGTCTCAACCCTTGAGTACGAAAGTAGGCTCTTCCTTTATTAGATAACGCTATTATTCCCATCTTGGGAGAAACAGAAAGAAGTACGTTGACGACAACAAATTCTATAGCTGGGGATCTTGCTAACAATGAAACTCCTAACCTTAAATCATATAATAGGGGCTTTCACTCCTTCTGGCCATTGAAAGCATTCCAATTGCAGCTTCTTCTTAGGATTCGTTAAAAGAACATTCCCCTAATCTAATGCCATGGCCTTCGCTCTAGTTATGCTACTAATGCCCGTACTCCAACAGCTAAATCGATGGCATCGCTTATTCCCTCAAGCCTTCCAAGATCGGATTCATCCCTTCCTCTCAAGTTCCTTCACTTAGAGTAGTGAGTCTAGTGAAAGCTGAATCCTAAGAAGAAGGTACGGAAGCTGGGATAACCATTTTATACGATAACGATACCATTCACAGCGGAACAAGAAGAATCACACTCGACTCAACTTGTGAGCTATCGAGTAAGTAGCGGCCTTTAGAGCTGGGATAAGTAGGGTAGCAGCTAAGATTAAGGCCTCTCCTAGCTCTGGAGCTGATTGAATTGATTCTTTTAACAGCTACCGAGTCTTCTCCTCGCTCACTGAACTCCCCCCAATCTAGTCTCAGGTCAAGAGATAAGAGCGATGGCATACCTTGAGTCACTCGCTTCCATTGGGCGAACTTTGATTTGTTCTCTTTCAGCATTTATGGTCAAATGAACCACCTTGCTTATCACAGTTAGGTCGATTTTATTTGATCCTCATCTCGTTCAGTTCTGATGGCCGCTAGTTCCTTTATTACGTCGTTCAATTCAAAGAGTCATTCAGGTATCTGCTTTCAATGTTTGCTAGTAAACAATGGTTGTCTCCTTGATACCCTCTCGCCCTTACATACAACGTATTTGAGTGCTTTTTAGTAATATGATACGCTGTGAAGTGAAGAGTCGACAACTGCAGATAGGCCTCTCCCCCCAATGCAAGAAAGGAATGTTCCCTACCTATCCGGCACCTTTTACTGGAAGCTAGTCCTTCCCTGCTCTTGAATAGCGTAGTTATAAAATCCTCTCCTTTCTTCGTTGCAGAACTCCCTTTCTAGAAGAAAAGAAAGGGTCTACGCTCCCTTATTTCTTAATAAATGTATTAGGACCTCTCTTTCATTTCTCAAGGCAGATGATTTGGACGATTCCAATATGTTTATCTCCGAGCTAGTCAGTCTGTTCCTCTCGCTATCGGTCAAGCAACTATGTACCTTTCAGTCGGTAAAGTGGCTTCGCTCTTTCCCCGCGCATTCCCCTAGCAGTGGATTCTCCAACTTTTGCAAGAGTAAGAGTGGAACCACAAGTCGAAGGTTCCAGAACCAATGAAAGAGAAAAACCTAGTTCTCAAAGGCTAGGAACTCCGGATATGAGATTGGACTAGACTGGGCTAAACTTTTTATAGTTCATGAGATCAAGTAGAACCGCTTACTTACTAATTACTTAACACTAAACATCGTCACTCTCGAGCGAAGGTGGTATGGAATTGACGATACTTAATGCTTTAACTAAAAACTAAACGAGCGGGATACATATGATACCACACCTAAAGACTCTGGAACACATTTATGCCGGATCTGATTGAACTTGCAGAGTAATACAAGTTTTTCAGAGAAAGGAAGAGATTCTCTGTGCCATGAAAACAGGCTTTCCCGTAGATAGGTTGTTAATTTACTCTCCCTTCCATCAGTCAATCCCTATAGAAAAGAGATAGGAAAAGTAATTTAGACACTTCGCGAAGGAGGAGAGGGTTGACTTGCTTTTCACCTACTTTGGTGAAGTTCAAGCACTTTGCTTTTCGATTGTATACCAGAGAAATCTCCATCTTTTTTATTAATGATTGAGTGAGAACACAAAGAGTAAAGCCTAGATTGACCACTTCACTTAGCGTACTTAAATCTTTCGATATCATATTCATTCCACAGTCATTCATCCCTACGATCCTCTTGCGAATTCCCAAGCCTTCTTTGATTTAAGTGTGCACACTTTTTGTACAGATAGGGACCTAATCCGAAGCAGAATAAGTGAGGTTAGCCAAGCAGACTTTCCCTTTATAGTGCTTATTGAGTTAGTGATAAAGACTTAACTAGTATATTTGAAAGAATGGAATCGCTAAAAAGGACTCGAAAGAATGAATTGACCTCCGTCCTTCTCCCCCAATCATAATCCTCTATGAATGCTATTGCTTGTCTTAATGGCAAAGACCTGCTAGTCGGCTCTTTTTGGGGCATTCTTTGGTGCTTGATTTGAGCCTCTAGTCATCCCTTTTCTACCTACTCATTCTCTTAAAGGCTAGAGGCAAGGCTCAACATAGTAAGTTGGCACTTCACTCCCGACCAAAAGAAAATGAACCAGATGCACTCTTGCATGGGGGTAAAGCTGCAGGACGGAGATTACTTCTAGCTAATGGCTAATGGGAGGTAAGCAAGAAAAAGCAAGTCAGCATGGTTGGGTATTCATGGTAGCGATAAGCCGTGATAGGTGTAAGACAAATCGCGCATTAAGGCAAGCAGTATCTAAGAGGTGAGGATAGCAGAAGATGGTCTTCCTATGATAAACACAAAAAAGGTAGTCCTTTTTTTTGATTGTGCAGATCAAGTATCCGAATGCTCGAGCAGGTAGATAAGTTCATTTAGACTTACGATATACTTTTACACGGCCCACCTAGTTGGACCGGAATGGACTTCTTTCTTCGCCCGTTATAGGATAAGACAGAGAGGCCTGATCAATCAAAGACTAAGGAAGAGGCGGTAGATCGAAGTCAGGACCAGAGGCTGCCTACGCAAATGGGCGACGAAGGCAAAGCGCCTAGTTTGTTGAAAAGTATGGTTTCAGCTGATTACGAGCACAGCAGGGTAGTAATGCCTAAAGGTAAAGGAAGGGGAGAGACGAGGCACAAAAAAAAAAGAAAATGAAGCGAAAGTCCCGAAGCATTTTAAGGAACTAGTCGAAGGGGAGTTAGTTTTCACTTCGGCTCACACCAAAGAGGCAGGCGATGAGCCTGTAAAAAAAAGCAAGAAAGAATACAGACAATTCTCGGCACCGAGGAAGCACCGTAGGTCCTTGCGATAGGCGCAGGTTGGAGGAGATAACTTCTTGAACAAGCCAAGAGAATAGTCGAAAAATGTGCTCGCGTGGACATACCAGAATCTTAAAAGAAAGAGACCCTTTTCAATTCAACCCATGATAACTATCACAAAAGATTGAATCCTCATTTTAATCTAGGTAGTCATCCACTTCGAATAGTAAGTAAATCCGTACCCCAGACTATGTGCCGTACCTACAAATCTGTCTACATGGTGAATTGGACGGCTTCCCCACTACTAATGACGAACCCCCGGTATTCCCATCAATACTCCCAGCCTTTGACCATTTTGAGCCTTTTGAAAATGCTAACGAAGAAAAAAGGGGCCTCCTCAGGGAACCAGCAGAAAGGCTCTCAAAAGCAGGCGCGTACAAAGCCATTCCACTTCCCTCGGACCATGAGCAGTGGTCAAAGCGCTTAAATCCTGGCTCATAGCCTTCCTCAGACCTTATTGATACGGGACGAGTCGCTATGATTCACTACAAAAATAGAAGCAGATGCACTAATCAATTCGAGCTAATTTACTCATCCCACCTCGAACTCTCATTTAGCGCATCGACTTTAGCACTACTTATATTATTATATTACTATTATATTAAAATTACATAAAATAAATCTACACCAGCGCATCCAGCATCAAAGGACAATAGCTCGTGTGGATAGGACTATCTTCAAGCGTTTGACCAAGGGTTGGAGGAGTATCCAAGGTGAGTTGAAGGCGAACTTTTGGAGTAGATAAGCAGGTCTACCTCAGAGAAGATCATGGAATCATAACAGCACAGAAAGAGACGTTCCGAACTACTTCTGCTTGACGTTGGTCGTAGATGAACCCACCCAATATAATTAGTATCTCAAAAAGCAGCCGCTAGAGCTATTAACTATAGGTATTACAGAAGAAGCTAAAGAAGAGGAGCGGAGCAGCTCGACCAGAGGGAGAGGAGTTAAGTAGCCCTTACTCAACCGAAAAAAAGAATATGTCTTCAGCGATTCTTTCTTGAAAGCGAAAGCGCAGATCGAGGCTTGTCGAAGATAAGGGACTCGACTTCCCCTACCTTATTAAGGACTTCCCAACTGACCTAGCGGAAGAAAAAGGCAAGGACCTCTTAATAGAAATATGTCTAGGTCACTTCCAACAACAACTAAAGCTATTTCTTACTGGTGTGGATTCTCCACAAGTACTTGAAACGATGGGATCTCTACAACTTGTTCCACAAACTCCAACTACTAGAAAGGCTGAAACTGACTCCAATCAGTCAACTACCATCCATGAGTGGATACCATCGAGTTATCGGCCAACAAGGTTCGATGTAATTGAAAGGTCCACTCTTTCATCCGCTTATGCTACTTTTCGTCCTTATTGAGGGGAACCACTCAGATGGAGTTCCAGGGATGGGATTAATGGCACCTTAGTTCCCCGGGATCCATCTCCACCAACCAAACTCAAACTAGCCTTCCTCCATTCACTAGCAATGAGCCCATTGGGCTTTACCCCTGCTCTTTGGTCCCCAAAAGCTACTGAAAGTCCTAATCGAAGAGCCATATATTCCAGTCCGGATCGAGGAGCCAAACAACCAACTAGCTGATATCCTTAACTGCAAAACTGCTTCGAGTGGTTAGCGAACTATTGAAGTAGATAAATTCCAGTCCGCATTGAGGATCCAACCCCAAGCAAGGTGAAGCAGAATCAGCAGCTCTTTTTGAACCCATTTTACCTTGGGGACAAAAACAAGCTCAAGAAAAGCATCCTTTCGAGGTAGGCGGAAGGTCTTCTTTTAACTTCAGAGCACTACCGAGAACAAATGATCGAAATATTTCGGAATGCACATGTCACCCCAGACATTTCACCCGAGAGATTGGCCAGGTTAGTGGAACAGATTTTGGCTCCGCTTTAACCTCGTGAGAGGTGATTGCACAAGTAGCAAAAGAGATCTCAGGATAAATAGGTACCATATCATATGTGTAACGAGAACGGACATGACACAACAAGTTGCTAGTATAACTAGCTCACACAGGGGTCTGAAAGCTTTTCAGTTAAGACTGGTCGGGGTTCTGGACAGGAAGAATCTACATCGATCACGATGCGAGCAACAAGGTAATGGTGTCCTCGACCAAGCCGAAAGACAGATCTCATCACAACACTTGCTTTCCCTAAACTATTTATCCTTAGAAGTAGGGCGAGAAAGAAATAGGGAATTCTCTAATCCGATAGCCTTACAACAAACAAGCTTGCTTAACGCACTAGCTTTTAATTCCGACTTAAAAGCTCTTAGAAGTGAAAAACCAAAAAACAAAGCGCATCGCTCTCACGCTCATCAGTAAAGGCAGTTATTCGCCTTTTATAAACGAGTGTTGTGTACTAATAGACTTGCTTACCGTAACCACAAAGAAAGAACGGTTCTATCTATTTATCCATAAGGGCGTTCGCTCCCATCCTTATAAGTCGAGTTACTTCATACCTTTCTCACGGTATAAGTTACGACTTCGCTTCCGAAAAGATCAATTTTTGACTCTGATTCACCAGCATCCACTATCGGAAGGAATTGCCTCACTTACTGCCTGCTCTTATTCCCATCGATATGCCCGGAAACAATATCTTTCTCTCATGCCCTTTACCTTAAGCCTGACAAAGATAGAATGTTTCACTTGCCCTACCGGCCCGTAAAGACTCTATCTCTACAGCCGCCTTCTCTTTCCTTTTCATTAGAAACAAAGCGATCCGCTTTCATAACTAATAAGGCGTAAAAGAAAGGAGTTTTTGTATTCGTTCTGACTTCCGCTCGCAAAGGAACAAGATCTGGATTTTACTAGGGCGAGCGCAGTTTACTATGCGAGTGAAGAGATTGTTGCGAGCTAATAGCGAGTGGACTTTGCCCATTCCCTTTCTTTAGACTTGCAGTAAAGCCGAACAAGTTTACTTAGCTTGCACTTGAGCTTGAAGCCTTTTTTTAAATCTTAAAGTAGCATTAAAAAATCCCCAAAGCTACAATAAAGCCGAGACTACAACCGCTACTTGCCCAATAGTACAGCGCCTTCCTCCCTGACTTTACTTTCCTAGCTATCAAACCCCTTTTCAAACCCTTGCCAGAAGAACAGAAAGATTCTCTGTGATACCGTTTGAATAACGATAATAGGCCTTAGAAAGCTTTAGCAACGCTAGGAGTTACTACTTACGCCAGCACCTTACGAGCTTACCAGAACCTTCTCCCGCAAGAAGAAGAGTTTGACTTGGACAACTTCATGATATGAAGAGCCTTTGGATGAAGAACGCCCTACTAATACAAATCAAGGAGAGGAAAGGACTCAAGATCCCGAGACAACAACGAGTGAAGTCAATAATAGAAGCCTTCCACCCCAACATCGGGCTTGATATGCTTTCTCTTCCATTTATTAATATAGAGATTCTATTTATTTTGAAGCCATGAAGAACGAGAGAGGAGAACGGGGGGGTTAAAGTGACAAGACACCGGGATCGCGTCGCCTTACAACACCAATAAGAGTAATTTCTGATGAGGAGGAGGAAAGGGGATGGAAATTGATCAGCCTTAAAGGGGGGGACACATGAAGGAGAGGAAGTTGGAAATGGGGACAAAGAAGAAGACAAAGAGAGTTCAAACTATTTTTTTTAGTTCTGAGGATTCAACGAGCTTACCTTATTATTCTATTAGAGAAAGGGGGGATAATCCATAAGATCTGGTTCTCTAATGTTGATTTTGAATCTGGTGCAATTCTTCTATTGAAATTGCATTCTTCTCAAAGAAATAAATATCCCCCGAAGAGGAATTACATTGAGAGGCAATCAGAATGTCTTTCTCCCGAAGGCATAGTCCCCCAAGAAATAATGTATTTAAGTCAATTTCGTTGGTTGTGCAGCCTTTTCCTCTGTTGTTCCTTTCGGGAAAAAAATCAAACAATTGAAAGCACTGAGGTTCATTCGCATAGTCAGAAGGGAAAGACGGTCGAGGATCGTAGATTCGACCACGAAGAAAACAGATGTTTGTTGTTGACTTCTAGCTGCCTATTCAGCTCTATGAAACTGAATTCTTCTAATAAGACTTTATACTGTAAAATCCTAAGGGTCGAAAGAGAAAACAACGCGTTCAAATTAATACTACTTATCTATAACAACTTCAGTATTGTTAAGAAAGTAGTCAACAAAATAGTAAGGGTAAAGTAACCCAAAGTCGTCTCCCAACGAACACAGAATTGATTTTTAACAAATTAGTTCTTACAAAACTATACAAAGCGGTTAGTCAAACAAAATAAAAAATATAGGGGATTTAGATAAACAAAGATAGAAATAAAATTTAAAAGATAAAAAGAAATAAAAACAATAGAAAAGAAAATAGATTGATTCCATTGCTTTTTCAAAATAGATTCATCATCGGTTATCTAAAGATTATTGCTCAATTAATTATTGTTGTAGATTTGCAAATTAATCAATGTAAAGTCTCAATTAATTTGTTGGCGTTCTCACTTTTAACCAAAGTACAGTCTCAATTAAAAGTGAGAACTTTTAGATTATCCATAGTAAATTCAATCAAAGTACAGTCTCAATCAAATTTTACTATGCCTAATCATGTCTATTCTTTTATCTCCTCACCAAATAAAAAGCTTAATTAATCAAAGTAAAGTCTCGATTAATTTTCATTAGAGTAAATACCTTTAACCAAAGTAAAGTCTCAATTATTGGTAAAAACTCATTTAATCACATGAAAGTTTCTAAATAAAATCAAAGTAAAGTCTCAATTAAATTTAAAAACCCTTGAACTCATATGATCAACATGCATATAGATTTAAAATCATTACTTTTTACGAGATTCAAAGATAAAAGACATAGATGAATTAAAACCTCAACAATAATAAAAAGAACAAAGAAATTAATTCATTCTAACCTCAAAATCCATAATGAAATTATAATGGAATCAACCCAAGAAGTTTAGCAATCCATGGAATACAAAATAAAAAGAAGAATAGAGAGAAGAAAAGAGAGAGAAAGGAAACGAAATTAGGCACCCCTAAGGGTTCCAAAACTCCGAAGTCCCGAGCTTGTTTTCTACTTCTCCCTTGGTCTCTTTATATAGGAATTGGACTGGGCTTTTCTGTTGCTAAAATCTCTCAAATATCTTTTGAAATAAAGATAAATGTAAATATTTAAAAATACTTGGAGAGATATAGACTATTTGACAAATATAATTGGTTGATAATATCAATATCTAATATAATTAAATTAATTAATTACTTAAAGATATATGATAAATTATCACCAATTAATATTTGTATTAATTTTCCAAATCAACCCTTTGCAATCTCCTTAAATTATCTTCTAAATAATCCAATATCTTCAAGATATATTTGTTTGTTGTGGAACTAAAAAGATTCAAGAAGATCTTGTCATATTTAAAATGATTTGGTAGTTATTATCTTTTAATATTTTATGATATAATTAAATAAGATAATTATTTAAAAATATCAAATAAAATATCTAAAGATATATTTTCCCAAATTATCTTCTATCATAAAGATAAAGAAAACCGCAAGGTCCAATTTTTCTTTCCTCTCTTCTTGGTTTAGCCAAACTTCTTCACTTTTTCAAGCTTTTCTTGCCGTCTTCATGTAATGCTTGGCCTGAATTTTTGTGCTTTTGATAATTTCTTATTCTTTGATTTATCTTTAAGGTGTCATGAAGCTTTAATCAATTTATTTCCACACCTCTAAATGAGCTTAAAACTTAACTTCAGCTGCATCAACAAACGTTAAAATATCCAAAAATAATTTATGCAGCTAAAAATCACTTTTTAAGACATTTTTATCACACAAGCTCAAACAACCTAATTATCAAAATTATCAATTAAATCACTCTTTAGGCACATAAATTCAATTAAATACCCAGAATTAAACATTAAATGAGGGCAAAAATACGTACTCATCAATAAGATCTGGTTCTCTAATGTTGATTTTGAATCTGGTGCAATTCTTCTATTGAAATTGCATTCTTCTCAAAGAAATAAATATCCCCCGAAGAGGAATTACATTGAGAGGCAATCAAAATGTCTTTCTCCCCAAGAAATAATGTATTTAAGTCAATTTCGTTGGTTGTGCAACCTTTTCCTCTGTTGTTCCTTTCGGGAAAAAATCCAAACAATTGAAAGCACTGAGGTTCATTCGCATAGTCAGAAGGGAAAGACGGTCGAGGATCGTAGATTCGATCGCGAAGAAAACAGATGTTTGTTGTTGACTTCCAACTGCCTATTCAGCTCTATGAAACTGAATTCTTCTAATAAGACTTTATATTGTAAAATCCTAAGGGTCGAAAGAGAAAACAACGCTCGCTGTAAGGAGATTCTCAAGATATATATTTTTTAGTCTATTAAATATCTATTAAAGACTTGCATGCAGGCCTCATAGCAAGCCTTGAATTCGAGCTCTATAGATCCTCCAATTCTTAGAAAATCTTGCTTGTAATCAGAGGAGAGGAACATTTAGGAGAGATTCTCAATTCTAGAGAAAAGCAAGGTTTGGAATCCAACTTCTAATCTTTATAGATAGGGGGTTCAATCTCTTCCTTTCCCCTTATACTCTATTTAGCCCTTAAAACATTCTATTCCCCCCCTTGGGTCAATAAGTTGCTTGAATTCCCTCTCGGCGAATAGTCTTCATTTTATCTCTTCCCTCCTGTGGAGCCCCTATAGACGTAAAGGTTCCGAAGGCTCCAACAGGCTCTAAGTCAGTGAATATCTCCTTTCCGCCCGCCTTAAAGTTCAAGAGTCGTAAGTAAAGAGATCTTTCCTAGAGGTAAGTAAAGGATTCCTTCTGGCCTTCTGCTCTGGTAGCTAAGTCACTCTTCTCTTTCCTTTAGTAGGAATAGAGAAGTCTCACTTTTGCCCTTAATAGGAATCCAAATGTGGAGGTCAGCTTGTTTTAAGTCATAAAGGGAATAGGTTTCTATCTCACTTAATGCCCCTACCTACTAATAATCGAAAGAGACGGAGACCACAGCTTGATACGAGTACGAACTATACCACAAGCCTATAAGCGTCGAGAGCCCAGGTAAAGGAGCTTTCTCAAATAGGGAACTCGAAAGCCTAACGCGAGGGTTCTAAACCCCTCTATCCCACGTTGAGATTTTAGAAAAAGGTGGGCTTGGGCACAAGCTAAACTTCTTCGATTAGGCTACCACCCGGGGCTTGGTTTCGCTTAGTATGGGATTCGCTACCCAATTATAGTCTATCCCTCTTCTTTGCCCCAAAAGTCCACTTTGGATTGAGAACGTCCCACTGTGGATTCATAGACTGAACTTGACAGGTTCCACTGCAGAAAACCCCTCGAAACACAAGTCGCGTCACTGCATTCGTTCAGTCAGGTCGTCAAAGTAGTGGTTATGAAGGCTGACAAGCACGATTGACCGGAACTGGAGTCTCACAAGGGATTTAGCAGTTCCGTAGCTGCATATTCAGTCGAGCACATGTGACTGAGTCGCCCGTACCTGAGCTCGAGAAAGATTCCTTATATTGACCGAGTCTCCTCCGTTTCACGAGCAGTGGAGACAACGTTTCACACCTTGCCTTCGCTAACAGAGCTGACAAGTGTATGAATGAAGTCGAAGCAGTGGGGAAGAAAAGGACTCGGCTTAACGGTTCGGTTTCCCTTGTTACTATGGGAATGATGGAATTTGCTCTTCTTCCTCTTAGCGTTAGCGACTCTAAGCTCATAGGGAGCTGGGAATGAGCTTGGTTAGCTGGGACCAAGAACGGATAGAGTTGAAAGAGAGGATTTGATTAGCGCGCCTTCTTCCTGTCCTTTCCTGACTCTATCGATGGTATGCCTGACAGTCTTTCTCCTTGGCTTGTACTCGAGATTGCCTTTTTTTTTGTTCGAAATCGATATCTTCCTATGCCTTTGAGAAAGGGAACGAAGGAATTCCTTCTGTTGTCACAAGAATTGTTCAAGTTGAATGCGAATAATCGATTGAATCTGATCTTTGAAGACTTGAAGGACTAGTGTCCAATCCCGGCCAATGTAGAGTAGTCCCTTTTGGACAGCACTTCCTTGTAGGGAACTACCCATTGTCCTTCTTTCTTGTGGTGGAACCTGGGATTCACCCTCCCATAAGTTATTATCGCCAAAACAAAAAAAGACATATGGAATTTACCACAAGAGTCAAACTATAATAGTCTCCAACTCATATGGCGGCGGGGGTTGCGTTCCCCTCTCTTTCGTCGGTTAAGTGCTGGATGGGGAATGCATAGGTCGGCTATGTCTCTGGACCTCCCTCCTGGCTTCCCTGTCACGTCCGAACGTAATCAGAGAAGACCTGCCCAAGCACCACCTTGTGATCATAAAGATTAATATCCAATACAATCACAGGAAAGAGTACCTTAAAAAAAACCGTAACGTATCTGGGTCGTACGCATGGAACAGTCATAAAATTTCGGCAATTCAAAAAAAAGGAGTATATCCCTCTCCCTTAGTGTCTTTCCACTTTCCTCGTTCAAGAACAAACCCTTCGCCTAAATCTTTTGAATCCCGGCCTAGTTTTTCCCCACTAACCAATTACGTTACGACCACTGAACAAACTTGGTTGACGAACATGGTTTATGCGCTGCTAATGTAGCGGCTTGTCGAGCATTTGACAAACTCACACCATCCATTTCAAATAGGACTTGTCCCGTGGACACACGAGCAATCCAACCCGTAGGATTTCCTTTTCCTCTTCCCATTCTTACTTTTGTAGGTTTCCCGGTAATAGGGATATCTGCAAAAACTCTTACCCATATCTTACCATTTTTTCGAGATTGTCCGCTCATAGCACGATGGAAGTGTCCGATTATAGCCCCGACACGCTGTTTCAATGGCTCGATATGAAAGACGCCCAGCTCTACAACTTTGAGTGCTATATCTTCCAAAACCAAGTTTTGTTTCGTCTGGTTTGCAACCCCTACTACATCTGCCTTTACGATATTTACTAAATTTCGTACGTTTCGGATATAGCACGTCCCTTTTTTTTTTTTACTATATGAAATCCACACTTTGACACCTGAGATTCCGTAACGAGTAGATACTTCCGTAGAAGCATAATCGATTTTCTGGTTAAATACATTATGAGATGTTTTTCCATACTTTCCGCATTCAGTTCTAGCTATTTCTGCGCCTTCTGATCGACCTGAACAACATATACGGATCCCCTCAACCCCTTTTTTCATTACTAATGGAATATCCTTAACTATTCTACTAAAAATGGAACAAAATGATCTTGTTTTCTTTCTCAGTTGAAAAGAAATGTCTTGAGCAATCGGAGAAGCACTTTGATAAACAGATTTGATCTTGACCAACTCAATTAAGGTATTCGTGTTTGTTCTATTAGACAACAAAGATCGCATTTTTTTCACTTCGTTCAAATAAGAGTTGTACCCGTACGGAATTCTTCTATTTCTCAGTATGATCTCTATCATCATCTTTATTCCCTTTATCCATTCTCCTATCCTACCTAGGTCTATTAATTTCTCTATCAATTCCATTACCTTATCCTTACCCATGAGGTTCCAACATTTGATCCTTAATTTACCTAGGAGTGGTTCCCGGGCATCCTCAAAAGAAAGGTTCTTATAAAAACCCACTCTATCCCTTGGAAAGAAAAAGGTAGCACCGAAGAAAGGAAAGAGCGAGATGGTTGTTTTTGTTGTTCCCGCGAAGCGAAGATCATTCGCCAAGCGAATGAAGTGGGTCAACCTCTTTTTGGCTTCGGCCAAACACTTTATCTCTTATCTAAGCCTCTTCCCTGTTTCGCTCCCCCCATCGTTGATGGTTCAGCCACGCCCGGTGCCACAAAATGATTGAGAACTACGACGGGGTCGAAATGCATTTGGTTCTTTCTATTCAATAAGTATTGCATTACCGAATAATTCAAGGAGGGGCGCACTGCAGGGAGGGTCCTTTTAAATAGATGACTCGTCAGGCCGTCGGAGCGGGACTTATTGGGTAAAAATAACTTACAGAACTTACTTTTTTTGAAGGAGTCGTCATTTTCTATCAGGAACGCTATGCCATTGACAACCCCGGCGTATTTTGGATGCTTGAAGGCCTCGCTGACCCGAAGTGATTTAGAAAGATTCTTCTTTATCGATGGTGATCGGTCATGGTATCCATAGCGTTGCTTCTTTTTCGGCCAAATCCGAATTTCGTTTTGCTTCTCCCGGTCGTCGAACCTGATCGACTCGACTCTTTACCCTGCCCTCCGGCCTCTCACTTCGTTTCGTTCTTCTTCTGTATTGTCGCTGGAATGAAGACACCCGATCGGCCCGACTTTCCCAAATGCCCACCGCCGGCCCTTCTTCTTTCCGGGTCTGGATTTTTTGCGTCGTTTCAGTCGTCGTGGTCGACGGGGAAGAAAGAAATGAATGAATGTTCTTTTGGGAAAATGTATAAGAATACACCTACCGAGACGAAAGCCAAAGGTTAGTCTCGCAGGTGGACGTATCGAACCGAAATAAGATCTCAGATTGACATCTTGATACACTAATTTACCATAATAATAAATAGAGTCAATGGTGACTCCGCCGTGGGAATAGCTGCTTCTTTCTTGCTTTCAAGAGGGGCTTCCATTCACCTACGCAGACTTAAAGTGCTCTCCGAACCGTGCTGGATAGTCACTCATCACACGACTCTCAAACCCAACCTGTTGTGAATCCCGGGAGACAAAGTCAAAGCGCTTGATCCTTTGCCCCATACTTTGAGATGCTTCTCCCCGCCAATCAAGCAGCGACACTGCTCGCGATAGGCTTAGCTTTAAGCCGCTATCGTTTGGTTCGAATAAGTCAAGCCTAAACTGATTGAAAATGAAAGCGCTAACGCTATAATCATTATTCAAATAGCAACCTTTCGCCTTATAAAACAAAACAAGTTTACTTACTAAAAAAAGAAAGCGGCAACAAGCACCTTCTTTCTCAAAGTCAAGTTTATCGCTTCTTGCTTTAGAAAGATTGCAGCGTTAGCGCTTCTTGACTAATAACATCATAGAAAGTCAAGACTCCTCTCCTTTTCTATGAATCTACAACTCTCTTTACTGAGCGAGACTCCATCCATATCCCTACTAGTGGTTATATTAAAAATTTTCCATTTTCTCATTTGTTTGACAGCCTAAACTAGGCTCCATTTTAGATAGGTTTTCGGTATTAATAAAAAAAATAGGTAAGGGGCGCGTCGGAACGGTCGGTGGCTGCTTAGTCTCATCCGAGAGTCTAATCTCTTTGTACTGCTTTTTTCTTTTTCAAATTAAAAAGAAGGGGGTCGATTTAGGCTCCTTCCCTTCCACTGCATAGCTGCGCTAGCAGGTACTATGAGCCCTCTGTCCCATGCATCTAACCAGCTCGCATGGTTCACCGGTTCCACCGAAAACTCTCATTTGTTGAAGCGGAGCATAGTGCGCTTCAGGCGCCGAGCAATAATGGTCTCTTTATTCTTTCGTTTCGGTTTATTCACTGATCTGAAACTTAGCACTTGTTTTCTTATTGATTTCAGGGGCGGCGGCGTTCTTGAATGAAGTCTATCCGAACCGAATTAGCACTTCTCAGATCAGGCTAGGCCTCTCCAGCTCCGCTGGGCGCTGGGGCCCTGGATGCGCTAGCGATCGACACATAGGGGATGGTTGCCCGGGTTTCTCGGCCTGGTATCCTGCACCTCGCGTTCATGATATCTACATTCAACTGTGCCCCGGAGACACGGTCGAAGCACAGCATGCCCAGTGTGCTTCTTTCACGACATGCTCTGGTCCCGAGTGTCTTCTAGTGGTCTTCTAGCGTTAGAAGAAGTCGTGTCCATCCCGGACATCTGCAACATCCTCCCAAGCTTTTTTATTCAACATATATAGGACAAACTGAAGGAAAAGACTGACCCTTTCGATGACTTTCGCGGTCGCCCTCACTGAACCGACTTGAATCTGAACTACGATTCAGATCGAGTCTTACCGAAATCGGATTTCCTTATCGTGCCATATGTGCACTTTATTTACTTTTTCCCCTTTTTTCTTCCCGGTTTAATCTTTGTTTTCGAAAGTCTTCGTTTCCTGTGTAGAAGCAAACTCTCCAAATTGTTGACCAACCTTTCCTTCAATGATAGAGGCAAGAACACTTTCCGGCCAGGCCTTACTATAACTAACCTCACAGATCCCACTCCATCTTTTACACCGATGTATCGTACTCTCTTGACCAGGTCATCCAAAGAAAAGACTGTGAAATCTTTCCGAAGTGAGAGAAGGAGGGAAGGCGCGCTATAACTAACATAACAGCCAGCTGAAAAATGCTAGCTAGCTAGGCTAGCGCGCAATGGCTTTCTCTTATAGGGGCTCGCTTCTTCAAGCTCCGCCCAACCTATACAAGGTGCTGCTCGCTTTCTCTCAGCCACCAGTGGCTTATGTAGTGGTCGGCATTCCTACGTGCTCCTCTTTGCCCCCTACCTACTTAAGAATCCAAAGGTCACCTTTGGCTGTTGTCTTGACTCTTTGGTTACGAGAGTCGTCGGGGTCTAGGTTTATGGATGGATTTAGTCAGCGAAAGTCCCTCAAACTCAATCAATATCAACAACATGTCATGACCGGTTAGGCTTGGTTTCTTTTGTAAGAAAAGAAAGTAGGTTTCGGGGGTTCATTGATTAGTACACCTCCGGTGCTGATAAGGTCGGGACCTTGGTCGTCCGTCTACGGTTTGCCGGCCGATAAGATCTCTGAGATTGACCAGCCAGCTGGGTGGGTTGGTTTGGCTATTCCTTTCTATGAGTCAGCTGTCTGCGTGAGTCACCTTCTTCTAGGCTCCGCTGGACGACATGGCATTCTCGTTTAAATATAAGCCGACCGCACTTGTGATGGTTCCCAAAGATCCAATATGACCACTGAGGTCTACGTTGCCACGATATTGTTCTATGAAGCGGACGGGCTGTTATAAGGTCGGCCCGGTTTTTTTTTGTTGGTGTCGTAGGGGAGGGATTGACCTTTTTAACGCATATTCAGTCATACCGGCATGGCCCCACTGATTTGTTTTCGATCGGAGCATCAAGTAGCGGAACCCGGTTCTACTTGACTAAGCCCCGTGCTCGTCCAAGGAAGGAGTTTGCTTTACCCAACTCCCTTTTTGATAGCAAGGCAGAAACCCCCGACTTGACATTCATTATTTTCGAATGAAGAATGAAGAGTGCCCTGCCCCAGCAAGCGCCTACTCCTATCAAAATGAAATGTGTGACTTTACTAAACAAGCAAGAAAAGCTCTTTACTAATAACATAGAAAGGGCTTTTATCGCTTGTTGCTTTCTTCGCATGCTTGAGCGCATTAATAGAATACATATAGATAGAAAAAAAGTTTACTTGAGTTTTCAATCAATAAGGCTCGCGTAGGGGCGCTCACGTTTTTTGGCTTACTAAAATCTTCAATTTTTAAGTTGGTAAAGACCCACCCCTTGTTTCAGTCAGAATGAGTCCCCGGGACCCCGGGACATTGGCTTCTGCCAACAGTGGACTATTAAGGATCGCATCCCGTGCATATTCTACATTATTGCTTGCAACTAATTCAGCTTCCGCTTCTGGGAGATCAAACGGAGCTCGATTAGTTTCTGCTAGACGAGAAATGAAGAACATAACCAATACATGGAACAAGGGAATACCGGACCATATCTGCTTTTGGGCCATGACAATCTCACTCGAATTACGGGGACCTACACATATTAGTACAGTATACCGGGGTCCCCGGCCAGAACCACACGTGCAAGTTTCCCTGCATGTGGCTCGTCCGCGCTTTCCGAGGCACTACTTGTGACTCAGCATGGGAGAAGGGGGCGTCACACTTTCGTGTTTAGAGCATTGTCCGAGTGAAGTGAATAGGCAGCGCCTACCAAGCAAAGCTTTCTGGAAGAGGCTGGGCTGGTTCCTTTTCGACGCCCGCATTTGATTTATATGTTGGGGCAAGGCAAGCCCCAGGAAAGTCTAGGTTAGCTCCCAGCTCCATCTCGGCCGGCATCCTGCTCTCGAGGGGGTGGGGTCCTAGATCGAACTACTCATTGCTGTCTTGCCCCAACCCAAGGAAGGCGGCCATTAAGGTTGGTAAGGAGCATTGTTTTGAGGGAGGGAAAGCGTGGTTGACAAGCCACTTCGAGGAAGCGACTGGAGTGCTTTCATCAAATGATGCATATGGGCTGAGCCATTCCTATCCCAAGTGGTGGCCCGATTCGGCCTGGCCTGGTCAGGAGACTCTCATAGAGACTTTTGCTATCCGATCCGGGAATCTCTTTATATGTTAGCTAGCGTGGGCGAGCTTTCCTATGATAGTCCTGCTGCGGCCTCTTATCGTCCGTCACGTCTCATCTTGATTTGGCTATACTTGTATGTAGCTAGCCATGTTAACTTCACATGAGAAAGCCCTTTTTTTTAGTTTTAGAAAGGCTAAAAAGGCACTCATCAGTAAGCTCGGCCCCTTTCCTATTCAGCTTTGCCACCTATTAAGAGAATAGGTCCCGCCCGTTCAAGCGGCCCGCCTTTCTTCATCTATACCAGCTGCCACGCACGACCCAATAGGAACGATTTCAGCGCCCCTCTGTAGATAAGAAGCAGAACGCGCCATCACCTACAACCCTTTCCTCTGCTGGGGACTTCCACAAATGAAAACGGGCGGCATCGTCGTATGCTCGACATTGGTTGCCCTGGTTTATATCCCGGAGTACTCCTATGGCCGATCTATCACCCAACCTACTCCAAAATCGAAAGGCTTGACCCCGTCACGTTTGGAGAATGACCCTTATCGCATGGCTTAGTCAGTTATTATCGCAGTTCAGATAAGATTCGGATCGCCACTTCTCTGAAAGCATGGTTCTTGCCTTCCTCCTCCCTCCTTGGAGCTCGTCCATTCGTTAGGTGATCCCTTGCTCTCACGTTCGAGTGTTTGCTCGTCGTTTAGGCCGGTGAGTGAGATTTCTGCTCATTGCAGTCACCTCCGGGGTTCTTTGCACCTGGATAGTACTAGGACCCTTGTGCCCGGGCCCTTGATCAGATAAATTCGCCCGCCCTATGACCAAAAACGAGAAATGAGCCCTACGACGAGACACGGACATTCCCCATGCCGCGATTCCCTCCGGTTCGTTCCCGGGTTGGATTAGGGGAACATCCGAGCGATTGCCTTCGCGGATCCAAACGCGCCCACCACAAGACGCACAATAAGAATAAGACCAATAGAGACTTCATAAGAGACCATTTGCGCTGCAGATCGTAATGCTCCTAGAAAGGCATATTTCGAATATAGAGGAGTGAAAGTTCCCAACAATCAACTCGTTGATCATACCCTTCTTTGAACCGTACGAGCACGTCCTCTGTCACCCCCACCGCGCTTACGGCTCTATACCCCAACCCAACTTGCTCTGGCCCCCGGTCCTCCCTTTCTATTCCTCGATAAGCGGACCGTGGGAGCATGAGGGGGGCGGTATCTGCTTTTGACTGATAGAAAGCATCTCTCTTTTGTCCCTCCTGACCGAACCCGAAAAGAATCATTTTATGCCACTTTGTACACTAGAGTGTAGGCACCTTCTTGAAACGTGCCTGTGGAAGAGAGGTGCCAGGGGAATCCATGCTCTCCGCTGAAACAGGGCTTGAAGCCTTCGAAAAACCTTGATGCTCTTTTCTTCCTATCGAGTCAACCGGACTGAAAAAAAGAATAGCTTATCGAGCTCTTTGGTATGCGGCTCACCTTTTAAATTGAGCTGTTCTTGCTACTCCCATAAACTAAAAAAATGGGGTGGGTAGGATAAGGACTCTTATCATACAGCTCTTTTTGTTGCGCTTCTCTTTTGGTGTCCTTTTATTCTCTCTTGGCCCGTTGCGCCTGTTTGACCAATGAGAGTCCAGACTACAGCTCATTTGATTAATTCTTCCGTTTACTCATTCGTCAGTATCGTAAAAAGCAGCTGAACTCAATCTCGATGACTACCAGTGTCGATTGGCATTCCGCTTCTAGAAACTATATATACTACAGATGTGACCATGATTCTATGTGAAAGTGGCGTGACTTGAAGCTGCACGGAGACCACTTCCTTTTCTTGCTTTCGTGCTGGATGTCATCTCGGTCGGTTTAAGATGAATCCGGGGGGGGGGATAAATCCTCCATTGGCCGTTGACCTTTGATTCTCTTCTCTGAACTGCTCTTAGGCTAAGACTGAGTTGAATCTGCTTCTCTTCCGTATTCCTCAACTCGAGTTTATGTTGCCGAAGCTGTCTTGAAGCCCTTTCTTTCCGGCTTCCTTGAGTTGAGTCAGCTCGGTAGCTAGTCTAGTAAAGTAAAATAGCCTTGATTCTCTTCCCTTCACTTAAGAGGGCTTGCTCCTTCTTCTCGTCCACTCGCCTTACCTTTCGCTACTAACCTGTTAAATGGAGTTGAGCTGGCTACTAAATCCATTGCTTCAGTGATGGTTGCTTCATCCAATCAAATATAGGTGGCAGGGTCAGACTTTGAGAAAGAGTCCACTGCTGTCCAGTCATAGTCAGTAGGAGCAGCTCCGGCCAATTTCCAAATTGAACTTTGGCCTTGTAGTACCTCGCTATCCTCTGTTGGTAAGTAGCCATTCTGAGCTGAGCTTGCTTTCCTAACTCTGAAAGTCGAAGTTGGTCCTCAACTCTGTTGGAACCCACATTTTGAAAAGTTCTGTTAGGTTCTTAGTAGCAGTTGGCAACCTTTTCTTCTTTTACTTCACATAGCTTTTCGTCTCCTTGATAGCTGGAAGTTCTCCAAAAGTATGAAGAGTTGGAGGACTTTGTACCAGCCATTCCAGTGTGGTTGAATTTTGTTCCACATGCCAAGGAATGTTCGCCCTTGTTATGTTATTTCCACTGGTTGAAGTGATTGTTACGACCACGAAGAAACGACAAATCCCAACTACGGATATATAAGAGCCAAAACTGCTAAGGGCATTCCATCCAGCGTAAGCATCTGGATAATCTGGAATGCGACGTGGCATACCCGAAAGCCCTAAGAAATGCATGGGAAAGAGGGTCAGATTAACTCCGAAAAAAGTGATCCAAAAATGGATTTGACCTAAAGTTTCAGGGTATGTCCAGCCAAAGATTTTACCCACCCAATAGTGAAATCCTACAAATAAAGCAAAAACGGCTCCCATAGAAAGTACATAATGGAAATGTGCAACCACATAATAAGTATCATGTAGAGCAATGTCTAGCCCAGAATTTGCCAGGACTATTCCAGTGAGTCCTCCTATGGTGAACAAAAAGATGAACCTTAGACCAAATAACATGGGTGTTTTGTATTGTATCGAACTCCCCCACATGGTAGCGATCCAACTAAAGATTTTAATTCCAGTGGGGATAGTTATGATCATGGTAGCTGCGGTGAAGTAGGCACGGGTATCAACGTCTAAGCCCACAATAAACATATGATGAGCCCAAACAAGAAATCCAAGAACACCTATACTGATCATGGCATAAACCATGCCTAGATACCCAAAGACCGGTTTTCCCGAAAAAGTCGAAACGATATGACTTATGATACCGGATCCAGGCAGAATGGGAATATACACCTCTGGATGACCGAAGAACCGAAAGAGATGTTGGTATAAGATGGGGTCTCCCCCTCCTGCGGGATCAGAAAAGGTTGTATTAAAGTTTCGATCGGTTAATAACGTTGTTATTGCCCCTGCCAGTACCGGAAGTGATAATAAAAGTGGGAATGTTGTTACTAGAACGGACCACACAAATAGGGGTGATCTATGCATAGTCATTTCAGGTCCACGCATGTTGGAGATAGTTGTTATAAAATTGATGGAACCTAAAATGGATGAAACACCAGATAGATGAAGACTAGAAATTGCTGAGTCAACTGCTCCTCCAGAATGGCTGGTAATACCACCTAAGGGCGGATAGACTGTCCACCAGTGTTGCTACCCACTTCTACTAAGGCTGAGCTTAATAGGAGCAAGAGACTTGGCGGCAACAACCAGAATGAAATATTATTTAATCGTGGAAATGCCATGTCAGGTGCACCTATCAGAATCGGAACAGACCAATTACCAGATCCACATATCATTGCCGGCATAACCATAAAAAAGATCATTAAAAAAGCGTGAGTCGTTATTAAAACATTATAAAGAACGGGTCTTGCAAGAAAATAGGATTTCATATTGAGCTCCAAATATTCGCTATTGGGATAGGATGGTTCCTACTAGCTCTTCCCCCTAAGAACCGCACGTGCGGGTTCCCCTGCATACGACTCAAGTGGCTAAGGTTTGAGCTCGACCCGCTAACGAGCCCTTGAGAAAGCCTTGGTAAAGTCAAGCGCGTTAGCTCTTTTAAGTGAAGGCGCGCATCCTCTTGTTGGGAGAGGAACGAATCCTTCGCGCTTGGTAAGCACTTTGTTGTAGCCAAGCTTACTGCTAGCCTATCGCCTAGAGCCAAGCTTCGACCGCGACTGCTCATCACTTCTGGGCGCCTTCTTCCGTCACCCGAGATCCAAGTCAGCACCGGCAAAGATCTCTTCCTCGCGGCTGGACCGGCTTGGAAGCAAGCTACCTGTCGCCTATCTCACCCCCTTTCTTATTGCGAGACCTAGATCATTTACTATCTGGCGATAAAGAGAGGTCACATTCTCGTCGGCGATACAAACATCATCTCCAAGAATGGCATACCTAGTAAAGCGCTGTCCTGGGTACACCTTATCTGCACAATAAAACATCACTAAGTGATGTGTTAAAGTGAAGAGAGGCCAAGAAGACAGAAAGCCAAGAGGTTGTCCTACTCTAAAGAATACGACACTTCGAACTGAGCGAAGAAAGGGTACTTCATAGATCTGCTGAAGATTGCATCTAAACAATCTCCAAAAGACTTACCACCAAAGAAAGTTCTAATAAGGTGGTTAGTCTTCCGACTGAGGGGCCACCTATCGGTGGCAAACTTCATGTCAAAAGAATAAACCTTACTGAAACCTTTTCATCTATCCAACGAACGGTCGGAGCTGATGAAAAGTTCCATCCATTGGGATAGACCGAAGCGTGTCCATGAGGAAATCATGAAGAGGCTTCAATACCCTTTTATTCACAAAGTGACCTATGGCGAATATTTGTCTCTTACCAGCGCCAACCTCGGTAGATTGCGATAGTCTACCAGGGGAGCCTGAGTCAATAGACTCACCGAAGTATCTAGACCCGAAAGAGAGTGGATGGTACTCTCAGCGGTCTCTGTAGACCATGGAGATATCTCTTAATTCTTTTGGTCATAAGGGTATCGGATAAAGGGGGACCATAGAGGAAACCCTACATCATAGTCACAATGGCTATTGATGTACAAACCAAACGATTTCATGACGCAGATGGTAGGGTAGAATATTCCTCCACGCGTCTTTTCACCTTTACGGCCTCCACTAAGGTCTCGCTTTCCAAGTTGGCTCCCAACGAACCCCTTGACACAAGGGAGTTGAGAGAAAACTAGGACAGTACCTCAGGATCAGGTCTTTAGATAAAGCGACAATCTCATTTGTTAATTGAGACTATCTTTGCAGACCGGTGGAAGGGGTGACTATCGATTTCAATATCGATCTGTCAATCCGTTTCGCCAGGCGAATAGCCCGACAAAGACTAAAGACAGATATATATGAACCCATAAGTCGGCCTTCTGATCCTTCTTCATAATCATTTTGCGATGGAAGGAAGGTATAATCTTAGGGTCGTCAGAGACACTGGCCACAGGTAATAAACTGTGCAACTGACTGACCCCTGCATACGCTTGCTTACAGCAAGTAGCTGCTTGTTTTAGATAGAAAGCAGTAAACAGAGGGCCAGATCGTCGGTTTAACTGAATTACCTGGCTACGAGGTATGCTCCTATACAGAGTTCCTTGGTCAGATCGTAGGTAGCTATTATTAGTATCTAGAATACTAATAAGATTTTTCCAAAATATTGTGCCATTTGATGGTCTTAAGAGATAACAGTTTGTCAAACAAATACCTGGAAAAATTCATTTTCATGTCTTTCCTTATCCGGGGTACCTGATGTAGAAGTCAGTCATTGGACTAACCTCCACTGGGATGGCTTCCAGATCACCGCCCTCCAATGTCAATACTCAAGTATAAGACATTTGCGAATCCAACCGGATTCATTTGACAAACTGGTTTATCTTAATAAACACCAAAACTCGCCTAAACGACTAAATGTCGCATCAGTCGTGGGGGGGCACCTAGTTAACCAAACCAAACAAATAGGACTCCATGTGTCGTGGAGTGAGGTTAAACAACCAAATGTTGAGATAGAAGACCCAGATCTCTCCGGATCTCTATCTCGCTACTGATTGATCGCCACATGGACAGTCGACACCATTTCTGGCAATCCGACCGCAAAGGGTGATTCATCCCTTACACCAACTGGGTGTAAAACCGCAGTCGATGCCACCCCCTTTATTATTAGTAAGATAGGTTGCCCCTTTCTCTAAGAAGAAGGTAAGCATCCCTCACTGCCGATCTCAGCTGGGTGAGCCTTCGCTTTTTGGATCATCTTCTGCCCAATGTCAATCAATGTGGTACCCTCCCGTTTTTGGTTCCCATTAGGTTTACCTTGTTTACAGGTCGACCCCATGGCCACTCCTTAAGGTTACCTGTTGTATCAGACACTTCATTCTTTCCCACGCTTCATACCCCCATTTCTTCTTTCTTAAGGTAAGGTAAAGGGCCAGACATGGTGGGGTAGGAGCATTCTGCTGGCATTTTGGCTTGACCAAGAAGTCTTATGTCCTCCGAGTCGCACGACGTTTTAACCAAAAGAACTTCTTGCGCAATTCATGCTTTTCTGTTTTTATGATCAGAAATTTTTTCTTTATTTCCATTTCAAATTGTTCTCTGGACTTTTTATCAATATGAGGTGATCGTAACACAGTATATAAGACTCGTGATTCAGGCAATCCAATCTTCTGTGTGTAAGGCTGAAGCCCCCCAAAATGGTTTTCCAAAAATGGGTGATCAAAAGATCGAATCACTATGCGTATCTTGGTGGTCATTACTTTTGGTGGTCTTTCTTTTTAGCTTACCCCTCTTCCTGTTCTATTGATCAGAAGCATCCAGCAGCGCCACGCCAGTAGAAAGAGTTAAGCTACTAAGCTAAGCTACTGTTGTGGAACTCGGTAGAAGCGATTTGCCGCTTCCGCCTCTCTAGGCTTCACAATGGCTCCCCCTATATAGATAATAGAATTCAAAATGAGTCTTCTCCCCTCCACTAAAATTCATATAAGAAATCCGAAAGATAGGAATTTTCAATTCCGAAGGATTACCCTTTAGTTTGAGCAGGGGGCTTCGAGTCCTGTGTTGACAAAGATCATATAGGATCCTGCTGTGATCCTCGATCTCTTCCTGAATATTGATCAACGTTCTATCGATAATTCAATGAAAGATCGAGTCAAGGGAGAATGATGCTTTAAAATAAACTAATAAAGAGAAAACGAATTCCATGAATTAGGAAACCTAATCGAATCCCTAAATCCATCTCTCATTAGCGAAAGCTACCTACCTAGTTTTGCTGAAGCTCCGCCAGTATAGCACGGTGCTCTTTTTTAGTGTCTTTATCTAAATTCGCTGAACACTTCCAATACCTCACCACACCGATTTCACAGCTTGATTAGAGCAGCTCGACTTTATTCGCAGCTTTCAAGCCTTATCTTTCTTGTCTTGCTCTTCTTTTTTTAAATAAATTGCTTGAGCGGCTTTCAAAGAAAATATTACCTTTAGCGTAGCAACGACAGGAGTATTTCTTAGTGCATTACCTTCAACAACCCTTAAAGCGTGCAGGCGGCCCTAGCTAATCTAAAAAAGTTGCGAGATTGATTGAAAGGTCCAAAGGACTAAGCTTAACCCAGTACGCAATTCGGTTTTCCGCCCGAACGACCTTAGCGTACAGAAAAGAAAGAAGTAGTCCTCTTCGAAAACGAAATTTCAGTCCTAGTAGGTGCGATATTGAAGGCCTTCACGGGCTTACTTAGTGCTTGTGCTAAGGAGTTAAGGGATAAGGGCTGGAGCGTAGGAAGCATGGGCTCTCAGAACCCCACCCCTGGAGGGAACTAACTCCTTTCTTGCAAAGCAGCTTCATGAGAAAGAAGTACAGCAAGTACTTTTTGAGAAAGAAGTTGTTTGTGTATTGGATCCGCTCTTCTGTTAGCATGAACATGAATTAGATTCTATTCGTCTTATTTATTCTTAATAGAACCCCCCACCCGAACCATTCTTAAGACCACCAAGCTCTCTCAAATGAGTTCTATTTTTTCTGCTTTCGAGATACACTGGGGGCAAAATCTCCTCCTAACTAATAAGTGAAACTTTGTGCCTAGATCGTCCTGAAGACGGATGCGACGGGAAGAAGTGGCATTTGGAAGTGTTGCTGACTTAACATTTAGGTTTCGACATAACAAAGCTTGCACTGTCTTTTCACACTTAGGCACACAGCGTGCCATTGGTAATGATTCTACTACGGTGCCACAAATTCGCAAACTGATCCTAAGTAATCGTTGTTGTTCATTAGATTCTGGAGGAACTACTTCGTTAGGATTGGGGAATTGCTGCGATTCTTCCTGAATAACCTGGATTCTCCCGTCGAGAGTAACTTTGAAAGTATTACCTAAACTCTTCCAACTGAATATATGATAAAGCCTATAAAACAACGAGCTACTATCATTTCTTCATTATAGATTGAGATCTTCTTCGAACTTAATGCACAAATAGATGGAATAGTAGCAAATAGCATCTTTCTAGGCATATTCGTGGAACTCAATCTCATTTAGTTAGAAAGGTTCTATCTATCTTTTAGTAACTGAACGGGAAGTGGTTTAGGAAAGGACTTTATAATCAATCGGATGCGCTCATTAAGTTCTGAATTCTGAATCATTTGGATAAAATAAACTCATATTCGTAGTACCCTTAAGGTAACAAAGTATATGTTATACTCCAATACATTTTCTTCTCGTAGTTGTAGAACTATGTCTCGCTTAAAAAATTTACAGCAAATGCAATATCAGGTCGAGTATAATTAGCAAGATATATTAGTGTTTGTATGACACTAAGATATGGTACTTCTAGACTAAGAATGTAAGATCCGCTAAATTTAATTAATTAAATAAATAATTAATTAATAAATGCGGGTAGTGGAAGCCTTTATGACATTAATTATTGATTGATATGATGTGGAAGAGTATTAGCTCAAATGATTGAGAGTACTTGATTATGTGAGAGGACTTGAGTTCAAATCCTATGTATGCCATTCATGTGTTAATTAATTTATTATCATTTTGATAATATGCTTGATTATGTTAAGTGATAATATAATCTTAGAATTATAAGAATTATCATGAAACATGAATTGGTTGAATAGTTGTACTTTGATTTGACATCAGCATGGTTATGGGTTCAGTACTTGGTTAATAAATTATGTGTTATTTATTTATTATTATTTTATTAAATATATGTTGATCATGTGGTGGGATAATATAATCATTTAATTATATTAATTAATATGAAACATGAATTGATTGAATGGTTGTGCATTGATTTGGCATTGGCATGGTGGTGGATTCAAGCCTTGGATAACCTAAATTAAAACTTTATTTTTGCTAAACTTAGTTTTCGCATGGATATGAAATGGTAGATGAAACCCTAGCAGCCAAGGGGGCTGGAAAACAGTCTCTTAAGTGTGCTTGAATGGTAATTAACACCATCAATAAGACAATTTTCGTTTTGGGATTTTAATCCATCATTAAGACACCATTAAAAGGAAAATTGAGGGAGAGAAGAAGGGTTTCTGCATTTGACATTGCTGCATAGTGAGAGGAGTGCGAAAATTGAGAGTTTTGTGAGGATTGAGTGAGGAGGGGAAAACTAAATTGGAAGAGAATCAAAGGGAGGCCATTGGTGATCAAGGGAACTCTCCAAATTTTCATCTTTAAGCAAAAAGGATCTAGGTTAGGGGAGTTTTATGCGTTTGATTTGAGGTTTAAGCTTGAATTGTATGATAAATTACTGTAATTATGCATGAACCCTGCTACATTGATTAATTTTGTAGTTTCTGGAATTTTCCAGAAACCGCCTGGCGGGCTATACATTGTCGCCAAGCGACACTTGCCATTTCATGTGTTTTCTAGGTTCCTTTGATGAACCACCTGGCGATGAAGCCCTGTACTGCCAGGCGACATAAGCCTGCGAACTCAGTTTTTGGGTTTTAATGAATTGCCTGGCGGTGATGAACACCCGCTAGGTGGTGCGAACCAATTTGGTTCGATTTTGGCATTTTATGGGTTCTGGGTTAATTTTGATCGGAGGGGAAAGCTAACTGTAATACCTAAAGGGTGTTGTGATGTCAAACAACTTCTGAATTCATGTATTTGAGGACATGATTGAATGGAACAATGGGAAGATGTTTCAGGGTTGGAAATTGGGGTTCTGTTATCTTGAGGAAAGATTGGTAGTTTAATTGCACTGGAACGAGTGAATACACGCGTTTGGAAAGGGAATCGTAGGCTATGGAGTTGTGAAATTGAGTGAAACCAGAGTTGGGTGCATGAGTTAGGGTCGCAGGCTTGGAGGGATCTGGGGTTCCTGGAAGCTACCGGAATCGCCTGGCGGCACTTAGGGTGCCGCTAGGCACCATACCAGGGAGCATGTTGATGACTTTGGGTACAAAGTGTGGTTAGGGAATTAAGTTGGGTCATGAGTGATGATGATTGTGGGATCAAAAATACTATAGAGATTTGGACTAAGCTGAAACTCGTGGTAATGGAAAGGGACATATGACTGTGAGGTTAAAGGGGAGAAGCCATAGGAGATGTCTAAGAAGTAAATTGAATTGGAAAATTAAAGGGCTAGATTCTCTTGGTATTAAATTCAATGGTGTGAGATATTGTGTTATTAATACTTAAGGAAACTTATCACTAAATTAAGGTTGAACGTGGTAAGGATTACCAATATTAAAATTTAAAAAGGGGATACCTTAATGTAGAAATGATGTGATGAGCAGGGACAATAGCCTCTGGTTATAGGCAAAGAAATGACAGTTCAATTGGTTGAGATCCAATGATTATGTATTCAATCTAGTAAGAACTGAATTCTTAAAGAAAATTGAAGAATAACATACTTTGTAAGTTGTGCTTGATATTAGGTAATGCATAAGGGTGTAAATATAATGACTTAGATAGAGGCATAAGGGGATTCAACAATCTGGATGCATGGTGTTACAGGAATAAAGGGTTGGGTCTTGGCTAAAAGTGTGCAAAACCAGTCAGATGCATGTTACTTGTATAGCGCCTGGCGGTAGGGTCTGAACCGCCAGGTGATAGCTACGAAACAGGGACGTCTGGTGCAATTGGGGACTGGCGACGAAGGTGGGGGTAGACCCGCCAGACGAGGTCTGCAGCGGGGGTGTTTTCAGAGTCGCTACGTGCCTGGCGGTACGCGTCACCCGTTAGGCGGTCTGGAAGCGGCAACGCCTGGCGGTACGTGTCCCTTGCTAGGCGATTTTGCTGTAGTAGCCTTTGGTTGCTGGTTCTGCATGCGTGATCTACAAGGTTTTTAGTATACTTTAAAGGTTGGCTTGCTGATGTTCCTTGAGTTGAGCTCGAAACGTATCCCTTGAGTTAAATTCGGGATAGGGGTTAAGCACGTAGCAATTCCTCGAGTTGAGCTCAAAATGGCATATCTCGAGTTGAGCTCGGGATGACGGATGAACACGAGGAACCCTTGAGTTGAGCTCGGGTTGGCGAGTGTTGCCGGTGTGAGTGTGCTGGTTGTGGCCAGTACGGATGGGTTCAGATAGATTACCCTCTTCACAACCCTAATTCGCATTCATGCAGTTTTCATATAAACTTCCGTTTCGATCACGCACAGTTTCAACAAACATTACCCCAATTCACTTACAACAACTGGAATGGTATTGTCATCCGATTAGAATCACCCCAGCGACCCTAAAATACCAAAAACGACTCGAATGGACTCACGCCGCCTAGCGGTTATTCACCTCCGCCAGGCCGTGCATCAGATAGAACCCAGAACACTGTTTAGCATTGCAGCGCCTGGCGGCCAAAACCTTGCCGCCAGGCGGTTCTTACCCCTAGACCAGAAATTGGCTTAACAGAGATGAGCCGCCTGGCGGTTCTTCATCTCCCGCCAGGCGGTTTCTAGAAAAAACCCAGAAACCCAGAAAAAAGACGTAAACGGCAAAATATTCATGCACAGCATAATTAAACATCAGGCAATTATACTAATTACACAACTTAACGTGAAACTCCCCTAACCTAGTTTTCCTTCGCTTAAGCTTGATGATTAGAATTCTTCCTTACGCCAATGGTTCCCTTAGCCTTCGCACAATTCAGTCCTCAAGAATCCCTCTCAACCTCACAAGCTCTCAGATTTTCGTGCTCTCTCTGGTATGCTTCCCAACTTGTCAAACCTTAGCTCTTAACGTAATTTTCCCTTTTAAAGTGTGCCTAAAACTAAGTGATTAATCCCAAAACGAAGATGACATTGAATCGGACATAATGTGCCATTCAACTCCCCCCTACGGCTGCCTTTCCAGCCTCCTTTGGCTGACCACTCACTTAGGTTTCCTTTCCACCTTTCCATATTCAAGTCAAAGCCAAAAATGCCAAAAAATATAAAATTTAATGTAGTTCTCCAAGGCTTGAACCCATAACCATGCAATCACCAAATCAATATCAAACCATTTAACCAATTCATAGTTCATGCTAGAAATCACAATTCAATCATCATAACATACCAGAACATGTTTTTCATAGATTTAAATAATAAAACAATAACACAAAAGTTAGCATACATAGGACTCGAACCCAAGTCCTCTCACACCATCAAAGTGCTCTCAACCACATGAGCTACAACTTTTCCACGTCATACCAATCATAATTTAATGTCGTAATTATTTCCCCTCCCGCATTTATTAATTAATTATTTATTTAATTAATTAAATTCTACGGGTCTTACAGTAGCTGACGAGTTTGGTAGTCTTGGGACATTACGACTATGTTCATATTTGGGAACTCCACTTGGCGTTACAGTATGTGATCCGTAACATGGTTTTCCGAACGTGCTCTATCGGTTGTGACCGATAGGTATGGCAACAAGACACCTTGAAGTAGTCACTAGAAAATGTAGAACACGAATAACATGGTTGTGGCCATGCGATATGGAATTAAATGAGGGAATTTCTTTGGTGTGATTGTACAAAATATAAATATAAGTGTGTTTATATATGTATGTATATTTATATGTTTATTCTGTTAAGCTCACCCTATCTGCTTGTGGTTGACGATGATCGTGTACGCGATACACGTGAGCAGATGATGTTGTTGCAGGTGGTTCTGGTGAAGCTTAGCGACTGAGCGGGGATAGCTTGGGAGTTTTATATTTTTATGGTTTTGAAATAATTTGTAAACTCTTATGAGATGCTTTTATATTATTTCCAATTTTATACAATATGGATTTCGAATTATTATTGGAAGTAATAAAAGTTTTAAATTTTCCCGCGTTTTGGGAAATGATGCATTAATAAATGAGGCTGGTGTAATATTTATTTATTTATTATTTAAAATCTGTAATATCCTGACAGGATGTTATAGGTTTGAACCTTGGTAAGAACCAAATTAAACTTTTTTGTAGCCAAAATTTTCTTTGGCATGAATGTGAAAGGGCAAGGAAACCCTAACAGCCAAGAGGGGCTAGAAAAACAACCAATAATGAACCTTCAATAGCATTTAAACACCAAGTTTAATGTCAATTTCGTTTTCCTTTCATCATTGCTAATTAAAACACCATTAAAAGACAAATTGTGAGTGAGTAGAAGGGTTTTGAGGCTAGATTTTGGAAAGCACTTAAGGTGCACAAATTCAAGGAAAAATGTGGTTAGAGAGTGAAATAGAAGAGCTGAATTGAGGTGGCACTAAGGAGACCACTGGTGATCAAAAAGGGAAGTTCTAGCATTGTGTTTTAAGAAAGGAATCCAAGTTAGGGGAGCTGAACCCGTTCTTTTAAGTTGTATCATTTAATCTGTATGAAAAGCATGTGCGTTTGGACGTATATAACATGTTCATTTTATGAATTTTGAGTTTTTGGAAAATTTCCAGAAACCGCCTGGCTGGCTATTCATAGTCGCCAGGAGACTCATGATTTTGGAGTGAATTCTGGGTTCTTGAAGGGGGAACCGCCTAGCGGCATATCCCTGACCGCCAGGCGACATATGTTTGCCACCCAATTTTCTGGGTTTTGTTTGAATTGCCTGGCGGTGATTAACACCCGGCAAGAGATGTGAGTCAATTTGACTCGATTTTTGATGTTTTGGGTTTCTAGAGTGATTCTGATCGGGGAAAAGGAAAGTTCTAATTGTTTGTGAATGACTTGACGTCATACATTGTTGAAATAACATGTGATTGGGGAATCAAGTTGGATGAAATTGCATGAACATGGTTTAGGGTTCAAGAATTGGGGACTTTTGGTTAGGAATCAATTGCAAAGGGAATTGAATTGAGAGTGAATTGTTGTATGTGATGTTATCGTTTAAGTTTTGTTAAACGTACAATATTGACGAAATGGCCAAAGGAGAATGAAGGCGAGCTTTGGGATGCAAGGCGCAAAAAACTCTAGAGAATTCTCAAAATCCATGTGCGTCGCCGGGCGGCACCATGGCTACCGCTAGGTGCTATACCAGAGCAGAGTGGTTTTGTGCATTTTGGTGGATAATGGTGGTTGGGAAACGAATCAGGGTCTTTTGAAATATAATTTTCGGAGTTTGGGGTATTATAAGGATTGGCCTAAGTTGAAAACTTATGATAAATGTTACTAAGGTTTAATTGTGATATATTAGTAATTGGAGGACTTTAAGTAATGAGGAATGGTAACTATAGGATATTAGTTAGATCATATAGGTAAATGATTGTAATGGACTCGTGATGTGAGAGGTAAGAGTTCATATATATATAAGAGATTAAGTGGATAAGCTTGAATTTGTTGAGCAATGGGATATGCTAAAGTTCTAAGATAAATCAGATTATATTATGACTTGAGTGGTACCAATAGTGTTCTTAATTAATTGTGATGTTGGGTTTATATCATTGTTATACAACACGAAATTAACTTAAGGTTATGTGTGGTTAAGGATCTTAATGATATGATTTTGATTGAGAAATTCTTGATGTAGTAATTATGTTGGTGGTAATGTATTAGGCACTCTAACTGAGCAATGATATGATAATTGGATTTGTTGAGTGACTATATGAGTAAGGATGTGAACAAATGGTGCCTGAATCCAAACCAGAACCAATACTCGCAAGTACTGGTGTGGTGTCTGGTGGTAGTATGGGAGCCGCCAGGCGATAGCGGTGATTCTAGAGGGTAACAGGGATGTGTGGCACTTGGTGGTGAAGGCAGTCCTGCCAAGCGATACCTGTAGAGGCAGGGTCTGGATGCGTGTTTTGCCTAGCTGTAACATCCCGGTAGGATATTACGGGTTTAAATAAATAAAATAAGGAAATATAATTAAACTGCATTCAATGAAGTATCATTTCCCAAAAACGCGGGAAATTTAAAACTTTATTTCAATTAAAGAGTATCTCAAATACATTATAAATTCATTTATAAACCAAATCCATGTTGATAACCAAAGATTACAATATATAAAAATCCATAATAAAACAACTCTATAAAATCTCCCAACTAGCTTTGTAAGATACGTGAAAATTAATTAATTAAATAAAAAATTAATTAATAAATGCGGTAGTGGGAGCCTTTATGACATTACATATTGATTGATATGACGTGTAAAAGTACTTGCTTAAGTGGTTGAGAGTACTTGATTGTGTAAGAGGACTTGAGTTCAAGTCTTATGTATGCCATTTCTGTGTTATTGATTTAATATTATTTTAATAATATGCTTGAATCATGTGAATGATAATATAATCATATAATTGTATTAATCATCACGAAACATGAACTGGTTGAGTGGTTGTGCATTGGGATGACTTTGGCTTGGTTAGGGGTTCAAACCTTGGTGAACCTAAATTAAACTCTCTTTTTTCCAAAATTTCCTTTGGCATGAAGGTGAAAAACATCCATTAAGGCAATTTTAGTTTTTTGGTCATTACCTAGCTTGAAGGCACCCTTAAAAGGCCAAATTTAGGTTAAAAGAAAGGTTTTGCAAGGCTTCCATTGAGGTTGGAGAACAAAGACAAAAATTGAGCGTGTACTGTGAGAATTGAGTGAAGCAAAGAGTGAGTGAGGAGAGAAAGACAAAGGAGACCATTGGTGATCAAGGGAGAGCTTTCAAGCGTCGAAGTTAAGCTAAGGAAATCAGGTTAGGGGAGTTATACGCGTTAAATTTGTGCTAAAGCACGAATTGTATGATAAATGTATGTGTTTAGTACCATGAACCTCTGTTGTATGAAAATTTTTGTATTTCTGGAAAATTTCTAGAAACCGCTCGGTGGGCTATTCATAGCCGCCAAGTGGCACATGCATGATAGCCTTTTTCTGGGTTCTTGGAGAGGAACCGCTTGGCGGTAAGCTCCTGACCGCCGGGCGACGCATAGCTGCTTCACCCATTTCCTTGGTTTTTATGATGTGCCTGGCAGTGGCGATTGAATCGCCAAGCGACGCGAGCCATGTAGCTCGATTTTGATGTTTTATGGGTGCTGAGATGACTCTGATCGGTGGGAAAGCTAACTGTAATTGTCAAAGGATGTTTTTGATGTCACATTGTGTTTAATTTCACTTATTCGAGGGCATGATTGAATGGAACAGTGGGGGGATGTTTTAAGGTTGGGAATTAGGGTTTTGATATCCTAAGGAAAATTGGTAGTGTTGTTGCACTGGAAAAAGTGAATGAGTGCAATTGGAAATGGGAATCGTATGCTATAGAACTGTGAAATTGAGTAAAATCAAAATTTTGCGCATGGGATAAGGTTCTCAGGTGTTGTGAAGAGTTCTGGGTTCCTAGAATCATAGGGACCGCCTGGTGACACTCAGTTCTCCGCCAGGCGCCGTATCAGTGGTGGTGAGTTTGGTGGTTTTTTGGTTCTGTGTGATGGGACAGCTCTTGAGGATCATATGAAGTATGAGTTTTTAAAACTAGAATTATTATAGGGATTACCCTAAGTTGAAACTTGTGGTGAGGGTTACTAAGGTGAATTGGTGACATACAAGTACTTTTGGACACTAAGAAATGAGGCATGGTAATTTGGGAGAAATTAGTTAGACGATATAGGGAAAAATATTGTAAGAAACTGGTACTATGAGAGCAAAGAGTTCATAAGTGATTATATAAGAGATAAATGGATATGCTTGAATTTTGTTAGACATAGGATAAGCCTATGATTCAAGATAAACCAGCTTATAAGTTAAACTGAGTGGTACCTGTAGTGTTCTAAATTAACTGTGATGTTTGGCTTGGATCAATGGCACAAAGTATGGAAATAACTCAAGGTTGTGTGTTACTAAGGAGTTTAGAGAGATGATTTTGAGTGTAAGATTCTGTGTTTGGTTATTATGGAGATGATAGCGTATCGTAAGTGCTTCTATTGAGCCAAGATATAAGGACTGGATGGTGGAGTAAACATGCAGTAAGGGAATGGAATACCTCACTTGATGCCAAACCAAAACAAGTATTGCGCGAGTACTGGTGTGGCGCTTGGCGGCAGTATGTGACCCGCTAGGCGGAAGTCACCAAATAGAAGAGAACTGGAACGTGAGGCGCCTGGCGGAAAGGCATGTTTTGCCCGATGACAACTGCAGGGGCAGTGGCATTGGATGCGCGAGGCGCCTGGCGGTACGTGTCCCCCGCCAGGCGGTCTGGAGGCCTCATGCGCCTGGCACCTAGAGTGTTGCGCCAGGCGATACCATGATACGATTGGGGTTGCTTGCTTTGGAGTGCGTGATCTACGAAGTTTAGTGTTGCTTCCAAGGTTGGGTTGCTGGTGTTCCTTGAGTTGAGCTTGGAACGTATCACTTGAGTTGAGCTCGGGATAAGGGTTAAGTACGTGGCATTCCTCGAGTTGAGCTCGAAATGGAATCTCTCGAGTTGAGCTCGGGATGGCGGACGAACATGAGGAACCTTTGAGTTGAGCTCGGGTTAGTGAGTGTTGCTGGTGTGGGTGTGCTAGTTGTGTATGGATGGGTCCAGATAGATTGCCCTCCTCAGTAACTAGCTGACGAGTTTGCTAGTCTTGGGACATTACAAATTATGTTCGTATATGGAACTTCACCTGGCGTTACAGTGTATGATCCGTAGCATGGTTTCCCGCACGTGCTCTATTGGTTGTGGCCGATAGGTATGGCAACAAGACACCTTGAAGTAGTCACTAGAAGATTTAGAAC
This sequence comes from Vigna unguiculata, assembly GCF_037176805.1. NCBI lineage: Eukaryota > Viridiplantae > Streptophyta > Magnoliopsida > Fabales > Fabaceae > Vigna > Vigna unguiculata. The sequence goes on from NC_140797.1 coordinate 5,364,315, forward strand.
ACGAATAACATGGTTGTGGCGATGTGATATGGAATCAAATGAGAGAAATTCCTATGGTGTGATTGTATGATATATATATATATATATATATATATATATATATATATATATATATATATATATATATATATATATATATATATATATATATATATATATATATAAGTGTGTTTCATATATGTATGTACATTTATATGTTTATTTTGTTAAGCTCACCCTATCTGCTTGTGGTTGGCGATGATCATGTACGCGGTACACGTGAGCAGATGATGTTGTTGTAGGTGGTTCTAGTAAGGCTTAGCTACGGAGCGGGGATAGCTTGGGAGTTTTCATTACTTTATGGTTTTGAAATAAAGTTTTAAACACTATGAATATTTTGTATTATTTTGAGTTTTATAATTTATGGAATTTTGGACTATTCATAGATTTAATAGTTTTAATTTTCCCGTGTTTTTGGGAATGTTGTTATATTAAATGACGAGTATTTAGTAATTTCATTATTTTATTTTTTAAACCAGAAATATCCTGACGAGATGTTACAAGCCTTGCTCCGTCTCTAAGCTTCACCAGATCCACCTGCAACATCCTCTACTTACGTGTACCGCGTACACGATCATCGCCAAACACAAGCAGATAGGGTGAGCTAACAAAATAAACATATATTTATGTAAACATATATAACACACACACACACACACACACACACACACATATATATATATATATATATCACGCAATCACACCAAAGGAATTCCCTTCTTTGATTCCATACCACATGGCCACAACCATGTTACTTGTGTTCTACCTCTTCTAGTGATTACCTCAAGATGCCTTGCTGCCATACCTATTAGCTACAACCGATAGAGCACGTGCGAGAAACCATGCTACGGATCATACACTGTAACACCAGGTGGAGTTCCCAAATACGAATATAATTCGTAACGTCCCAAGACTACCAAATTCATTAATTCACTAATCTCTGATTTGACTTTTGAGAGTCTTTGCTGACTTGATCGTCAAAGTCCTTTTCGCAGGTGACCCCCTAAGGGTCCAATCCGCCAACACTAAACGAGGACATATCCAAACCAAGGAGCAACCAGTCCGAGAATTCAACGATTGGGGGAAGATATGATTTGTGCTCCCTGATACTCTGTTATTGTTTCCGCAGAAATAATTGGCGCTCACTGTGGGGCACGAGTTAGTATCTTACCATAGCAATCCGAGAACTCACAAGGATGGTTTCCACACATAGTAGAGCTGGAATCTTAAAGGAACCTGAGGCAGGGCCAAGCATGCCTGCAAGTAACACTTGAATTTGGCCGTTATTCTGGAAGGGCAGGTCAATATGCAACAAGATCTCAACTCAAATTAGCATCTATTGCATAAAATTTTAAGAGTGAATACAATGCTAAAAATTTATGGCTTTTATACTCAAGCCATTACACATGAGGAATCTCGGCCCTTGGATGAGAAGGAGAAAGCATGTTAGCCTTTAATGCTAGCTTGGAGAAGAAGGCTTGATCTTGGACATGAGATCCTAGCTTGAAAAGAAAGCCAAGTCTCCTAGCCCTTAGATGAAGGTGTGATGAATCCATGAGCTCTCCCTCCTTGCACCAAGTGATGCTCTCGGCCAAGCATAGCAAAAATTGGGCCGAGCCCAATGTGTATCTCACAATCAACATGTTTTTATGTCTTATGCATTATTGAAAGTAAAGTGTAAGACCCGTGAAAATTAATTAATTAAATATTTAATTAATTAATAAATGCGGGTAGAAAGCGCCTTTATGGCATTCATTGTCGTTTAATGCGATGTGGAAAAGTACTAGCTCAATTGGTTGAGAGTACTTTGATTGTGTGAGAGGACTTGGGTTCGAGTCCTATGTATGCCAATTATGTGTTGTTGTTGTTTTATTATTGATTTTTAAGATATGTATGATGATGTGATTGGCATTGTAAACTTATGTTGAATTGTGTATATCACCAAATGTGAATTGGCATAGTGGTTGTGCTTTGGCTTTATGAGTGGAAGGTCACTGGTTCAAACCTTGGTAGACAAAACTTAACCTTTATTTTTATTAAACTTGGATGGGAGTGAATGTGGAAGGGTAGAGAACCTAGCAGAATGGGGGTAGCCAAGAGGGTTGGAAAAACTATCAAATAATTGATATTAAGAGGAATTAAAACCCACTCTAAGCCCAAACTCTTTTTATTTTTAATACCCACCTTAAAGGCACCTATAAAAGCCAAAATTAGGTAAAGGGGAAAGGTTTTGGCATTGCTGGAAATTGACTTTTGTGAGAGGCACGAATTGGAGAGTGTGAGAAGAGTGGTGAGGGTACAAGGAGTGTACGAATCAAGGAGTCCTCATCTTAATCTTTCATCCAATAATCCGGGTTAGGGGAGCTGTCTTTGTGCATGTAAATTAATTGGTATGTGTGCTTGGAATGTTGGAATATTGCCTTCTCAAATGAATTCTGAATGATGAAATTTCGTACTCTATGTGCTATGATTAGGAAATTGAGTATTTTAGTTTGGGGGTATGATTATGTTGGATAATGTATTGTGGGATGAGGGTTTTAAGAGTTCGTGTTATTGATGATCGTGTAATTGAATGGAGGTGTTAAAAATGTGTGAAAGGCATGGTTTTGAGTGATACTTGCTCTTGAAATTGCATTGGTATCAATTGGTTGTCTGGAGGTGTAATTTCGTGTATGATTGACATTGTTTTGGGGTAAAATGCGTGTGTGACAGTGAGGGAACTCTGCAAGTCTCGCCCAAGCGAGCCTATCTCGTCTAGGCGAGAGTTGCAGAACCTCATGACTGGTTTGGGTCGCGCTGCTCACCCAGGCGACCTTGATTTGATGTTGAGCGACGTAGTCTCGCTCAGGCGAGGGACAGTTCGCCTAAGCGAGATCGCGAGGAAATTTGGGCGCTTTTGAGCGCGATATCTCGCCCAGGCGAGAAATATTGGTGTTTTGAGCGACTCAGTATCGCTCAGGTGAGAGACATTCGCATGAGCGAGGTTGCGATGAGCAATGGCGTTGTTTAAGTGGTTCCTCGTCTAGGCGAGGTATGTGTTTTGTTTTGAGCGAAGGTGTGACTCGCCCAGGCGAGAAGATCTCGCCTAAGCGAGATAACATGATGTCGTTACTGTTCTAAGCTTGCTCAGGCGAGGTTAATTAGCCTAAGCGAGGCTGAGGGCTTAGCTTGGGCGAGAGGTCCCTAGCTTAAGCGAGTTTATGCAATTTAATGCTTCGATGTGCTTGTGAGTGTGTTTGGCTGATTATACCATGATTAGTTTGTATATGCATGTGTTGTGGTGTATGGGCTTGAAGGACTAAGTTCATTAGGGGTCTGGATGTGCTCGGTGGTTGGACACATGATGGGCATGGAACTGGTTGAGTTCCCGTCGGCTACTAATGGGCGAGGAGTCCTTAGTATGATGATTGCATGTGTCGGGCGCACGATGGGCAAGGAACTGTGATGTTCCCGTCGGCTACTATTGGGCGAGGAGTCCATAGTATGGTGATTGCGTGCGTGCCAACGTCCAAGTATGAGACTTGGATGTTTTACTACAGGCGAGGAATCTATAGGGCAGGACTATGAGCGGGATAGGCTCATAGGGTTGGACCACGAATGAGTCAGTTTCGTGGGAGCACAGGGAAGTCCCAAGACCTAGTTCATGCATATGACTCATGAAGGACTATGAGGTCATGGTTGGGTGATTTGGAAATTATGAGTTTGTACTTATATTGTTTTGAGTGGGAAAGCATATTTATTTCATATATATATATATATATATATATATATATCTGTTTATGTTTTATTGTGCATAGCTCACCCTATCTATGTGTGTATGGCGATGATCGGATAATTTGTTATCCGGGAACAGATGATGTGACAGGTGAGCCAGGAGCTGCTTAGAGACGGAGAGCATGGGCCACTTGGGATTTTGAAAGAAACTCTACTGTTTTGTTTTTGATGTAAATACTTTCCATGTTAAATTTTAATATCATTTGTAAATAACGCTATGGTACATTCGGATTATGTATGGTACTGATTATGGTTTTAATATAGTGTGCACTTTCAAGCCCTGGACTAGTTCTCGACAGATAGGATAGCCTGAGGGAGGATGGGAACTCCTCTCTTTGTTCCTTTGCACTTCATCGTGCCCCTCCTTCTTTGGTCGGGGGCCCCTATTAGATTAGATGTAGGGCCCTCTCCCTCTCCCGGTCGGGTCGACACCTTTCAAAGATCTTCCTGGATAGCACTTAGAGGCCGGGGATAGCAATAGCAGTTCCAGAGGTCTTCAATGAGATCATGGAACACATTCTCTATCGGTCCCCTTGGCCCTGGTACATCTTGTTCGGTAACGAAAGTACCCCGTTTAAGCCAAAAACAGAGGGCAGAAAAGTTCGTGGATTGATCGGGTTTCGTGTACTTATTTTCTTATCGAGATCGAAAAGAATTTCATAAGAGAAGATGTTGTTAGCAGAGGAAAGGGGAAGAAAGAACAAGAAAGTACCTTTCTTTGGTCCCATCACGGCGAGCGGGCAGCGCTCTTCGGTAGAGCTGAAAACCGATGAAGACAGATCGATATGATATAAAGAAAGGGGCTGGCAAGGCTGGCAGAAGAAGCGGAAAGAAAAGAGATAGATAGAGTGATCCCATCTTTCAAAAGTCGAATTGCGTCATATAAGAATGATCGCTAAACCTTCGTCTGCTCGGGCGAACGATAAAAATAATATCATCATTCCATCTCGGGAGATTCCCTACTGTACTCTTAGCCTTTCTTTGTACCGTACCGGGGAAGTTCGGTATCGATAGAGGCTGTACGAATGAGATGAAACAAAGCGGTGAGATGAAACCTGAGATGGAGATACCCTAGTTCAAAAGCGATTTTTTGCTCTTCTTCCTGTCGTTCAACTCTTTATATTGTGACTTCGAACTTCGCTTTGACTTGGTATCTGAGCTATGACTAGCTCTTCTGCCGCTGTTGTGAGTTCGTCCGCCGTTAGCATTGGTTCAGAGCTCTTGGTCCTGGACGAGTTCGACCACGTATACATACCCCCACCAATCCTAGGTAAAATGTCATGTCCACGTTTCCCAAGGAAGTAGAAGGACAAAAGTTATAATCTTAATGTTGTACTTTCTCGAGCTTTCCACCGCTCCTATCCGAGATGGGTCGCTTCGCTTGTAGAGAAGAGAGGAGATTTCTTTTCCTAAAACCTATTATGGGGCACTCCCTACCCCAGAGACTCCTCTTGTTTGTGCTAACTGACCAAACGGGATATGATGGATCGGCCGGCTTGCTCTTGCTTCTGCAGCTATTGGACCCTTTTATTTTGGGCTAAAACAGAAAAAGAAAGAGCATTACACCCAGACCAGACCAAATTGCTTTGTTTGGTACAACAAAAAGCCTTGCCTTATCATCGAAAGACGGATCCGTGTAAACTGACCCATCGGATATGAGTGAAGCGACCCATCGGACAAAGGAAGAAGGGGCGCGGGGCGAACGATCCCTAATCTTTCTTCTCGATGAGTTCAGTTACCCGCCGAATAGTAGAGTATTGACACCGAACAAGCATCGGAAGGGCCAGATGGATAAGATAAAAAGGGGTGGGTAGAGTCATCTAGCGAATCCTCTTTGTAAGAGGTGTTGCCAGAAGCGTATTCGGGACCCATCATTTTGATGAGTTCACAGATTCCCGTACTCACCCAAGGCACTAGCGCGAGACCACGAACCCTTTTCAAACACGTTTTTTAGGAATCAACATCCCTATCTCTATGTTAGGAGTCTTATCTCCGTCGAATTCGTAAAGCTATTTAGATTGATATCTGCTAATCCTAGTTATTATAAAATTGTCTTTTACCATGAATCAGCTATGACTGACTGGCAACAACAATCTATTTGATTCTAGTCTTTCTAGACTCATAGGTCAACAAATAAATCCTAGTCAGACTGATTTTTCAGCAAATTCCATATTAGATATTAGATTAGACAGCTGCAGAAACGGAATCATCCGTTGCAGCAGTAGACGAAGAAAGGGCAGAAGACGAATCAAAAGAATAGACAAAAGAGCTCTACACTCTCTCTTTGGTCCTTCAGTTCTTCAATCCTAGAATGGAGACTGTCGTTGAATAGATAGCGTCAGAGATTAGAGAAGATGCTCTTTCTTTGTATACGAAATTCAATTGCTTTCTTGAAATCAATAATTGATAGACAGACTAGATAAGGAAGACCCAAACAAGGACCCACTGCTTTAAAGATAGATGGGAGGATAAGGTGCTGCGCCTTGGCTATTCCGTTTTCTTTCTGGCCCCTAATTAAGTGTCACTCGCCCTATCATCAATAAAATAAGGAGAGGGCTGGGCTTGAGACCCTTAAACGATAAGGAAGGTGCTTCTCTTACTTCTTTCGTTAGCGCAACGTGCGGAGCTGCTCGAGCGAAGCGAAGAGGTTACTAGTAACTGTTACAGTCCTGTCCATGAACTCGAACTCTAAATTCTATTTCATTTCGAAGGCTTTGGCCGGTCCTTGTTTACTATTTATATTATATAACTTCATTTCTAGCAATCAAACCTTTCTTCCAAACTGGAGAGCTATAGCCAAAAAGCCGAGAAATAAGAGATCGGAAGAAGGGGAACAAAATCCTTTTTTTTTTAGCAAATAGGCCCGGCCAGGGAGATCTTTTAATCAGATGTTAGGGTAGGCTAAGACGGGTCTGGTACCTTGAAAGGAAAGAGGGGAATAGCATATTAGACCGAGCCAGAATCTGCTGTTCCTGTCCGCGATATAGCAGTTCCAACCAAGGGAAGGGAGTGAAGTTACTAGTATTCCACTAGTAACTCTCTCCCAAAGACGTAACTCTAAGACTTTGGCAAGCAGGGGGTGCCCCAACATCCCTATTTATTGGGAAGAGCGTCTCCGCACGTTGCGATATCGATAGAACTGAATCAACAGTGAATGAAAGACCCCATCCACTAAGGCCGACTCGAAAGGGTTCGGAATGGAATGGACTAATAGCTGCTGGACAGGTTGACTTTAGAGGCTCTCAGGTTGGCTGAGACAGGAAAGGCAGTAGCGGGAAAGAAGGGGTGGTATCGGGAGTGGCCCTATCATCCTAATAAGTCAAGGGTTCCCTTTAGAAGTCCTATAAGGATCTGGCACGATAAAATAGAACTAAACTAAAGTGTTCGACAAGCGTGAGTTCCCCGTAAGCCAGTGCTTCTATTCTGGCTCCGCTCCCTGACTGTCTGTTACTGTCGAGCTACTACGCTCCTTCTATTCTAGGTCTAGGGGATTCCCTTTCTTCGGAATCCAACGCTAACAGGAAAAACGCCCTTTTTTCAGAAACGAAAGGGTGGAAGAGCCAATTCCGAGAGACAAACCACCCTTTTAAGCCCTATTTTTTCTTTCAGGCCTGATGAATAAGACGAGTGATTCCCTTGTCCTTGACAAAAAAAGCACGAGTCTTTCAACTCTTAATAAGTTATTTTTTAAATCTCATTTTCCCTTGGTTCAAATATACCTGTCCTGTGCCAAATCAATCTACTTTAGAGAAATAGCCCGGATCACCAATTGCTTGAGAGGAATCCCACATCCAATAATAAATAGACGGAGACTATATAGACTAGTATAATAAAGAAGTAGAGATCCGTGTTTGCACAGGCTGAACTAATCTCGATTGCACCAGTAAGTAAAGTACCAGCGAACGCCGGGCTCGAACGAAGGTAGGCTCTGCCTCAGCTTATGCCGGTGCAGCTTTTGATGCTTCTTTTGAGCCAACTTTTGAGTCAATTCGAGCCTTGGCCAATCCTCACTCGACAGCCTAAAGGCATGGCCTAAATCGAAAGAAAATGGCGCTATCAAATCCGCATTAGCACAAATCCGATCGTTTTGGACTTGGACAATCGGGGTATCATTACAGCTAAATCAATCTGATCCCTACCTAGAGGATGGAAAAGCTATAACTTTATTATATATAGTGATAGTCCAACCAAGGATTTCTTTCAATGGTATACTTGGCCCAAGAAATGCCTGAACTTCACTAAGTTTCTTCCTTCATCTTACAGCGTATCGATAGAGCGCGATTTCGCTGGGCCACTTCCCTTCGGGCTTTTTCCCTCTGGTTTTTCCCAGCAGGGCTAGTAGCACTACGATCTATCACTATCAACTCAATTCGGTACCTCGTTCGTAACAAGGAAGAAATGGAAGATCTTCTAGTCATATCTTACGCGGTTGTCCGCCCAAGCCAAGCTTTCTCGATCAATAGATATAGCTATCAAATTCATTTCCCCTCTCCCCGATCCCTGTTTTTTGAATCTCGTAAATTTTAGCATTTAGGGGCGCTTTTTTTTTTCGAAATATCATAAGAGAAGAAAGGTCCACGTTGGGAAGTAGTACGCTTGGTTCACCAGGTTGGTTCTACCACTGCAGGGACCAATCATGCTAGTTAGGCTATATGCTTAATACATGCAAGTAGAATGAAGTTTTCTTGGGTTTCTCTTTCTTAGTCTTTCTGATAGCTTTGGTCTTTTTCCCATGTCTTTCTTGGTCAACAACCAAGCACATACACATTTCTGACAAGTCTTTCCTAACGAAAGTAAGTAAAGCGGATCACAAAGATTGTTATATTCTATGGAGGAACAAAAAAAAAGCTTTGGTTTTTGGGGGGTCCCATGGCGTAGGGGGATCTGTCCAAATGAGAATTTAGGTCAAGGAGGTGATGGAGGTCAAGGAGATCAAGGAGGTCATGGAGGTTATGGAGGTCAAGGAGGTACGGTATTACAGCCGCCGAAACTGCAAAGGATGGACACTCCTAGACCCGGGGGAAAAGGAAAAGAAGAAGGAAAAGGGAAAGAAGTTGAGGGAAAAGAAAAAGAAGACAAAGATGAAAAAGATAATGGAGGTCAAGGAGGTACGGGATCACAGCAGCCGAAGCCGAAAAGGCCCGGAACCTCTTACCCCAACAGACCCGGGGGAAAAGGAAAAGAAGTTAATAAATTTCGATGGATCGAGCGGGTAAAAATCGTAACCCTTGCTTTTTTTGTTATTGTTATATGGTATTTCGCTATTCAATTCAAATGGTATTTCACTATTCAATTCAAATGGCTATTCCTCACAATTGCTCCTTGTGATGCAGGGGACTCCCTATCAATCCCTCTTGATCAATTTGAGATAATCCCATTGATGGATATGAAGATAGGTGACTTGTATTTCTCATTCACAAATCCCTCATTGTTTATGCTGCTCACTCTCAGTTTGGTCTTACTGCTGTTTCATTTTGTTACTAAAAATGGAGGAGGAAAGTCAGTACCCAATGCTTGGCAATCCTTGGTAGAGCTTATTTATGATTTCGTGCCAAACCTAGTAAACGAACAAATAGCCGGAAATGTGAAACAAAAGTTTTTCCCTTACATCTTGGTCACTTTTACTTTTTCGTTATTTTGTATTCCCCAGGGTATGATACCTTATAGCTTCATAGTTACAAGTCATTTTCTCATTACTTTGGGTCTCTCATTTTCTATTTTTATTGGCATTACTATAGTGGGATTTCAAAGAAATAGGCTTCATTTTTTAAGCTTCTCATTACCCGTAGGGGTCCCACTGCTGTTAGCACCTTTTTTAGTACTCCTTGAGCTTATCCCTCATTGTTTTCGCGCATTAAGCTCAGGAATACGTTTATTTGCTAATATGATGGCCGGTCATAGTTCAGTAAAGATTTTAAGTGGGTTCGCTTGGACTATGCTATGTATGAATGATCTTTTCTATTTCATAGGAGATCTTGGTCCTTTATTTATAGTTCTTGCATTAACCGGTCCGGAATTAGGTGTAGCTATATCACAAGCTCATGTTTCTACGATCTCAATCTGTATTTACTTGAATGATGCTACAAATCTCCATCAAACTGGATAGTTATTTATAATTGAACAAAAGCGAGGAGCGAACTGCGCCCCAAACTTCTTTTGTCTCCGCCATCATGATCTGGAATTATGGGCTGTTGGAGGAAGGTGTCCAATTCCGGAGCAATCGACTACAGCAACGATTCACTCTTATTGGTCAAGTTTTCAGTCTCTATCGAGAGAGAGAGTCAAGGGTAAGATAAGGCAAGTGTAGGATTGTAAAAGCCGTTTCAAGACAGGTCTATCTCTGAAAATGGAGTGCACTGTCGCCGTTGAGCTTTGTGAGAAAGAAGAACCTCCGCCACATCCTGAGAACAATGGATCGACGAAGAAGGTGAAGATAAGAACTGAGGAAGAAGATCCCCCTCCTGTTGTTGAAATTTTTGAGGAAGAAGTGGATAATGGCTCTGAAATGATCAGCGAAGAAGGAAGGGATAAGAAGGATATGGTGCAAGAGGAAGTAATGCCCTCTATCCAGTTCTCCTCTCGCATAGACGACTTGCTCAATCAAAGCATGAGACTTGCTGTTGTTGTAAAGCAGCTTGTAAGATCCATGGGTTATCGAAGGCTTCATAACAAAATAATGAACCTTTGGAAGCGGACTGTACCTCTTCAACTAGCCGATCTTGAAGGTGACTCTTTCATTGTAAAGTTCCAGAATGCCCAAGACTATTAGAATGCTCTGCTTGGAGGACCCTGGTGAATCTTTGGTCACTATTTAAGGGTGCAACCCTGGCAACCTTCCTTCTTGCTGCTCAATTTAAGGATCCATAAAGTCTTTGTGTGGGTCAGACTTATGGGTCTGCCCTAGCGTTATTATCAGTTGAGCGTCTTGAGGGCAATCGCACAGGTTCTTGGCGAGGTTATTAGGATGGATATTGATTAGAAGACGGAAACTGGAGATAGAGGCCGATTTGCTCGTCTAGTGTTCGTTATTGATCTCTCTAAACCGCTAGTTTCCAAAATCAAAGTCGATGATCATGCCTTGAGGGTTGAATATGAATGGCTCCCTACTATCTGCTACCACTGTGTGAGATATGGACACCTTAAGGACAACTGCCCTTAGAAGAAAGGCGAGTTGCCGCAGGAGACTACCCAACCTCAAGCTGCCGGGAATATCGCCGGGGGAGAGAGGTAGGGCCCTTGGATGCAGGTCCGAAGGTGAGCATGGAGATCTGACAGGGCTAGAAAAAAGCTGATCAATGAGAGTCAGCCACCTAGTGAAATTATGGGGTCTAGGTTTGACGTCCTAGCCTCCTCGGAGAACTCACTTCAGACTCTAGGAGAGGGACAAGAAGGAGACTCAAGAGGCGACAGATTAGCTCTGTTATTCCTGGGACTTCAAAAAAAAGCCTCGCCTAGGGATAGGGAGCCAAAAGTAAAAGATGACAAAAGGCAAAAAAGCTGCTCCACCCAGATCAAACCGCCAATCCAGCTCTCCCAAGGCCTCGTCCAGCCAACCCAGGACAGTCGCGTCTATCACGAAGAAGGTTTGGCATCTATATGGCCCCTCCAATGCGTACAAGGCTAGGCAGTATCTCGACTGGTAAGGAGAAAGTACGGTACCTCTCCCTCACTCGATCAAGAGAAGCATTCGACCATTGTAGTTCAATCGGCTAGGCTTGCTTGAAAATCAAAGCCATTGAGGAACCCGTGAAGAAGAGTGATGCACAAGCAAAAGAGGATCAGCCAGCTCAGATCCACGTGCTATCTAATTTATCCACGCGGAAAGAGAAGATGCCCCCAAAGCCTCCGGATAAAGGGCTTTCGTCTCTAGGGGTGAAACTACAAAGAAATGGGCCTCAAAGTGAAGAATGTCCAATTTCAGTCCTTTACCCTGATAGAATCAAAGCCATTAATGAAAATATCTAGATGAACTTAGCGAGGAAAGGGTCATAACAGACAGAAAAAGAATGAAGAAAGCTCCAAGATGGAGCACTAATCCCCCTCTCTCTCATGAATATGTCTCTATTGGTCTGGAACTGCCAAGGTGCAGCTTCATTCATTCCTGTCCTTTGTTATGGATTAGTTGATTGATATTGTCCTTCTTCTCAGCCATCTATGGGAGCCCAAAGCCCACTGAAAGGAAATTATTCTGGCAAGACCTTTCAGCCATCATGATGAACATGTCCCTTCCATGGCTCCTAGCTGGAGATGGGAATGCTACTATAACTTATGAGGACAGGAAAGGTGGAGCCCGAGATACTAGGCCTTCCTCTTCTTCTTTTCAAAACTTCGTGCAGATGAAGGTGGAGCTCGAGGTACTAGGCACAAATTCTACTTGGAGAAGGGGGACTAGACTGGCAAGGTTGGATAGGGCCTTGGCGAGCGATGAATGGGCCACACTTTTCGCTGATTTGGTCATCCATCATCTACAAAAGCTTAAATTAACTAGTGTAAGCCTATCCACTCTTACTGTGAGGGTTTCCGGTGTGCTAAAATCAATGGCAATGGCGGGCGCTATGAGGAAGGCCTGGCCCCTTCGGCAACTATTGAATACATTACGGTCTACTGCTATTTCTTTAGGGGAAGGAATTACCGGGACGAAGCCAATCACACATTTCTACTTTCGACCAGGTTTTTATATCCACATCTGAGGAAAAGCAGGGATAATCGTAGACTAAGAAGAGAGGACGTAAACACATTCATTGAGCTACTTCTTTGAAGTCTTTTTTCTGGGACTAGAGGCCTTTGGGATTGATGCCGAGACTAGATTCGAAACTAGAGATTGCTCTTCTTCTTATTCACACTGAAAATGCGCAATAAGGAATGGCGGGATGGATTACTTGTCTATAAAGGCTGGGCATCTCAGGGAAATGTTAACCACATAGGGATGCCTTCAGTCTCTTTCCGGACCTACTCATCGAAAGATGCCCAAGCTCTTTGATAGAAGAAGCTTCAAATGCGCAGTTAGGACAAAAAAAAGGCTGTTTGCAATAAGTAGATGCGAGAATGCCCTCAGTCTATATATATAGGCTGTAAGGAAAAAGGCAAGTAGGCAAAAAAGATTAAGGGCCCTCGACTGCTTGAATAAGCTAATAACAAATCTTTTATGTCTTTCGAGATGCGAAGAGAAGTAAGAAGATCGGCCTATAAACTTGTCTAGCCAAGATGGGGGAAAGCTCCCACCCAACTAAAGAATATGCACCAGATGAACCAGTAAAAAGGCGCGTAAGCGAATAAAAAAACCTTAGAGGAATTAGATCTGCTCCGCTCTTATCTTTTTCAAAATCACCGACTACGAAATGATTAGGAAGTTAGCTGGCTGGCTGAGGTAACTCTACTTGCCGAGGAGGAAATGTAAATTCTTACTTCTTCCTTTTGAATACCGGGATTGCTAACTACTGTCCTTCAATCTTATTGCCCTAGAAGCCAGAACTCTTAACGGCGGGAAGCGAAGGAACCGTAGGGCTTAGCTTAGGGCAGGGAGTGAGCCTTGGGTCATAATGAATATAGTAGGGCATAACCATGGGCGATTGCTACTGTTAGAGTAACTGCTGCAATTGAATCTGTTGTCGGAAGGGCTACTAGAGAGGAAGACTCCTTTGGCTCTTATCGAAATGAATTGAAGGCTCTTCCCACGTAGCAGTAAGAAGGACGGGAGAATGAGCAATATACGGGATTGTTGGAATTGGTGTGCTAGCTGCTCTAGAAAAGAGGGAACTTACTTGTGAAGTTGTGAGGAAAGCCCTTGTTGGCTATAGATATGGGTCACTCGCGTTATAAGAAGAAGGAAGGGGATAGTTATAGGACCTGGAACTTATACTGGTAATTGGATTTTCTTTCCTAGGGGCAGGAGCGGTAGATGAACGAATGTTGCTTTGGCTTGATTGCTTTCACCGGCCTTGCCTTTTCATTTTTGAAAAAAGGTATTATCGCATAAAGGGCTACTTGGCCTAGAATGAGAGGAGGTAGTGGGAGATAGTGTGTTTGTACTTTTCTTCTTCATGTGACAGTAGGAGTAGTAGCTCTAGAGCAGGTTCTTCGACTGGATCAATGCATGTATGAATCCTAAAAAAATCCCGAACTAGTGTAGAAAAAAAACCGGGGGTTTTGGTAGGAAAGGTGGTCATAGGAAGAAATGCCCTACCAATGAATAGATTAGTCTACTAACGTCAACAATCTCTTTCTTCATATACGATACTGTCCGGTTTGATATCCGAAACTATAGATATGACACAGGAAAGAGATTCCCATGGTAGGAATAGGACAGTTGCACTAAGAAAGAGAGCTAGGGATTTGATAAAGGTGATAGGACAGGGTTCCAAACATGCCTGAGTCTCAGTCTCAAATAGGGCGCAATAAAAGGACATTACTATATATATGAACATGTCCTTATCACAAGCGATACCTCAAATTCCAAAAATGCTCCTATAGTCCCGAGCTTGGTAAATAAGGCCGTGGGAAAGAAAAACTTTCTTCCGGCCGCCTTTAAGTGATAGGGAGGAGTCACTCTTGCCTTCTCTCTCTCAGGTGGGTCAGTCTCGCTCTCTCTTGTCGGTAAGTATATCTGTCGTGGTATTGTTGTCGTGCTGTGCCCTTCCAGTAGTCTTTGTAAATGAGTAGTTTTGAGAGGAGAGCGCCAAAATAAAAGGTAAATAAAGACCGTAGCCAAAAGCAAGGGATTCTCGAGGCCCGAACGAGAGCAGAGGTGGCAAGTATTCTCATAAAAGAAAGAAAGGAGAACAGGCAGGGAGGTAAGAACGAGTCAGACTAGGTTATAACAACACAACAGAGGTTAGACAGCTCTGACCTATGGAAGTCGAGTCACCCGTCCCCTTGACACAGACACGAACTAATCCTTCTCTCACAACTTCTGGACAAGATTTCACTCCGATGGCAATAAGCTAATAAGATTTAGTACGTTTAACCTGGAACTATAAAACCTTACCCGATGACTTTCAGACTTGCTTGACCACTTGAAAACTCTCCTGGGATTCGAACAACTCTTGGCGAGTCTGAACTCGGCGAAGAAGAATCATCGATTGAAGAAGTGATTCTTCACTTAGATAGAGGAAGAGAATAAGGACTAAGCTCTGTAAACAAAAATAAGATGTTGTTTACAGCTCCTGGCAATAAAGAAAAAGACCTGGTTATCTCAAAGGCTATCTCTGGTAAAAGGCTATGGTTCACTCGCGGTCGAAGAAGAACAGGTTGGGAGTGACAGAAGAAAAACTGTAAAAGCCTCGCAGGGAACCCAGTCACCAACAACTTTTGAGCCGGGCCGATGAAACACTTCGTTTTTAAGCTTCAAGAGAATGCCCGTAGCGGGCGATGCGTTTGCTTCTGATTGCTCGAGTTGGAAGACCTACAAGGAGCTCGGTTGTACCATAAATAAAGAGGAATCGACCTATGTCAATGGAAAAAAAAATATTTCGTCGGATGAGCCTAATTCCGCTTTAGAAAAAGGTTCACATCCGGTGCGGTGGTTGTTTTTTCATACCTAGTGAGGCCAGGAAAAGAGACTCATAAGCAAAATAGACTCGCATGACTATTCCACTTCCACTCGCTAGCTTGATTTGTTACTTGATCGAGCGATTCTTCGCTTTGATAAGCAATTTAGTGCAACAACAAAAGAAAGGACCCTTATCCCTCTTATTAAGACTACAAAATGTTCTTGTAAATTATGGCCAATACCGGGTATATAAGCAGTCATTTCAAATCCAGAGGTTAAGCGTACTCTGGCAACTTTACGTAAGGCAGAGTTTGGTTTTTTGGGTGTAATAGTGGAAAAGTTGACAGATAAGTAACCCTTACTGCCACTCTATAGAACCGTACATGAGATTTTCACTTCATATGGCTCCTCGTTTCATTCTTTTGAAGTCATTGGATCCGTTTCCTAGTTCGGTTCGAGAATCTCCACCCTTCTTCTATCCCGTTCCGAAGCGTTCTACTCATTGAGTTTTGTAAAAGGTTCCGGTCTTTCTTCGGTGAATCTCGAGGTCTTTCTAATGGCTGCGCTCAGCCTAATGTTATCTACGTTGACCCTTCTCAGACTAGTTTACAACTAAGAGGACGATTTTCAAAGCAAGTGGAAAAACGACTTGTTACAGTGAATCCGAAAGTAGGCATATCCGCTGTTGCATAGTTATATATTCCTCTAATCACTAATCACTGCTTGAGTGTGACTATCCCATCCTACATGGGTTTCAGGCTGAAAGAGGGCTTTCGGGCGAAAAGGAGGAAAGCATTGGTTTCTTAGTTCTAACTAGGAATTCAAGATTGAGAATGAATATAAAGTCAGATTACCGCTTTTTCTAGTAAGCAAGCAGCAAGCAAGGTAAAACCTTTCATTCTTCCGTCTTGAAAGCGAGTGAGCAAGCCTGTTTTCAAGCCAGTTTCATTCCATCCTCTTGGGAGTTTCCAACCTAGTCCTAAGGGCAGGGTTTGCGAGTAGGCAACTTTACTGCAAGCTAGAAACGACAGAGTCGATTCTTAAGTTTAAGTACCCGACCAGTAGTATGACCTAATCGATTTAGTTCACTTCATAAAGATACAGAATGCCTTTCCATTCAGGGTAAGAATATATGACAATTGAACTAAAAACAAAAATCTCAGTCTCAAGGGAAGTTAGTACTTTCATCAACCGAAGTAGGCTGAATATGATCACTTGATTTAACTCCAGCGAGCCATAGAGCATCTTTGAGGTTCCCAAGCGGTAAAGACCATACATGAGTTTAATGCTCACGGAAATTAGTTTTCTTTCCCACTTGCTTTGCGGGAATTGAAAGCCTCTTTGCTATACTAGTCCTTGACCTGTGAGTGAGCCTAGACTCTCTCTATTCGAGTGAGTTCCACTTCTCTTGAAGCGTAATACCCTTACTGCTAGTTTCCTATTCCCGAATCTAAGGGTTAGTTGAACCTTCTTCGGCCTCATTCATCTTAAGCCTCCCCAAGCCCCTAAGTCGAATTCTTGGCATCATAGAGGCATGGTCTAGTTTTGACTACCTCTGGTATTCTATCATTCTTTCCTAAGGAAGCCAGTTAGTGGCAGTCAATCTAGTCTATGTAGCCAGTAACTTATCTTATCAATTCTTTCAGAAAGAGTATAACTTTCTACTACTAATTCAGAATAGGTAAGAAAGTACTATAGCTTAACTTAAGAGCAAGTTCCAGTTTTTGGGGAAGAGGAGTGAAAGCAACTCGGTAATTGAATTGATAAAGATGTGATGTGGAAGCAGGAATGCCAAAGTTCTATCCCTATGTTTACCTTGTGTTGTGACTACGGTGGGATGGATTGCTTATGCTGATCGAGTAAGTTATCCCCTCTGCCCTTCCCTTTCTTGTTGGAATAAAGCATCTTTCCACTTTCTGGGCAAGGCTCAATCTGATCAAGCAAGTCTCCGGCGGAGTTGGAACCTCACTTGCTTTCTCCGGCTTTTAAGAATGCCAACTCACTTTGATAGCCGAGAGAAGCCCAGGAAATGGAAGAGTGATCAAAGACCAGGCCCTTCCGGACCAGAAAGACAGGTTCCTCAGATCTTCTCTTTTCAGTCAAATTTAGATAGCCGAGAGAAGCCATCTCTATGGATGAGAGTTTCGGATGCGCTAAGTGACAATGGCTTGGCTATGACCAGATGTTGCAGTCTTGAAGCTAGCGTTATCACCTCTTTACTTCCATTATTGGACGGAATTCGCTAGCGACAATGCAAACCTTATCCCTTTCTTCCAACAAGGCCCTCTTAGATTGGTAACATTTCATTCCTCCCCAATAAAAAAGAGTCTACAATGAAGGTCAGCTGGCAGGTGTGACCACTTCCCATGCTCTTACCATATATTTTAGAAGAGAAAGAGACATGGAAGAGAGTTTCACCAGGTCTCCTTTTCTCTGCACTCCTGTTGCTTGCCTTACTCGGGCATTCAGCCTTAGGGCAAGCGGGTGAACTCTGATCCCGACTCAATGATAGATATCAGGTTAGAACCACCAGTCAGATAAGGGGATAAATCCTCATCAAGCATAACGACTTTGATCACTAAGATAAGATATGATTTCCTGTTCAGGCTAATCAATCAACTCAATCTTTCACAGCTTCCTCAGTGCGGAATAGAGTAAGCCAAGCCAGTGAATTGATCCTCACTAGGAAGATTGGTAGGAGGGGAGGATAGTTGTACTGCTTGCGGGGATACCTCAGCATATAGATTGGATTGTTGAAGGTTGATCTCGAGATTGGCTTTCAAACTATGTTCTAGTTCATACCATGTAAAAGAACAGGACTTTCCTCATTTCGATTGATGGAATTAGCCATTATGCTCTATTGGGTTCAAGTCCTTCTGGATTGGGTGAAGATAGAAGAGATTGGTGGGATACCATTGGGTGGAACTCACTCGAAGCAGGAAATCTTAGAAAATAAGCGAGACCTCATCCGAGGAAATAGAGGGTTAGGTTGGAAATGATTCAACTAAAGCTCCCTTTATTAGATCAAGTCACTATTGTATCGGGGCAGATTGCTATCAGGTATAGGATTTCATCCTACCGCTTTGAAGACCGCACAAACCATCGTTGAGGGAGACATAGGAAGGAACTTTGGTTTAACGACTTGCCCTTTTCCATTCAAGTCTTCTTTCTTTCTATCTAGGCTTCAAGCTCCGTGATTGGATTCATCACTAATCTGTTACGATCACCTCATGAAAGACCTAGCTTCCTGTCATTGCTTGCCCTTGAACTAAGGGATTCCGTGAAATTGGATATTAGTTATGCAACATAACCAGGAGAGACTTTTCCCTAGCAAGCTCCTATAGCAGCTTATCTAACTGGAAGGGTTCTTTCATATTTACTTCTTCTTGCTTCCCTTCTGCGCTTGCCTCTGCCTTCTTATTCACCAAACCTTTTGATTCTCGTTTCCTCATTATCCCATTCCCTGTAGTAAGAAAGGGGGGAACCTTCTCTCTCAAAGAAGCTAGTCTAGTAAGGAGATACTTCTAAAAGAAAACAAAGAAGCTAGCTATATAAGGAAGCAATCGCGCGCATAGCACTCAAGCAAGGGTGCTGTAGGGAAGAGAGGAGATAGAGCACAACGCTCAGAAAGAGGCTAAGCTAGGGTTGCTACTGGTTTTGAGGTCATCGATGAACCCAGTTCCCGCTCTACCTTTTCGGCTTAGTCACTCTCTCGTCGTTCCGATTAAAGGATTGAACAAGAAGAGTTGCTACGTGTAACATAAAGATTTGAACCTGGGCTTCCTATATCAAGAGAAGAAGCCATTAGTAGTCCAGGTTAGGCTTTCGGTTTCATACCAATCTCCCAGTAGTGTTAAAACAATAATAGTTGTATGGGCTCAGCCCTAGTTCTTAAGGCGAAGTATCACATGAAAGAGAAAAGTCAACATGAGACTCGAAAGATGCTCAGCGATAAAGAAAAGAAAATGACTCTTTCTTCGGTGGACATGGCGGAGGCTCATGCACTTACACTTAGGAAAAGTTCTGACCTGGCTTTTTACTCTATGAAAGCTGAACTGACTGAATGGGCATTTTATCTGTTATTTCACCTGCTTTCCTATTGGGCCTTGTTACTTATTTTTGATAAGGGGCGAGTACCCCAAAAAAACACATGATCCCTCTCTGTTTCCTTTTTCTATATATTCTATTTGTGGACCTTTTCTTGTATAACATTAAGATTAAGGTAATCAAATTAGCGGCCATGCTTTCAAGGGCATGCATTATTTTTAGGGTACTACATAAACTCTCAAAAACGGCGTATAGTAGTACCTTCGTTTTCTATTTTTGCTTAAGCCTTTTTTTATTTTATAGGGGCGAGTACTACACGAGCGAAGGAGAGCGACCTCATCTTGCTTGCTTCTGGCGAAGCTTCTAGAAGGCCCACCACTTCATAGGAGCGATAGTGAACGAAGCCGTATAAAGGCAAACAGCCCGTATAGCTCGCAATAGCGAGCCTACTTTTAGCTTTTTTTACCTTAGAAAGTAAATAATATCATAAGTCAGAGTGGTTTCTATTGACTTCTCGAGTATGCAAGGCCTTTTTTTCGTCTTTTTCGGCCTGTTGGTACTTGTCAAATTGAAACTCGATAATCAGAAGATTCGCCAACATTACCTATTTGATTAGTGGATTCGGGGCAACCCCGGGGTAAGTACGTGATTTCAAATTGCATGTTCAATATGATCCTCCTTTTACTGTTAAAGTACCATCTCCGCCTTTGCTATCTATGCTTCCTGGTCGCTAGACTCATTCTTCTACTTTACTTCCAGCTACTCTGCTCTGAGCTTAAGAAAGGTTCCAAAGTAAGTAGCTTTGGTTGCCGCTAAAATAGGATGTGATTTTTGTAGTTGTGAATTCCAGAAGTGGTCAATTCCCCTTCTCCTTTCGGGAACTCTCTTCTCTAGGGATTCCTATTCTATTTCTATTGACTCTTTGCCGTCTACAACACAAAAAGTTTTGGTAACTTACTTACAGATTGTATCTTAAATAAAAGAAAGATCAACATACTTGAAGATAAGCCTAAGGAATGAGGGGAACACTACCGATCCCGAGACAGACGACGAAGCTACATCGGTTACAAAAAAATCCAGTGGTGGCAGACCCTTTCCCGGCCCCTACAATCAAGCAACCTCACCAATGTGAATGAAAGAAAGGGCACCACATACATCTCGACTAGTTCGTGCCTGCGGAGCGAACAAAAACCTATTATGAATTCAGATTTCGACTCCGAAGTCCGGATATTTGGTTGCTTTGTACTCGACCAATGTGGTTCGGCTTGTTGGGCCACCTCACTTAACCAAACATATCCGAGAAGAAGTTCTACCAGATCTACAACACTTGCTGCTTCATGCCCGGTTGCATCTTACTCTGCTGGTTCACCTTCGAAACAGGTCTCCGCACTTGAGACACATCCTTCTCCTGTTGCTTATTATTTTTCCTATATTGTGGTGGCTTATTCAGCGAGCTGGAGCTCCTACTGTTCCCGCGCCAGCTTCCACTCTAGCTCCCTTCGGCCTCGAAGATCATCAGGTTCCATCCAACTCACTCTAGTTTCTATGTGAATTGGTTTTGTACTTCTGCATGTTGGGAATAAAAATAGAATAAGATTTTCTACTTGAATTTCTAAGTGATCAACTAGGTTTTTAATCCCTCGCTTACACTCTTTTGGGCGTTCTGTAGGAGGTCGTACATTTCACCAGACTGTGGGACAGACACGTCCAAAAATCCGTTCTCCCCCCTTCTGGTTATAATAGACCCATAACCCCTACATACCTTTTTTCTACCATAAGGCCTCCCTGGCTTCTTATTTAGGTTCTATCTTTTGTAGATTCAGGTCTGGAAAGTACCTTTGCCCTGCCTTATGCTGTAGCAGCTTATACTGATGCGTTGTATCCTTACTCGGCTCGGGCTCTTTTGATTGATTCCAAAGCCTAGGATCAAGACTTTCGTTCCTGGTTTTGGTCAGAGAGGGCTTTCAACCTAGAATTCCTGGGCAAAGCATTTTCTTTTCCAAAGAGTTTCAAACCGCGTAGATAAAGCATCCGATTCAGCACCCGACGAAGCAAACGCTAGAGCAGCTACTAGAGAATCCGCAGACTCGGAAGTCTTAGCCGAACAAAGGCAGTCGATACCACAGGAGAATCAACCAAATCCATATCATAGGAAAGTAGAAAAAGAAAAGCTCTATCCTCCGCCGATGAATAAGTAACAACAAGGGTTGGCAGTTTTAGAACATATTAAAGAGTAGCCATAGGATGAAGCAGAGTAAGAATAAGAAAAGGAATGTTTAGGCTTTTTTGAACCAATAACAAAGAAAGTGGGTAGCAGGTGTGGTGTAGTAAAAGGGGTTTCGAAGCTTGTGAGGATTCAGCTTCCAATTGAGTCGGTGTGTTAAGTATAGACTTTCCACATACATAAAGAGGGCTTTTTAGCCATTCGTCGTTTTGTCTCTTTCCCAATGCTGCCATAAATATAAACAAGTGGCTAAGCCCCTGCTTGATAAACCAAAACAAAAATGCGGGTAGCTCGATCGATCACATGGCTTCGATTGGTTTCGGTTTAATCAATGAATGTATAGGGGTCCACCTAATCTTTCCGCAGGTACGATCTAGACGACCACATTCCTGTTGGGCTAACTCGCCCAATCAATCCAATGGCTTCGCCCGTTCCAGTCTCGTTAGAGAGATCCAAAACTGGATCAGATTCAGGGACCATGTGCCACCAATAGCAAAACAACTGGCAGCCGAATCCAATGCCAGTCCCAGCAGTGGACTCCATTGACCGAGTATAGGCGCCATTCCGCTCGGATTGGTTGTTGCTGTTGGGAGACTGAGCTTTATTGATATGATGGAAGAACCCCCGACGGCAAGGCATTTTGTCCTCCCCTCTACCGGTGCATCAATCCAGCGCATTTAAACCTGTCCTAGCGGAATGGACAAAACCCTATCTTGGTTGGAGAAAGCAAGTCCAGAGAGTCTGGTATTTTGTTGGTAATTCCACTATCACTTGAAAACTTTAAGAAAAACCTCCCCATGAAAGCCCTGTTGATAGATTCAGGCAAGCAAATATCAGACCTAAACCCGACAGCTTCAGTTGCCTCCCTCTCTAAGCTAAGAAAGTATTAAACTCGTTCTTTCACTCATACTTGCTCCTGTAGTGGTAGTCATCGGTGGCATATTGCCGAGAAGCGTCATCCTCGTTGATTGGGATAAGTTCTCGATTGGATCGGATCAGAAATCCATTTTTATTCGGTATGGATAAAGATCCAGTCATGAGCGATAGTTACAAGGACAACTGACTACCGCTAAAAGTCAGGAAAAAAAGGTGGATGAAAGATAAGTGGGACTTTCAAGCAAGGCCGGCATGGGCTACGCGGGCCCCCAAGACCGTCCAATATCTTATATCGATCTTGGTTCCGCGTATCGTGCCTTATTGGGTGAGAGCAAGCAGGCCCAAAAGATGAGAACCTGCCCACAAGATGTAGGTGCCATTTGTGGCAAAAGAGAGGAACGAGTGACCGCAAAACCGCACCCTTGTCTAACGGATTGGGCTAAGAGAGGGGGAAGAGTTAGTCTTTCTGCCATCGATTACAGGCAAAGCACTTTGTGAGCATATATATCTGGTCATCCCTTTCATTTTAATTAGGAATCTCACATTCCGCTTTTTCCGCCTTTCCTGTCTTTGTTAGTCTTTAACCCTCTTTTAAGTCAGCCTAACAATAAGAAAGAGGGGTTTCCCCCTGTCGACTGATAGGACTGGTTACTTAGAGCATTCCCCTCAGCTAACTTCACTCACTTGACAGAAAGAGGTATTCCCTATAAAAAAAAGGCATTCATGAGCTTACCTGTAACTTGTTCTCTCTATTTAAAAAGCGGATTAGCTTTGACTTCTAGGGCTTGAAGCCTTCTCTTCTCGCTCATTCCCGACTAATGGCAACCTTAACTAGTCCGATATTCTTTTTTTTAACCAATTTCCATTTCAACCCTCATCAAATCCAGATACCAATCCAATGAGTTCGATCCATTAGGTTCTTTGATTTGTTCAGAAAAGAAATGAGAGACAAGAAAACATCTTTGATTACGATTAAAAAGAACAATCTCAAATAGACCAAGATCCAATTTCGGGGAATTTCTTGGTGAACATATTCTTATTCTTTCTGCCATAATCTCTTCGATCCCTTCATTTATGTGCCAGAATAAAGAGAGATTTGGTAGGAAAGTGTAAGAGACTTTTTTTTATATTAAAATCAAAGGGAGTGGGAAAGCAGCAATAATTCTTTTGAAAAGCCCGGTTCTCTTTGTCTTCGAGCTTTCATTCCTCAATCCACTGTTTCGTTCCTTCATATACCTCCCCACCAATAGATAGAGACAAATAGGAATAACCGAACCATGTCTACAAAATGCCAGTACCACGCAGCTGCTTCAAAGCCAACGTGATGCTCCTTGGTCAGATGACCAAGATATTGGTGAATACCACATATGATCAAGAAAAGAGTACCTATAATCACATGAAAACCATGAAAGCCAGTTGCTAAGAAAAAGGTAGAACTATAAATACTATCCGAAATAGTGAAGGGTGCTTGATAATATTCCATTCCTTGAAAACCAGTGAATACTAGAGCCAGTGAAACGGTAGCTATTAAAGCGTAAACTGCTCGTTTTTCCTTCCCCGCGAGTATAGCATCATGAGCTTACCTGTAACTTGTTCTCTCTATTTAAAAAGCGGATTAGCTTTGACTTCTAGGGCTTGAAGCCTTCTCTTCTCGCTCATTCCCGACTAATGGCAACCTTAACTAGTCCGATATTCTTTTTTTTAACCAATTTCCATTTCAACCCTCATCAAATCCAGATACCAATCCAATGAGTTCGATCCATTAGGTTCTTTGATTTGTTCAGAAAAGAAATGAGAGACAAGAAAACATCTTTGATTACGATTAAAAAGAACAATCTCAAATAGACCAAGATCCAATTTCGGGGAATTTCTTGGTGAACATATTCTTATTCTTTCTGCCATAATCTCTTCGATCCCTTCATTTATGTGCCAGAATAAAGAGAGATTTGGTAGGAAAGTGTAAGAGACTTTTTTTTATATTAAAATCAAAGGGAGTGGGAAAGCAGCAATAATTCTTTTGAAAAGCCCGGTTCTCTTTGTCTTCGAGCTTTCATTCCTCAATCCACTGTTTCGTTCCTTCATATACCTCCCCACCAATAGATAGAGACAAATAGGAATAACCGAACCATGTCTACAAAATGCCAGTACCACGCAGCTGCTTCAAAGCCAACGTGATGCTCCTTGGTCAGATGACCAAGATATTGGTGAATACCACATATGATCAAGAAAAGAGTACCTATAATCACATGAAAACCATGAAAGCCAGTTGCTAAGAAAAAGGTAGAACTATAAATACTATCCGAAATAGTGAAGGGTGCTTGATAATATTCCATTCCTTGAAAACCAGTGAATACTAGAGCCAGTGAAACGGTAGCTATTAAAGCGTAAACTGCTCGTTTTTCCTTCCCCGCGAGTATAGCATCATGAGCCCAAGTTACGACTGCTCCGGATAAAAGGAGAATAGGGGTATTAAGAAAAGGGATTTCCCAAGGATCTAAAACCCAAATCCCTAAAGGGGGCCAAATACCTCCGATATCTACCATAGGTGCCAAAGAAGAATGAGAAGAAGCCCGAAAAAAAGCAAAAAGGAACATAACCTCCGATACGATGAACGGAATAGAACCATATCGAGGTCCTAATTGTACGACTTTGGTATGATGTCCTTCCAACGTGGATTCACGTAGAACATCGCGCCACCATACAAACATGGTATATAGGATAAATATTAGGCCCAAATTGAGAAGTGTTGCACCCCCTTGAAATGAGTGCATGTACATCATACCTGCTACGGTGGTTGCCAAAGCTCCGAGTGAACCCGAAATAGGCCATGGACTTGGATCTACCAAATGATAAGAATGCCTCTGAGATTCAATCATAAACCACTTTGCCTCGGTTGTGTGTAAACCCCCCCTTCACCCCCACCCCCTCAAGTGGTAAAGAAGGGCTCTTTTGGGTCTTATTCTATTTCTGACTGGACAAATAAATAGGAAGGGATGGTTCTTTCATTGCATTGATAGAAGTCTAACTAGAAAAATGTCTCTCTATTACTTTGAGAAGAGAATCGTTGGTTTGACCGACAAACTACGTGGGAAATATGAGTTGAGAAGATTTGATCTCTCTTCACTGCGCCTACCTATGCCCCACTGGAATCTTCGCTTGGCCGCCTACCAATGATGTCTTTCACTTTCAGACAATTCCTCGCGCATCGAAAAACGGCTAGTAAAGCGACCAGGGACCCACAACCCACTTCCCTTTACCCCCAACCAACCACGAAAGAGAAAGAAGTCCCTGATGCGGGAAGAGTTACTTGCTTCGTAAGAAGCATTGAAATGGACTACACAGACTGGAGAGCTTTAGTAGGGCAGACTAAACCAATATATACGACATAACGAGACAAATTCGATCCAGCCAAAAGCCTCCGTTTAATTGACTCTACACTATCGCCTCCAATTCTTTCATTTTCTTGGAGATGAGGACTAAGTGCTAGCGAGTGAATGTGCTTGCTGTAGGTGTAGTACCAGACGCGGAGGGTCTTATTCGTATAAGCTACTTTTTATTAAGCTTAACGCCCTAATCCCTATCTAGTCTTCTAACATTCCCACCTCTTTATTTTTTTGACTTTATTGAAAAAAAGATAGGAAGAAGAGATGGCATGGATAAGATCTTGATATGGCTGGTTGCAGTGGGTCCCAAATTTGACTTCTTCCACATAAGACTCGTATTTCTTAATAGAAAGAAGTTTCCCATTACGGTAGAACAAAAAGCCCCTAATCTCATCCCGTTTGCTCTTTTGAGAAAGCTCATCCCGGGAATACCCGTCGGAGAGCAGAGCTTTCTCAATGGCCCTTTCTATTTGGACTTGTGCCAAAAGCACTTTGTCTTTCTTCTCTTCTGACAACCCCACAAAATGAAACCCCGCGCGCTCATCTAGTTCGGCGCGACGAGTGTTGTCATCCAGTAAAGTATGGGAAAGGTCAGGGGCGGGGGGCTCCGCAGGGTTAACGGACGACTGTGAGCTGGCGCCCACGTCGTCCATGTCCATACAAGAGGCGAAGGGAATTAACCCAGCAAGGATGGTATCTAAATCAAAATCAGATACCAACGAATACATTCCATTTTTTAACATACAAAGCAAGATAGAAAAAAAGAAAACTCGAAAAACGATACGAGAAATTCGAAAGAACTCATATACGGAACGAGGGCGACCCGTGGAAATACATCGGTTTCTTACTCGTGCAAAGGAACTATTTCTTGGCAACTTGGACAACTTATAACAAAGTTTGTCCTGCATATCATTAGGAAGATCAGAATCTTTACAAAAGGCTTTATAAAGCTTTCTTCTCAATTCATATTTAGCCGCGAGCAATCTGCGTTTCTTATCTCGTATATTTCGCTTCTCCGACATCTCTGACTTAGCTTAGTTTCTCCCTCATCTTTTTGCAAAAAGCCGCTCCACAGTGGTAAAGTCTCATCTTGTGTGTTGGCCGAAGTTACAATAGTCACATTGAACCCTCGAATATGTTCAAAGATCTCGAAATGATCTTCCAGTTCTGGGGAGAATTCGCAAAACTCCATTTCCATCGAGAATTGAATGGAGTTTTCCCATATTTCGACCAGAGAATCTAACAGAGACATTACTGTCGAGATTCTGACCAAAAAATTAGACATTCCATGCCCTCGGAGAGTGCTTTGTCGTGCTAGGTCACTGACATATCCTTTTTCTTTATTTGACCCCAAGAATGGATTGGATCGAAACGACTTTCCTGTCAAACCCCTTTGTGTCTGTTGAATTTCTGACCGCGTGGAATCTCCATAGCCAATTTTCCATTTTTGATTATGAAATCATAGGGTGCCTTTGGCACTACTCTTATTTCACACGATCTAGGAACTTCCATAACGTTGGCGTGATTCAGTTTGAGCAACGGATCCTGACGTGATACATCTTCGTAATGAAAATGGAGTGGAAACATAGTGATGAGAAATCCAAATTCCCTCCAGACACTCCGAAAAGCCTGTAGCTGATGGAGTAGGACTAATGTTTTGATTGTTTGTTGTGGTTGGTTGTTGACCAACAGAAGTCAAGAATGGGATGGGAAAAAAGGCGGCACAAAGGAAAGGTATTCAGAAATTCAGAATGAGCCCACCTACGCACTATGAAAAATGTTCTCACTATTGTATCTTGACCTTCGCTGCACACTTTGCCATATATTGATTTGTCCTATTATTGTCTGCGTGCTAGCGGATAGAGAACAACTTGAGGAAAAGTCAAAAGCATTTACCGCACTCAGCAAGACGAATCTTCTTTCTATACATAATTTTGATAACCAGACGACTTCTCTGCCCTATCGGTCCTCTACCCGCTAAAACCCTCTCTATACCGGTCAACTATCTTCGTTCCTAACTAAACGACGCTTTCCCTCCTTCTTTTTCTCTTGGGCATCTCAATGTTCATGCAATGCATTCTTTTCGATCTTGTACTTGAACATTCACTTTTTGACACTGAAGACCAAACCAATCTCGACAAAGTGAAAAGTGGAATTGATTCGATCATGAAAGTCGGATAGCATTTATCGCCGCGTTGATTCGACCTACATTAACAACTTTCTTCTCTTATTTTATTGTTAGTTACAAGGGCAGACCACTCATTATAGTGACTTTATCTTATATATATAATAATAGAAAAAAAGAGACACCAATGATATATGTAACACTCAGCCAATCTGAAAAGTGGAGTAGAATCAATCAACTGGCATACCTTGAATCTAGCCGACAATCCTTTCTTTCTATTCACTCCCAAGGTCGATGGGTCTCATAGCAAACCAATCATTCATCCCACTAGTAAGAATCTTGAATCTATCTGGGTAATGGCCTGTCAGGCCTCGTTTTACCCTGTCTCGAATGCGTCTCGGTTCCATCCCATCCACACCACGCCCTTGTTTCTCCCCTGCTAGAGCTTGCCTAGCTGTCCTCCGCCGACGGAAACCCGTTTAGGCTCGTTTGTTTAGCAGAACAAATAAGACTTTCAACCGAAATCCTTTCTTTCAATTACGTTGATGAGCTGGCTGCTGTGTATTAGTATTTTTTGACATTGTTAGTCAGTACGGAATAGTTGCTGCCAAAAAAAAGGACCTCCATCCGGTAGTTATATTGATATATATTTACGACTTGAAATTGATTGATATTGAATGTTGTTCTTTTTGGTTTTCGCTCTCATCTAATAGATTCGCATGGGACGTAATATCAGAGCGCAACATCTGCTCTTTCTAAGTGGTATTTTTGCGAAAGGGCAATCCCAATGCCCTATAAAAGAGCTTAAGCTTTCGCTGTCGTTACAAACCAGTGGGCGAGATAAGAAACTTACTAGCCATATACACCAAACAAGCTAGCCACACCAAGACCAACAGCTTTATGCGCAGAGGAAAACCAGTGAAAGTGGAGATATAGGCTATGAAACGAGGTAACGATTGAACAGGAATCTCCAACTCCATAATCATCGAAAAAGGCATTTATTTTAGCAGCCTGTCAAAAGCCTTTCTAAAGCGGTCTCCCGAGAATACGTTCGATTGGGTGCCTTATATATACTTCAATATACTTATTTCTTTTTTGGGGAGAAGTGATGGAATCTACTCTCATCAGGGAAGTACTCAGGTTCAAATCCTAGGTGATCTCAATGGTGTGTATTGTCAGTCCTGGTATAGAACTGATCGAGATGTTGAAGTAAACCCTAAGTTGCCCAACGCCTTGCGCGGGGCGTTGTCGGCCGGTTGCTTGTATCAACGTAAGATCCTCCCTACCCGACTGCCCGATAACATCCACATACTTATACGCAAAGTTGCACTTCCCGCGCTATTCCGTGGTTCAGTAAGAGAAGGCAATCCCTTCTCAATACCTTATCGGGATATTTGCCCTTGAAGTTGAAGAGGATTCATGCCTCGAATGCGCTCTTTTCATAGTAAAAGATATCCACGCACAGAGACTAGGCTACACATGAAAAGGAAAGGGCCACGAGAAGCGAGAAGCTACTCCAACTGGAAATGAATAGACTGGAACTAGATCGCTTGTTGTAGAAGGAATGTCACTGGCTAGAAAGGATAAGGAAGAAACCACCATCAAATACCTATAACCACTCCGCTTTCAAGCCCCCTTTTTTCACTAACAGGAACTACATTCGATCGTATGGACGTCTGAACCCTACCTCTTGGCGCGTATCGACCTACTAAAGGAATTACAGACAGAAGCAAGGCCTTCGAAATCTAAGGCAGAAGAAAGGGATAGAGATTCATTTGTAACGTATTACCTACTCTCCAACTACAACTCCAACCGCAGGGAATAACATAGGATAGAGAAAGACTTCCACTCTATATCCTCTAAAAAATGTAAACCCTGAGAATAGGGCTATCTATTAATAGCTACTTGCCAATTCATTTGAAATGGGCCTTGCCTGAGTGACTCATACCTAAGGCCGAGGAAGGAAAGGCATGAAGTTCTCCCCCTATCGCTATCGCTCTAAGTCTAAAGACCCTATCGGGCGAGCGTCTTCAATCCTCTCACTTCGCTCGAGCGACTACACGTACCTCGAGCATGGAGAGGTCTTGTCTTTCCTGGGGTTACCCCGGATGACACACCTCAATGTACCGTTAGACATCAGACTTTTGGCCTATCTATCTAAACTAAAAGGCGCCAATGAGTAGTGGAGTACTTACTGTCGGCACGATCGGTATCGCTGCTGTCTTGTTTATCAATAGGACAATTGTGGTACCTGAATGCTTGATGGAAAACTCGCCCAGAAATGGGTGGTGGGATCTCGTCCTTTCTATTTACGCTGGGAACTTCAATCAAAGCCTAAGCCGGTCACCAGGAAGTTTAAGAGATAATTTCATCCCTATTGAATGAAGAAGAAAGAATCGATTCTAAGCGCAACAACTGGACACTTGAATTGAAATAGCGTAATAAAAGAGATCAACATCTTCTTGTCTGTCTGTGCTTTTCTTTTCTATAAGTAGAGGTAGGAAGTTACTTGATCAACCGGTAATCTTTCTCTTTCTTTCCTTCTCCAGCAGCACCTATCGGTACAGCAACTTCGTACCTATCCCTATCGGGGGAGGCTTGAGCTAGAGCAAAGTCTTATGCTTTACGCCCTAAGCAGACCAAGCTTCCTTAGCGTACTGAGACTACCTATTCATAAGAAGGACAGTCTCAACCCTTGAGTACGAAAGTAGGCTCTTCCTTTATTAGATAACGCTATTATTCCCATCTTGGGAGAAACAGAAAGAAGTACGTTGACGACAACAAATTCTATAGCTGGGGATCTTGCTAACAATGAAACTCCTAACCTTAAATCATATAATAGGGGCTTTCACTCCTTCTGGCCATTGAAAGCATTCCAATTGCAGCTTCTTCTTAGGATTCGTTAAAAGAACATTCCCCTAATCTAATGCCATGGCCTTCGCTCTAGTTATGCTACTAATGCCCGTACTCCAACAGCTAAATCGATGGCATCGCTTATTCCCTCAAGCCTTCCAAGATCGGATTCATCCCTTCCTCTCAAGTTCCTTCACTTAGAGTAGTGAGTCTAGTGAAAGCTGAATCCTAAGAAGAAGGTACGGAAGCTGGGATAACCATTTTATACGATAACGATACCATTCACAGCGGAACAAGAAGAATCACACTCGACTCAACTTGTGAGCTATCGAGTAAGTAGCGGCCTTTAGAGCTGGGATAAGTAGGGTAGCAGCTAAGATTAAGGCCTCTCCTAGCTCTGGAGCTGATTGAATTGATTCTTTTAACAGCTACCGAGTCTTCTCCTCGCTCACTGAACTCCCCCCAATCTAGTCTCAGGTCAAGAGATAAGAGCGATGGCATACCTTGAGTCACTCGCTTCCATTGGGCGAACTTTGATTTGTTCTCTTTCAGCATTTATGGTCAAATGAACCACCTTGCTTATCACAGTTAGGTCGATTTTATTTGATCCTCATCTCGTTCAGTTCTGATGGCCGCTAGTTCCTTTATTACGTCGTTCAATTCAAAGAGTCATTCAGGTATCTGCTTTCAATGTTTGCTAGTAAACAATGGTTGTCTCCTTGATACCCTCTCGCCCTTACATACAACGTATTTGAGTGCTTTTTAGTAATATGATACGCTGTGAAGTGAAGAGTCGACAACTGCAGATAGGCCTCTCCCCCCAATGCAAGAAAGGAATGTTCCCTACCTATCCGGCACCTTTTACTGGAAGCTAGTCCTTCCCTGCTCTTGAATAGCGTAGTTATAAAATCCTCTCCTTTCTTCGTTGCAGAACTCCCTTTCTAGAAGAAAAGAAAGGGTCTACGCTCCCTTATTTCTTAATAAATGTATTAGGACCTCTCTTTCATTTCTCAAGGCAGATGATTTGGACGATTCCAATATGTTTATCTCCGAGCTAGTCAGTCTGTTCCTCTCGCTATCGGTCAAGCAACTATGTACCTTTCAGTCGGTAAAGTGGTTTCGCTCTTTCCCCGCGCATTCCCCTAGCAGTGGATTCTCCAACTTTTGCAAGAGTAAGAGTGGAACCACAAGTCGAAGGTTCCAGAACCAATGAAAGAGAAAAACCTAGTTCTCAAAGGCTAGGAACTCCGGATATGAGATTGGACTAGACTGGGCTAAACTTTTTATAGTTCATGAGATCAAGTAGAACCGCTTACTTACTAATTACTTAACACTAAACATCGTCACTCTCGAGCGAAGGTGGTATGGAATTGACGATACTTAATGCTTTAACTAAAAACTAAACGAGCGGGATACATATGATACCACACCTAAAGACTCTGGAACACATTTATGCCGGATCTGATTGAACTTGCAGAGTAATACAAGTTTTTCAGAGAAAGGAAGAGATTCTCTGTGCCATGAAAACAGGCTTTCCCGTAGATAGGTTGTTAATTTACTCTCCCTTCCATCAGTCAATCCCTATAGAAAAGAGATAGGAAAAGTAATTTAGACACTTCGCGAAGGAGGAGAGGGTTGACTTGCTTTTCACCTACTTTGGTGAAGTTCAAGCACTTTGCTTTTCGATTGTATACCAGAGAAATCTCCATCTTTTTTATTAATGATTGAGTGAGAACACAAAGAGTAAAGCCTAGATTGACCACTTCACTTAGCGTACTTAAATCTTTCGATATCATATTCATTCCACAGTCATTCATCCCTACGATCCTCTTGCGAATTCCCAAGCCTTCTTTGATTTAAGTGTGCACACTTTTTGTACAGATAGGGACCTAATCCGAAGCAGAATAAGTGAGGTTAGCCAAGCAGACTTTCCCTTTATAGTGCTTATTGAGTTAGTGATAAAGACTTAACTAGTATATTTGAAAGAATGGAATCGCTAAAAAGGACTCGAAAGAATGAATTGACCTCCGTCCTTCTCCCCCAATCATAATCCTCTATGAATGCTATTGCTTGTCTTAATGGCAAAGACCTGCTAGTCGGCTCTTTTTGGGGCATTCTTTGGTGCTTGATTTGAGCCTCTAGTCATCCCTTTTCTACCTACTCATTCTCTTAAAGGCTAGAGGCAAGGCTCAACATAGTAAGTTGGCACTTCACTCCCGACCAAAAGAAAATGAACCAGATGCACTCTTGCATGGGGGTAAAGCTGCAGGACGGAGATTACTTCTAGCTAATGGCTAATGGGAGGTAAGCAAGAAAAAGCAAGTCAGCATGGTTGGGTATTCATGGTAGCGATAAGCCGTGATAGGTGTAAGACAAATCGCGCATTAAGGCAAGCAGTATCTAAGAGGTGAGGATAGCAGAAGATGGTCTTCCTATGATAAACACAAAAAAGGTAGTCCTTTTTTTTTATTGTGCAGATCAAGTATCCGAATGCTCGAGCAGGTAGATAAGTTCATTTAGACTTACGATATACTTTTACACGGCCCACCTAGTTGGACCGGAATGGACTTCTTTCTTCGCCCGTTATAGGATAAGACAGAGAGGCCTGATCAATCAAAGACTAAGGAAGAGGCGGTAGATCGAAGTCAGGACCAGAGGCTGCCTACGCAAATGGGCGACGAAGGCAAAGCGCCTAGTTTGTTGAAAAGTATGGTTTCAGCTGATTACGAGCACAGCAGGGTAGTAATGCCTAAAGGTAAAGGAAGGGGAGAGACGAGGCACAAAAAAAAAAGAAAATGAAGCGAAAGTCCCGAAGCATTTTAAGGAACTAGTCGAAGGGGAGTTAGTTTTCACTTCGGCTCACACCAAAGAGGCAGGCGATGAGCCTGTAAAAAAAAGCAAGAAAGAATACAGACAATTCTCGGCACCGAGGAAGCACCGTAGGTCCTTGCGATAGGCGCAGGTTGGAGGAGATAACTTCTTGAACAAGCCAAGAGAATAGTCGAAAAATGTGCTCGCGTGGACATACCAGAATCTTAAAAGAAAGAGACCCTTTTCAATTCAACCCATGATAACTATCACAAAAGATTGAATCCTCATTTTAATCTAGGTAGTCATCCACTTCGAATAGTAAGTAAATCCGTACCCCAGACTATGTGCCGTACCTACAAATCTGTCTACATGGTGAATTGGACGGCTTCCCCACTACTAATGACGAACCCCCGGTATTCCCATCAATACTCCCAGCCTTTGACCATTTTGAGCCTTTTGAAAATGCTAACGAAGAAAAAAGGGGCCTCCTCAGGGAACCAGCAGAAAGGCTCTCAAAAGCAGGCGCGTACAAAGCCATTCCACTTCCCTCGGACCATGAGCAGTGGTCAAAGCGCTTAAATCCTGGCTCATAGCCTTCCTCAGACCTTATTGATACGGGACGAGTCGCTATGATTCACTACAAAAATAGAAGCAGATGCACTAATCAATTCGAGCTAATTTACTCATCCCACCTCGAACTCTCATTTAGCGCATCGACTTTAGCACTACTTATATTATTATATTACTATTATATTAAAATTACATAAAATAAATCTACACCAGCGCATCCAGCATCAAAGGACAATAGCTCGTGTGGATAGGACTATCTTCAAGCGTTTGACCAAGGGTTGGAGGAGTATCCAAGGTGAGTTGAAGGCGAACTTTTGGAGTAGATAAGCAGGTCTACCTCAGAGAAGATCATGGAATCATAACAGCACAGAAAGAGACGTTCCGAACTACTTCTGCTTGACGTTGGTCGTAGATGAACCCACCCAATATAATTAGTATCTCAAAAAGCAGCCGCTAGAGCTATTAACTATAGGTATTACAGAAGAAGCTAAAGAAGAGGAGCGGAGCAGCTCGACCAGAGGGAGAGGAGTTAAGTAGCCCTTACTCAACCGAAAAAAAGAATATGTCTTCAGCGATTCTTTCTTGAAAGCGAAAGCGCAGATCGAGGCTTGTCGAAGATAAGGGACTCGACTTCCCCTACCTTATTAAGGACTTCCCAACTGACCTAGCGGAAGAAAAAGGCAAGGACCTCTTAATAGAAATATGTCTAGGTCACTTCCAACAACAACTAAAGCTATTTCTTACTGGTGTGGATTCTCCACAAGTACTTGAAACGATGGGATCTCTACAACTTGTTCCACAAACTCCAACTACTAGAAAGGCTGAAACTGACTCCAATCAGTCAACTACCATCCATGAGTGGATACCATCGAGTTATCGGCCAACAAGGTTCGATGTAATTGAAAGGTCCACTCTTTCATCCGCTTATGCTACTTTTCGTCCTTATTGAGGGGAACCACTCAGATGGAGTTCCAGGGATGGGATTAATGGCACCTTAGTTCCCCGGGATCCATCTCCACCAACCAAACTCAAACTAGCCTTCCTCCATTCACTAGCAATGAGCCCATTGGGCTTTACCCCTGCTCTTTGGTCCCCAAAAGCTACTGAAAGTCCTAATCGAAGAGCCATATATTCCAGTCCGGATCGAGGAGCCAAACAACCAACTAGCTGATATCCTTAACTGCAAAACTGCTTCGAGTGGTTAGCGAACTATTGAAGTAGATAAATTCCAGTCCGCATTGAGGATCCAACCCCAAGCAAGGTGAAGCAGAATCAGCAGCTCTTTTTGAACCCATTTTACCTTGGGGACAAAAACAAGCTCAAGAAAAGCATCCTTTCGAGGTAGGCGGAAGGTCTTCTTTTAACTTCAGAGCACTACCGAGAACAAATGATCGAAATATTTCGGAATGCACATGTCACCCCAGACATTTCACCCGAGAGATTGGCCAGGTTAGTGGAACAGATTTTGGCTCCGCTTTAACCTCGTGAGAGGTGATTGCACAAGTAGCAAAAGAGATCTCAGGATAAATAGGTACCATATCATATGTGTAACGAGAACGGACATGACACAACAAGTTGCTAGTATAACTAGCTCACACAGGGGTCTGAAAGCTTTTCAGTTAAGACTGGTCGGGGTTCTGGACAGGAAGAATCTACATCGATCACGATGCGAGCAACAAGGTAATGGTGTCCTCGACCAAGCCGAAAGACAGATCTCATCACAACACTTGCTTTCCCTAAACTATTTATCCTTAGAAGTAGGGCGAGAAAGAAATAGGGAATTCTCTAATCCGATAGCCTTACAACAAACAAGCTTGCTTAACGCACTAGCTTTTAATTCCGACTTAAAAGCTCTTAGAAGTGAAAAACCAAAAAACAAAGCGCATCGCTCTCACGCTCATCAGTAAAGGCAGTTATTCGCCTTTTATAAACGAGTGTTGTGTACTAATAGACTTGCTTACCGTAACCACAAAGAAAGAACGGTTCTATCTATTTATCCATAAGGGCGTTCGCTCCCATCCTTATAAGTCGAGTTACTTCATACCTTTCTCACGGTATAAGTTACGACTTCGCTTCCGAAAAGATCAATTTTTGACTCTGATTCACCAGCATCCACTATCGGAAGGAATTGCCTCACTTACTGCCTGCTCTTATTCCCATCGATATGCCCGGAAACAATATCTTTCTCTCATGCCCTTTACCTTAAGCCTGACAAAGATAGAATGTTTCACTTGCCCTACCGGCCCGTAAAGACTCTATCTCTACAGCCGCCTTCTCTTTCCTTTTCATTAGAAACAAAGCGATCCGCTTTCATAACTAATAAGGCGTAAAAGAAAGGAGTTTTTGTATTCGTTCTGACTTCCGCTCGCAAAGGAACAAGATCTGGATTTTACTAGGGCGAGCGCAGTTTACTATGCGAGTGAAGAGATTGTTGCGAGCTAATAGCGAGTGGACTTTGCCCATTCCCTTTCTTTAGACTTGCAGTAAAGCCGAACAAGTTTACTTAGCTTGCACTTGAGCTTGAAGCCTTTTTTTAAATCTTAAAGTAGCATTAAAAAATCCCCAAAGCTACAATAAAGCCGAGACTACAACCGCTACTTGCCCAATAGTACAGCGCCTTCCTCCCTGACTTTACTTTCCTAGCTATCAAACCCCTTTTCAAACCCTTGCCAGAAGAACAGAAAGATTCTCTGTGATACCGTTTGAATAACGATAATAGGCCTTAGAAAGCTTTAGCAACGCTAGGAGTTACTACTTACGCCAGCACCTTACGAGCTTACCAGAACCTTCTCCCGCAAGAAGAAGAGTTTGACTTGGACAACTTCATGATATGAAGAGCCTTTGGATGAAGAACGCCCTACTAATACAAATCAAGGAGAGGAAAGGACTCAAGATCCCGAGACAACAACGAGTGAAGTCAATAATAGAAGCCTTCCACCCCAACATCGGGCTTGATATGCTTTCTCTTCCATTTATTAATATAGAGATTCTATTTATTTTGAAGCCATGAAGAACGAGAGAGGAGAACGGGGGGGTTAAAGTGACAAGACACCGGGATCGCGTCGCCTTACAACACCAATAAGAGTAATTTCTGATGAGGAGGAGGAAAGGGGATGGAAATTGATCAGCCTTAAAGGGGGGGACACATGAAGGAGAGGAAGTTGGAAATGGGGACAAAGAAGAAGACAAAGAGAGTTCAAACTATTTTTTTTAGTTCTGAGGATTCAACGAGCTTACCTTATTATTCTATTAGAGAAAGGGGGGATAATCCATAAGATCTGGTTCTCTAATGTTGATTTTGAATCTGGTGCAATTCTTCTATTGAAATTGCATTCTTCTCAAAGAAATAAATATCCCCCGAAGAGGAATTACATTGAGAGGCAATCAGAATGTCTTTCTCCCGAAGGCATAGTCCCCCAAGAAATAATGTATTTAAGTCAATTTCGTTGGTTGTGCAGCCTTTTCCTCTGTTGTTCCTTTCGGGAAAAAAATCAAACAATTGAAAGCACTGAGGTTCATTCGCATAGTCAGAAGGGAAAGACGGTCGAGGATCGTAGATTCGACCACGAAGAAAACAGATGTTTGTTGTTGACTTCTAGCTGCCTATTCAGCTCTATGAAACTGAATTCT
This sequence comes from Vigna unguiculata, assembly GCF_037176805.1. Taxonomy (NCBI): domain Eukaryota; kingdom Viridiplantae; phylum Streptophyta; class Magnoliopsida; order Fabales; family Fabaceae; genus Vigna; species Vigna unguiculata. Next base: position 5,402,135 of record NC_140797.1, read on the forward strand.
TCTAATAAGACTTTATACTGTAAAATCCTAAGGGTCGAAAGAGAAAACAACGCGTTCAAATTAATACTACTTATCTATAACAACTTCAGTATTGTTAAGAAAGTAGTCAACAAAATAGTAAGGGTAAAGTAACCCAAAGTCGTCTCCCAACGAACACAGAATTGATTTTTAACAAATTAGTTCTTACAAAACTATACAAAGCGGTTAGTCAAACAAAATAAAAAATATAGGGGATTTAGATAAACAAAGATAGAAATAAAATTTAAAAGATAAAAAGAAATAAAAACAATAGAAAAGAAAATAGATTGATTCCATTGCTTTTTCAAAATAGATTCATCATCGGTTATCTAAAGATTATTGCTCAATTAATTATTGTTGTAGATTTGCAAATTAATCAATGTAAAGTCTCAATTAATTTGTTGGCGTTCTCACTTTTAACCAAAGTACAGTCTCAATTAAAAGTGAGAACTCTTAGATTATCCATAGTAAATTCAATCAAAGTACAGTCTCAATCAAATTTTACTATGCCTAATCATGTCTATTCTTTTATCTCCTCACCAAATAAAAAGCTTAATTAATCAAAGTAAAGTCTCGATTAATTTTCATTAGAGTAAATACCTTTAACCAAAGTAAAGTCTCAATTATTGGTAAAAACTCATTTAATCACATGAAAGTTTCTAAATAAAATCAAAGTAAAGTCTCAATTAAATTTAAAAACCCTTGAACTCATATGATCAACATGCATATAGATTTAAAATCATTACTTTTTACGAGATTCAAAGATAAAAGACATAGATGAATTAAAACCTCAACAATAATAAAAAGAACAAAGAAATTAATTCATTCTAACCTCAAAATCCATAATGAAATTATAATGGAATCAACCCAAGAAGTTTAGCAATCCATGGAATACAAAATAAAAAGAAGAATAGAGAGAAGAAAAGAGAGAGAAAGGAAACGAAATTAGGCACCCCTAAGGGTTCCAAAACTCCGAAGTCCCGAGCTTGTTTTCTACTTCTCCCTTGGTCTCTTTATATAGGAATTGGACTGGGCTTTTCTGTTGCTAAAATCTCTCAAATATCTTTTGAAATAAAGATAAATGTAAATATTTAAAAATACTTGGAGAGATATAGACTATTTGACAAATATAATTGGTTGATAATATCAATATCTAATATAATTAAATTAATTAATTACTTAAAGATATATGATAAATTATCACCAATTAATATTTGTATTAATTTTCCAAATCAACCCTTTGCAATCTCCTTAAATTATCTTCTAAATAATCCAATATCTTCAAGATATATTTGTTTGTTGTGGAACTAAAAAGATTCAAGAAGATCTTGTCATATTTAAAATGATTTGGTAGTTATTATCTTTTAATATTTTATGATATAATTAAATAAGATAATTATTTAAAAATATCAAATAAAATATCTAAAGATATATTTTCCCAAATTATCTTCTATCATAAAGATAAAGAAAACCGCAAGGTCCAATTTTTCTTTCCTCTCTTCTTGGTTTAGCCAAACTTCTTCACTTTTTCAAGCTTTTCTTGCCGTCTTCATGTAATGCTTGGCCTGAATTTTTGTGCTTTTGATAATTTCTTATTCTTTGATTTATCTTTAAGGTGTCATGAAGCTTTAATCAATTTATTTCCACACCTCTAAATGAGCTTAAAACTTAACTTCAGCTGCATCAACAAACGTTAAAATATCCAAAAATAATTTATGCAGCTAAAAATCACTTTTTAAGACATTTTTATCACACAAGCTCAAACAACCTAATTATCAAAATTATCAATTAAATCACTCTTTAGGCACATAAATTCAATTAAATACCCAGAATTAAACATTAAATGAGGGCAAAAATACGTACTCATCAATAAGATCTGGTTCTCTAATGTTGATTTTGAATCTGGTGCAATTCTTCTATTGAAATTGCATTCTTCTCAAAGAAATAAATATCCCCCGAAGAGGAATTACATTGAGAGGCAATCAAAATGTCTTTCTCCCCAAGAAATAATGTATTTAAGTCAATTTCGTTGGTTGTGCAACCTTTTCCTCTGTTGTTCCTTTCGGGAAAAAATCCAAACAATTGAAAGCACTGAGGTTCATTCGCATAGTCAGAAGGGAAAGACGGTCGAGGATCGTAGATTCGATCGCGAAGAAAACAGATGTTTGTTGTTGACTTCCAACTGCCTATTCAGCTCTATGAAACTGAATTCTTCTAATAAGACTTTATATTGTAAAATCCTAAGGGTCGAAAGAGAAAACAACGCTCGCTGTAAGGAGATTCTCAAGATATATATTTTTTAGTCTATTAAATATCTATTAAAGACTTGCATGCAGGCCTCATAGCAAGCCTTGAATTCGAGCTCTATAGATCCTCCAATTCTTAGAAAATCTTGCTTGTAATCAGAGGAGAGGAACATTTAGGAGAGATTCTCAATTCTAGAGAAAAGCAAGGTTTGGAATCCAACTTCTAATCTTTATAGATAGGGGGTTCAATCTCTTCCTTTCCCCTTATACTCTATTTAGCCCTTAAAACATTCTATTCCCCCCCTTGGGTCAATAAGTTGCTTGAATTCCCTCTCGGCGAATAGTCTTCATTTTATCTCTTCCCTCCTGTGGAGCCCCTATAGACGTAAAGGTTCCGAAGGCTCCAACAGGCTCTAAGTCAGTGAATATCTCCTTTCCGCCCGCCTTAAAGTTCAAGAGTCGTAAGTAAAGAGATCTTTCCTAGAGGTAAGTAAAGGATTCCTTCTGGCCTTCTGCTCTGGTAGCTAAGTCACTCTTCTCTTTCCTTTAGTAGGAATAGAGAAGTCTCACTTTTGCCCTTAATAGGAATCCAAATGTGGAGGTCAGCTTGTTTTAAGTCATAAAGGGAATAGGTTTCTATCTCACTTAATGCCCCTACCTACTAATAATCGAAAGAGACGGAGACCACAGCTTGATACGAGTACGAACTATACCACAAGCCTATAAGCGTCGAGAGCCCAGGTAAAGGAGCTTTCTCAAATAGGGAACTCGAAAGCCTAACGCGAGGGTTCTAAACCCCTCTATCCCACGTTGAGATTTTAGAAAAAGGTGGGCTTGGGCACAAGCTAAACTTCTTCGATTAGGCTACCACCCGGGGCTTGGTTTCGCTTAGTATGGGATTCGCTACCCAATTATAGTCTATCCCTCTTCTTTGCCCCAAAAGTCCACTTTGGATTGAGAACGTCCCACTGTGGATTCATAGACTGAACTTGACAGGTTCCACTGCAGAAAACCCCTCGAAACACAAGTCGCGTCACTGCATTCGTTCAGTCAGGTCGCCAAAGTAGTGGTTATGAAGGCTGACAAGCACGATTGACCGGAACTGGAGTCTCACAAGGGATTTAGCAGTTCCGTAGCTGCATATTCAGTCGAGCACATGTGACTGAGTCGCCCGTACCTGAGCTCGAGAAAGATTCCTTATATTGACCGAGTCTCCTCCGTTTCACGAGCAGTGGAGACAACGTTTCACACCTTGCCTTCGCTAACAGAGCTGACAAGTGTATGAATGAAGTCGAAGCAGTGGGGAAGAAAAGGACTCGGCTTAACGGTTCGGTTTCCCTTGTTACTATGGGAATGATGGAATTTGCTCTTCTTCCTCTTAGCGTTAGCGACTCTAAGCTCATAGGGAGCTGGGAATGAGCTTGGTTAGCTGGGACCAAGAACGGATAGAGTTGAAAGAGAGGATTTGATTAGCGCGCCTTCTTCCTGTCCTTTCCTGACTCTATCGATGGTATGCCTGACAGTCTTTCTCCTTGGCTTGTACTCGAGATTGCCTTTTTTTTTGTTCGAAATCGATATCTTCCTATGCCTTTGAGAAAGGGAACGAAGGAATTCCTTCTGTTGTCACAAGAATTGTTCAAGTTGAATGCGAATAATCGATTGAATCTGATCTTTGAAGACTTGAAGGACTAGTGTCCAATCCCGGCCAATGTAGAGTAGTCCCTTTTGGACAGCACTTCCTTGTAGGGAACTACCCATTGTCCTTCTTTCTTGTGGTGGAACCTGGGATTCACCCTCCCATAAGTTATTATCGCCAAAACAAAAAAAGACATATGGAATTTACCACAAGAGTCAAACTATAATAGTCTCCAACTCATATGGCGGCGGGGGTTGCGTTCCCCTCTCTTTCGTCGGTTAAGTGCTGGATGGGGAATGCATAGGTCGGCTATGTCTCTGGACCTCCCTCCTGGCTTCCCTGTCACGTCCGAACGTAATCAGAGAAGACCTGCCCAAGCACCACCTTGTGATCATAAAGATTAATATCCAATACAATCACAGGAAAGAGTACCTTAAAAAAAACCGTAACGTATCTGGGTCGTACGCATGGAACAGTCATAAAATTTCGGCAATTCAAAAAAAAGGAGTATATCCCTCTCCCTTAGTGTCTTTCCACTTTCCTCGTTCAAGAACAAACCCTTCGCCTAAATCTTTTGAATCCCGGCCTAGTTTTTCCCCACTAACCAATTACGTTACGACCACTGAACAAACTTGGTTGACGAACATGGTTTATGCGCTGCTAATGTAGCGGCTTGTCGAGCATTTGACAAACTCACACCATCCATTTCAAATAGGACTTGTCCCGTGGACACACGAGCAATCCAACCCGTAGGATTTCCTTTTCCTCTTCCCATTCTTACTTTTGTAGGTTTCCCGGTAATAGGGATATCTGCAAAAACTCTTACCCATATCTTACCATTTTTTCGAGATTGTCCGCTCATAGCACGATGGAAGTGTCCGATTATAGCCCCGACACGCTGTTTCAATGGCTCGATATGAAAGACGCCCAGCTCTACAACTTTGAGTGCTATATCTTCCAAAACCAAGTTTTGTTTCGTCTGGTTTGCAACCCCTACTACATCTGCCTTTACGATATTTACTAAATTTCGTACGTTTCGGATATAGCACGTCCCTTTTTTTTTTTTACTATATGAAATCCACACTTTGACACCTGAGATTCCGTAACGAGTAGATACTTCCGTAGAAGCATAATCGATTTTCTGGTTAAATACATTATGAGATGTTTTTCCATACTTTCCGCATTCAGTTCTAGCTATTTCTGCGCCTTCTGATCGACCTGAACAACATATACGGATCCCCTCAACCCCTTTTTTCATTACTAATGGAATATCCTTAACTATTCTACTAAAAATGGAACAAAATGATCTTGTTTTCTTTCTCAGTTGAAAAGAAATGTCTTGAGCAATCGGAGAAGCACTTTGATAAACAGATTTGATCTTGACCAACTCAATTAAGGTATTCGTGTTTGTTCTATTAGACAACAAAGATCGCATTTTTTTCACTTCGTTCAAATAAGAGTTGTACCCGTACGGAATTCTTCTATTTCTCAGTATGATCTCTATCATCATCTTTATTCCCTTTATCCATTCTCCTATCCTACCTAGGTCTATTAATTTCTCTATCAATTCCATTACCTTATCCTTACCCATGAGGTTCCAACATTTGATCCTTAATTTACCTAGGAGTGGTTCCCGGGCATCCTCAAAAGAAAGGTTCTTATAAAAACCCACTCTATCCCTTGGAAAGAAAAAGGTAGCACCGAAGAAAGGAAAGAGCGAGATGGTTGTTTTTGTTGTTCCCGCGAAGCGAAGATCATTCGCCAAGCGAATGAAGTGGGTCAACCTCTTTTTGGCTTCGGCCAAACACTTTATCTCTTATCTAAGCCTCTTCCCTGTTTCGCTCCCCCCATCGTTGATGGTTCAGCCACGCCCGGTGCCACAAAATGATTGAGAACTACGACGGGGTCGAAATGCATTTGGTTCTTTCTATTCAATAAGTATTGCATTACCGAATAATTCAAGGAGGGGCGCACTGCAGGGAGGGTCCTTTTAAATAGATGACTCGTCAGGCCGTCGGAGCGGGACTTATTGGGTAAAAATAACTTACAGAACTTACTTTTTTTGAAGGAGTCGTCATTTTCTATCAGGAACGCTATGCCATTGACAACCCCGGCGTATTTTGGATGCTTGAAGGCCTCGCTGACCCGAAGTGATTTAGAAAGATTCTTCTTTATCGATGGTGATCGGTCATGGTATCCATAGCGTTGCTTCTTTTTCGGCCAAATCCGAATTTCGTTTTGCTTCTCCCGGTCGTCGAACCTGATCGACTCGACTCTTTACCCTGCCCTCCGGCCTCTCACTTCGTTTCGTTCTTCTTCTGTATTGTCGCTGGAATGAAGACACCCGATCGGCCCGACTTTCCCAAATGCCCACCGTCGGCCCTTCTTCTTTCCGGGTCTGGATTTTTTGCGTCGTTTCAGTCGTCGTGGTCGACGGGGAAGAAAGAAATGAATGAATGTTCTTTTGGGAAAATGTATAAGAATACACCTACCGAGACGAAAGCCAAAGGTTAGTCTCGCAGGTGGACGTATCGAACCGAAATAAGATCTCAGATTGACATCTTGATACACTAATTTACCATAATAATAAATAGAGTCAATGGTGACTCCGCCGTGGGAATAGCTGCTTCTTTCTTGCTTTCAAGAGGGGCTTCCATTCACCTACGCAGACTTAAAGTGCTCTCCGAACCGTGCTGGATAGTCACTCATCACACGACTCTCAAACCCAACCTGTTGTGAATCCCGGGAGACAAAGTCAAAGCGCTTGATCCTTTGCCCCATACTTTGAGATGCTTCTCCCCGCCAATCAAGCAGCGACACTGCTCGCGATAGGCTTAGCTTTAAGCCGCTATCGTTTGGTTCGAATAAGTCAAGCCTAAACTGATTGAAAATGAAAGCGCTAACGCTATAATCATTATTCAAATAGCAACCTTTCGCCTTATAAAACAAAACAAGTTTACTTACTAAAAAAAGAAAGCGGCAACAAGCACCTTCTTTCTCAAAGTCAAGTTTATCGCTTCTTGCTTTAGAAAGATTGCAGCGTTAGCGCTTCTTGACTAATAACATCATAGAAAGTCAAGACTCCTCTCCTTTTCTATGAATCTACAACTCTCTTTACTGAGCGAGACTCCATCCATATCCCTACTAGTGGTTATATTAAAAATTTTCCATTTTCTCATTTGTTTGACAGCCTAAACTAGGCTCCATTTTAGATAGGTTTTCGGTATTAATAAAAAAAATAGGTAAGGGGCGCGTCGGAACGGTCGGTGGCTGCTTAGTCTCATCCGAGAGTCTAATCTCTTTGTACTGCTTTTTTCTTTTTCAAATTAAAAAGAAGGGGGTCGATTTAGGCTCCTTCCCTTCCACTGCATAGCTGCGCTAGCAGGTACTATGAGCCCTCTGTCCCATGCATCTAACCAGCTCGCATGGTTCACCGGTTCCACCGAAAACTCTCATTTGTTGAAGCGGAGCATAGTGCGCTTCAGGCGCCGAGCAATAATGGTCTCTTTATTCTTTCGTTTCGGTTTATTCACTGATCTGAAACTTAGCACTTGTTTTCTTATTGATTTCAGGGGCGGCGGCGTTCTTGAATGAAGTCTATCCGAACCGAATTAGCACTTCTCAGATCAGGCTAGGCCTCTCCAGCTCCGCTGGGCGCTGGGGCCCTGGATGCGCTAGCGATCGACACATAGGGGATGGTTGCCCGGGTTTCTCGGCCTGGTATCCTGCACCTCGCGTTCATGATATCTACATTCAACTGTGCCCCGGAGACACGGTCGAAGCACAGCATGCCCAGTGTGCTTCTTTCACGACATGCTCTGGTCCCGAGTGTCTTCTAGTGGTCTTCTAGCGTTAGAAGAAGTCGTGTCCATCCCGGACATCTGCAACATCCTCCCAAGCTTTTTTATTCAACATATATAGGACAAACTGAAGGAAAAGACTGACCCTTTCGATGACTTTCGCGGTCGCCCTCACTGAACCGACTTGAATCTGAACTACGATTCAGATCGAGTCTTACCGAAATCGGATTTCCTTATCGTGCCATATGTGCACTTTATTTACTTTTTCCCCTTTTTTCTTCCCGGTTTAATCTTTGTTTTCGAAAGTCTTCGTTTCCTGTGTAGAAGCAAACTCTCCAAATTGTTGACCAACCTTTCCTTCAATGATAGAGGCAAGAACACTTTCCGGCCAGGCCTTACTATAACTAACCTCACAGATCCCACTCCATCTTTTACACCGATGTATCGTACTCTCTTGACCAGGTCATCCAAAGAAAAGACTGTGAAATCTTTCCGAAGTGAGAGAAGGAGGGAAGGCGCGCTATAACTAACATAACAGCCAGCTGAAAAATGCTAGCTAGCTAGGCTAGCGCGCAATGGCTTTCTCTTATAGGGGCTCGCTTCTTCAAGCTCCGCCCAACCTATACAAGGTGCTGCTCGCTTTCTCTCAGCCACCAGTGGCTTATGTAGTGGTCGGCATTCCTACGTGCTCCTCTTTGCCCCCTACCTACTTAAGAATCCAAAGGTCACCTTTGGCTGTTGTCTTGACTCTTTGGTTACGAGAGTCGTCGGGGTCTAGGTTTATGGATGGATTTAGTCAGCGAAAGTCCCTCAAACTCAATCAATATCAACAACATGTCATGACCGGTTAGGCTTGGTTTCTTTTGTAAGAAAAGAAAGTAGGTTTCGGGGGTTCATTGATTAGTACACCTCCGGTGCTGATAAGGTCGGGACCTTGGTCGTCCGTCTACGGTTTGCCGGCCGATAAGATCTCTGAGATTGACCAGCCAGCTGGGTGGGTTGGTTTGGCTATTCCTTTCTATGAGTCAGCTGTCTGCGTGAGTCACCTTCTTCTAGGCTCCGCTGGACGACATGGCATTCTCGTTTAAATATAAGCCGACCGCACTTGTGATGGTTCCCAAAGATCCAATATGACCACTGAGGTCTACGTTGCCACGATATTGTTCTATGAAGCGGACGGGCTGTTATAAGGTCGGCCCGGTTTTTTTTTGTTGGTGTCGTAGGGGAGGGATTGACCTTTTTAACGCATATTCAGTCATACCGGCATGGCCCCACTGATTTGTTTTCGATCGGAGCATCAAGTAGCGGAACCCGGTTCTACTTGACTAAGCCCCGTGCTCGTCCAAGGAAGGAGTTTGCTTTACCCAACTCCCTTTTTGATAGCAAGGCAGAAACCCCCGACTTGACATTCATTATTTTCGAATGAAGAATGAAGAGTGCCCTGCCCCAGCAAGCGCCTACTCCTATCAAAATGAAATGTGTGACTTTACTAAACAAGCAAGAAAAGCTCTTTACTAATAACATAGAAAGGGCTTTTATCGCTTGTTGCTTTCTTCGCATGCTTGAGCGCATTAATAGAATACATATAGATAGAAAAAAAGTTTACTTGAGTTTTCAATCAATAAGGCTCGCGTAGGGGCGCTCACGTTTTTTGGCTTACTAAAATCTTCAATTTTTAAGTTGGTAAAGACCCACCCCTTGTTTCAGTCAGAATGAGTCCCCGGGACCCCGGGACATTGGCTTCTGCCAACAGTGGACTATTAAGGATCGCATCCCGTGCATATTCTACATTATTGCTTGCAACTAATTCAGCTTCCGCTTCTGGGAGATCAAACGGAGCTCGATTAGTTTCTGCTAGACGAGAAATGAAGAACATAACCAATACATGGAACAAGGGAATACCGGACCATATCTGCTTTTGGGCCATGACAATCTCACTCGAATTACGGGGACCTACACATATTAGTACAGTATACCGGGGTCCCCGGCCAGAACCACACGTGCAAGTTTCCCTGCATGTGGCTCGTCCGCGCTTTCCGAGGCACTACTTGTGACTCAGCATGGGAGAAGGGGGCGTCACACTTTCGTGTTTAGAGCATTGTCCGAGTGAAGTGAATAGGCAGCGCCTACCAAGCAAAGCTTTCTGGAAGAGGCTGGGCTGGTTCCTTTTCGACGCCCGCATTTGATTTATATGTTGGGGCAAGGCAAGCCCCAGGAAAGTCTAGGTTAGCTCCCAGCTCCATCTCGGCCGGCATCCTGCTCTCGAGGGGGTGGGGTCCTAGATCGAACTACTCATTGCTGTCTTGCCCCAACCCAAGGAAGGCGGCCATTAAGGTTGGTAAGGAGCATTGTTTTGAGGGAGGGAAAGCGTGGTTGACAAGCCACTTCGAGGAAGCGACTGGAGTGCTTTCATCAAATGATGCATATGGGCTGAGCCATTCCTATCCCAAGTGGTGGCCCGATTCGGCCTGGCCTGGTCAGGAGACTCTCATAGAGACTTTTGCTATCCGATCCGGGAATCTCTTTATATGTTAGCTAGCGTGGGCGAGCTTTCCTATGATAGTCCTGCTGCGGCCTCTTATCGTCCGTCACGTCTCATCTTGATTTGGCTATACTTGTATGTAGCTAGCCATGTTAACTTCACATGAGAAAGCCCTTTTTTTTAGTTTTAGAAAGGCTAAAAAGGCACTCATCAGTAAGCTCGGCCCCTTTCCTATTCAGCTTTGCCACCTATTAAGAGAATAGGTCCCGCCCGTTCAAGCGGCCCGCCTTTCTTCATCTATACCAGCTGCCACGCACGACCCAATAGGAACGATTTCAGCGCCCCTCTGTAGATAAGAAGCAGAACGCGCCATCACCTACAACCCTTTCCTCTGCTGGGGACTTCCACAAATGAAAACGGGCGGCATCGTCGTATGCTCGACATTGGTTGCCCTGGTTTATATCCCGGAGTACTCCTATGGCCGATCTATCACCCAACCTACTCCAAAATCGAAAGGCTTGACCCCGTCACGTTTGGAGAATGACCCTTATCGCATGGCTTAGTCAGTTATTATCGCAGTTCAGATAAGATTCGGATCGCCACTTCTCTGAAAGCATGGTTCTTGCCTTCCTCCTCCCTCCTTGGAGCTCGTCCATTCGTTAGGTGATCCCTTGCTCTCACGTTCGAGTGTTTGCTCGTCGTTTAGGCCGGTGAGTGAGATTTCTGCTCATTGCAGTCACCTCCGGGGTTCTTTGCACCTGGATAGTACTAGGACCCTTGTGCCCGGGCCCTTGATCAGATAAATTCGCCCGCCCTATGACCAAAAACGAGAAATGAGCCCTACGACGAGACACGGACATTCCCCATGCCGCGATTCCCTCCGGTTCGTTCCCGGGTTGGATTAGGGGAACATCCGAGCGATTGCCTTCGCGGATCCAAACGCGCCCACCACAAGACGCACAATAAGAATAAGACCAATAGAGACTTCATAAGAGACCATTTGCGCTGCAGATCGTAATGCTCCTAGAAAGGCATATTTCGAATATAGAGGAGTGAAAGTTCCCAACAATCAACTCGTTGATCATACCCTTCTTTGAACCGTACGAGCACGTCCTCTGTCACCCCCACCGCGCTTACGGCTCTATACCCCAACCCAACTTGCTCTGGCCCCCGGTCCTCCCTTTCTATTCCTCGATAAGCGGACCGTGGGAGCATGAGGGGGGCGGTATCTGCTTTTGACTGATAGAAAGCATCTCTCTTTTGTCCCTCCTGACCGAACCCGAAAAGAATCATTTTATGCCACTTTGTACACTAGAGTGTAGGCACCTTCTTGAAACGTGCCTGTGGAAGAGAGGTGCCAGGGGAATCCATGCTCTCCGCTGAAACAGGGCTTGAAGCCTTCGAAAAACCTTGATGCTCTTTTCTTCCTATCGAGTCAACCGGACTGAAAAAAAGAATAGCTTATCGAGCTCTTTGGTATGCGGCTCACCTTTTAAATTGAGCTGTTCTTGCTACTCCCATAAACTAAAAAAATGGGGTGGGTAGGATAAGGACTCTTATCATACAGCTCTTTTTGTTGCGCTTCTCTTTTGGTGTCCTTTTATTCTCTCTTGGCCCGTTGCGCCTGTTTGACCAATGAGAGTCCAGACTACAGCTCATTTGATTAATTCTTCCGTTTACTCATTCGTCAGTATCGTAAAAAGCAGCTGAACTCAATCCCGATGACTACCAGTGTCGATTGGCATTCCGCTTCTAGAAACTATATATACTACAGATGTGACCATGATTCTATGTGAAAGTGGCGTGACTTGAAGCTGCACGGAGACCACTTCCTTTTCTTGCTTTCGTGCTGGATGTCATCTCGGTCGGTTTAAGATGAATCCGGGGGGGGGGATAAATCCTCCATTGGCCGTTGACCTTTGATTCTCTTCTCTGAACTGCTCTTAGGCTAAGACTGAGTTGAATCTGCTTCTCTTCCGTATTCCTCAACTCGAGTTTATGTTGCCGAAGCTGTCTTGAAGCCCTTTCTTTCCGGCTTCCTTGAGTTGAGTCAGCTCGGTAGCTAGTCTAGTAAAGTAAAATAGCCTTGATTCTCTTCCCTTCACTTAAGAGGGCTTGCTCCTTCTTCTCGTCCACTCGCCTTACCTTTCGCTACTAACCTGTTAAATGGAGTTGAGCTGGCTACTAAATCCATTGCTTCAGTGATGGTTGCTTCATCCAATCAAATATAGGTGGCAGGGTCAGACTTTGAGAAAGAGTCCACTGCTGTCCAGTCATAGTCAGTAGGAGCAGCTCCGGCCAATTTCCAAATTGAACTTTGGCCTTGTAGTACCTCGCTATCCTCTGTTGGTAAGTAGCCATTCTGAGCTGAGCTTGCTTTCCTAACTCTGAAAGTCGAAGTTGGTCCTCAACTCTGTTGGAACCCACATTTTGAAAAGTTCTGTTAGGTTCTTAGTAGCAGTTGGCAACCTTTTCTTCTTTTACTTCACATAGCTTTTCGTCTCCTTGATAGCTGGAAGTTCTCCAAAAGTATGAAGAGTTGGAGGACTTTGTACCAGCCATTCCAGTGTGGTTGAATTTTGTTCCACATGCCAAGGAATGTTCGCCCTTGTTATGTTATTTCCACTGGTTGAAGTGATTGTTACGACCACGAAGAAACGACAAATCCCAACTACGGATATATAAGAGCCAAAACTGCTAAGGGCATTCCATCCAGCGTAAGCATCTGGATAATCTGGAATGCGACGTGGCATACCCGAAAGCCCTAAGAAATGCATGGGAAAGAGGGTCAGATTAACTCCGAAAAAAGTGATCCAAAAATGGATTTGACCTAAAGTTTCAGGGTATGTCCAGCCAAAGATTTTACCCACCCAATAGTGAAATCCTACAAATAAAGCAAAAACGGCTCCCATAGAAAGTACATAATGGAAATGTGCAACCACATAATAAGTATCATGTAGAGCAATGTCTAGCCCAGAATTTGCCAGGACTATTCCAGTGAGTCCTCCTATGGTGAACAAAAAGATGAACCTTAGACCAAATAACATGGGTGTTTTGTATTGTATCGAACTCCCCCACATGGTAGCGATCCAACTAAAGATTTTAATTCCAGTGGGGATAGTTATGATCATGGTAGCTGCGGTGAAGTAGGCACGGGTATCAACGTCTAAGCCCACAATAAACATATGATGAGCCCAAACAAGAAATCCAAGAACACCTATACTGATCATGGCATAAACCATGCCTAGATACCCAAAGACCGGTTTTCCCGAAAAAGTCGAAACGATATGACTTATGATACCGGATCCAGGCAGAATGGGAATATACACCTCTGGATGACCGAAGAACCGAAAGAGATGTTGGTATAAGATGGGGTCTCCCCCTCCTGCGGGATCAGAAAAGGTTGTATTAAAGTTTCGATCGGTTAATAACGTTGTTATTGCCCCTGCCAGTACCGGAAGTGATAATAAAAGTGGGAATGTTGTTACTAGAACGGACCACACAAATAGGGGTGATCTATGCATAGTCATTTCAGGTCCACGCATGTTGGAGATAGTTGTTATAAAATTGATGGAACCTAAAATGGATGAAACACCAGATAGATGAAGACTAGAAATTGCTGAGTCAACTGCTCCTCCAGAATGGCTGGTAATACCACCTAAGGGCGGATAGACTGTCCACCAGTGTTGCTACCCACTTCTACTAAGGCTGAGCTTAATAGGAGCAAGAGACTTGGCGGCAACAACCAGAATGAAATATTATTTAATCGTGGAAATGCCATGTCAGGTGCACCTATCAGAATCGGAACAGACCAATTACCAGATCCACATATCATTGCCGGCATAACCATAAAAAAGATCATTAAAAAAGCGTGAGTCGTTATTAAAACATTATAAAGAACGGGTCTTGCAAGAAAATAGGATTTCATATTGAGCTCCAAATATTCGCTATTGGGATAGGATGGTTCCTACTAGCTCTTCCCCCTAAGAACCGCACGTGCGGGTTCCCCTGCATACGACTCAAGTGGCTAAGGTTTGAGCTCGACCCGCTAACGAGCCCTTGAGAAAGCCTTGGTAAAGTCAAGCGCGTTAGCTCTTTTAAGTGAAGGCGCGCATCCTCTTGTTGGGAGAGGAACGAATCCTTCGCGCTTGGTAAGCACTTTGTTGTAGCCAAGCTTACTGCTAGCCTATCGCCTAGAGCCAAGCTTCGACCGCGACTGCTCATCACTTCTGGGCGCCTTCTTCCGTCACCCGAGATCCAAGTCAGCACCGGCAAAGATCTCTTCCTCGCGGCTGGACCGGCTTGGAAGCAAGCTACCTGTCGCCTATCTCACCCCCTTTCTTATTGCGAGACCTAGATCATTTACTATCTGGCGATAAAGAGAGGTCACATTCTCGTCGGCGATACAAACATCATCTCCAAGAATGGCATACCTAGTAAAGCGCTGTCCTGGGTACACCTTATCTGCACAATAAAACATCACTAAGTGATGTGTTAAAGTGAAGAGAGGCCAAGAAGACAGAAAGCCAAGAGGTTGTCCTACTCTAAAGAATACGACACTTCGAACTGAGCGAAGAAAGGGTACTTCATAGATCTGCTGAAGATTGCATCTAAACAATCTCCAAAAGACTTACCACCAAAGAAAGTTCTAATAAGGTGGTTAGTCTTCCGACTGAGGGGCCACCTATCGGTGGCAAACTTCATGTCAAAAGAATAAACCTTACTGAAACCTTTTCATCTATCCAACGAACGGTCGGAGCTGATGAAAAGTTCCATCCATTGGGATAGACCGAAGCGTGTCCATGAGGAAATCATGAAGAGGCTTCAATACCCTTTTATTCACAAAGTGACCTATGGCGAATATTTGTCTCTTACCAGCGCCAACCTCGGTAGATTGCGATAGTCTACCAGGGGAGCCTGAGTCAATAGACTCACCGAAGTATCTAGACCCGAAAGAGAGTGGATGGTACTCTCAGCGGTCTCTGTAGACCATGGAGATATCTCTTAATTCTTTTGGTCATAAGGGTATCGGATAAAGGGGGACCATAGAGGAAACCCTACATCATAGTCACAATGGCTATTGATGTACAAACC
Organism: Vigna unguiculata; assembly: GCF_037176805.1. Lineage (NCBI taxonomy): Eukaryota > Viridiplantae > Streptophyta > Magnoliopsida > Fabales > Fabaceae > Vigna > Vigna unguiculata. Next base: position 5,417,411 of record NC_140797.1, read on the forward strand.
AAACGATTTCATGACGCAGATGGTAGGGTAGAATATTCCTCCACGCGTCTTTTCACCTTTACGGCCTCCACTAAGGTCTCGCTTTCCAAGTTGGCTCCCAACGAACCCCTTGACACAAGGGAGTTGAGAGAAAACTAGGACAGTACCTCAGGATCAGGTCTTTAGATAAAGCGACAATCTCATTTGTTAATTGAGACTATCTTTGCAGACCGGTGGAAGGGGTGACTATCGATTTCAATATCGATCTGTCAATCCGTTTCGCCAGGCGAATAGCCCGACAAAGACTAAAGACAGATATATATGAACCCATAAGTCGGCCTTCTGATCCTTCTTCATAATCATTTTGCGATGGAAGGAAGGTATAATCTTAGGGTCGTCAGAGACACTGGCCACAGGTAATAAACTGTGCAACTGACTGACCCCTGCATACGCTTGCTTACAGCAAGTAGCTGCTTGTTTTAGATAGAAAGCAGTAAACAGAGGGCCAGATCGTCGGTTTAACTGAATTACCTGGCTACGAGGTATGCTCCTATACAGAGTTCCTTGGTCAGATCGTAGGTAGCTATTATTAGTATCTAGAATACTAATAAGATTTTTCCAAAATATTGTGCCATTTGATGGTCTTAAGAGATAACAGTTTGTCAAACAAATACCTGGAAAAATTCATTTTCATGTCTTTCCTTATCCGGGGTACCTGATGTAGAAGTCAGTCATTGGACTAACCTCCACTGGGATGGCTTCCAGATCACCGCCCTCCAATGTCAATACTCAAGTATAAGACATTTGCGAATCCAACCGGATTCATTTGACAAACTGGTTTATCTTAATAAACACCAAAACTCGCCTAAACGACTAAATGTCGCATCAGTCGTGGGGGGGCACCTAGTTAACCAAACCAAACAAATAGGACTCCATGTGTCGTGGAGTGAGGTTAAACAACCAAATGTTGAGATAGAAGACCCAGATCTCTCCGGATCTCTATCTCGCTACTGATTGATCGCCACATGGACAGTCGACACCATTTCTGGCAATCCGACCGCAAAGGGTGATTCATCCCTTACACCAACTGGGTGTAAAACCGCAGTCGATGCCACCCCCTTTATTATTAGTAAGATAGGTTGCCCCTTTCTCTAAGAAGAAGGTAAGCATCCCTCACTGCCGATCTCAGCTGGGTGAGCCTTCGCTTTTTGGATCATCTTCTGCCCAATGTCAATCAATGTGGTACCCTCCCGTTTTTGGTTCCCATTAGGTTTACCTTGTTTACAGGTCGACCCCATGGCCACTCCTTAAGGTTACCTGTTGTATCAGACACTTCATTCTTTCCCACGCTTCATACCCCCATTTCTTCTTTCTTAAGGTAAGGTAAAGGGCCAGACATGGTGGGGTAGGAGCATTCTGCTGGCATTTTGGCTTGACCAAGAAGTCTTATGTCCTCCGAGTCGCACGACGTTTTAACCAAAAGAACTTCTTGCGCAATTCATGCTTTTCTGTTTTTATGATCAGAAATTTTTTCTTTATTTCCATTTCAAATTGTTCTCTGGACTTTTTATCAATATGAGGTGATCGTAACACAGTATATAAGACTCGTGATTCAGGCAATCCAATCTTCTGTGTGTAAGGCTGAAGCCCCCCAAAATGGTTTTCCAAAAATGGGTGATCAAAAGATCGAATCACTATGCGTATCTTGGTGGTCATTACTTTTGGTGGTCTTTCTTTTTAGCTTACCCCTCTTCCTGTTCTATTGATCAGAAGCATCCAGCAGCGCCACGCCAGTAGAAAGAGTTAAGCTACTAAGCTAAGCTACTGTTGTGGAACTCGGTAGAAGCGATTTGCCGCTTCCGCCTCTCTAGGCTTCACAATGGCTCCCCCCTATATAGATAATAGAATTCAAAATGAGTCTTCTCCCCTCCACTAAAATTCATATAAGAAATCCGAAAGATAGGAATTTTCAATTCCGAAGGATTACCCTTTAGTTTGAGCAGGGGGCTTCGAGTCCTGTGTTGACAAAGATCATATAGGATCCTGCTGTGATCCTCGATCTCTTCCTGAATATTGATCAACGTTCTATCGATAATTCAATGAAAGATCGAGTCAAGGGAGAATGATGCTTTAAAATAAACTAATAAAGAGAAAACGAATTCCATGAATTAGGAAACCTAATCGAATCCCTAAATCCATCTCTCATTAGCGAAAGCTACCTACCTAGTTTTGCTGAAGCTCCGCCAGTATAGCACGGTGCTCTTTTTTAGTGTCTTTATCTAAATTCGCTGAACACTTCCAATACCTCACCACACCGATTTCACAGCTTGATTAGAGCAGCTCGACTTTATTCGCAGCTTTCAAGCCTTATCTTTCTTGTCTTGCTCTTCTTTTTTTAAATAAATTGCTTGAGCGGCTTTCAAAGAAAATATTACCTTTAGCGTAGCAACGACAGGAGTATTTCTTAGTGCATTACCTTCAACAACCCTTAAAGCGTGCAGGCGGCCCTAGCTAATCTAAAAAAGTTGCGAGATTGATTGAAAGGTCCAAAGGACTAAGCTTAACCCAGTACGCAATTCGGTTTTCCGCCCGAACGACCTTAGCGTACAGAAAAGAAAGAAGTAGTCCTCTTCGAAAACGAAATTTCAGTCCTAGTAGGTGCGATATTGAAGGCCTTCACGGGCTTACTTAGTGCTTGTGCTAAGGAGTTAAGGGATAAGGGCTGGAGCGTAGGAAGCATGGGCTCTCAGAACCCCACCCCTGGAGGGAACTAACTCCTTTCTTGCAAAGCAGCTTCATGAGAAAGAAGTACAGCAAGTACTTTTTGAGAAAGAAGTTGTTTGTGTATTGGATCCGCTCTTCTGTTAGCATGAACATGAATTAGATTCTATTCGTCTTATTTATTCTTAATAGAACCCCCCACCCGAACCATTCTTAAGACCACCAAGCTCTCTCAAATGAGTTCTATTTTTTCTGCTTTCGAGATACACTGGGGGCAAAATCTCCTCCTAACTAATAAGTGAAACTTTGTGCCTAGATCGTCCTGAAGACGGATGCGACGGGAAGAAGTGGCATTTGGAAGTGTTGCTGACTTAACATTTAGGTTTCGACATAACAAAGCTTGCACTGTCTTTTCACACTTAGGCACACAGCGTGCCATTGGTAATGATTCTACTACGGTGCCACAAATTCGCAAACTGATCCTAAGTAATCGTTGTTGTTCATTAGATTCTGGAGGAACTACTTCGTTAGGATTGGGGAATTGCTGCGATTCTTCCTGAATAACCTGGATTCTCCCGTCGAGAGTAACTTTGAAAGTATTACCTAAACTCTTCCAACTGAATATATGATAAAGCCTATAAAACAACGAGCTACTATCATTTCTTCATTATAGATTGAGATCTTCTTCGAACTTAATGCACAAATAGATGGAATAGTAGCAAATAGCATCTTTCTAGGCATATTCGTGGAACTCAATCTCATTTAGTTAGAAAGGTTCTATCTATCTTTTAGTAACTGAACGGGAAGTGGTTTAGGAAAGGACTTTATAATCAATCGGATGCGCTCGCCCAGCGAGAAAGGCCCTGACCCTGCCAACCAAGTAAAAATCAAAAAGAAAGAAGAGAACGAAAGGAGAAAAGAGAACTTCGTATTTTGGTAATTCTCTAGGAGTCATGTTTAACCTTGAATGTTATTAATAAATTCTACAGCAATAGTCCCTCGGACTCGGAAAGTTATAACGAAAATGGCTAACCCAATAGCGGATTCCGCAGCTGCCACCGTTGAAACCAATGAAGCAAATGATTGACCCATCATATCATCCGAAGAAATGGAAAATACCAAAAAGTTCAAATTCACAGCTAATAACATTGATTCAATTGGCATTGACATAATAGGAATATTTCGTCTATTAAGGAGGATTCCCCGAATACCTAAAATAGAGATGATCATAGAAAATGTAAAATATTTGATAGGATCCGTTTCGGAAACATGGAATGTAAGAGAAATTCAAATGTTATAACCAATACGCCTTGTAGGTAAACGTGCGCCATCGCCTTTATCGTTCTTGCCTTTTCTCCATTTCAACAAACCCATTAAGGATTCCCTTATCCTTTTTATATCCTTCCTTCTCAATATAAGATTCCCCTTTAGGACTTCCTTCTTTTTCCTTTTGGTAAAATTCCATAACTCTTCCTTTATGGGACACGCAAAACTTGGAACAATATATATTATGACCCTTATCACTATTGAACTCAATTACCAATTCCACGTATTTGAAATGTTGCTTGATGAACCCCCTCTTGTATATGTAGAACAGCAAGGTTAAAATTACTAAGAAAACGAATGCAAAAAGAGAAAGATTCTCCTTTATCAATGGGATTATCTCAAATTGATCAAGAGGGCTTGATAGGGAGTCCCCTGCATCACAAGGAGCAATCGTGAGGAACTCGCTCAAGCGGGCTAGCCCATAGAGTGATGACATCTAACGAAGAAGTCAGTCCCTAAAGAAAGGCGGTATCGATGCCAGCAGGTTCTCATCCTTTCACCCCGCACACAAGCTGCCTACCAGTCTGGAACAAAGTCTAAGAGCAAGTCAATTAAGGAATTGCAGCACAAGCTTACCAGACTAAGCAGTCGCTACTCCCTACTATGAGAACTAGGTTGATTCTGACCCTACTGTCGAAGATTCCCGTGACTTAGCCTTCGATAGGACTGGAATCTTCGACTCCTTTCTGGGACCATTCCGCAGTGCCTGAGAAGGTTGAGTCATTCTAATTGCGAAGTTCGTTCTCGATTAGTCATGTGCGGAGGGAGAGAACAGTGCAATTGCCCCAGACCAAGTCTCATCCCCCTACCCCTACTCCAAGGGGCTTCACACTCTGGGAGTTCCTTCTACTTGACCAGCTTATTCGGATTTCAATTACCAGCCCCCTATAGGTATTGTCTTCCAATAAGTGGGTTCATGCCGCACAGAAAGCGAGACCTACTTCTTTTATCTCGGATAACTATGAAATTTGGCCTAGTAATAAGCTTAGAGTGGAAGAGTCGGTGAGGAGGAGGGCATCTGCTCTTAGATGACATTTCGTTAACTGCCAAGAGCCTGAAAAAAGCTTCCTTTCATTTAAGAAATCCTTGCCTCGATTAGAAGGAGACAATCTCGAGTATTTCAGAGCTTTGCCCAGCCCTTAAACAAAATGGCTTGGCTGTTGCCGATGATAAGACTAAATCATGTGATGCGGGAGCTTGAGATGAAAGAAGGAAAAGCCCTCCTTTTCACTCAAGTGAATTGGTTCATTTGCTTTTGGCATTTGGGCAAACGATCTTTTTAGCTCGCACGTGATGCTCTTTAATAGCGGTCACTATGATCCGTAGCTAGACGACATCTTTTTCCTTATGCCCAACTCCCAGAAACCTAGGTTCGATTTCACTGACGACTGGAGTCTTCATCATATATCGATATCTTGCTGGAGGCAGATTTTAGGAAGGAAAGGGGACGCGAGAATCCTTTGGAAAAGGCGGTGAATGGCTTTAGCCCCTCGTGGTCATTCGACCAATCAAGCTATTTGATATGGATCGACTCGAAGAAGCAACCTGACGCACTCCGGCTTTAAAGCCTACGTTTGCTGGAATGACTGATCTGATTCCAAGGCTGACTGTATAAGTGACTGATTGGCACTGATTCCCTCCGATTTCGATCTGCTAGCAACTCCGATAGTTAAGCCAATTCCTATCCTCTCTTTGACGGCCAAGCAAGAAGGGTCGCCCACCCATTTGTTGCTCGATGAAACGATCCAGATGACCTAACCATGTTTTATTACTCTCTTCCTGTCAACTCGTCTCTCGAGTATATAGATGGTATATAAGCCTGCCCGCGACAACGAGATTTCTTCGTTTTTCTTTCGAATCAAATCAAATAAAGGCTGAAGCGCGAACCTAATCTTTCTTTATTGACTGGATAGGGATGCACATTCGAATCATTGATCTACTGATTGAGTTGAGTACGAAACGAGGAAGCTCTTGATGTTTAATTCAAATGAAAAAAAATAAATTTCCACGTGGACATTACTCCACTCTTCTTGCTCCACTAATAAGCTCCCGTAGCAATAGTTGCCCCTGTGTTAGCATCTTAGGAAGCCGTGATATGATAAGCATAACCATCTCCGTCCATGTGAGGTCGGCGATATGGATGAAACGTATCCCCGTCCGTGGTAGGAATCAAGCCAAGCGTGGCTTTCAGGCTCTACTAAATGAGAATTCCCGACTCTTAGTCATCGCTCTGTGAAGGAGTGGGCGAATAAACATCCGGCAAAGGCATAGCTAGCGCACGGAAGGTGACACCAATCACACTCCTGGCTAGGCGCACTCTCGTCGATCCACCACAAAGGTGAACGACGTATTCGACCGAGTTTTGAATCAAAGAAAGGAAAGGGGGTCCACCAGTAGATTATCTATGTGCAACTAGAGATGCGGTCCGGTTCGAGCATATCCTCTTTCATATCCATATCTCGCAGATCCAGATTCCACTGTGCTTTCAAACTAAAAGATTCAATTAAGTAAGCTTGGCTTTGGCATTTGCCATAAGAAGTTTATTTATTAAGGGCATGCCCCAAGTAAAGTAAAGGAGTCACTTTCACGGGTATCTAGAAACAATGGGATCTCTCTTCTTAACTCATTCTTTCATCTGAAATCCCGGGGTTTGATAGTTGCAGTTAATAAAGCAAGTTCTTCTCTTAACACAGGGAACTCTAAAGTTCAATGGCTTACTTTTTTTTTGCCTTACTCAATGCTTCAGAAAGAGGGATTGCTGAAACATATAACGAGTGTAGTTTATGGAACGAAAAAACCTACACTGGGATTATTGATTAACAATAAGCTAGCCACGCACGGTAGACTGATTCAAAGATGGATACTATAGGCATTGAGAATTGCTTATAGAGAAGACTGACTACTGGTGCGGAAGATGAGTTGTGCTGTTAATAAAGATTCTCTTACTTACACAATTCAGTCTTTAACAGCGCTTATCCCGCATCCTGGACTATTCTTAATGTTCTTACTGGGAAACCGTAGGTAGCCTATATGCTATAAGTTCTAAGTTAGAGCGAGGACCGAAGGGATGGAAGAGGCACGATAGCGAAGATCAATCCATCTCAATTACAAAAAACATTGCCTTGGGCATGCAACCCAAAAAGATTGAAAGACTGCATCAGGTGGTAGCTTATTTGTTGTTGCTGGTGCTACTAGAGGATCTGGGTCTCGCTTACGAACATCAGAATCTTTCAATCCCAAACATAAAAATATAGATCACTAGCATCTGGCTCTTCCTAACGATCACGAAAGACAGAACCCTGATCACCACTAGCACTAGGATCCCTACTTGAAGTAAATTCTGGATCTTACTCCCGATAACGAAGATCAGAATCTCTATTACGAGCATCTGTAACTGCATAGCATCATAATCTCACTATCGATCTGTAGTTGGCCAGCAACATAGGCTAGGCACCATAGAACATGCCACAGTGCATGCCATAGCGATGATGACCACCATAGTAGTTGATAGGCATATTAGTGTTAGCCACCTTTTTCCAAGTCTTCCTAGTCGTTGACCAATTCCTGTTGCTTCAGCTCCCGTTCCTTCCCGAGCAGCTACACCCGCTCTGGTTCTTCCTGTTGTTTGCTTCCTGCTTGTATCATTCGACCTGTGTAAACAACTGTTTAAAGTAAAGAAAGGGGTACCACTTTCATAAGCCACTGTCAACCAATTGTAATAAGAGCTAAAGGACTATGAACCTTAAGCACGAACAAGGGAACAATGGATCGAGTAAATAGGAATCGGGGAGGAATCAAACCTCCTGGCCGGCTAGCCCGCGTTCCAACCGATCCGCCTCCATCCTCCACTCCGTCCTTCGTTCTCCCTTAGAATCAATAGGAATACATTCTTTCTTTTCACCGCTCCGTGGGTAGTCCTATGCATAGTCCAGTAGAAGTGATTAAGGGTCTGCCCAGTTAGAGTTTTGTTATTTCATCCACTATTATTATATTAGCCAAAAGGAACTATTTTTATATTCTAGTTCCCAGGTGGCCCACTATCTTACTTGTCGCAACCGTCTCTCAATTTCTAAATCATCAAGGATTAGAGCAATGTCCTTTTTTTTTAAAGAAAGGCGGTCCTTTTCTTTCCCCCGACCGATGACTCGCTTGTTCAGTACTGCTAACTCTTTTTTGAGGATGTCGTCCCCTCGGGACTACCAGTAGTTTCGGTTGTTGAATATCTCGTGCAAGTTAGGTTGTGCTTGTATGGGCTGCAAGCAGAACGTAGGCGCTTTAGGTAGGTGTGTGTTGACCATGCACTCTCGTGTCATGTAATGTCATATGATAGAGGTGGTGTGGTGATTGACCTCAATTCTAATGGTTATCCCCAAGGTTCAACGAATGAATGAAGCTATGATCGTACCCGGATAGAAATGACGGTCTTCCTCCTATGTCTCCAAGTCGGCCATAATAGAATAGATAGGCAAAGCAACCAATAGCAGTCTGTTTTAGCCTATCGATAGGTAGTAGGTAGCTTCCAAGCTCAAACCATTTGAAACTGAATTGCTACTGTATTCTTGTTATTGATAGAGTGGTTTTATCCGCCCCTGTCAAAAAAATGAGAGTGAGATAATTGGAAGAGAGAAGGAAAAAGAGCAAAGGATTATGGGAGAGGAATGGCTGACACGTTGACTGCCTTCGAGAAAAATAGAACCCAAGCGGTCTAAGCCCCGGGACGGACCCCAACCGAAAGAAAGGCGCTAGACGGATTAACGGCAAGCGAGATAAAGCAGTTGGCCCTATGTGTAAAACCTTGCCACGGGAGAGTCTTTCTCCAATGAGAATAAAGCCACTTTTTGGGCAAGACAAGAAAGGAACTCGCCCTTTGACACCACACCACACCAAGGGATAAGAGCTGATTGCTGGCGATGACTTGGTGAAAGGAATCTATGAGAGAAGGTTCTCAAACCGGGTTCTGACCGAATAGAGCGCAGAGCCAACGAGTCTTTAAGTGGGCGAACAGCGTAACGAGTCTAAGGGCGGGATCAAGCTTGAAAGGAATGGACGGGCGTAGGCTTAATAGTGAACGCAGACCCCCCTGCTTATAGATATGAGATCAATGACTTAAAAGACAGATGCCGAGAGAAACTGTTCGACTTCTTGCGTTGCGAAGAGAGATCGAAGACGAAGATTTTATGACGCAGTGCGGGCACTGGATGGAATAGACAAATAATAATCAATATAATAACCCACCGGAAGGGCATACCTCAGGAGCACCAATCCCCCCGGCAAACATCTATCTGCACGAAGCCGACCTATGCTATGGGTAGAAAGAAAAATGAAATATGAAAAAAAAAGATGGGGAGTGTGAGATACGCGAACGAGGAGTACGCAGCCGAACAACCGCAGGGGCTTCCAGCAGTGATAGCTGAACTAACCAGATGGGCTGCCCAAAACATGGAGCTGACATTTAAATAAATAGGAAATCAACGTCGGATCCCGGCTATCCGAAAAACGCAAACTGAAGCGGAGGATCACAAAAAAATGCAATACAAAAGGGGCGAACCAAGTGCTTGCGCGAAGAAGAAAGAAGCGAATCAACCATAATGGAGATAGGGAGGGGAGGCGAAAGAGATATTTTCGAGCCTGCAAAAAAAGCAGCAAGCAACAACGGCTTTTCAGCCGTTGCGCGCTTGCTTGTCATTTAGGGGGTAGGGGTGCCCCTTTCTAAAACTAAGATTTAATATAAGGAAGAAGAAGGCCCTTTTTTTTTGGAGTTTTCCCCAACCTATAGCTAAGGGCTTCCTTTCAGCTGCATCGCACTGCCACATAAACAATGGATCCGCTTGGCTGGATGAGCTACCTTCTCTGGAAAGGAATAAGGAATAGTTAAAAGCCATGTCACTTGGAACGGAACTGGTTGCTTATTTACTTTTTTTAGTAAGACCACTTTGCTTTGGTAAGCTAAATTCTATTCTATTATTCTGACTTAAGCATGGTTGCTTACAAGACAAAAGCTAGCTTCTAGATGTTCTTTGCCTGAACATATGGAGGAAGCAACCTTCTAGCCTCTGTACCAGTAATGGAGTGGCTTGCGACTTTCAATCAGAAAAGTAAAATGGAGCAAGGCGGCAAGGGAGAAAGAAGTTGTCCCCTCTTCTCTAGTAACCCGCCGCCGGTCATATAGGGTGTTCCGCCCGCATATGTAGAAAAAGAGGGAGCGGGGAAGGAAGAACAACCGTTTGACTTTGGCAGATGAGGTGGCGGGTTTGGTTGGGTAACATAATGGAAATGTATCGGACTGTAAATCCTGGAATGACGGTTTGACCCCGTCCTTGGCCTCGGGGAGTGGTGAGCAGCACGGAACTTTAATTAAATGGCATAAAAGGGGGGGCTTTCCTTTGTTAGAAATCCACAGACAACATTCTGGAACTTCCAAACCAAAGAAATGCAACATGAGAAGTTTTACGTTACACTTCAATAGAATGAATTCGGTCGGTAAGGGTAGAATACGCCCCATGGTCGAAGGTCCTGTGCCACTTGAACTCCAATCTATCTTACCTTCCATCCATCTTGGTCCAGCCAGCTCATAAATATTAGACCAACCAATCTCAGGGCTGACTCAACCGAATTGGTTGAGGAAAAGGAAACCCCAGCGACCAAGCACTCCCGTCTCAAAAAGCGGAGACCAAACAACCGCCAGGTTGTCGAAGACACGTCTGAAGAGGGAGGAGGCGGGCGCCCTCTAAGTTGACCACTGATGAGTCATTATTTTCTTCTATTCCACTAGCCTTTGTGCACCTATTAGACAGTTGATTAGTGCTTAATTGTTCATCATTAGAGTGTTTTTCATCTGTTGGGCTTTATTGGGCCACTGTTCCGAATTTGGACTAATTTCACATTATTTAGCCTAATTTTTGTTTTTAATTATTTTTAGGTATTTGGGTGAAGCAATTTTGGAGCTTGGACATTAATATTTAGTTGAAGAAACTTTCCACATCATTGCCACATCATTTCCATGTCATTTCCACGTCAGCAAAGTCAATGGGTCAACATTTGAGGCCCAGAGTGGCATTTTTGTAATTCTGCGACTCATAATGGCAGTTTTGTAATTCTGAGTGGCATGGGTGATATGACCACGAATTAGGTCTGCATGAGAAGGAGGCAGCTGCTCCATCTTCTTCTCCACTCTCTAAAACCTCCATTTTTGTTGTTTTAAAGCTTTGGAAGGTGACCCATGGTGGCACACACGAATTTTTCACGTTTTCCATTGGTTTTTCACGTTTTATGAGTCTTGGACAGCACATTGAAGTTGTATTAACGTTTTCTACCGTTTGGGTAACTTTATATTGAAGCATTTTCGTTTTTGGTGGCTGTTTTTGTTGTTCTTCTCTTATCCCTTGCCCATTTCGTTTGCTGCACCATTTTAAGCTTTCAATATCAACTTGAAGTCATTTGAACGGTTGAATTGCAATTTCTGTTTCAGATTCGAAGTGGGTGATTGTTCATTTTCCATGTCTAGCTAAGTTTTTCGTATTGGTTCCTTGAAGAAACTGATTTGAAACCATGAGGTTGATGTTTTGCAGTGCACTCCAATTCCTAATTTCTCTTCATCCTATTCAATTTCGTAGCTTTGAATGAAATGGAATTTGTGATGCTTAATCATGAGTTTATGTTTTCCACAATTTCAGAATCCTTGTCATGCTTAGTGAGTTCGGGTTTTGGCCACAGTTGCTTAATCTGTGTGTGAGTGTGTGAAATTGAAAGAAGGATGTGTGCTATGCTTAATGGCATAATGAAGCTGTGTTAATTTTCGCATAGTTGATTAATTCGGATTTCATGAGAGTAAATTGGATAAGAGACTTGATTTAGTAACCTGTGATTGGTTGATTTTCAGTGGAATCAAGGGACCAGTATGTTTTGAATTGTGTGTTTAATTCAGTTTTGATTAGAATTTAGCAAACTTGTGTGAATCTGCCAAACCCCCCCCCCCCTGTGTTTTATTGTTGTGTTCATCTGGAAAATTCGCTTTGAATGAAAATATTGGTCGTTGGGAGACGACTTGGTTCACTTTCATGTACTGCATTTAATATGTTTTAATTTGGTGGGGTACGACCTCTATCAAATTTGGCGTCGTTGCCGGGGACCAATCGTTTCGTTCAAAGTAAAATTTCCAGTGTGTTTGTGTTTTGTGTTTTGGTGTGTGTGTGTAGTTCAAGTGTGGTTGAGTTGGTATATGTTCATTGTGATGTTAATGTTGTGTTAAGTTCAGTGCCTGTTTCCATTCCTGTGTGTTTCTGTGTAGTGTAGTGAACAGTGTCGCGGCGCGCATGAATAGTGTAATTTGTAGTAGTGAATAGTGTTTGAATAGTGTCCGAATCTGGCATTTAACTTCTGGATTTTTGTTTTGGTAGCTACGGAGCTTGTTTTGACTTGAAATTTTTTTCCCCCACTTCTAAGACGTTGAACTTGATAGGAAAAATAGCTAGAGCAGTTGGTATGGTCTGAGTTAAGAGATTCAAAAAAATTTTGGACTGATTTTTAGTGAAACTTCAGAGGACCATAACTTTTGCTCTGGTTATCAGAATCACTATTATTTTATATGGATTTGGGGTAGAATTTGATTTCCCACCTTATTGCAACCCGCTTCGCCGGTTTGCAAACTCAAATTCTCCAGAAAATGCCATTTTCTACATTTCAGCAATGTTTTTTGTGATTTTTCTTCATTTTTTTTACTTTTGAAAAATTGAAAAAAATACTTGTGCTTTGAGTTTTTATCTGATTTTTTTTGTGCTTCTGTTTGACCACTGAAAGGAATATCCTACCAATTTTAAAGTCATTTGAAGGTCGTTTGAGTATACTTGTAGTTATGCCCTTTGTTATGCCAATATCACTACAATTAGTGCTTTTTGGTGCATGACTAGGGGAAACCCAAGTGAATTACAACCATTTGACCCTGAGATTGATAGGACATTCCACATAGGAAGTAGGCATCCTAGGAATCCATCTTTGCATGCTGAATATTCAGTGACATTTCCTGATTCTTCTGATTCTCATCACATTCCTGACACTCCTCATTCTTTGCATTCTGAGCATACTGTATATTCTGAGCATTTTCATACTGATAACATGGCTCAACCTCCTCCACCTCATGAGAGAACCATGAGTGAGCTCACTGCACCAGAGTTCACTTATGATAGTTTATGCATACAATACCCTGAGGAGGAGGTTCCATATGTGCTGAAAACTGGTTTAATACACTTGTTGCCAAAGTTTCATGGTCTTGCAGGTGAGGACCCATGCAAACACTTGAAGCAGTTTCATGTCGTCTGTTCCACCATGAAGCCTGCAGATGTACAAGAGGACCATGTATACTTGAAGGCTTTCCCTCATTCTTTGGAGGGTAATGCGAAAGACTGGCTGTACTACCTAGCACCCAGGTCCATCACAAGCTGGGATGACCTCAAGAGATTGTTCCTTGCCAAGTTCTTTCCTGCTTCAAGGACAACAGCCATAAGGAAGGAGATTTCTGGCATCAAGCAGCAATCTGGGGAGACCCTTTATGAGTACTGGGAGAGGTTCAAGAATCTCTGTTCAAGCTGTCCACACCATCAGATTTCTGAACATCTCCTCCTGTAGTATTTTTATGAAGTCTTACACCACATGGATCGAAATATGATTGATGCCGCAAGTGGTGGTGCCCTTGGTAACATAACCCTAGCTGCAGCCAGACAATTAATAGAGAACATGGCTTCAAATTCTCAACAATTTGGCACAAGGAGTGATGCCATAGTTGTTAGAGGTGTTCATGATGTAGGAGCAGCCGAGTACAAAAAGAAGTTGGAAAGTAAGATTGATGCTCTTACCACACTGGTCAATCAACTTGCTTCCAATCAGAGAGCTCCAGCTGCAAGAGTTTGTGGCCTTTGTACATCTGTTGATCATTTTACAGACTCTTGCCCAGCATTGCAACAACAACAGGCTTCTTCTTCTACACCAGTGGATACCCCTCAGGCCTATGCAGCAAATATTTTCAACAACAATAGGCCCCAACAGCAACAACAAAACCACCATGATTTGTCAACCAACAGATATAATCCAGGATGGAGGAATCACCCTAACTTGAGATAGGGAAACCAGGGTAACCAGCAGCCCCAACAATTTCAAAATGTGCAACCACCTTCACAACAAAGAGTTGCACCTGCACCACAAGCTGCTCCTGTTCCACCTGTACCCACACCAGCTCCTGCTGCAGCACCTGCACCTTCTTCTTCTACTTCATTGGAGGAGTTAGTCAGGATGATGACCCTTCAAAATATGCAATTTCAGCAGGAGACTAGGGCCTCAATCGAGAGTTTGACAAATCAAATGGGGCAGATGGCCACTCAGCTAAACCAGGCACAGGCTCAGAATTCTGACAAGCTTCCATCACAGACAGTGGAAAATCCTAGGAATGTGAGTGCCATTACTTTGAGATCTGGGAAGAACATTGAAGTTCCCACTTCCGAGCCTACACCTCCAAAGGAAGCCGACCCTGCCACACTTCAGAGAAAGCGTGATGCTCATGCAGCTGATCCTTCCACATCTGGTGCGACTTCTACACCTTCCATACCTCTTCCTTTCCCTCCAAGAGCCATTCCAAGCAAAAAGATGGAAGAGGTTGACAGGGAGATCTTAGAAACTTTCAGGAAGGTGGAGGTGAACATACCTCTGTTGGATGCCATAAAATAGATTCCCAGATATGCAAAGTTCTTGAAGGAGCTATGCACGCACAAAAGGAGGCTAAAAGGAAACGAAAAGATCAGCATGGGCAGAAACGTGTCAGCATTGATAGGTAAATCTGTTCCTCAGATTCCTGAGAAGTGCAAGGACCCAGGTACATTTTGTGTACCTTGCATCATAGGTAACAATAAATTTGAAAATGCAATGCTTGATCTTGGTGCTTCAATAAATGTAATGCCTTTGTCTATTTTTAAATCTCTTTCTCTTGGACCCCTGCAACCTACGGGTGTGGTGATTCAGTTGGCAAATAGAAGTGTTGCCCACCCCGCAGGTTTGGTTGATGATGTTTTGGTTCGTGTTGGTGAATTGATTTTCCCAGCTGATTTTTACATTCTTGACATGGAAGAGGGATTTTCACATGGTTCTGCACCAATCATTTTAGGCAGACCATTTTTGAAAACTGCACGAACCAAAATTGATGTCCATGCAGGTACTTTGTCCATGGAGTTTGATGATATTGTTGTGCGATTCAACATTCTGGATGCCATGAAACATCCTTCTGAGGATCATTCTGTTTTTCACGTGGATATTATTGATGATGCTGTTGATAGATTGATTTCTGATTTCCACTCTTTGCATACATTAAAACATTCATCCGTGTCTGAGTTATCTGAATTTGCATGCATTGATGTTCTTGATTCTAATTCTGATTCTGATTCTGATGATGCTCAATATGATGTGGATAATGTTGAATGTACAGAGTTTGACTCTCTGGATGTTGTACCTATTCACTTTGATGTTATACAATCAGGTTGCACTAACCATGTTGCAGGAAGTACATATGCATTTGATTGTTATGCTCAGGTATAGGCTATGGAACCCATTTCTCCCTCCCCTCTGGTTCCTGATATTCAGCCAGCATCCAGTACTCTAGAGTTGAAACCACTGCCAAACAACCTCAAGTATGTCTACTTAGAGGAGGAGAACAAACTGCCTGTCATCATTTCCACCTCTCTCACTGCTGAACAAGAGCAGAGGTTGTTGCAAGTTCTTAAGAAGCATAAGAAGGCAATTGGATGGACATTGGCTGACATCCCTGGTATTAGCCCATCAACATGCATGCATAGGATATTGTTGGAAGATGGAGCAAAGCCAGTGAGACAGCCACAGAGGCGACTCAACCCTGTCATCTCGGATGTTGTAAAGAAGGAGGTGACCAAGCTTCTACAAGCTGGGATCATCTACCCCATTTCTGACAGTCAATGGGTTAGCCCCATCCATGTTGTTCCAAAGAAGACTGGCCTCACTGTAGTCAAGAATGAAAAAGAGGAGCTAATTCCAACAAGAGTGCAAAACAGTTGGAGGGTTTGCATTGACTACAGAAGGCTAAACCAAGAAACCAGAAAAGACCATTTCCCCCTGCCTTTTATTGATCAGATGCTTGAGCGCTTGGCAGGTAAGTCCCACTATGGCTTTCTTGATGGGTTTTCTGGTTATTTTCAAATTCACATTGCACCTGAGGACCAAGAGAAAACCACATTCACCTGCCCCTTTGGCACTTTTGCCTATAGGAGGATGCCGTTTGGCCTATGCAATGCCCCTGGCACATTCCAGCGGTGCATGCTAAGCATTTTTAGTGATTTTCTTGAAAAATGCATAGAGGTGTTTATGGACGACTTTACTGTATATGGGTCCTCATTTGATGCATGTTTGGATAGTTTGGACAGAGTTTTAAACAGGTGCATCCAATCTAACCTTGTTCTCAATTTTGAGAAATGTCATTTCATGGTAGAACAAGGCATAGTATTGGGGCACATAATTTCAAAAAAGGGCATTGAAGTTGACCCTGCCAAGATCTCAATTATTTCACAATTGCCTTACCCCTCTTCTGTGCGAGAGGTTCGTTCTTTTCTTGGCCATGCAGGGTTTTACAGGCGCTTCATTCAAGACTTCAATAAGAAGGCCCTCCCACTGTCCAACCTATTGCAAAAGGATGTTGACTTCATCTTTGATGAAGGATGCAAAGAGGCTTTTGATTGCCTCAAGAAGGCCCTGACCACAACTCCAATCATTCAGGCGCCCGACTGGACAGCCCCATTTGAGCTTATGTGTGATGCATCCAACTATGCATTAGGGGTTGTTCTAGCTCAAAGGATTGATAAGCAGCCGAGGGTAATCTACTACGCCTCCAGGAGATTAGATGTTGCCCAATCAAATTACACCACAACAGAAAAAGAGCTCCTTGCAGTAGTTTTTGCACTTAAAAAGTTTCGCTCTTATCTGCTTCGTTCTCCTGTTGTTGTGTTTACTGACCATGCAGCTCTTAAGTACCTGTTGAAGAAGGCAGAATCAAAACCTCGGCTGATAAGATGGATGCTCTGGCTCTAAGAATTTGATTTGGAGATCCGTGATAGGAGCAGAGCACAAAACCTGGTTGCAGACCACCTAAGCAGGATTGAGAGGTCTACCGATGATGCTTCACCGATCCGGGATGACTTTCCCGATGAAAGTTTGTTGACACTCTCTACTTCTTCCTCACCTTGGTTTGCTAACATTTTTAATTATCTTGCTGCTTCTGTTTTTCCTCCCCTAGCATCCAGAGCTCAATGTGATAAACTCAAGAGCGATGCTAGGTATTACATTTGGGATGACCCCTATCTGTGGAAAATGTGCAGTGATCAGGTTACCAGGAGATGCATTCCGGACCATGAGATTGACTCGGTCCTCAAATTTTGTCATTCATCTGCACCTGGTGGTCACCTTGGCACACAAAGGACAGCTCGTAAGGTGCTAGATTGCGGATTTTATTGGCCCACCATCTTCAAAGATGCGTGGAGGATTTGTAGCACATGTGAGGAATGCTAACGAGCAGGAGGAGCCATTTCTTGGAGACAACAGATGCCTCAACAACCCATGCTATTTTGTGAGGTGTTTGACGTCTGGGGTATAGATTTCATGGGCCCTTTCCCTGTCTCTTTTGGTTTCACTTACATCTTGCTTGCTGTTGATTATGTTTCAAAATGGGTGGAAGCCAAAGCCACTAGAACTAATGATGCTCGAGTTGTTGTGGATTTTGTTAGGTCTCACATATTTTGCAGGTTTGGAGTTCCTCGAGCTATTGTTAGTGACCAAGGCACCCATTTTTTGCAACAGATCCTTGGGGGTTTTGCTTCAAAAGTATGGGGTTGTGCACAAACTTTCTACACCATATCACCCCCAAACTAATGGGCAAGCTGAGATCTCAAACAGAGAAATCAAGAGGATCTTGGAGAAGATTGTGCAGCCCAACAGGAAGGATTGGAGCAATAGACTTGAGGACACTCTATGGGCTCACAGGACTGCTTACAAGGCACCTATAGGGATGTCTCCTTATCGGGTTGTCTTTGGTAAGCCATGCCACCTTCCAGTGGAGATAGAGCATCGAGCCTACTGGGCTGTCAAGTCATGCAACTTCTCTCTTGATCAAGCTGGGGAGGAAAGGAAGCTGCAGTTGAACGAGTTGGATGAGATCCGTTTGGAGGCATATCAGAACTCTATGTTCTACAAGGAGAAGACTAAGAGATTCCATGATAGCTCCATTGCTAGAAAGGAGTTTGTTGTTGGTCAGCAAGTTTTACTGTATAACTCCAGACTTGGACTCATGGGGGTAAGTTGAGATCAAAGTGGATTGGTCCTTTTGTTGTCACTAATGTTTATCCTTATGGTGCAGTTGAAATCAAAAGCCAGTCCACAGATAAGAGCTTCAAAGTGAATGGGTGATGAGTGCATATTTTTGCCCTCATTTAATGTTTAATTCTGGGTATTTAATTGAATTTGTGTGCTTAAAGATTGATTTAATTGATAATTCTGATAATTAGGTTGTTTGAGCTTGTGTGATAAAAATGTCTTAAAAAGTGATTTTTAGCTGCATAAGTTATTTTTGGATATTTTAACGTTTGTTGATGCAGTTGAAGTTAAGTTTTAAGCTCATTTAGAGGTGTGGAAATAAATTGATTAAAGCTTCATGACACCTTAAAGATAAATCAAAGAATAAGAAATTATCAAAAGCACAAAAATTCAGGCCAAGCATTGCATGAAGACGACAAGAAAAACTTGGAAAAGTGAAGAAGTTTGGCTAAACCAAGAAGAAAGGAACAAAAAAATTGGACCTTGCGGTTTTCTTTATCTTTATGATAGAAGATAATTTGGGAAAATATATCTTTAGATATTTTATTTGATATATTTAAATAATTATCTTATTTAATTATATCATAGAATATTAAAAGATAATAACTACCAAATCTGTTTAAATATGACAAGATCTTCTTGAATCTTTTTAGTTACACAACAAACAAATATATCTTGAAGATATTGGATTATTTAGAAGATAATTTAAGGAGATTGCAAAGGGTTGATTTGGAAAATTAATACAAATACTAATTGGTGATAATTTATCATATATCTTTAATTAATTAATTAATTTAATTATATTAGATATTGATATTATCAACCAATTATATTTGTCAAACAGTCTATATCTCTCCAAATATTTTTAAATATTTATCTTTATCTTTATTTTAAAAGATATTTGAGAGATTTTAGCAACAGAAAAGCCCAGTCCAATTCCTATATAAAGAGACCAAGGGAAAAGCAGAAAAAAAATAAGCTCGGGACTTCGGAGTTTTGGAACCCTTAGGGGTGCCTAATTTCGTTTCCTTTCTCTCTCTTTTCTTCTCTCTATTCTTCTTTTGTATTCCATGGATTGCTAAACTTCTTGGGTTGATTCCATTGTAATTTCATTATGGATTTTGAGGTTAGAATGAAATAATTTCTTTGTTCTTTTTATTATTGTTGAGGTTTTAATTCATCTATGTCTTTTATCTTTGAATCACGTAACAAGTAATGATTTTAAATCTATATGCATGTTGATCATATGAGTTCAAGGGTTTTTAAATTTAATTGAGACTTTACTTTGATTTTATTTAGAAACTTTCATATGATTAAATGAGTTTTTACCAATAATTGAGACTTTACTTTGGTTAAAGGTATTTACTCTAACTACAATTAATTGAGACTTTACTTTGATTAATGAAGCTTTTTATTTGGTGAGTAGATAAAAGAATAGACATGATTAGGCATAGTAAATTTGATTGAGACTGTACTTTGGTTGAATTTACAGTGGATAATCTAAAAGTTCTCACTTTTAATTGAGACTGTACTTTGGTTAAAAGTGAGAACACCAACAAATTAATTAAGACTTTACATTGATTAATTTGTAAATCTATAACAATAATTAATTGAGCAATAATCTTTAGATAACCGAGGATGAATCTATTTTGAAAAAGCAATGGAATCAATCTATTTTCTTTACTATTGTTTTTATTTCTTTTTATCTTTTAAATTTTATTTCTATCTTTTTTTATCTTAATCCCTTATATTTTTTAATTTTATTTGACTAACTCTTGTATAGTTTTATAAGAACTAACTTGTTAAAAATCAATTCCGTGTTCGTTGGGAGACGACTTTGGGTTACTTTACCCTTACTATTTTGTTGACTACTTTCTTAACAATACTGAAGTTGTTATAGATAAGTAGTATTAGTTTGATCGCGTCAACGACGGCGTTATCAAATTTGGCGCCGTTGCCGAGGAACACGATTAGAATTTTTATCATTTTAGTTCTTATTTTTATTTTATTCTTTTGATTTTATTTTTTTTTATTTTTATTTTTATTCTTTTGATTTTATTTATTTTTATTTTTATTTTTATTTTTTGTTTATCACTAACATTTTCTTTTCTCAATTTTTGTTCTAACATTTTTTTTTTTATTTTCTTTAGTTATTTTATTTTATTTTATTTAGTTATTTTTTTTAAGCATAGCTTTTGTTTGAGGAATTTTGTTGGGAAATTTGTGAAACTAGTTGGGAAAAACTTTGGCTAAGGAAAGACAAGGTACTTAAGTTGTCCATTGAGACGCATCTCTCTTTCCTGGAAGTCTACTCAACAAGCTTTCAACGTATTTCTTTTCAGAAAACCTCTTTCAAAAATGCAAAATAGTTTTTCATATGAAAATAATCAACAGTGTGATTTTCAAGTGAATTATGATTACTATCCACAGCAACCACGTGATTCATATGATTATCAGCAACAAATTGTCACACCTATTTCTGCACCTGATACAAGTGGGTTAACTTTACGACAATTTAATGATCTATATCCTAGATCATCTTTTTTGGGACATGAGCAACAACCATATTCTGAGTGTCCACCTCAGCAATTATATGTTCCAAATAGTTTTCAGCAACAATATGTACCACCACAGCAATTTGAAGCAACGAATGGACCATCCTACAAAGAAGTTATGATACTAATGGGTGAAGTTATAGAGAAATTAGAGTCCATGGATGAAAGGTTGCGAGTTGATCAACGATGCAGAGATATTGAGCAAGAGTGGTATGAAAATAAGCAAATATTGTCTGATATGTTGAGGGATGCAAGTAAGAACAACTTCATAGAATTACTTGTAATTGTTAATACCACCCCTCAACCCCATCAAAGATTTCCTGAAAATCCAGATTTTAATGCACTTCGTCATGAAATCAAAGATGTGCTTCTGAAGTTGGCCATCAGAGCTGAACAAATGTTTGAAGATTTGAGTCAGCTAATGAATGATGCAGTGAGAAAGGTCACTTTGGAAGATATGATGAATATGATGACTGAAATGATGAAGATGAATCAGACAGATCAGAAAGAGATGATGAATGCCGCCACACAAAGCTTGCAGAATCAATCTGAAAAATTGATAGCGGAATCACATCACACTGATATATCTACTGATAGATATAATGATGCTCATAGTAATATGTCTACTGATGGACATATCAATTTTGCTAAAGATGTTGCTGATGAAGAAATTAAAGATTCTCACACAAACACATCTACTGATGGATATGTTGATGCTGCTCAATGTGAGTATAAAGTTGTACCCATTGATGAGGATATGAGTACAAATGATCATTTTCAAGAGCAAAGTTGTGAGGATAATACAATAGAGGAACCAAGTGCAGTTGAAGAGCCAACAGTATTCGAAGATGCATCTAAAGCATCTACTATTGCAACTGACTTGGTTAATGATGAAGCAGTAGAGTCAACAACACCAGGTGAAAATTTTTGCTCAGAAGATGAGATTACAAGGATTATTGATGAACTGGTTAACCATCCGAATGCACCTGATGATGCTCAAGTTGAGTTGAAGCCACACACTCCACACATCAAGTTTGTTGATGTGAATGATGCAAATAAGTTTTCAGTGGTTATCTTTGTTGACATGGCTGCAGAAAAAGAAGAAGGTTGCTACAAAAGGAAAAGAGGTTAGACTCATATTCTTTTGAAAACATTGTTGATAAAAAAGTTAATTTGCATGCATGTTTGTTTTTTATTTCTGTTTTTAATTTTAAAAATATTAAAAAAATTTCAAAAATATGTGTTTTTGTTTTTAAAAATAAAAATGTAAAAATTAAAAAAATGGTACAAGCTGATTTGTACTTTGTAAAATTAAAGAAAATAAATTTTGACATATGGCCAGATTGAGCCAAAAGTCACAAATTTTTTTGTTTCCTCCCCAAAATAAGTCAATCAACGACATTTTTTTTGAAATAAGTGTGGGGGAAACAAACTGTAGGTAGAATTTTTTTTCTGTTTTTCAATTTTTTGTTTTTGTTTTCATTTAAAAAGAAAAAAAATTGTGATTTCTTTTTGAGAAAATTGTGAAAGTATTAAATTTTTACTAAGTGAAACTTTTAAACAATATGTCTCATAAGAAATCCACCAAAAATATTTTCCTGCTTTTAATAAAACATATTGACATTGGATTTTGGATTTGATTCAGTAATTGGGATGATCATAATTCTAGAAAAATAAAAATCATGTTAATATGGGTGGATTGTTTCTATTATTTGCTAATTGAGTTGATTTGAGAATTTCTTGATTAAATCTTTTGTGAAAGAATTTGACCTTGTGAGTCTTGAGCCTTAATGCAAAGGATGGTCTGCCATGTGCCACTCCTATTGTTTTTCTTGAGTGACTTGCTCATGTTTGTTTATATTCAAATATTTAGCTTGATTCTTTTGTTTTGCAACTTAGGTGAATATGCATGATTAGATATGATTGAGGCATTTCTTGTTTTTAGCTACTTGGCCAAATAAGCACACCTTGATATTAATCCATTGGTAACCCCTTTGTGCTTTTAAACCTCTTTTTCTTGTTTTAAGCCTATTGCATAACCTTGAAAAGAAAAAGACCATATTCTACCTTAGGAAGAAAGAAGGAGCTAATGGATTATGTTCAGGAATGGTTGAGGAATAAAGTGTGTGGGTGAGTACCTCACCCACAAATTAATAAAAATGGCAAAAGGAAAAATTGTTGATGAAAAAGTGTTGAAATAATTGCTTTCTAAAAGAAAGAGAGAGCAACAAAGCAATAAACGAAAAGGAGTTGTTTTTGAAATTATGCTCTATTATCTTTCTATATTTTAATTTCAAAATCCCAAAAATCTTAAATTTTTTCCTACCTTTGCCTTAGCCCCATTATAACCTGTGAAAAGTCCTCATGATCTTTGAATGCATATTTTCTGAAAGTTTGTGAATATTAGAGTCTTGTTAAGTATTATGAGAGTTTACTTACATGAGTATTTTGAGTGAAAACACAAGCCAAAACACTTGAGAGAATTTTGGTGAGAAAATACACATTTAACTTGAGTGCTTTCTTTCATAATTGATTGTCTTGTGAATTCAAAAGATTAACTCATGTGTGAAAAATAGAACCTTTCTGTTTGTATATACATGATAATTTGATCTCTAGAGTATTGATTTGTCTCCAGTGATGTTCATTCCTTTGATCCAGTGTTGATGTGAAATAAAATACCTCAGATTAAGTTTTGAAATTGTTTGATTTTGCCCAGGAGTGCAAAAGGATAAGTGTGTGGGTATGATGAGTGCATATTTTTGCCCTCATTTAATGTTTAATTCTGGGTATTTAATTGAATTTGTGTGCTTAAAGATTGATTTAATTGATAATTCTGATAATTAGGTTGTTTGAGCTTGTGTGATAAAAATGTCTTAAAAAGTGATTTTTAGCTGCATAAGTTATTTTTGGATATTTTAACGTTTGTTGATGCAGCTGAAGTTAAGTTTTAAGCTCATTTAGAGGTGTGGAAATAAATTGATTAAAGCTTCATGACACCTTAAAGATAAATCAAAGAATAAGAAATTATCAAAAGCACAAAAATTCAGGCCAAGCATTGCATGAAGACGACAAGAAAAACTTGGAAAAGTGAAGAAGTTTGGCTAAACCAAGAAGAAAGGAACAAAAAAATTGGACCTTGCGGTTTTCTTTATCTTTATGATAGAAAATAATTTGGGAAAATATATCTTTAGATATTTTATTTGATATATTTAAATAATTATCTTATTTAATTATATCATAGAATATTAAAAGATAATAACTACCAAATCTGTTTAAATATGATAAGATCTTCTTGAATCTTTTTAGTTACACAACAAACAAATATATCTTGAAGATATTGGATTATTTAGAAGATAATTTAAGGAGATTGCAAAGGGTTGATTTGGAAAATTAATACAAATACTAATTGGTGATAATTTATCATATATCTTTAATTAATTAATTAATTTAATTATATTAGATATTGATATTATCAACCAATTATATTTGTCAAACAGTCTATATCTCTCCAAATATTTTTAAATATTATCTTTATCTTTATTTTAAAAGATATTTGAGAGATTTTAGCAATAGAAAAGCCCAGTCCAATTCCTATATAAAGAGACCAAGGGAAAAGCAGAAAAAAAAATAAGCTCAGGACTTCGGAGTTTTGGAACCCTTAGGGGTGCCTAATTTCGTTTCCTTTCTCTCTCTTTTCTTCTCTCTATTCTTCTTTTGTATTCCATGGATTGCTAAACTTCTTGGGTTGATTCCATTGTAATTTCATTATGGATTTTGAGATTAGAATGAAATAATTTCTTTGTTCTTTTTATTATTGTTGAGGTTTTAATTCATCTATGTCTTTTATCTTTGAATCACGTAACAAGTAATGATTTTAAATCTATATGCATGTTGATCATATGAGTTCAAGGGTTTTTAAATTTAATTGAGACTTTACTTTGATTTTATTTAGAAACTTTCATATGATTAAATGAGTTTTTACCAATAATTGAGACTTTACTTTGGTTAAAGGTATTTACTCTAACTACAATTAATTGAGACTTTACTTTGATTAATTAAGCTTTTTATTTGGTGAGGAGATAAAAGAATAGACATGATTAGGCATAGTAAATTTGATTGAGACTGTACTTTGGTTGAATTTACTGTGGATAATCTAAAAGTTCTCACTTTTAATTGAGACTGTACTTTGGTTAAAAGTGAGAACACCAACAAATTAATTAAGACTTTACATTGATTAATTTGTAAATCTATAACAATAATTAATTGAGCAATAATCTTTAGATAACCGAGGATGAATCTATTTTGAAAAAGCAATGGAATCAATCTATTTTCTTTACTATTGTTTTTATTTCTTTTTATCTTTTAAATTTTATTTCTATCTTTGTTTATCTTAATCCCATATATTTTTTAATTTTATTTGACTAACTCTTGTATAGTTTTATAAGAACTAACTTGTTAAAAATCAATTCCGTGTTCGTTGGGAGACGACTTTGGGTTACTTTACCCTTACTATTTTGTTGACTACTTTCTTAACAATACTGAAGTTGTTATAGATAAGTAGTATTAATTTGATCGCGTCAACGACAGCGTTATCAATGGGCATCGTCTTAAGCCATTCCTCAGCAATCCTGCCTTGCTGGATACTGTTGTGGAGGAAACTTCCCTGCTTGACCCCACTACTGTTTCACCATGATTCAGGGAGTTTTCTTTCCCCTTCTTCTTTACTTTTATTGTACTTGTCCAGGTCTGTCTGTCTGTTGTTGTTTCCGTTTGTTTATTCCTTTTTGTTAATTTGTGTTAGTTAGTGTTATGTTTTTGCTTTCTGTTTGGAACACTCACTTCACTTTTGGAGGATGAGTTGTTGGTTATTCTGTGAACTGATATCCTTGCTTTGTCTTTGCATGTCAAGTTGCTTTTGGAATTGTTTTATCCTGTGTGAGAATTTGAGCCACTCTCTGTTCTTTGTTGTGTGATACCGCCTCTTGAATGCTTGCACAGTGGCCTTGGCTTGACTCTTTCTGATACTTTCCTGATACACATGCATGTTGGGATATGATTTAGGCAATTTTGTTTTGTGAGCCTATAGCCAGATGAGCCTACCTTGAACTATTTCTGTTGATACCCCTTTTTGAGCCTGCATACCCTTTCATTGTTCTACAGCTCATTACAAGCCCTTAGCCTGAAAAACCATGATTATTCCTACCTTAGGAAATTTTGGAGCTTTGGAATTGTTTTGGGAATGGGTGCTCAATTAAGTGTGGTCGCACACAACAAGTGTGGTTGTGCGCGCACTTGTTGTTGGTTGGTTCTTGGAATTGCTCATTTGTACACCAAAGTGGGATTTCAAAATTGTTGTTTCTCTGCATGTTCTTTGTATAAAAAAAAAGAGAGAAAACAAAAAGAAAAGAAAAGAGAATAAAGAAAAGAAATAAAAGGGAGTTTGGATTTGAGCATTGTGTGAGAACCGAAGTTGGAAGTGTTGGTGTTTGGGATTACTTTCATGATTGATTGAGACTTATTCCCCATTGCTCCTCTATTTCCTTGGTTGCCTAGCTACTTATCCATATGTTCCACACCTTGTCCTCAGCCCCATTACAACCTTGAAAAGTCCTTCTGATCTTGACCTGCATGTGTTTCTGGTTTGGTTGTTTGTTCTAGAGGCTTGCCAAGTCTGTTTGATGTTTGTTTTTCAAGGGTGCTTTTAGAGTAAACAGTAGCCTAGAGATTTGAGTGATACAGTGCATATTTCGTGAGGTTATGTTGCTTTCAATTCTCTCCTTAAGCTGAACTGAGTACTTGACATGTTTTGAACTGCTTGGATGATGTTCACGGATACCTTGCAGCTTTGAATCCTTCTGTGTTAGATGTGTTTCCATTTGTCTGTGTCGAGTCTGTTTGTCATGTGTCTGCTTGTCTTGTGTCTTTTTGTCTCTCTTGTTATGTTTGTGATGTCCTTGCTTTGCTTTACTCTTTAATTTTGCCCAGGAGTGCAAAAGGGTAAGTGTGGTCGATTTTGATGAGTCATTATTTTCTTCTATTCCACTAACCTTTGTGCACCCATTAGACAGTTGATTAGTGCTTAATTGTTCATCATTAGAGTGTTTTTCATCTGTTGGGCTTTATTGGGCCACTGTTCCGAATTTGGACTAATTTCACATTATTTGGCCTAATTTTTGTTTTTAATTATTTTTAGGTATTTGGGTGAAGCAATTTTGGAGCTTGGACATTAATATTTAGTTGAAGAAACTTTCCACATCATTGCCACATCATTTCCATGTCATTTCCACGTCAGCAAAGTCAATGGGTCAACATTTGAGGCCCAGAGTGGCATTTTTGTAATTCTGCGGCTCATAATGGCAGTTTTGTAATTCTGAGTGGCATGGGTGATATGACCACGAATTAGGTCTGCATGAGAAGGAGGCAGCCGCTCCATCTTCTTCTCCACTCTCTAAAACCTCCATTTTTGTTGTTTTAAAGCTTTGGAAGGTGACCCATGGTGGCACACACGAATTTTTCACGTTTTCCATTGGTTTTTCACGTTTTATGAGTCTTGGACAGCACATTGAAGTTGTATTAACGTTTTCTACCGTTTGGGTAACTTTATATTGAAGCATTTTCGTTTTTGGTGGCTGTTTTTGTTGTTCTTCTCTTATCCCTTGCCCATTTCGTTTGCTGCACCATTTTAAGCTTTCAATATCAACTTGAAGTCATTTGAACGGTTGAATTGCAATTTCTGTTTCAGATTCGAAGTGGGTGATTGTTCATTTTCCATGTCTAGCTAAGTTTTTCGTATTGGTTCCTTGAAGAAACTGATTTGAAACCATGAGGTTGATGTTTTGCAGTGCACTCCAATTCCTAATTTCTCTTCATCCTATTCAATTTCGTAGCTTTGAATGAAATGGAATTTGTGATGCTTAATCATGAGTTTATGTTTTCCACAATTTCAGAATCCTTGTCATGCTTAGTGAGTTCGGGTTTTGGCCACAGTTGCTTAATCTGTGTGTGAGTGTGTGAAATTGAAAGAAGGATGTGTGTTATGCTTAATGGCATAATGAAGCTGTGTTAATTTTCGCATAGTTGATTAATTCGGATTTCATGAGAGTAAATTGGATAAGAGACTTGATTTAGTAACCTGTGATTGGTTGATTTTCAGTGGAATCAAGGGACCAGTACGTTTTGAATTGTGTGTTTAATTCAGTTTTGATTAGAATTTAGCAAACTTGTGTGAATCTGCCAAACCCCCCCCCTGTGTTTTATTGTTGTGTTCATCTGGAAAATTCGCTTTGAATGAAAATATTGGTCGTTGGGAGACGACTTGGTTCACTTTCATGTACTGCATTTAATATGTTTTAATTTGGTGGGGTACGACCTCTATCAACCACCCTACCCACTAATGGACTATGAGGGGGGGCAGGCGAACGGGAACCAACCGAGAACCCGAACCGCTTGACTGACCCCTTCATACATACTCGATTCATTAGGGTCGGGGATGAAACTAATAATCAAAGAAGTGCAAAAAATCGCGCAAGCGAAGCCGGGAAACGGACCGCAACGCAACAACTAGGACTCGTGTCGGAGGAGTTTTGAGCGTGAGCTACCACTCATGCAGCGGCAAGGACCTTTAACTCTCGAAGGGGCCACCAACCGCCCAAATCACTGTAGTGTAGGAAACCCTCCCTTTACTCAATGGATAGCGCTTATCGTCTTTCAATCAACCAAATGAGAAATGGAGGAGAAAGAGGTCTTTATTGATTCAAGAGGCTTTGCACCTAGGACTAATAAAGATCCAGAAGAATGAGTCTAGGCTTTCGAAAAGATGAAGATGCAAAGGGTAAAGAGAAAAGAAATGTCTTTTTTTTGAACAACGAACCTGACATAAGGATTCTAGCTCGCCCAGTTAGAGCAGATGGAGATTCTCGGACGGGGAAAAGTGGCACTCGACATCTATTCTATTAAATAACACCAAGAACAAAGCCATACCATGCCCTCGGGAGAAAGACGTTCTGATTGCCATGAATGCTGCCCTCGAGGACGTGTACAAGAAGGTCTTTGCTGATTCCTATCAACATGGTGCACCTCTCAGTAGAGGGGCGTGAAAACGCCGTGGAGACTTTGACCGAATGAATAGGTATCAATTTATAGACATTTTGATTTAGTAATATAATCCAGGATGAATGCTTTTTTCATTCGCTATGTGCGTGCTGACTGGATGCTCGCGTGATTGATGGACGGGGGAATTGCATGAATGATGAGACCGACCTAACCGAAAGTAAAGGCTCTTCCCTCTCTTGATGGCGTTGATTGACTGACACTAGGAACCGATTCGGAGCAACAAGAAGCATGAGATACGCGGCGGCAATATTTCCAATAGCGAATCACTTGACTCGATGGAGGGTTTAGGGCCTTCCCCTACTAGTGGCTTTTGGCCCTCGCTCGAAGGAACTGGTGCTTCAGAATTCTGCGGATCACTACCAGAACCGTCACCACTCCTATTCATTTCATCAAGCCTAGCCTCCAAATCCTTATATCTTTGGGCAGGTGTGCGTGTGAGTTGAGGAGTTTCGATTTTTTCCACTTTTTTCAATCCCTCTTTCGCATTTTTTAGTACATCTGGGTTCATTTGGTTCCTTCCTTTATCGTCTCTCTGCTCCCCTTCAAGAAAATGAAAGAGAGACTTGGTTGGTAAACTGGCGCTATCTTACAGCAGTGCTGGATTTATTTTGATCAATAGAACAGGAAGAGGAGGAAAAATGTTGCGTTATGAAGCGCTATCTTATGGTTGATTCTGGTAAACTTCAAAGTATACTTTGAAGTTGTGTTCGAAACATTCAAACAGAATCTACAAAGTTATTCTATCTGAATGTTCTTTGTGTCCTATTCTGTTATGGGATTCTATTTTGTGGTTTTCTAATGCTAGATGGTCACCTCGATTGCATTTTCAAAGTCAAATTACTACTAATGATAAGTCAATCTTCGACCATCCATTTTTGCTTTTTTGCTAATAATGATTTAAGCCGCTTTCAGGCATTTTTTTTCTGAGCTATTTCTTTATTATGATGATTCTAGACAAGGAATCCTATTTTGTTTGGATTTTTTTCTTTGTTTTGATATTGGAATTCATGTTCGTAAAATACCGCGGCGTTTTTCCATTAAGGATTGGCTTTGTTGTAATCCTTTTTGCATTGCCAATGATTTGCGAATAAGTTATGTTATGGACCTTTCATTTGGTGGTGCTGCTGATCTTTCTCTATCTACTTCAATTCTTTTTCCATCAATTATGCCACGTTGATTGTCAAAAGAATGAGTCCTGTTCTACCGATCAAAAAGAACTCTTCTTTTACTTACTTTTCTTTCTCGTTTTTCTATATTTTGAAAGTGATTTGGATTTGAGGGAAACGAAATTTCACCTAACAATTTTTATGTTAGCGTCCAGTTCCTTGCTCATTTATCTCTGTTTTTTTGTCCACGAGACGAGCTTAGAACTTCTAATAACATCTTTTTCCTATCTTTTCCTAAATATTCTAATAGGAGTAGTAATAGCGGATATAGAGGTCTTTTTCCGATGTACCATGCTTTACGTGACTATCCAAAGTTTAATCAGAATGATTTTGTATTTAGTTAGTCTCCTTACGAATGAATCACTCACTTCTTTTTAATAAAGTAAAACTAAAGATTTTTATAAGGAAATTAGTCTTTCTTTCCATGACTTTGAATTCTATCAATTTTCATTATTTTTTGGTCTCCCTATGGCTTCAAACTTTTACATTCCAACTAATAGTTTTTAATATCTATTCTTTTTTGATAACTAAAAACCCCGGGTTACAAACTTTAGAAAGGAAACCACCTTTCTTTCAAGGTTTGTACTCTATAGTTGTGCCACTTTCATTTTTCTTATGAATCCGCCCACTGCTGTCATCTTAATGATAAATCCTTTTTTTTATCAAAAGCTTACTTGCTCTCATTAAAACTGTGGGCAAACTACGAAGCGCCCTGGGGTGTTTCTTTGTTTTTTTTTAATTTTTGATTTGAGACGTAATATTGATTATATATAGTACCTTCGTTTTCTATTTTTGCTTAAGCCTTTTTATTGGGATCAGGTCCTCCATGCAAATTTGGAACAAAATTGATTGGGATGGAATATTGAGAAAATCAATATTCCATTTTTTAGGCTATGTGGGATTTATCCTCTTTAAAAAGGACATTTCAAAAGAAAAAAGGAAGAATAGAATCCTACTTCTATTGAAGAATAGAATAAGAGGGATTCTATTCCTGATGCTCCTTGCTCTTCTCTTAGGAGAAGTAGCCTTTTGTGCCGATGAGGCATGGCTGGCGGTTTCCCCATCAGGGACTGAAGCTAGCTTATCTAGCAATTCGCAATCATCCAGCCTTCCTCGGCCCCGATACAGCCAGAAGGTGAGGTTAACCAGCCGCACCCATCGACTCGCCTCAATCTTTGACTCACTCTAATCAAAAGTGGCTCAGCGCATTCTTCTCTGAGGAGGGCACAACGGTTGAACAAGAGCCGGGGGCTCCAGAGGCGATCCCGCAGGCGCCAACAACCAAAATTCCAATTATTAAAACTTCAATCATACAAAGGATGTGAGAGCTTTACCCCAAGGGATCCACTAAATCCCCTTATAAAAGCTTCACTATTCCCCGGTGGGAAGGGGAAAACTAAGAACAGGCCCATGACCCTAGAGGAATTACTCCATATAGAGCAACATTTACTTCGCAACGGTAAAAAGTCCCACTGGGCTAAGGAATTACACCGAAGGATTCACAGCTGGGATTGGGAACATCCACACAGCTTACCCTCCTTTCGCAACAAGGTAGCCGTAGGGAAACCTGTGGCTGGATTGAATCCTTTGCGAACTACGAATGACTTGATCCAAGCTAGGAAGGTACATAGGCAAGCTCGATCGAATAGAGCCCCAAGTCAGCTTTAATGCTTTTCTTACATAGGAAACGAGGATTAAAAGGAAAGCTGAAAAGAAGCAAGGAAAGTCAGAAAGTTAAAAGCGTGTTCTCTTAAAAAAGCCTAATTCGTATTCCATATTTATCTTCTATTAGTTGTCTTAAACTATGTGGTGTCCTTTATTGTACTATTCTATGTCAGTTCCTTGATTTTATTTCTTGAAATATAGTAAAAATAAAACGTAGTAAAAGAGTATGCTTTTTTCTTCGCATAATCAAATATTCCATTTTTGTCTTGCTTTGCTTACTAGTTATCTAATTGAAAGAGCTAAGTGCATATATCCTTGTGTTTTTCTTTGCTTCATCTGTCTCTATCCCCGTGGATTTCCTTTTCTCTTAATTTGAATTGGATTTTTTTTCTTTTTATAATAAATTCAAATGGATGGGCATCTACTCGCTGACATTTCTAGATTGTCCGATAGGCATGTTTTACGCCGAAAGCTATATTAAATTTTAGCTGGGAAGAGACAAGCTGATCTTCTATCTTAGAATGCACATGTTCTATTACTCGT
The DNA here is from genome assembly GCF_037176805.1 of Vigna unguiculata. NCBI lineage: Eukaryota > Viridiplantae > Streptophyta > Magnoliopsida > Fabales > Fabaceae > Vigna > Vigna unguiculata. The sequence continues at coordinate 5,449,848 of NC_140797.1, forward strand.
TAGTCGTCGGTTGCTCAACCGCTTATCCTTTAATATGAGTTGCATCCCGAATGCATATAACAAGACAAGATCGATTCAATGAGGAGTAGAAAGAAAGCAGTCCTCAATAAGAAGAATTCCCTACTTGCAACCTACTCGTAGACAAGCGATAAACTCACCTGCTGTCTCTTTATTCTTCTTAGACTCGCTTTGCTGAAAGTCTTCCGATCGCTAACTCTCAACAGGATTTTTATCATCTATCTCAATCAAACTAGCTTGCTTGACAACCTTTGTCCACAGCAAACCCCGCTCCTTGCAGAAGCTGAGAGTAGACTTACTTAATGGAAAACTCCCCTTTAGACGAGTACTTCCACAGAAGTTTGTCTTGAGTTTCGCTGTGGACAAAATGCCGCTAAGCTTCGGCAGGGTTGCGTCTGGCAAATATTGCCGAAGCCCCCCCCCCAGTCCCAGTCATTGGTCTGAAGCCAGTAGTCGTGAATGGTTTTCCCTGGTTCCGCTTGATCCAAAGGACGGACCACACAGGAAGCCAAAGGAGCATCTTCGAGCCATTTATCCTTCAAACAAAAAGGAAGCTGCCTTACCGTTACCAATCCTCCATATCAGTCCCTCCTCCGGGGCTTTGTACCAAAATAAAATGCTCCGCCATGTGTACGAGGAGGATGCTGCCATACTTGGCCGTAAAGACCCGAACCCAGTTCGGCTCTTGTAACAAAGGCCATGCCAACTTTGCAATAGAAGCCTTATTCATTCATGGAGAAAGCGACACCAACTTTAGATTCGAAAGTTGATGCGCAGGAAGGGGAAGACCCTGTAAAAGACATTTGCACCGTACTTTCCTGTCCTGCTTGACCTGACCCCTGGGCAGTTCGAAACCAAAGCTTTGCACGATTTATAGCTTGACTGACCTTGCTCTCTTAGACCTACCGCTTATCCCTGGGATTAGGTGAAAGAGTGCTTTATCTGTCTTTATAGACATAGACAGGCGGGACTACTTTGGTAATAAGAAAATCTTATTTGCGGGGATTGCTTAGCTTGGTGCGCTTGCTTCCCTCTAAATAAGCAGAACCTTAATTCAAGTCTTAGGTCAATCACTAAATTCTTTTTGTAACGACCTCTCTATAAGCAGTATTTACCTAACCAGCCTATCTTGTTTAGTCCGAACTAAGATATCAAGTTTCTCCCTGAACAAAAGAAAAGACCAGAGTTGGAGGTTTAGTTATATTGCATTCTAGCAGCTATGGTTCCTTCTGACTTTTCTTGTGGATATCTCGTGTTATGAGCACCCAATCCTTCTGAAAAGAGAGATAAACAGGGACATCTGTGAACTCGGATAGCCTTGTGGCATACCTTGAATCCAAACTAGGCTACCATCTTTCCTCTATTATGAAATATCATTTCTCCTTTTGATAAAGAAGCCCTTCCTATCGAGCAACTTCTGGTTCGTAGCACTGGAACCAGGTATCCCAACCCCGGACCTGATCGGGTATGCTAATCTACCCGTAGAAAGCGCTACTTCCGTAGTCTATGGTCCCGCTAATCCTAAGCGGAGAAATTCGCCATGAAGAGATTCTGGAATTAGTCTATTCTTTTTATTTCTTCTAGTAGGATGGTAATCCATTTCTTACTGACCAGGCTGGGATATAATCTAAGGGAAGGTTGCTTTCTATGTAGGTAGGAGAGCCTAATCTCTGTACTAGCGCTATCTATCAGGGAAGAAGGGACGACGAGATATGCGATTTAAAACTTGTCGTCTACTTTCAGGAAATGTTCGGAACAGAGAACTTACAATAATACAACGCCGTGTTCTCCGAAGATTGAGGAACAAGAAGAGATATATTAAGAGAAAGATTTCTCCGAGAAAAAATATGAACAGTTACATCCAATCACAAACTACACGAAAGTTGCCCCTTTTTCATGCAGATTTACCCATCACAGAGATGCACAGAGGAACAGAACGAACTTCATATATCCCTTTTATACTCAATCCAGAAACAAGATCGGACGTTATTCCGGTTCGTCTCCATTTTCGTGAAACTATTCCTCAAGCAAGGTAGTCGATAAGTCATCGAAGGGTTTGTGTGAATAATCGAATTGTAAGCATTACTCGTTTGAAAGTTTCCCACGGTGATCTAATATCTTTTCAAGAAAATGACGCGAGAATCCGCAGTGAAGAAATAAGGAGATCTTTCTATATCGAAATATCAGTTGATAAAATCATAGGCAAATTCCTGGATCATCCGGTAATAATGTGGAGAAGAACCAAAATAGAATGGTTCCACCTACTCAAAACTAAGCGGGGATGCCGCCTGCTACTAAAATCCTGGTTTTTGCAACAACAGTTGCGTTATTCTATGCAAGAAGAATACTTAGAAAGAACAAAGAAGTTTGGATCCGAAAAAGTATGCTTAGGCAGTTCCTTCGCTGAGCACAACAGAATGAAGAGGGATTTGTATCATTTCAAATCCCTATTCTTATTGAAGAGAAGAAACGAGAAAAACCAAGATCTTCCTACTCAAACAAGAAGTCCTCTAGTTTACAACTCTTCTTTATATAGTAATTCGACCTATTGCTCCTCATCCCCCCATCTGTTTCCTAGGAAGAGAAGAATCAAAAGGATCGAACTACCTACTCATTATTCGGAGGTGAATCATAGAACACCAAAAGCGGTGGTATTTTATGGACCTAACATAGGTCACATCCCTCACGACATAAGATTGAAAGATCCAAACCTTCCTCTTTGGAGCGGAAACGGACGTGGCCAAAACATATAAAGATCGGTGTAGTTGCTCATAGGGACATATCTATCCGGATAGAGGATAGTCTAGATCGATTCATAGATAGTTTTCTATCCATATAGATAGGTATCTCCGTGGATAGAGATAAAGATAGGGATCCATCTAGATCTTGCTTTATTCACTATTTCCATCTTTTTTTTGGATTCTGATTGATTGCCTTTTGTGCCGACGGGGACGAACAAACCAGTTCGGAAACGGAAGCACCCGATGCTGGCATCGAATCTGGGACTGTGTCGCCCGCCAATGCAGTCACCTTATCTGAAGCTGGCCCGTCTCAATCGGAAGTTAGTGGCCCTCTCTGAGTCTCTCCCTCATTACCATCATCGCCAATTCCTTCTTGGTTTGAAAGGGCTGATAACTATTAAAAAAATAGGTTTGGAGACCAGGGCGAGGTATCATCCTCTGCCCCTGTGGAGTCTCCTACATCCTTAACTCTTTCAAATCAGGAGCTTATACGAAACTTTATGAGGAGGGGACCCCTGTTGAACAACAACCTGGCCCTTCGCTCCGCAGCTTGCCCCCCCCCCCGACGAACGCTTCGCAAGAGGTTCCTTTTGATTGGTCTCGTTATCAACATGACCAGATAAGAAACAAACTCACAGTTTATACATCCAACCGTCCACGAGACACGGACACCATAGATGCCATTCTTTTATATAAAAGTGATATTATCGGTCGAATGGCCCAATCGGATCCCAATCCATTCTGGGCTGAGCAAAAAAAGAAGTTGGTAGCAGATGGAATATTAAACAATAACGCAGAGTATACGATCGAGGCTCTCGAGAGGAACCTTAAAAAATGAAACGACGGGGACAGGGCAAACACCCGTTTTTTTAGAAAACTCCTCAGAACACGCCCGCCTTAATAAACTCCTAAACTCTATTCTTTCTTATGGTTATGCCGGCGATGATAGGTTAATCTTGGGGCTTTCTTACCAGCCTTTGTAGTAGTGGTTTTCGGGTGGTATGGTGGGTAAGCTGGAGGGGACCCCGGTGGGTAGAGTAACTCACTTTCTGAGCTATCCGAGAAGGTTAGCGAGGTCCCTGCTATGGGGAAGTGAAAGATCTTTCACTATAGTGGGGAGAAGACAGGTGGGAGCAAGAATCAACATCCTTACTTAGGCTTAGGGCTAGGCTAGGTCGCTTGGGGCTTATGGTGCTTCCTCTGCGGCTTCTTTTCACATTCATCCTTAACCGCACAAGCCTGGGTTGGGCCTACCCCCATCCCAGAGCAGCAAGAATAACAAAACAAGGCTCAAGAAAGGAAGACATTTTGCTAAGGAAATCTAAAGAGGTGGATAAAAAGGACTACGTCTTGCTCGATCAGGACGCTTTATTGCAAGCAAAAATGGCTTCTATTTTCCCTTTTCTACAGGGGAATGACCGTCACAAGTTAAATGAAAGGAATTCCGATTTAACTTCGCAATCTGGGAACTACATTCATAAGCAGTTGAAGTGACTATAGCAGGAATTAATAAAAAAAGGCTCCTCCCCGAGTATGCCTTAGGAAAGTAAAAGGAGGGGTTCAAGGTGCAGAATTGGGGCACTACTATATTCCCCTTCTTCTTACTGAGGAAGAACGGATTTAAGGAAGCTGACTCTCGTTCTTGATCTACGGGAATATGAGAAGTAGACCTGTCGCGCTTCGAATAAAGGTAGTTCCCCAGGGTCTGTCTATCTTACTATATATACGATGCACCTAGGTTTCCAGACGTTCAGACTGAAGTCTGAGAAGGCAAGAAGAATTTTCTCTAACTAAAAGTGAGAACCTTTTTGTTGTCCCACCAGATTGATAGGGGAAATATTGGAGGCGACATGGGGTTCATTGAGGATTTTGAGTAAGGCATTCTTGTGAGCTTCTCATGCTATCAGGAGACCTAAGATAGATATCCGAGTTGGCATCTTATTGAGTTGTTCAACCACACTGAATTCAGTGTTCTTGATGATCCTCAAGAATTCCTAAATTTCTTCCTCTGCTGCTTGACAGGTTCAATATCTCCCATTTTCTTCCTTCTTAGTTCCAACTCTTCTAGAGTATAACATCTTCCAGAACGAGTCATTCCTCCAATTTCTGCCACCTACCTCGGGCTCTTTTCCCCTTGTTCGGTAGTAGCCTCGATGGCGTAATTCCAAGGCACAACATGATTTCCCGTGTAAGGTTCTAGGAGGCTGATAGTGATGGGTCCCTTCGAGGGTGGATAGGTGATAACCATCGGTTTTGGGATAGGTTTGAGTGTTAGGATTTGCGGAACCTTTGGTGCGAAAAATGATGTGCTTGGAATGGTGATAACAAGGGGCTGCGGTTGTGATGGAACTGGTACTAGGTAGGTGGATCGAGGGGCTTGGTAGGACGTAGGCCTCTTTTGTGCATTCTGAACAATCTGGGAGATAACGTTGTGCAGATCAAGGATATTCCTGTGTTGAGGCCGGATCTTAGGTTAGGTTATATAATGTTAATCTCTGTGCAATCCGCGTCTTTCACCTTAGGCCAAACGAGCCTATCTTTGAGTGAAATGGGTGGTTGTATCTGGGATGTCTTTCTCTTCTTGCATATACTACTACTCTCTGATTCATCCTGCAATGAAGGGCATGGATTCTTCAAAGCGTAATACGCATTCCTCCCTCGCAAATAGAAACTCAACAACTGATGGTCCAGAAGATCTTGGATCCGATGCCTGAAATGGTAGCAATCATTGGTCCAATGACGTATACCTCCGATATGATATTCACATCTTGCATCTGGTCCCGGAGCCTGAGGATTCGCCGGTTTAGGAGGCATGGGAGTGATCAGTTTGGATGCAATCAATTCTGGAAGTAGGCGGGATGGCAGAATTGGGAGGGGATTGAATTCCCTATTCTTTTTGACCTTCTTGTCCATTTATTCTTTGTGCTGCTGGACTTGAGGGAGGAGTTTGGTGGGCTCTATTCCCCTGGAGGATACCATAGCTGTCATTAGTTGCACCATCATCTTCATTTGTCCTTTGAGCTGTTCTAACTCCCTCATCATATGTGTCAACTCGGACTGGTCGGGCGCTGCTGCTTCTTCGGAACCTGCTCTTTCTTCTAGGATTTTTTCGACTTCTTCTGCTTTTTGGTTCTTCCTCTGTTAATTTGCCCCAAACACAGTCGTCACAATCGCGTCCCACCCCTGATTCATCTTTAGTCTGCCCTCTAATCTAAGAGAGGGGTGCCATTCAAGTAATAGGCAACAATAGGAAACTCCTAGTCAACAACAGGTACGAGTCTTCCTTTCTCGAATGGAGGAGCTAAAGCAGCCCTTTAGAGATAGGGGAATGTACTGATTGGTAAAGAGGGGAACCATCGAGACGGTATGCAATAAGTAGAAACTCTAAATCGGCGGCAGGCCGAAGGAAACCCTTTTGAATCAATGGAGTGACAGTAGCAGTACCAAGCCAGTCTAACTGCTGCAGGGGATCTTCTAAGGAACTTTTTCACCATTTGGTGTATCGTCAGTAAGGGTGTTGTACTCCTACTCAGTCTCAACTGATTTCTTTATCATGGAGAGATCTCGCAAGATGGGACGGTCTTCTTTTCTCTTTCATTTCCCGGTCTCAAAAATGGCTATTATCAAAGAAGTCCTCCTTTCCACCTTTGTGAGAGTCAAGTCTATGGGTAAGAGACCTCCACCAGCCGGGTATCTCCCTCAAACTACAAGCCGGATTAGCTTCTCGATAATGAAACCTCCGTTCTCCCTTTCTAACAAAGGATTGCTCGAAGTCTGCGCCCTTAGTCCCGACGAGCTCCGCCCGGTTGCCACTAAATAGGGGACTTTGGTCCTTTTCTTTTGCGGTATTGATCATTTGAGGTCATCGCTCGAAAGAATAAAGAAAAAAGGGCTTGCAACATTGGCCTATCACTCCAATTCCATTTTATAGCACGCCAACACGACTTACAAAAGCACTCCAACAACTCGCTTGAACTTGAAGATAGAATACTACTTATCCGGAAAAAACAAGCATCGACTAAATAGAAGGCCCTTGAATCTTATCATTAGCCTATAGCGCTATCTACCCTTAAGACTGACTTAAGGGATGTAACAGAAGTCTCAAGAGAATAAACTAATTATGGACTGGAAGGGCGAGAGCCTATTATTCCACCCAATGAGCAAAGAGAACTCTTTCTATAATTTCAACTCCTTCTACCAAGTACGGCATTAGCAATTTAATAGCTTAGTTAGGATGGATGGAACTACCTCGAACTGGCTCGATAAAGTCCGGGAGATTAGATAAGCTGGCTAGGTTATATTCCTTTTACTGAAAATCCACCGAAGGTGCTGGACCTGGTTGTTAAAAAGATTTTTTGCTATCCCGTGTTATTTCGACACCTTGGACTTCGGCATCTTTACGTAGGGATTCCCTGGGTAAATCATCTTTCCCTGCGAGAACAGCTCTTCTTCAGCCACCCAAGCTTGCAGGTGTATAGCTTTTGAATTCGGGTTCCCACCGGATGAGTGGTATGTCTTTTATGTCCTCATCAATGAATTCTCCCTGGCCTTACCTGACTCTAAAATTTAGCTAATCCCCTGACTGCATTAAACAACAAACAAAGGCTTTTAGCAACTTTTCTACGAGAAAAGCTGGGAATTAATTCCTTGTTCTGACTTCTTCTTGTTTTCCTGGTTTCCGGGTAAGTCCGGGTTTAGTTGGTTTCCTTGGGACTTCTTTTTCGGTTGGTAAAGCCACTCACGACACACTTGAAATAGATATATGTGTGATGTCGACACATGACGAGTACGTTTTCTTAATGAATAAGAGAGCTAGGAAGGATCCTTAAAAAGGAGACTGACATAGGGAACATAGACAAGTGAGCGTCGATGGATGTTAATTCCCCTTATTTATTAGGGCGCGGACGTCGCTTTTAGTTGTTTTCTTTGTTGCTGCCATTGACCCTTATGCTGCATTCGATCCATCTGTCCCATCACTAGAGGCGGATATGTGCCCTGTCATCTAATGCCTTTAGGACCTGTAAGGGAAATCAGTCATAGGTAGGCCCCATAGCCATCTCCATTCATCAGAAACTATCAATTACGAGTCCGGGGCAGGCTAACCACCAACATCTTATCTCTTTTCATCCTTTCCGGTGGCACTAATAGAAAGGAAGTACTTGCCAACGAACGTTGACTCTCTACTCTCTCCAAGCGAATCAAGAAATCTAGTGCGGTCAGTAAATGCATAATTTGGATTGGAATCCCGGGATTGAGAGACAAATATTTGCCATCCGATATTGGATCATTTACCGCTCACTCGCTTCTTTCTGCACTGGATCAAATCAATTAGATGGGTCACTAGGAACGAATTAGCTTATTGGCTGCTCCGATGCCGCCACGGAGCCTTCATTCGTCGGTTCTTGGCACTTGGGACTGGGAGAAGAATATGAATTGGAAGGCTTCAATGTCGCTCCATACCCCTCGGAAGATTGAGGATACATCGTAGGTTTCATTACTTTTGATCCCTTTCTTTCTCTGCAGAGAATTAAAGCAAGCCATGCTTTTGAGGATCCAAATGATGGTTAGTCCGAGTTAGCTAGCTGCTCATTCCCTTAAGGGTTGAAGGCAACAAGAACACTAGGAGAGGTGTGCTTGGTAATACCTCTATCTAATACTACGCAGGCCAGTCTTTCCTTTGCTTCGTGTGCTCCTTGTCAGAATGCGATCTCTTCTTTTTGGTAGGTATCGTCTATAAGAGAAAGCTTTGACTCATCTCCCCGAGTGGGGCTTCTCCTCTCTTTCATAAATTGTATAGAATAACCTGTGGGAAGAAAGACCCAGAAACCAGGACGTACGATTGGCTTTCCCTTTCTTTCAGTTTTCAAGAGATTAGTCCCGCGAGATCGTGATGTAGTTCTTTCGTATAGCTCAAAAAAGTGATTTCGATCGTAAGTAAGCTGAGGGGGGTCTGCAAGACTGGTGAATCCACTAGGGAAACCCAAATGAATTCTGGCAGTTCGCGAGCCAGTACTTTAGTTATTAGTGCCCTCGAAGGACATGTTTTTTCTCGAATTCTAAGCTTTCTTCTCAGCCCCAGGGAGTTCACCAGGTATAGGCTCAGGAAGCAAGCAACAACTGCGGCGGATCCTGGAACGAAATGATAATTTTCAAGAGGCTTTTCTTTTTTACTCGAGTTCAAATCATTGGTCCAGGGTAAAGGAATGATATCCTAAGGAAGCAAAGCTAAAGTAATCCCGTCTGGAGACTATACTTTAAGGGGATTCGGGTTAGAATAATTCTACTCAAACAAAGTCAAGGTTGTGAGCCACGACACTTCTCTTTTAATATCTCGAGTGTTAGACGGAAGGTCAAGTCGAAAGCTAAAGCTAACGCTTACCTCGGATCAAGTCAGCACCACCCGCAGGTTCAGGAGAAAGCGAAGTTCTAAAGAAAAGAAAGAATCGAAGTTGTTGTAAGTTCAAAGGACTTTTCGAACGGGGTTGTTGTTAGCCGTGGGTAGTTTGATGTACTGGTTTTAGGTGCAGGGTGGTGATGGAATCCTTCTTCTGCTCACCGGGATTTAAGGCTCCATTCGAATCAAGGAGAAGCCACAGTCTAAGAAAAGAAACAAAGGTAGAATGGAATTATGTACACAGAGTCAACACCTCTACCAATAAGGAATCAGGTAAAGTAATCGGTTGAACACGGTCTAGGTAGAAGTCTTCCTATTCCTGCGTTGTGCCGGAAGTCTTTAAGACTTTCTTGATGCTAGGGAAGGGAATAGCTATTGAATATAATAAAGTTCAGCAGTCCAGGCGGGAGGAGTTAATCTGTAATTCCCGTAGTTCCATAGGCAGGAAGCGCATCAACGAGTTTCCGTATCTCGGCAGTAGGGACCGAACTTCAAGCAATAGGGATCCATGTTCAAGGCTAGGATCCATAGGCACCCGTCAAGTAGTTCTCACTCCAAGCAGGACTCTTTTATGGATTAGTGGGAAGGCGCAGGATAAGAGACGATTCGTCTATCTAAGTTGCTAACGAGCCAGTACTGTTTGTGGGCAAGCAAAGTTTAAACTCGCAATCCATTTCTACAGAACGGAGAAAGGTTATGCAGATGGGTGTTCATTTGCAGTTGCTGGTCGGGGTCGTGGGGATGGAAAGAAAGATGAATAGTTTGGTTGGCCTTGGCCGAAGATGAAGACACAGGTGGGTAGGTAGAGAATACCTAGAGACAACTCTCTCTAAGCCTCGGGGGAAGCTCGATACAGACACATATCGAGATTGGCACGAAAGGGTTCACTCGAACTTTTGGGGTCTAAGACCGCACGAGAATGCATCCAGTCAATTCAGGATCATCAACATTTCTTAGACCTTGATCTTAAAGCGGTGACTTCAGCGACTTGCTCTCATTCTTTTCTCAAACAAAGGACTTCGCTGACTGGTCGCACTCATGCTGCTAGTTTAGTTCCTCCCTTGATCACCCGTTTGTAATCTGTAATAGGGCATTCTGGGAAGATTATCTACTTTTTCTCTTCCAACAAGGGATCCTGTTCATCCACTCAAGCGCATTGGATCGTTGGTTAGCGTGGGTGGGCATCTCACTCCCTAAAGTATTTACAATGTCACATTGGGCTTTGGCCGAATGAACCCCTTTTGATAGACGAGCTTAAGCTAGGTTCAGAATATATAGATGGGTGTGTAGAATGTGATACCTCATTTCAATGCATAGCCCTTTCATCAGTATGGGGCTGATTGAAGCTAGTAGGAGGGGCCCTTCTGAAGCCCTAGTTTCAGGGTGTAAGGAAGAGAGGAATGAACCATCTAAGATGTTAGCTCCCTAGAGAATGTCTGAACCATTCTTAGCTCTTTTCTTGTTTGTGGTTCTCCGGCAGAGTGTCGAAGGTGGAAAGGCAAGGATGATACGATTATCATCAAATCAAAGGTGGAAGGAGATTCTCACTTCTTTTGCGAAAGACCATTCCCTTAAATGAAAAGCACATAAGCTCGCTCTACTACTTCGAATACGAGAAAGAGAATATAAGACAAAGAGATTCTTTACGGATTGGAATGCTAATGATTGATTCCCTTTCGGGCTCTTACACAGAAATGAAAGACTGAAAAGAGGAAGAGAAAGCAACTCTGACTCTGAAAGTAACCAACTTTCTAGAATAACTTCAATAAGTCATCCAATTACTTGCTTCGGAAGGAGGTGCACGGGCTAAGGGAAAAGCCAATGCCCCAGATACGACCGGAATTTACTTGGACTACTTCCAAGGTTTAACATAACGACTTCGAATTCAAATCCTTAAAAAAGAAAGAAGGGTAGACTGCCTACTTCAGCTACAATCAAAACAACCTTCACCCACAAAGAAAAGCACTGACTTACCAAGCCAAGAAGAAAGAAAATCTTGACTGTTGGCATTCAAGATTATATGCATTTTAGTAAGTGTAGGCAAGAGACGCAGTCTGAGTCTTAGGAATAGCGAGTTATCCCTCCTGTCCGCAGAAGTTAATGCAACTGAACCATTCGCTACTCCTTTTTGTGTGACTGACCAACTCACTTACTTAATCTCGAATTTCATATTGAAAAAGGAGGAGGCACATCAAGACTGAAGTCGAATCAAGCAAAGGTCCTCTAACACTGCTTTCCTGCGTGGGACTTGCACTTGCTTCTTTTAGAGAAGGCTTGGCTCTATTTATGCTATTTCCATCCACTTGGCTGTGAATGTTCTTCGCGAGTCTCTTTACTTTCTTCCTGGGAATCAAATACATATGAAAAAAGAAAGAAGAGTTCAACCATTAGATTATGAGAAGAGTGGCAACAAGTGAATCCATATGAAACCTTTCCTCGCCTGGTGGCTTGGGCTACGGTCCTACCAAGTACATCATCCGAACGAACTAGGTTCTATTGATTTGTAGGACACTCGATCCGTTTCAGCTAAGCTAATATTTTAGATATAAATGAAATAAACGCTGTCACTTTAAGCGAGGAGATTCACGTGCTGCTGAGAACCATTCCATAATGGAGGACTTTATAACATCAACCGACTGTAGCCAGGTAGCACTTCTAAAATCTTTCTTGGCGAGTCACCACTGTCTCTCTTCGATCGAGCCCCCTGTATGCCCTACCCCTCTGCCGAGGGAAGAGGAAGAAAAGACTCGTCCCTAATGAAAAGAAGAAGTTAGTAATCCAACCATGTTACCAGAGGTGGAACTATACGTTTAACTAGGCGATCGCTATTTTCTATTCGGGTCGCTAAGGCTTTTCCACGACAGACTCTACAAAATGGATTCCAATTCCATCTTTCCGAGAAAGAAGAGATGAACGGGTTTTTTCGGTGTGGAAGATTTTTAAAGTAAAGGTTCGAGCATATTGTCGACGGAGAAACTACTTTTTTTAGGAATTGACCTTTCACCCAGGAGTTCTACTATCGGCCAAGGCAGAGGTAGAAGGCTCTCGTCGCTCAGGAAGCAACTACTGATCCCAGACCTGCACCAACGAGGATTTCACTGCAACTTTAGCTCAATAGCTTAAGGGCTACTATATCTCATCCCCACGAGGGAAGATCTAGTGATAGAGGAAAACGCGAGAATGAAGGTTTGTAAGACTATTACACCATAAAATTATGTATCTTCACGCGCATCAGTAGGAAAGAACCGAGCACGATAAATCCGCTCATCCTGGCTTCAAATCCTAGCTTGAGTTGCCACGGGAACCTTAGCGCCGCGTGTGTGTTGTGGGAAGGTCCTCCTAGGAAGAGGCATAGAAAGAGTGAGAAAGCTCAATCCAAGAGAATCACAACTGTCGAATCTCGTGCTTAAGCAATAAGAAAATTTTCTTATTGCAGGGACATATATTGGGTAAAGACTAGGAGCAATTCTGTGTTTCAGGGAATAAGGTAACAAAGGATCCATGGAACGTAGAAAGGAGGATTTCCCGGTTAGGTCTATTGTCCCGCTTTCCTTGGATAAAAGGAAAATAGATAGTTAGTGAGTGTTAGTGCATGTCCCTAGTCCCACCTCGGGGAGTCTGCATTTCCATTTCCTTTGTAAAGCCATCATTGAGGCACATCAACCTTTATTTAATCCGACTACTCACTTAGTCAAGCACTCAATTGCTTTGATCCTTGGGCTAAATCATTTCCCTTTCAAAGTACAAGACAACAAGCCTAGCAAAAAGGGAAAGTGGTAAGATCTTAGATCTTGATATTACGATATCTTCCTCAAAAGGCAGGTTGTCCAAAGACAATTGGGGAACTACGAGTGAGAAGGGTAATAGGTGCACTCAGGCAAGCATTGAAGCTTGGTATTAGGAGGTCGGGTCTTCCTCAAGTGCAATAAAGGTCAAACGATTTATTCTACATAGGGGATTCCGCTTTGTCGCCTAGTAAGAAAGAGAGAGGACGGAATTTTCTTGAGAATGGACCTGTCCCGAGGATAGGCAAGCATGAGTTCAACAGAAGTCATCTCTCTGACACTGGCTGTTCTTTCTACCTAAACCTGCTTTTTGGCTTTTATCATCAAAGATAGGTGTGAGCTAAAGACTTTTCTCGATAAACCCGTCTCAGATCTTCTCTACTGTTTTGGCTGCTTTCTTTCATATGGATGTAAGGTTCTAACTCAGAAAGAAAGTCAAGTATAGTCGTTCTCTCTTCCTGACCCTTTGGCCAAGCGGCTTTGTCTGTTCATTGGATTGATGTCAGATAGTTTTTCCCAACCGCTGTCATATCGTCCCGCTACGCTAGTTCTACTGTGCTTTCCTTCCTTGGCCTAAGAAAGATCGGAAGAATAGACAAAGACTGGTATCATGCCTTTTGAAAGAAGGGCAACTCTTTCATCTCCTACTGCATGCCCAATAATGAAAGCTCCATATGGGAATCCTTCCCTTTCCCTAAAGGTCTTGTGAACGGAGTCGAGATAGGGTATGGACAGTCTCCCATAACAAGAATAGGAATACGCGAGCCTTCTAGATGTGTTTTCTTTCCTACTAGAGAAAGAAGGCTTCTATCACGAGTTTATTCCGGGTCTGAAAAATCTTCCATTTTTTGGTTAGAAAACGAGCTTTTGGCAAAGCATCGGGAGGGAGTGTCATTGACCCGAAGGAAAAGAGAAAGTTGGCCCATACGACTTCCACCGCTAACCGATACGGCAATGGGTATAGACCTCTTACCTCCGCTGCTTACCCAATGGACCGCTTAGAATAGACCGAATCGAAGTCGGTAAGCATTCCAAGTTTTCCAGGCTGCCCATTCTCTTTGTATGAAATGTCGTAGGGAAAGTCGTGCAGTACTACATCCGTAAACCTTCCATGTATTGCAGTCGTTCGTCAGGGAATGTGTACTAGCCCCCATGGGAACTCCCTTCAGGGGAATTTGCCTTGACTTCTATTCTATTACGTACAAGTGGGCCAGCCAGTATTCGATTCTATTCCTAAGATCCAGCTTTTATTGTAAGCCTTCCAGTGGTCTAAGGTTTACATATGAAATATATAGATTTGGTGATATGATCTAAGGCAGGGTCTTTCAAAAGAAAAATGGAAGTCCAACAATCTTGCTTTCTTGGTCTCCTTAATCCTGGTACTTTTTCGATGAATCGTCTGATTCTTTATCGGGGAAGAGTTTTGCTTGCATTACAAAAGCTTTCTTGGACTTTTTTATTTATCTTGAAATGAAAAATTGTCTTAACCTCCTCCAAGCCCCTTTATCAATATAAGAGGGCGTCGAAATCGGGGCAAGCTATAAATCAAAAAAAGTATGGTTGTTGGTAAAGTTCCGGAAGATAGGGAGCAGGCAATTGTGGAGCATATATTGGGAATGAAGGAGACGCTAGTCTTACTCGGATGCCTTATTAAAATAGGGGGTGCGAACATATACAAGGGCAGGTGTAGCATCTCCCTCTAATTGTGAAAGAATTAGAGCTAGTGGGTTACAAGGCATTTCTCTCTCTCGGGCTTGTTGAAGGATCCAACTTGGAAAATCAGTAATTTCTTTCTTACTCATATTTTGGATGCTTTCATTTCCATTTCAGGGAAATGTTCATCATGTATATGAGTTGTCTGGCGATCCGGAAAAGGGTTGGTAGCTGGGGATGAAGTTTTCTGCCCACTGGAAGAAGGGGGTATTGGCATCAGACGTATGGAACAAAGAAGCAAAGCTTGCATGATGAAGCTCGCGTGATGCTGTCTAACTAGCAATTATACTTAGGCTGCCCGGCCATGTGCCGAAATCCATACTTGTCATTCTTATAACCCTTTTCTTTGGCTGGGGACGAATGACATCTTTTTTTTTGCCTGCTAGTAGTCCCAATAGCCAAGATCTCTTCCCGCGTATACCTTCCCCACACAAGTGGTTCTTTCTCCTTCTTTCCTGAGATAGTAGGAAGGCCATACGGGCCCTCTTCAAAGGCCGATTGGATATAGAAAGTTTTGAAGTGGAAAGGAAGATGTTCAGTCAATGGCAAATTTCCTATTCATTATAGGCGTTGCACCGACCTTAACTGGCTCTAACTGAGAACAAACATAACAAAAGAAATCACGGATCATTGTATAGAAAGTGATTTCACGACCCTGTCCAATCTTCAACTCTTCCCATGTCTTGATTCTGTAGAGTCCCTTCTCAAGGTCCGCATACCTCTGGCGCCACCAAAGCGTAGCATCATCGATTAAGTATGAGATTGCCGTCTTGACCTTTTCTTCCTCATCCTCCATCTTGGTTGGAAGCCTTGAAGTCTGGCTCCATCCGCCAAAGAAAGTTCTCCAAAGCTTTAGCATCCCTCACTACATTTTATGGCTTGCTTTCGGGGATCCTTACTCTTGGAGTTGGGAGAGTGCATGACACTCCGTTGGCCACTGCCCTCTCAAGGCAAGGATTGAAACCTTGATTCTCAGCTTCTCCTTAGTTGCTTTGAGCCCTTCTACTTCTTCCTTGAGTGATGTCTCCACATGAGCCATCCCTGCCTTGACCTCCTCCAAGGCAATCGTCGAAGGCACTCTCAAGTCCTTCTTGGTTGGATTCAAGCTCCTAAAGATATTCCTCTCCATCCCTCACATTGAGCTTCAATTCTTCCACGCCTGTCTCCAATTTTCGCTGACTTGGACCTCTTTCTTTGGTTGATCGTCAGACGGCCTTGGGCTAGTAACCTTGGAGGATGCCATGGCTCCACAACCTCGCTCTGATACCTGGTGTAACTTATAGCTTGCCTAGCTAACTTGCCCGCGTGGCACTTGTGCAACGGACCTCTCTTGAGTAGAACCCTATCTAAGACAGAAGAGATGGAAGTTATACGACATTAGCAAACTTAGTATTGGTTTTCAGCTATTGGTTAAATTGTTTCTATTAGGGCTTAGTTGCTAAGCGGCTATCAGTGCAGGTGAACCGAACTCGTATGGCTAGTATGTATTGTTTCCGTCAGTAGTTATGCGCGAGATAGAGTACTTTCAGAAGTTCGCGAATTCTATTAGTTGCTTGCTTTCATTTTGAGTCTTTCTCGCATGCGTGACCACCATTCTATCTTTTCCATCTTTTTTTGAGCTCCCCCTATATTAGTGTTCTTCTCGCATCGAAGGATCTCTCCTGTCACTACCTTTCCTTTATTTCTTTTTAGGGGTTTACTTTTTTCTTTTTCCTTTGTTGGAGGTCTTACTAGCCTTCCCTCCCGACTAACATTTTGAGTTACCTATCTATCATAAAAATTCCCCAGTATTGCTAGTTTTCTATCTTTCCTTATATAGTTTTATGGCTGGTCTTCCCCGCAGTTCTTTCTCATGTACTGCGTAGGGCCTCTCGGCTCTGTTCAGCTTCCTACTCTCAAAAGCAGCAAGCAACTGGATGGCCCTCAACAGCCACAAGTGCCATGAGTCTCCTATCTCCTGTCTCCTCTCTTGGAAGGCGAACTTCTGCCCACCCTTTCTTTGAACCTTGTCAATGATCGAACTTAAAGATATGAACTGAGTGCCATTTGATGAGTAACTGAGAACAAGGGAGAGGGATATGGAAAGGATGAAGTAATGAAAGACGAAGTCATTGCTAGTAGTAAGGACTTGTCACGATCCACTGGTTCATATAAAATCCATGTCCTAGGTGTATCAAAAAACATTCTTTTCACTAAGCGTATATAATAAAATAGAGTGAAAGGTCCACCCCGAAAGGGGGTACTAACTAACAGCTGAGTCCTCTCCAAACCGCAGGAGATAGTTGCCCATCATACGGCTCAACAACTTCACTTGCCTCTATGGGAGACTCGCTCCGGGCAGGTTCGGATTAAAATACACGGCTCTACGAAGGAAGGGGTTGGTGGGTTAGGAATGTTTTCAATATGATTATTTTTCCGTATTTGTTCGATGAGAAATGCAAGACGAAAAAGGAACCCATCTTTTCGACTGGGAAGGCGAGCTTGTTATTCTCGTGTTCGATCTCTGCCCCGCTCATTGTCACCTATGTTGAAGAAAGGTTTGGAACCCTGTAGAGAATGAGGAGAGGCCAAGGATCTTCCTCTCAACAGTGCTTCTTGGGGCTCCACTCTCCCCCCTGAATAAGGCCCCGTTAGCCTGGGCGAGGGGATAGGGAATAAGGATGGAAGCCCCTTTAACTCTGCCAGGGACTGGACAAGGGTTAGCTCGCTCTGTAAATGTGTAGAGCCGAGTGTAGTGTGGTGTAGTAGTAGGCACTTCTAGGCCCCTTCCTGGCTACTGGACCACTCTAGTGCTTTGGGTACGACGGACCCTCTGCCATCCATTGCAACAGAGCCGTTTCATGAGCGGGGGGGGGGGGGCTAAGCGCAGTTCTTTGAATCAAACGTTGAATGAAATCGATTCTTTTTTAGATATAAAAATATAAATCGGATAGGATAGATGGATGGATCTATCTTTCTATTAATATATAGATGACTAAAAAAAATGGATTTATATAGTTAAGTAGCGTAGCACCCCAAATCCTTTGGCCAGGAAAGACTGCACTACTTTGGGCCCAGGAAGCGAAGGGAATGAGCTCGGCTGCTTATCCTCC
The DNA here is from genome assembly GCF_037176805.1 of Vigna unguiculata. Taxonomy (NCBI): domain Eukaryota; kingdom Viridiplantae; phylum Streptophyta; class Magnoliopsida; order Fabales; family Fabaceae; genus Vigna; species Vigna unguiculata. The sequence goes on from NC_140797.1 coordinate 5,467,591, forward strand.
ACACTGATTTTTCTCCGTCCCCGTTTCGCATGCGCTTCGCGCGCCATTGGCGCTTTGCTCTCCTCTTATTCTTCATTGGACGGTTCAGATGGACTTCGTCGTTCTTTCCCAACTAAAATATAAAAGGTTGTATCACATCGAGATGTCGATTCGTTTTCCGCCCCCAATGAGAAGGGGAATTTGTAACCCCCTCTTTTGACTTTCGTTTGGACCCTTTATCTTTCTGAATGGAGGCCTGGCTCGCGTCGTTCCAACAACCGGCGGGGAGCACCTCAGTATACGATCGCGCGCAGTAACTGGGAGTCCTTTTTTTTACACCTAAGGCACCCATTCACAAAACCAAGGTTCATCTCGTGTAGTGATTGTGGACTCGTACAAGGATATTGAGTAGACAGTTGATGTTTTAGACTCGACCCTATCTTTCGTAGCATGCATTCCCATCGATGTCGCAACGGATTCGGTAAGCTACGTGTCCGGTGCACAGAGAACAGCCTTCGGTCCCCCAAACTGACTTACTCGTGGCAACCTTCCGGCCACCCAACAACCTATAACGCTAGTCACTACTCCCACTAGGGCTAGGAAGTAAGCCCCACAACCCAAAGCGACGAAGAACAAATAGAATTTGCTACAAAAGCCAGCTAACGGGGGTATTCCTACGTATGAGAACATAGTAATGGAGAAGGTAATAGCCGAAATAGGATTCGTTTTGGCTAGAGCGCCCAAATCTGCTATATATTTGACACGGGTTTGCCGTAATGCTAAAACTGTGGCGAATGCATCTATCGTCATTAATGCATAAATTAAGATACCAATTAGTAGTGATTGAATTCCTTCTATGGTTCCACATGAGAAACCAGTACGAATATAACCTATATGTCCAATTGAACTATGAGCTAGAGGTCTTTTGACTTTCGTTTGGGCCATGGCGGCCAGTGCTCCTAAAATCATAGAAGCAATGCTGCAGAAACAGAAGATTTGTTGCAATGTAGCTCCATAGGAACCATAAATAGAAACACGTGAAATATTAGCAAAAATAGAGATTTTAGGCGCAATAGAAAGGAATGTTGTAACCGGGGTGGGTGAACCCTCAAAGATATCACGTGCCCACATATATAGAGTCAAAAGAGATATAGAGTCCGAAGGGGAGGGGGGTTTTCTTCGGGGCTCAAGAGATGGAATAGATAGGGCCAAAAAAGTTTTGAATTCGCCGTTGGGGAATTCACACGAAAGGGAACGAAGAATTCTCGACGAAAAAAAAGTGCTCTTTGAACCGAACGTGAAAGTAGTTTTCCATCAGACGGCTGTTCCCGTAACTCCACTCTTTTGATTATATATCCAAAAAGGTCCGCTCTTGGCCATTCCACATGCTGCCTAGTAGAGGCGTGGTTATCTCAAGTGGATTCTCTCTTTTTTAGTAGATGTCGAACCTGCTGCCCCATTGAATGACTAAGAAGGGGGCAGACGCAGTAGCTACATGGACCCCTTCCTTTATGTTGTTGCCAGCGATTTTTCGGGCCGAGAAAAAAAGGCAGGCAAAGCCCGAAGGCTGCTATCCCAATAGGTCAGCGGGCGGAACGAAGGGAGGGCCCGACAATCATACCATCGCGGTCGAAAAAGCGTGTTCCCTTAAGATAACACGCACTGTAGGCCTTCTCCGTTTTCGATGAAAAACAAAAAAAAATCTCGATCTCCGAAAGCGTTTTCCTTCCCCCGCCGTATCTCCCTTCGTCGAGCCTTTCCTTTAATGGTTTGGGGAAGCATTCCCTTATCTGAACTTGGCGGGCATTCTTTCAAGCCTTATTCATTCAATCAAATCAAATAGGGGGTGGGTTTGAACATAGGATAGGCTAGGCTCAAACATGATTTGAAGATCCTAGCTACGCCATACGTTCAATACAAAATCTGGAAAGCTGCGGGGATGACAAAAAGAGGGCACTTTCCTGTGTTGCACTGAAAAGAAAGAAACCTAAGAGAAGACGCTCTTCTCTTAGGTTTCTTCCTCCCGCGCCCCCTAACTACTTAAGCGCCCGGCCCGCGTTAGAAGGGAAGATTAGCAAAGCGAGAAAAGACAGAGGGAGGGGGAGCAGCATCTTATTCTCTTCGCGAGAACTTCCGGATCGGAGAAGCATTCGGAACGGGCTCCGCGTTCATTTCGTTGGCAGAAACGATCCACAATCCATTCGGGGCTTCGGGGAACCAAAATAAGTCTTTCGACTTGATTCATAGATTGAATCAATGATAGATAGAAAAAAGAGATCTCGTTCATCTCTCTCAAGAGGAATAGAATAGACATCCCCTTAGATGTCTATGTATCCTTTATCCATCCCCTTTTTTTAGCGTTATATCTTATCTGCCCTCTCTAAAAAATGGAGAGAGAAAGAGCAGATGGATCTTATCCCCTATATCGAACACTAAATCCTATCTATTGATAGAAAGATCTTCGTCAAATACCGGACTTTGCCTGTTTTTTAGGAATTCCTAAGACTCATATCCAAGGCAGCTTACCACAAGCACCCCACCCCATACGACTAGTTGGGGTTCGCCTTTTTAATCAAACAAAGTAAGTATAATATAATAGAAGTAGTAGGGGCTTCATAGCGACTTTCATTCTAAAGGAAACCGAAGAACAAACCTTTAGTCAATAGGAGCCCTACTTCCCTCTTTGCGACCTTATCACTTCAAAGCGCAAACCAATTTCTTAGTCACCGGGCGGAGCGCACCTTAGGTACTTCAGTAGGGCGAGCTTTTTGATAGTGACTTCTTTTGTTTGGTAGGGTGACGAAAGAAAGGCTACTTCAATCTAGGAAACAGCCGGAAACTCGAGAGGGTCGCCTTTGGAAGCATTTGCCGGTAACCAAAGCGTCACGACTCAACAAAAAGGAAGGAGTGACGCTGACTGAATCCAATCCATAAACCTGGAAACGAAACAAAGTTCATTCCCTTTCAGTAGGTAAAGTAGGCATACGAACCCACTTTTGCTTTGCCTTAGACTCTATTGGAACAAAGCAAAGAAGGAGGCGGAATGGAGAAAGGACAAGGGCGGTCTTGCTTGGCGCAAAGGCTGCTGGTTCGGGGGTAGGGTACGGTACTAAAGGTCCTCGGACTTCCAGGCGGTTTTTCTTTTGGACAACTATTCACTGTTGGATCTCGCCAATACAGCCCCATATAGTTTTCGTTATCGAGATATCTTTTTTTTCATTGTTCCTAGGGATTTTTTGGGTAATCCGCTCCCACACTGCAAACAGTCAAATCTGAACTAAACCTTGTCGCTCTTCTTTCCTCGCGGGCAGGAAGCACACCAGCAGCGTGCATTGCATGATTCTACTATGTTTTTTGCACTTGACTGGCTGGACAGTTGACCAGAAGAGAACTTCGATTCGCCCGGCCAGCAGGCGGGCGACGTGCTTATCTTGTGTGACAACACTACAGAGCGAGTGACTCTTCTAGGCGGGCAACTGTGTGACAACACTACAGAGAAAGCGGTGCTTTCGTTTAACATGCTATGGTCTCAATGCCCTTATGAGATAGTGATGAGTTTCATGCGCTCTAAGCCCAGCCCGCGCGCGGTTAGGAAGATTGGCCGCAATCTGAGCGGTACCACCCACCCTACCCTACCACCTATAGGCGGCCGTCCGTTCTACAGCCGCCCGAAAAGGAATTGCAGTGATCTTGAATAGGGATCCTACATCGATAGATAGAATCCCCATAAAAATACCACTAGATCGAGCACCAGTGATTTCGTATCCGGTCAAAATCTTGGCTAATTGATCGAAGTGGGTAGCTCCAGTAGACCCATAGATCATGGAACAAATAGGGTGGGTAGGCCCAACCATCACACTACACGTATAGACGCGAACCGCCCTCGTTACCGTACGTGCGACTCTCACCGCATACGGCTCACACAAAGACTCCTAAATCCATCCCGAGCCTTTTCTTCCATTCCACCTCTCCTCTCCAATCCTCGATCAAACTTGCGTTCCCCAGGCGCTATGAAATGGGGGTCTTTCCTACACGGTGAATAACGAAAGTGAGATCTTATGTTTGGGATAGCGTGTCGGCACCAAATCAACTGGTGCTTTAAGGTAGTTATTGTGGCGGCGTCCCCGCTCACAACTCCATCCCTTAGTCAGGCGAGGGTTTCCAGGGGCTCCTCGCCCATTAAGGTACGAGGATTGTCCAGGGCGCACGCTCCACGGTTCAACCAATCTCCACTTTGACTTCCATGAGATCTTCGGCCTCAATCCGGGCCATTGTGATCTCATGGGCGGAAGGAGAGTCGTATTTTGCCAAAAGTCGATTCTATATAGATCGCACAGAATCTCCCCCTATAACCTCCTTCTCGTCGTATGGAAAGGGAACGACATGAGATGGACCGGCTTCAGCCTCCCCGGAAGCCACTGGATTAGCGGGACCCATAGCTTGTTCCCCCGGAAGCGGTTGATTGACCGATGAGGTACTTATACTACGCTCGGAACTGGCCGAATCTTCCACCATATCAGAAGTCTAAGTAAGCAAATCCTCCAATTCGGATTCGGCAGCTCCGTGAGGCATCATGTAATTTGCCATGGATAGCCCTCCTTCGATAGCGAATAATAAGGCCCGTAGAGCGAATCCAATGGGAACGATGAGAGTAAGGGAGTAGCCACTCCGAAGTAAGAGTCTGGATAAGGCTTCCTTGCTCAGTGAGCAAGCAAGTCTCCAGACCAGAGTATCGAACGAAAGCCTCCTATATATATTATCCCACTACCGGAAGCGAAGCTTCTGGCTCCCCCTTTGTTGTTGAATTTCCAATTCCTTCTTGTCGTTCTACTTAGGTGGAACAATCCGAACTCTCGACAGAATATAAAAGAGCATCTTCGAACCTGTGTAGACACCTCAACGAACTCATGTGGACACTCCTCAGCCCGAGCCGAGGACAATCTCTCTAAAATACACATTAAGATGTTGACCCATTTTTCTTTTCTTTGCTAATTCCTCTCAATTAAATTTCCCATGTTGCACTAAGTTACTTACGTATGTATGCATGCGGTCCGAGAACACTTTGGGGTGAACACCCATCCGAACAAGTAGGGTCAATAGTTCAGCATTTAGGCCGTAACATTTAGCAAAAAAAAAATATTTAACCCAACAAGTGCTCTCCGAACCAAGGTAGATAGTCTCCTATCACTAGGCTCACCAACCAACCTAGACTTTGATTCTGATTATTCCTACCGGTCGGATATCAAAACCATAAGGATTGTTTCCAGCCATGAGTTCCCATATTACATAAGCGCTCTTGGGTGGGCCATTCCATCAAATCTTTGAGAAGGGGCCCAATCTCGTATTTTATGGTCGGCGTGGTGATAGGCTTCGCTTCTACGACTGCCTCCCCAACCGTTGCAAAGATTGAGCGAGAACGGTAAGGGGCGAAGAATGTCGTTGCGCGGGGATGTGATTAGCCAAGCTGGGGCAAACAAAGCCGTCCGACCCCTTACCAGATTAGGAATGCGAAGGCCTTTCCTTCGAAATGAGACCGAGGAAATAAAGAGCTATGCTATTGACCGACCCTTTCGTAGTGACTTCGAATCAAGAGTCCTATCCTTTTTTCTCATTTTGTTTGAGGCGGGCCGAATAGAGAATGAAATGAAGAAATACGGGAAGAGTTCCAAACCTTTTTTTTGGGCTGCTCGCCCTACCGAAGTACTAAAGGCTTTCGAGGCTTACACCTCCCTATTACACGACCTAAAAAAGGTAGCTTGTTGTAGCGCCCTTAGAAGAAATCTAAGCCTTTTGAAGCGCTAGTAGTGGTAGCTGTGGGTAGGGCTTTCGTTCTTATCGCTCCGAGTTTCTATCTATATGACCTCTTGGCGGTACAAAGTACACCTCTTACGTAGAGGCAGGTAGTAACCTAACCTTTAAGAGTTTGTTCAAGGGGGGAGCCCTCTTATCTATCAATGGAAAGATCTCCGTGCGTGGCGTGATAAGGAATCCTAGAAAAGATCGATTGAGACTCCCTCCCCGGTCCCACGAAGATCTCTACGTACTTGTCCAGTCCAGGACAACTGAGATCTTCCGATCTGCGTGCGTGGGAGCAGCTCAAATAAAGAAGAATCTGGTCTGAATTCAGGCCCGTCCGTCTGCTGCTAGATCCGGGAATGGCACCAGGCGAGGGTGCCGCTATGCCCCGCAGCTCTACAGCGGCCGGCCCCCGGACTATGGAAAAGAATCGAGGCCGGGGGGTCTTGCCCATAGTGGTTCCCCCCGCCTTTGGTGATTGACCAAACAAAGAGGCCTAGATCTATGCCCCTTCATGAATCGAATGGTCCTTCGACCCCTTCATTTGATTCCGACGGCCGACATAGATCTCATGAGACCCGCCCACTATTACTACGAAAAAAGCCCTGCCTTTTTCCTTCGCTACTAGGAGAGTAAGCAACTTCTATTAGCGTCGGACCTTGAGTCGAATTGGTCGTGTCATGTGCAACGTCCATCAATGATGGTTCATTAATGTCCATTGATTTAGACTCCTTCCCCCTTCCCAACTACGAATAAGATCGAGAGGAGCCCCAAAAAACCAAGAACGAAAACGGAAGCCTTTCGATCGATTCACTCCCCATTCTCTCTTAAATAAAGCTCGCCCTCGAGCCCTGGGCAAGTCGGCCGGGTCTTTCTCTGTTGTTCTGTTCCCGCCACGAGAAAGACGCACAGAAGAGGTATGCCCAGCGTGCGGAGGATCCATTGAGAGTGTTGTCTCGGTAGGGAACTTTACGATCTTTTCCCCTATTGAATTGAATCAATAAAAAAAAAGAGGTCAGTGCTACCTACGGCCCTCTATTGTTTGATCCAATATTGACCGGGGACGAGCCCCGACTTCCATACGTCCTTGGTTTGACCTCCCGTAGCGGTCCTTGCTTTTAATAAAGCGAAGCGGGGCCAATTTATCGTACTTGCTCAGCGGTCAACCCCCTTTCGAATTACGTTAGGGGGGGTCTTTCGCTTTTGCAAGATCTAGAGAGATACTACGAGTCCTCCGTCCCAGATTCCATTGCCGCGGCCATCTGGTTCACCGGTACTACCAAAAAGTCTCATGCTTACGTGACTACTGTTACTGATGGATTATCTTGGACCCCGGTTGGTCGTGCTTCTGGTTTCCATTCCCATCATCATATTGATGATAAATCTCCTCGCACTCTGCCATAAGAACTTGGAGTTCGTATCATGGTGAAGGTAAGGTAACGCTGTGATTCTTGCTCAAAAAATAGATCGAACGCGTTCGAGTTATTGGCTCGTCCAACCCGACAGCATTCATGAGTCGCTCGTTCAACTGTCCCTCGGAGACACGGTCGAGAAGTACCATGCATGGTTACCCCCCTCTCGGTCCCACCCAGCAAGATACGGCTCAGCCAAAAAACGTGAGCGCCCCTGCGCGAGCCTTATTTTCTTAGTAAAGTCAAGCTTTGGCTCCCTAAAGACTAAAGAAAGATATGGATAAGAAAAAGGGGGGACTTCTGCAACGGGCTATACCACCCAAACCAACTGAGGGAAGTCGCATCCGCCCCATCGCAAGCACCTACAATGTCATGATCACATTGGTTTCTTTTTTCTTTGGTAGTTCAACGGACGGTCGCCCCTCCAACAAGAAAAGGTATAAATATGGAAACTTCTCTGCCATTTGGATCGGAGAATTTATGGAGGAAATCGGCTTTTAAATTTCCAGAAACCACACAATTATATAGCCAAAGGGAATACGCCGCGCCTAAAATCATCCCAAGCGCTGCTAATGTGGCTACTAAGCTATTTCTTTGGAAAGCTCCTACTGAGATGGGAAATTCCTCGATAAAGCTGCTAGTACCAGGTGAACTCATATTGGCCAAAGTGGAAGAGAAGGAAATGGTAGAGAGATTCGGCATGGTGCTCACTAACCCTCCGTAATATCTAACAAGTCGAGTCTTATGTCGGTCATATAGAACACCAACACATAGAAAAAGGGCCGAAGGAACCAGTCCATGACTTAACATCAGTGGAATGCTACCTCCAATTCCCTGTATGTTCGATAGAGCCAAAGATTCCCCCCCACTGATCGGAGTACGCCGATTACCCCCCGAACCGTACAAGATAGTTATCGCCTATCATACGGCTTTCTAACTTCACTTTTTTTTTTCTGGTCGTTCCGCTCTGTCGATCAATGGTAGTATAAGAGATCTGTAACCCCCCTAAATTTTTTACATAAAGGTTCCTTCTACCCATAGTTAGCATGTATCTCCCCGGGTCATACTTGAGTATCACATCGTAGACCCTCACCCCAACTCTATCTTCCTTAGAAGTGAATCGGAAATAGTGCAGAGGTACTTTTCAATGCTACGGGGACGAGACGACGTGACATACTACGATCACATACAGAAGTGCTGCCCTTCGGCTCGGCAATATGGAACCTCTCAACAGCTCCCGTTCCTTTATGAGGTCCTATCGGGATAGGTAGGCCCAGCCCAAGCCTTTCCCCTCCCCCCTGCTTAGCGTTCCACTTGTGATCCTGGATGCAGTGGAGGATTTTAAAAAAAGCGCTCGAATGTTCCCCCTCCCTCCATAAGACCCTCTTTCTCTTTCCCCCTCGAGAAAGAGAAAGAAGATAAGAAAGGATTTCTTATCTTTTTTCATGTGAACGGCCCTATCTTGTATCGAAAGGTTTTTTGTGCTATACACCATGTTGAGAAAGACCGTAGTACCATACCTTTTTTTTTAGCCCGAAAGGGAGGTCCTCCTTATGATGCGACGCACGACTGTCCGAAGTGCAAGGGGTAAACTCGGACGAGGATAGGATTGCGCGCGCCGGGCCCTCCCTTCGGGTGTCATATTTTGGCCGAGTTTACCGTACCTCCGGCCCTTATGTTACGCGACCGTAATCTTTTTTTACGTTCCACCGCTGTTACGCCAGAAAGAAAAGGTTCCACACGAGCTCCCGTTCTGCGGCGTGGTAGCAGGACCGATAGGAGATTGGCTCTGGGTGTAGATAGGTTAAAATCCGCAAGAGTCATGCAAATACATAGGCCCCTTCCCCCATCTTTTAGATGAATGGGGTGGTTTTATAACGTTCCGATCTACGGTCCCTCGGAGCGAGGGGTTAGGCAGGTAGTATGGGCCCTCTGACTTCCAGCTATGTGTTGTGCGGCTCCCGCGAAGCGAATGAAGGGAAGCTCTTCGAGCTTACGCTTACTCTCAGCCTCTTTGATTGGTAGGCGGGCGGGCTAAGCCCCCCACTTAAGATTCCATTCATAAGGGTCATTTTCTGTTGTCGTGACGCTTTGGTTAGGCCGACTACTAGGGGTTACTTCTAGCTTCTATAGGGGCCTTTCCACTTTGGTGTAGTTTTCGTTTGTATTGGTACTTAATGAACATATCAAACAAAGGCGAGCAGTATAAGCCCTTCTCCGGCCTGGGAAAAGCAGCGAACTCTAGAAGGACGCTAGGGCGTTGTTCACCTTTGGACACGAACACTATTCCGTTCTCAGCGTAAACCCACCTTAGAGATTAAACGGCAATAAGATAAGTCGACGTTCAATCTAAGACAGCGTTGATAGCTTGTAGTGAACAATCCCCTTATTTACCATTTACCAACCGAAAGTAGCCTTTGGTACTTTACTTAAGTAGTTCAGGTTTGGAACCCTTGCAACTATGATAGAAAGTCGTTTGCTTGTTGCCAAACCCTTTGCCTTTCTTTTGTTTTGAATCAAAGTAGGTCGCGACTATTGTATTTTTGTTTAGCAGGTCGGGGGAAGCTATCGCTTATACGACAGCTCTGCTTCCCCGTCTTGCTTCTGGCAAAGCTTCTACTTTGCTTGCTTCTCTCGCGCTTGCTTGCGCGAAGGCTTATAAAGTCCTTTTCGCTAGGTCCAAAAGCTTCCGTCAAAGCGAAAGATCTGATCCAATTGAAATCTCGCATATCCGCTACGCTTAATATGCAGCTACGGCTAGGCGATCATATCGTGCCATAAAACTCTTTTTTATGTATAGAGAGACCCCCTAGATATACAGATATAATAGATGTTCATGGATAGACAAACATTCCATTGATTCTTAGTTTTGGGGCTCGTCGATCGAAATGAATCATTCTTGTGGTCTCTCTTCGCCCTCCGCCCCAAAACTTACCCACAGTACAGCGCCCATTCGCTTCGCGCGCGGGAAGGCAACGAAGTTCAGTTCATGAGACCGCGGCGGAGTGGAGCAGCCGCGACACGAAGTTCCTTACCTTAGCTGGATCTCGCTGGTGCCACCTAAACGGTAAGTAGGCGACAAATGTGTGACATTTGGAGTTGTCGTTCGTGCACCTGTCCCCAATGGAAGAATGAGTGATCCGTTCCCCTGCGGATCATCGCCTTACCACTCGGTCCCCGATGGCCAGTGGGGGATTCAGTATAGCAGCTTACGTTTTTTTGCGCTGCGCGTTCCCGCTGGACAGGACACGTATTAGCTTTAGGAAGTATGGTTCTGAAAGTGACTTCGGTTCGCCAGTTCAGGCTCAACTCCTCGCTTTACGTTAGCGGACCTACACTAAAGGTCGGGCCGGGGCTCTACGCTCTTTCTTTCTGTGTGGGACGATGTCGGGGAGAGAAGGGAATGCATCGAGGCGGCGAACAACAACAACACAACTACATTTTGGCTTTTCCCTCCATCCATGAGATGAGCCCAGTGCATTGGACTGATGGATAAGAGAACTGAGTTGGCCTAAAGCTTGGGCGCTCTACGTACGATGTAGACTCCATCAGATACATATCGATTTCTTTCTCATGGATCAAGAAGAGTTGTCTTCTCAATAGATAGAAAGAGGAGATTTCCCCTTATTCTTGATGGATTCCCTCTATTTCATAGATACTCTTTCGATCTATCAGAACGGATCAGGCTATCTATAAATCGATTTGAAAATAGCACGTTCATCTCACTTTTCGTTCATTTCCGCCACGCCAACCCACAATAATAAGAAGCAATTGGAAGCGCTTCTAGCCCTTAAATTCTTATTCACGAATGAATTGGGAAAGCCAACACAAAGATTCGATTCTGACTTCGTAGAGCCGGTGCTGCTGTTGCCTGCGCGTAAGGCCCACTCCCGTCCCGGGGCGCTAAGGGGCTTTTGTTTTTGGAACAGACGGCAATGTTTTGCTGACGCCTTGAATCAAGTTTTGCGACATGCTATGTTTTCTCCTCCATTGCTAGTAGGTTGATGGGTCGCACACCCAGCACACATGTTTTAGCCTTGTCTTGTGCGTCCATAACTAAAAATAGGTGACCTAACGGCCACCTCCCGACTAAACATACCAATAGTCACCAGATTCATATGGGCTACTGAGGAGTAAGCAATGATCTTCTTAAGATCGATCTGTCTTGAAGTGGTCAAGGAAGTATATATTATAGCAATCACGCTTGGAGTATAAATGAAAGGAGTGGAACAAAGTGTTGCTTCGGGAAACATGGGTATTGAAAATCTTAAAAACCCATGGGTTCCCAATTTTGAAGGAATTCCTGCCAAGATGACGGATCCTGCTGTAGGTGCCTCTACATGAGCTTCGGGTAACCAAATATGAACAGGTACCATAGGCACTTTGATGACGAAAGCGACGAAAGAAGCAATCCATAGAAAGATTTGGCGCCGCTCACTAAATTCTGTGGTTAATGAGATTTGTAAATCGGCGGTCCCTGTTTGGAAAAGAATCAACAGAATAGCTAATAGCATAAAAACATATCCAAGTAAAGTATAAAGGAAAAACTCATATGCTGCCTTGATCTTTCTTTGTCTCGAACCCCATACCCCTATAATAATGGTAGAGTAAGGGGTGGACCCAAAGCGGTATTTACCGGTGGTGGTTGGTCGAAGCTCCAGTAGGTAGCCACTCCCTTCTCAGGGAACCGTACGTGAGACTTCCTCATCATACGGCTCCGTCCCGAGCTTCCATCGTCGGCCCTTGTCATTAGACCACTATCTATGCATGTATATTAAGCCTGGACTCTCGAATCTTTTGCTTCTCGAGTGGTGGCGAACAATGCAGCTTGCGTTGCGGGAGATGCCCGTCGGCCCGCTTCTCGCCCGCCCGAAATAACCGTTCACTAGCTAGCCGGACTAGAGGGGGGCCCTATCTGGAGACATACTGAAAACCATGCCTTTCAAACCGAATGCAACACCCGTCTTCCAAATCCAAAACAAAAAAGGGCTCGTTGGGAAGAAAGATGGAGTGCGGCCTGTAGAGCACATGTAACGCACAGTCGGTTGCTCACGCAGTGGATCTCTCTCTAGATATCTAGAGAGAGATGTGAAAGTAAGAGCCTTTTTTTTATGACCGCCCCCCGACTTACGGCTTTACGCTACTACTACTGTGATGTGAGCGGTTCCAATTGGTTTTTGTTTCCCAATTCTCCTAGCCGGAACTTGTATGCAGCACTTATACAAAGGTGCATGCATAAAGGTTTGGAACTCTTTTCTTATCTGAATCTTCAAGAAAGACAGGACCCTACCCTATTCTCGAACCCTCTACCGAGCTTAACCCTGCCCGCATTTCTTTTTTTTATTTGGGGGCCAAAGAAATGTCTCCACCTGTTGCCAACAGTCTTTCTTCGAAATTCTACTGAACGGGTCGATCCTCCCCTCCCGTTTGTTTTAGCAACTTATCCTAAGGTCCCCTCGCCAAGAGCTCCCCGGCGACGACAGAGGAAGCAACCCGCCTGCAGTGGCAGGGCGGCTTTTTTTTTCACAATAAGACCTGGACGATTATCCCTACCCTCGGTAGCTTACGAGTTTACGTCCATCCCTGGTTGGGTACAGTTTCCTTTCGATTTATCCCTTGTAGCCGTTACCCGAATTCAAGCAAGTGTGTCCACACCCCCCAAACTGACTTGACGAGGAATCCATTCTCGCGAACAAACACAGCCCCTACACACACCTAGGAGCACCCCTTCCTGCATATCCATACAAGACCCGAGTAGGCGGGTCGAGGTCCTACGAGGTACCCACTACTCGGAGTACCCTCCCGAAAAAAGATGTGTCTGTCAGGTTTGGTTCGTCTTAGTTGGGTTGGGCGGGTTCGACTAGAAATGCTATGCTTACGCACAAGACTACCCCTCTTCCCGAAAGCTTCGCGGGGACTACTTTACGACGGACGATCGCCCGTAGGGGGTTTACTGCACAAGGCCCCTGCAGAGGAAAAGCTTTATCCCAGCGAATAGAAGATGCTCAGCTCCGCACAACATAGGGATTAGCACGCTTTCGGGAAGAACATAGAATAGTAGAGGATCCAGCATGCGGAACACGGCGATCATTAGAAATTCACGAATTAGAGATGCTGTAATATACTCTTTCCCATAACTTCTCATACCAGACCAACCCACTAAAATACAAATAGGGATCAAAAATATTGTCAATATCACGAAGAAAAAAGAGAGACCGTCTATACCCAAATTCAAATTGATGTTTTCATAAGGAAGCCATCGAAGGCTTTCCACAAATTGAGATTTGGCCGTAGAAGGATCGAATTGTATCCGAAGAACAGGGGAATACAAAAAAGTAATAAGAAAGGCACACAGACCAATCAATCGTATCGGTCGTATTCTTGAATTTGGAATGAAAAGAGGAATAATGCTTGCTAGCACGGGACACAGAATAGGACCACTTAGATCAAAATAGCATTCACAGAAATGTTCTAACATAGAGTAGATTCGAACATGGAAGAGATTAGTTGACAACAGTAAAAAGATGGGCGCCTAATTCCAATACAATAGGGGTCTATCAGTGCAAGTCAGCTGAACACCGTGATTAATGAGTGGGTAGGTGGGTTAGGTGCGCCTCTCGTCCAGTGGGAAGTATTGAGGTGAGTCTCCTCCCCCCTTCCTTTTCCTCTCTCCTTTTGCTTGTGCTTCTACCCGGGCTTTTCATTTTTATAGATAGAGACCCGAGGAAATTTTTCTAAGATTAATTGCTCGATTTTGCATGCTCTGCTCCCAAAATGCAGAGAGACTTTCGAGGGTAGATCTGGGTTGGTCCAGAAAGTCATGGGAGAGGCGGGCTAAGTGAAATAAAAGATAAATGGAGCTATGTCGACTTACGTACGTCTCGTTGACCAAACGATCGGGTAAACCACGCCACGTATCATCCCCTCTTTCTATAGAGGAGAGATAAAGAAAAAGAAAAGATATAGTGATCGTGTCGTAAGACCTTGTTCCTTTCTACTTGACGTTATTTTCCTCAATTTTTTTTACATTACATAAGGCCTTTAGTTTAGGGCTTACTTAGCGCTCGCGCTAAGGATCTAATCAGAGTAAAACTTGGATTTTAAAAAAAAAAACTTTCCCTTATTAGCCGGAATACAAATAAGTGTACTCCTTGATCTTTAGTAAAGGCGGATTCAGCCAAAAAAATCTTTTTTTTTTCAAAAAGTCTCAACATCCTCGTTGAGAGTCGCTCTGCGAGACGTCTAGTAGTCTTTGACTTGGTCTTAGAATCGTAAGTTTCAGCCCGTTCCCAACTTGCCTCGCTCCCAGGTTGGCCCTTGTACTTGACTAAGTAGTATTCTACTCGTGCAGTGGGTGTATGGGCTAGCCCATGGTGCGGTCAGCTATGATATATATACTCTTTTTCTTTCTTAGTAAGTTAATCTACAACATCTGGTGGTGCCCTCGTGGGCTGGGCACGTTCCTCTCTGGGTCGGTCTGGTCTAATCGAAGTCAACTGACTCACATGAAATACGGGGTGAGTTTTAACCGAGCTGATCGCTTGAGTCTATAGGCTACCTCTCCTATCCGCTTCTCTGCAAGGTCTACTTTCTTCTTCCTTCAGACCGGGCCAAGCCTTTATTTGAAGTAGGTTTGGGCTAGGTCGTTGCGCTCCTCGTCTTGGCAAAAAAGTAGGCTGATGGTCAAGCCTCCTCCTGCCGCAATGGTGTGGGGCGTCAGAGGCTGTTGCCCCGTGGCCAACTCGAAGGGGCTGAAGTTCGACGCAAAGCTTTTTGGTTGTTAATTTATAGCAGCACTGAGCTACATCCAACAACTTCGGTCCTTCTGGTTGGTTTGCACTAAAGTGCCTTAAGTAGCCCTCGCCTCGAGGAGTCCGTTTATCTCCGTCTGAGCTTTCAAAGATATACCGACCGTAGGTATCTTACTTACCATCAGATACTGATAGTCGTCTTCTAACATTACCGACCTTTAAATATCAGGTTTTCATCATCAGAAACAACCCGATTTCCGAGACCTCTTGCATTGCATTACCATAACGAAAAAGAGAGAAATGGCTCTTGTGACTCGGAATGAACCTTTCTCGGTGGAAGAAAGGAATAGCGATGGATTCCTATGAAGCATTGAGGAACAAGAAGATTCAATCGGACGACGAATTCTTACGTGGTCCAAGGAAATCAATAAAAGGTCCGCTTCCACGATTTCATCTATATCGAATCTGAATATCAGAATAGCTTATATAGTCATGATTCAATTCAGGTCCACTAACTTTTGATTGATTTCTCTTCAGATCTGATTGGAGCATTGGAGAAGTAGGAAGACTTTGGCGGGCGATTCATAATCGGTATCTAGAATATCTATGTCCTAGGACATAAAATATGAATAATGAAGATAAAGATAATATATAATAATTTGGAGGCTTTATACCTTATTTATTTTCCTGGGATTGTAGTTCAATCGGTCAGAGCACCGCCCTGTCAAGGCAGAAGCTGCGGGTTCGAGCCCCGTCAGTCCCGACCTAGGATCCGATGAATCGATCAATTCATCTCTGTAGGGGGGCTTAGGATCTAATTCCCAGCAGGAGGATCCTTCTTTCGTTTCGCATTTCTCATCGGACAAATCAAGGAATCAAAATGACAATAACTAGTACCGATTGATGGAGGAGAGACATATGTAGGTTGGTACAATCGGGGGTATCACCATATTAAGCATATTAAGTAAGGATTCAAAGAGATACCGTACAGGTCTGGCTTTTTTCGATTGTTCCTGGCCCATCGAATAGAGTAGCAATCTCTTTCCCGGGAGCACATAACATTTTCTTTTTTTTTTTAACGATACGCAATTAACTTAACATAGTTAC
This sequence comes from Vigna unguiculata, assembly GCF_037176805.1. NCBI lineage: Eukaryota > Viridiplantae > Streptophyta > Magnoliopsida > Fabales > Fabaceae > Vigna > Vigna unguiculata. The sequence goes on from NC_140797.1 coordinate 5,483,636, forward strand.
CCCCACAGAGTACTTTTCAGATTCAACCTACCCTTTCTAGCTCCTATTTTTTTTTTCTTCCAATCAATTCAAAAAAAGAACCCATCAAATATTGAATGACTGAGCACTCAAATCCTATCGCGAGTCTTGATACATAGTATCTTAAGTCCTTTCCACAAATCCTAATTGGATTCTCCATCGGCCCATCCAATCTAATTCACGACTCAGTCAGTAGACACTATACTAGTAGGGTAGTAAGTTATGTAATTAGGAATTTGAAAACCAAAAATCCCTTCTTGGATTCTAGGAGCAAGGATTTACAGTCCTTTAGAACAACCTTTTGATCCCAAGATTTTCGGCCCCTTACTTTCGTATTTTTTAATCTCACAATTGAATCTTACTACCCAAGTCGATCCTATTGGCAACGGGCAAACGACGCTTACGCGGGATCTCGGTGCCCTTTTCTTGCTCTTGAAAGAATAGAAGTTGAGTTCGAGTTGTTATCATGCCGGATCAGAAAAGTCAAAAGCCATACTAAGCCAACGGACCTGCTCACGGGAGTCAGGCCTGTTCTGTAGTGGTCAGACGTAGCAGGGCCATCAAAATATAGGAAAAAGAGCCGCTGGAGAAAACCAATTACGCCGGGTTCTCAATTCCATGGAGTATGTAGTGAGTTTGAATTGACCCGATTAGCTAGAAGGTTCCTTTCGCTACCGTCCTAAGGTTAAACCAACCGTTGGTTTGCTTTAACAAGATTTCACTGAAGTGAACCCGACGCGAAGTTGGTGAAACCTGAGCGTAGCTAATGAAAGGGACTTAGATTAGAACCGACTATAAGCCCTGAGAGCCAGCAAGCAAACCCCCCTGACTCTCTCTAAAAAGCCTGCGTAGTCAACTCCTTGTTTGTTTTCTTTCCGATAGCTGCCTAGTTAGTTTTTCCAGTTTTCAAGTCAAGCGAGAAAGGAAGTGGAATAAGACTTTCCTTTTTTCGGCCATTTCTCAGCAATAGCTACCTGAATGGAAGCAAGCAACCTTCGGGGAGCAGAAGAAGAGTGGTCGAAAACTACGAGTCGAAGCTAAGACCAATCTAAGCAAATTTCCCTCAGCTGGAAACTCACTATCTAGATAGCTTCTTAGCGCTTAGCTACTTTATTTATCCTTTTGCACCGCTAGCGCTACTACTCCTAGTGATAGGGATAACCTACTCTTTTTCGCGAGAAGGCCCATCTCGGACCAGTGACGTATTCTAATGATCTGGATCTCTGGCTTATCTCTTACTTTACAGATTCGATTTCGGCTAGTGGGATTTCAGTGACGATAATTAGGGAAAAGGCTTGATTGGCTCTGATCGATACCATCTAAAAGTGCTTGCTTCATCCATTCGTGACATTACTGGTTATTCTTACTAAGTTTCGCCTCTAGTGACTCTTGGAATCATGCGCATGGCTCCATGTCGGCCTAAATTTGGCGTCGGTGTAACGACCGGTGCAAGTAACAAATACTACCTACGAGTCTCATTCTCTCGCATTCGTCCTTACCTGTCTTCTATTCTATTGATCCAGTTTAGGCAGCTTTCAGTCTCTACAAACTTTATGGAATATTTCACAAGATACGAAGTCATCAATCAATGGCATGAAGGAGTTCAATCAGGAACAGAAAGACTTTCAAAGCAAAGGCATGAAGGGAGGATAAATACCTTTACTAATGTGCAATCAGCTAGGTAATACAGTGAGTGAAATTTTCTGTGCTAGCCATAAGTAGCAATACGGAAGAGAAAGACTAATTGAATTCTATTGCTAGAGGAGATAGAGAATTCAATTAGTTAACTTTCCCCACAGAAAGTAAGAAAGCAAAGAAGTCTTGGTAAGAGTTATGTTATACTATTCAATGGTACGAAGTCACCCGACTCATATCGAGAAAGTAAAATACGATGACAGACAAAACAAGGGAAGCTGAGAAGGGATGCCCTCCGCCGATGGTAGACAAAGTGAAAAGCAGAATTGCAGTTCACAGAAGATAAGTTCAAAGAATTTATTTACCAAAAGAAGGGAATTGCTTTCCTTTTTCCCGACCTTGCTTTCACTAGTTAAACTACCGCAGGTTCTGGATCGATTGGATCAACTACAACTGGGATGAGATGAACAGAAGGGTGTAACACAATTCGCTTCGTAACTGGAAGGTCGGACCAAAACATTCATTGGTTCAACAAGCTCCATAGCCCCCATGTTCGTTTTACTCTCTGTCAGCCTTACTACTCACTACTTATTCGATTACCAGCTTTCTCTTATGCCCGTCCCCGCCCCCGACCATAAGAGGTGGATTTTTGCCCATACCCGCTATTTCTCTTGGTTGAGCTCCTACTCTTATAAAAGTATCTGGTGCGCAAAATCATCTATAAAGCAAATGGTGGAAGTGTTGACCGATTCAAACCGATGAAATTTGTCGATTTAGCACTCGACTAACTCCCATCTTATTTAGTCTTCTCCTATTTCTAAGTAAACCCCGCCCCTATATGCCCTGGGTAGACATGTGAAGGTAGACTTTGACCGGTCTTGGTCTGTGTTTGGGCGTGCTAGCAAGGCTAAGGCTGGAAAAAGAGTACATCAAGATCAGTCAAGTCATCACTTATTCGATTGTTGATTCCATTCCCTATATGCCCTATCTATTTTTCATGCCTTCTTTACATGTTGGGTGGATCAGATCCCCTTTCAACTCTCATTATGGGAAGGAGGTCTTCCTTCAAGTTCTAGCTCTTTCGAATAGATAGCCCCACGATCAGGCTAGTATGGCTTGGCATCGTCTGGGTTTCAGACCCAGATGGTGTGGGGGTTAACCTCCCCAGCACAGGATTGTCTGATTATGTGTCCTTAAGGCAAGACACTGGTAGAAGCGGCTTATCCAGTTTTAGGGTGGGATGGGTTATTGTTATCCCAAGCATCCTTGCTGAACAGCCACATACATTTTGTTTCTAACCTTACTCCTGTGAAGGATTCTTTGGTTACGAAGGTGCCCCCCCATGGACGGTGAAACATACGCCCATTGAGGTGAGTTTTGGTGTCTTATCTTTAAGTATTTGGAAGCCAATTTGCTTGAAATTGAGCTCCGATTGCGCCCTGAAGGGAGTCTCTCTCATTGAACGACTTACGTCCTTCTGTGAAGGGATCCCTTTATGGTCTCCATGTATCAGGTATTTGATAGCAGCAACAAAATGTTGTCTGATTTATCAAAGCAGAACTGTCGCGGATTCGTTGAGGATCTATGGTCAGAGCCTGATATCATAGCTAGCCTTCCTCCGTCGACTAGCGTATTCCACTAGTTCAGGGGGAGGGAAGAGGAGAATTCTTGAAAGAGAGTCAAATGACCTATCCTTGAAAACATGAAATTAAGTCAGTCCTTTCGGGTGGCAGCCCAGTCCTTTCATTCCTTCCTTAGAATAGATCCCCAATAGCTCGCAGATGAGGAATTCTTCCTCTACGACCCTTAGGCGAGCTAATCAGTCTTGCTTTGCCATAAAATCCCTCCTCCTTCTTTTCCCTTTAGTAAATAGAAAAGAAGCATTCAATTCCATGTCTTAAGCATGATTGGGGTTAAGGTAAGGGAAGGATTGCAGCTAGATAGTAGGCGGAGGGGGAAAGCTAGCTGAAGATGCATAGAATGCCATGGTTGGCTCTTGGGGAAGGAGCTTCGGTAAAGGAAGAACGCGGGTTACCCTTTTCCAGTTCTCTCCCTGCTAGCTAGCCAAGAGAAAAGTAAAAACCCTCGCTTCACCACTTCCAAGACTGGAAATCCAATTATAGAAGAATCGACTGCTGGAGAAAGCTTTTAAGGAAGTTAATCAATATGAGAAGGTATCTTCTGGCTTAGGGAAGGCCCCAGCTCTATGATTGATCTAGGATTACCCGAGACGAACTGTCGATTCTCCGATAAATGTCAATGAGTTAAACATGTTTCTGAGACTTCAACATACATGTTTGGCAGCGGCAAGGAGTGTTTTTGACTTCCTAACACGGATACCAAGGCAGCTGAGCAGTGCAATGAGGAAGAGGTTTGACTTTTTTTCTCGAAGCAAGCTGTGTTACAATCCCTCCTTCGCTCCGGCTCGTCTAAGGTCGAACTTCTTCCTTTTGCTTGGTAGCCTTATTCGGAGGCTCATGAAGAAAGCATAGTGATGCATTCGAATTACTTTTATGACGATATTAATTAGAAGAAGTAGGAATGCCAGAATCTTGTTAATTGAATTTCACGGTAAAATTGATAGCAAAAAGCAAGAAATACCGGTTTAGTAGTCTTGTAGCAAGGAAGCTAATAAGACCTTCGACGTGGTGCTTGTTATTTATTTGACGGTTGTTGCACGCTATTTCCGAATGCAATTGAATTAGCTGTTTTCTCAATCTTTCGACGACTTGAAAGCAAGTTAGTCCTGGTTATACCCAGAGCAATGCAAGAGGTCCACGCGGGCGGGGCACACCAAAAGTGACAAAATCCCTACAAGAAAGCGGCCTATTTTAGGGATTAGGAGGATTCGATTACAATGGCTAGTGCTTGCCTTGAAAGACTTGGATTTTATAATCATCATTGTATACATCGGGGGGTATATGGGTTATCAGGAATGGAGTCAATAGCTTGCCTGAACTAAAATAGCCTTATTTAGAAGGGGAGAAAGAGTCAGGGATGGTCGTGGACAAGATTCTAACCCCGGAATCAAATCAATGTTAGGGAGTCAAAGCTATTGGAATAGTGTAGTTCAACCCCTTGGAGACTGGCAAGTAAGCTAAGCTATCCGTGCTGTTGTCGTAGGGCGTAGTGAGCTCGATCTACTGAATCACAGGCTGAGCCGCTAGTTGTTGGTGGAGCTTCGAGTGATCGATGGGCATCTCTCAGCCGAGTGGAGTAAGTTATTTTAAGTGAACTAGGCTTTTCGCAGTTCCGCACGACGATCGGAAAACACTATCACACCTGGCTTGCTATTCCGAGGAGCCACTTTTTTGTCTTGCAGCGACAACATCTGTTGTCTTTAGAACGAAGTGCCTTGGTTGGTCGTATCCATTTCTAGAAGTGGGGGATTTTTCACTTTCTATCTAGACCAGTTTTTACAACTAATTGAATGGATCACCCAGGGGAACCTCCCAACAACTCACTATCCCTCGGTTTCTACCTCTTCCTTTTTTACATCCTTTCTAACAATCTTGGCGAAAGGAAAGGTCGGATAATGGGCTACATGTTGGAATGCCTCTAAGGAATCAAAACCAGACCTCGGTGAAAAAGGTCCCTATTTTCTATTTCAAAGAACTACTTATGATCTGAGACTCTCTATCTATTGTCTTACTTTCGACATCTTTATTTACGAGGAATTGCTAAGTAGGCGTACTGGTTGTCTCTTCTTGAAATGCTTTCTTTCCCTTGGCTTCGGTGCCAGCTAGGACTGGTAGCATGGTCTTCTCTTAGGCTTTCTCTTGGTGGAGGAATGGGAGCTGCACGTTAGCACTTGACTTTATGACTCGGCATAAGAGGTCCTGTCTCCTTTCTATTTTAGCAGGAATAAGCAGTCTTTGTGCTTTGGGCGTGGCACTAGTCTGACTGTGCTTTCCTAGCCAAAGGCAATTCTTTATCTGATCTTGCCAGGAAGAAAGGCATCCAACAGACAGAGTGATGCTTCTGTCATCTCTTTATTAGGATAGTCTATTTATTTTTAGGAAGATGTATAAATATACTATTGGGTCGTATAAAACTCTAAAATGGGTTCTTTTCTTGCAATTGAATCAAAAGGAACTATTCTTACCTCAAAGCGAGTGCAGCCAGCCTATCCGTCACAACATAATATAGGAAACCCTTTCCCTTGTCAACTCCGAACGAATCCTTAGTTAGCCGTGAATGAGAACTCTTGTTGGCAGGTAGCTCCATGTAAGGTTAGCTCGAAAGCGAGTTCTTACTCTTTGACCTGAGGGGAAGAAAGTTGTGATTACCTGGGGTCAGGTTGACTTTCTTTCTACGGTACGGCTATTAGTCTTATTAGAGTCAATAGCTGGGAATCTCTTCTTCCGCCTATTAGCGGTGTGACTGTGACTTTATTCTTGAAAAGACTGCTTGACTTTGAAAGAGCTGTGGGCATAGCTAAACTTTATCAAATGCGGGATCGGGATTTCCTCTTGATGCGGTAGAAGAGATCTAGTCTAGGTCAGTGCTTTCTTTTGCTAGAGAATATATATGTTGTTGTCGACATAACCGATGCAGTTAGCTCAAAAGGGAGTTCAGTCACTTCCGGATCCGGATTCCATGATTGTTGAGTGAGTCAAGCTAGTCTGTTTCTAAACACGGGGTGTATTTACAATTATATGAATAAAAAAGATCTTATTCTACTAATAGTTTTCTTACTATGGATTGTTTGATTAATGATTAAATATCTTAATTTTGATTACTACCAGTCTAAGGGATATATATATATGTTGTCGTCTTATTTCAAAAAGGATCAAATCCCGTATGAAGTTACTCTAAATATAAAATGACTCTTCGATGCAGTGATTACCACTTAACCCTACTATTTGAAGATTACAAATCATCTACCGGCAAATATTAGAAAAAAGTCTTATAATAAAATCTTTATATTTGATGAATTTATGCTTGGAGCTTTATTTTAAATATAAACAATTTCACAATGATAGTAAATTGTGCTATAGTAGGAATGATGGATTTAGGGTATAATGCTAGTAGCCTGTTAAGAGAATACACAAGTGTTATTTCTGAGTGGAGAGACATTGATTCTATCGTTAGCATCGATTGCGAAGAATCTATAATTTGAATGAAATTCTCATTCCTTTATATGACAATAGTAACTATTGAAAGGAATGAATAAAAATATTAACATCATTTTAGTATACCTAAAATTCATTCTTTTATGAGTAGGGAGCGTTTCACTGTCACTGGGGTAGTATTGAAATACATAAGAATGGTCGGTGTGAAGTTCCTGACTGTTATAATCAGTCTTTTGGGTTACTAAGAGTTATGATTCAGATGAGTATGAGTAGTCTAGTGCTATTTGTATACAGGGTGAAACCATAGGAGTCCAGTATGGAAACCTTCCTATAACTCTCAACGTTTTAATAGCATCCTTTTTCGGCTCCTTCACACTCCTTATTGAAATAAAGGGGTGCTTCTCCTTCTAAACTCGGCTGGGTTTCCAACTGAGAGATTTGCTGCTATTCTTTAGTCCTATCCACTTTTGCTAAAAAAGGTCTACGCTTGGTTGTAAGGAAGGAATGATAGCAATAGTGCTTTACGAGAAAACTTGAACCTTTCCTTTATTCTCTTGAACCTTTACCTATCCCTTGCTCGTTCTCGTTTGACACCTTTACTGGCTAACTAAGAGACTAGTCCTCTTCCTGGCTTGAAAAGTAAGTAGGTGGGGTAAACATTATCAAGTGAAAAAAAAGAGAAAGTGCTTGCTTAATCAGCAAAGTAAATAGGAGAACTTTAGTCCAGGTGATAGTACAACACTCCATATATCTATCCCATTTTAAATAGGGCTTCCTGCCCTTGCCTAAGGGACAAGGAAGAAAGAAATGAAGCAAGTCATATTATGCTTTAGCTCTAAAAGAAAGCCTACCAGCGGACTAACCAGTGCTCAAGTAAAGAAGGACTTCATTTCTCTACAGAACTGAAGAATGTATCTAAGAACCCTTTTCTTTTCCTAGAGTCCCATCCATGAGCAGCGGATAGGAGAGGTCTTTCTATCTACGACTCACTCTTGGTCTCGAAAACAATTCTTTGACTTGATTCACTCTATCGATCCTGGAATGGGCAGACGTACAAGCATCGGTCTGTATTCGCGTGGCTCGGTAAGCGAGAACTTCCGGAATGCAAGGCATATATAGCTTTCACTCAACTATATGATACTAGTTGGTATCAGCACAGAAAGGCTATAGAAAAAACTCTTATTCGTCATCAACAGGATAGGACCAGAGCTTCTATTTACTCAAGAGCTCTTTTTGTAACAGAAATTGCACCGCTTGCTTATTCAACACCGCCACTTCTATAAAAACCAACTGCAGATATCGTACCTTCATGTACAGCTTTCTTCTTGAACAACTCTTTCCTCCTAACGTAGGTAAGACGCTTTCTTATCCCGAACTATATGGCGTAGTGTATTCCACTTAGACTCAATTGAAACTGAGCTTTTGTGGGCTGGGCCTTCCCCCTACAGGCTTTCTTTCTAATGAAAGGGCCTAAGACTCAGGGGTGTGCGTGGGTCACATCAGTTTGGTCTTAGCTTATCGTTAGGGTACTAAAAGGCTTTCAAGCTAATGGGAATAGCCCGCACTTTAAATGAAAAGGCTTCTATAATAAGGGCATTACAGGATTGAGAGCAAGTGGTAAGATAAGACCTGCAAGAAGGCCCCGAGCTACATATTTATCGCGGCTAAACATCACTGGAGTCACTCGACTTATAAGATGGGATTGAGCTCTACAAAATGGAACCCCATCAAGGTGAACCCCTCCAACTCCAGATGCTTCACAGGGCAATTCAAACAAAGTACAAATAGGCTGCAAAAGAGGAAGAGTCTACGTTAAGCTGATTCTCGTCTCTCTCTAGCTAACTCCTAATCTCCTATCTTAACAAAATTCTTTATGCGTCAAAGAAAGGAGAGCCTGCAAGCTCCCACAGGCGATGAATTCCGACTTCTTCGCTTTATAGCCATACAACATAGAGTGAACAATTCAAAGGAACTGTATTGTATGGGAGTAGCTAAAAAGAAAAGCAAGCATTACAGCGAAACGATCCCTCTGACTTTATACAGAGAGAAGAAAAGTAGCAATCCAAGGGTATGATAGATAGCTATGAAAAGCAATCCACCCGAAAAACTACTAGCTTCTTCAATGGGGATACCTTTCTTTTTCTATATCCTCTTTCCTGGGATACTATCTCCTCTTCTTCTTTTGATTCTTTCTGTTTACCTGAGCTAATTCATTACTAGCTTTCGAGCGCTTGATCTGGCCTATTTGCTATTAGAAGGGAATCCTTAGCACAGTAGCAGGTAAATAGAGGATTGCTCGGCAGGGAACTTTCCGATAGCAGGGCTTACAAAGGGAACTCAAATTGGAATGCTTTCAAAGTAACTTGGCCTATTGATCTTGACCAGCCTCGACAGGTTCCACAGCAAATGTAATTAGCCTTCAAACTATTACCTCAGCCTCCACTCTAAAGTAACTATCCAACCTAAGTCTATTTAGAAGGGTGTCCGCTTTCGCAGTTCTAGAATCATTCTAATCTGTAAACAATGCTCCTTTTACTAAAGCCTTAACATGACACCTGCAATCATCAACAAAGTGCTTTGCACTGACCCGTCCTCGAACTGGGGAGCTGGGCTGAAGGTTTTGCTCTAACCGAAGCAAAAGCAAACCCATCTTTTACTAAAAGGAAGGTCTTAGTTCTTTCTTATACTTGGAAGTAGGATCTATGTTGAAAACTTGAGCAAGGAGCCCTTAGATGTACATAGAGGATCTCTAATGGCGCTGGATGCTTACTAGTAAACCAATGGATACTTGTTGAAGCAGCTTATTCTCAAATGGAGGCATTCTTGTGTGAGGAACGAACCCTATTGCACGAAGAACTGGTTCTGAAGGAATGCTAGCTATATGCTTAAGAAAGGGGTCTTCTTTCAAAGAATCTCCGTCCCTAGTCCATACCCACGTCTGGGGAACTTCTGAACTTCATGTTCACATCTTTGTCTCCCTCTTTCAAGTGAGTTCAGTTAGCCCTTAGGGTCATAAGAGAGCTCATCTTTAATTCCTTTCCTATATAAGCAACTGATTCTCTTATAGCCTTCGTTCCCCAAGGGAAAGAATAAATTCTTAAAAAATAGAAAGATATGAGTTGATCCCCTTGAAAAGGCTGAAGTTCGTATAATGATCAGTAACATGAGTAGGTAATACCATGACTCTTTCTATTTCTAAGCGATGACCACTTATGACTCTTTGATTGAACCACTCGTATTGATACAATGGGACTCATGGATCACAGGTAAAAAGGTAAGTATGTCGATTGATTGAAGAAGGCGAATTCCTTTACGCAAAGATATTTGTGCTTCAATCATTAGCTGGACTGCAAACTCTTTCATGCTTCCATAAACTCTTCTTTCATCAGCACCTTTGAGTATCTCAAAAGAGAAATTGAATGTTAATCGTTACCGATCCTATCCTCTTCACCCTTCACTATTTCTATTCTCCCATCGTAGACTATTAGAGCATCCAAAGCAATCCAAGGCTCTCTCTCTTCCTTCCATACAGATAGCTACCGATGGGGCATCTTCCTTTCATTTTAATACGCTGTTTGCAAGAATACCTGGGATATTCCTAATTCAGTCTATGCTTTCAGTAAAGTAAGGACTATTCCCAACCTAATGAATCGAATTAAAGGGATTCGGCTCTCATAGCAGTTACTTGAAGTTAAGTTACCTTTTTGTATTTAAGAAAAAATGTCATCAATACAAACCAAGAAAAGCCTAAATGATGATGAAGGAATTCCACGCTATTCCGATTTGCTCAATGTAAACCCTTGTTTCCATCAACAACTGTAGCTGAGGTGTGCCTACTGACATGAAACTCATTTCAATTTCAAACCTTATTAACGACAGTCTTATCTTCGTTTTTTAGCATTCAAAACGTTTTAGATGTGCTATAACAACAACTTCATCTAGATTTATTGCAGTTACTGCATGATTATCCTCTTTATTAATACTACTTTGTATAGGATTGGCATGAACTTGACTTGACACTTGTAATACCTCCTAACAAACTGAGCACAGTCTTCATCCATGGCCATTCATCTAGGCCCCCACTATGGATTTCCGTCATAAGCCTTTTTATCTCCACACTTCAGGTAGATTCCGCTGTGGTGCCTCTTATCAAATCAAACTTCCTTCCCTCGAGCAGCTATCTTTCTGAGTGCTACCCTATCTATGGGTGTAGTATTCGTCAGGTATTGCCTGATTGCTCTTATGTTTGAGTACCACGGAAAACCTTCTTATGCCGTTAGATCCATAAAAGAGAGAAAGTTGGTCTTTCTCTCTTTTGCACTATCAAGGCAAGGGTTGCAAATCAGCGTCCGACGACATATCCACCATTGAGGCTAGAGTAGCTAAAGCATCTTAAAAATAGTTTTGATCTCGTGGTAGGTAGTGGAACTCAACATCTTCGAATCGGGATACCACGGATTCTAGATACTTATGGTACGGCTGTAACTTCGAATCAAAAGTCCTATACTTCCCTTTGATTTGACTAATGATCAGGGCAAAATCTCTTCTTTTTAAGTGGCCTTAGAAAAACAGTTAAAACTAAAAAATTGAATTCGAAGTTAGTCTTTTGAGTGAGTTCCTCGACCCGAGTCCGTCACGAGCGGATGCGGAGTCGTAAAACTGAATAAACCCCGTTGATGCTAATTCGTCAATGATGACTGCAGAAGGGTGAGAATGTAGTCAACTCAACTAGAAAAGTTATGGATTGAAGGCCGATTCCGCATATAGATAAACCGACCTTCTCTATTCCAAATACGAATCATGGTTTGGGTAGGACTTAGTAGGCCATCTCGTTGCCCACTCTCAAGGTATAGGTGGGGCCTGGTCCCTTTGTCCTGGAAAACCCCTTAGTATGGTTACTTCCGTTAGCAGAGCACAAGCTCCGAAGTCTGATCTTGAATCCAGAGGCGATCTTCCCTTGAAATGTGAGCTCTTTACTGTCATGGTAGCCCATCAACTCACCCTGCCGATGATCAAATTATGCGTAATGAATTATTGAAGCTATTAATGGCGCATCCCTCTTCCGGTTTTTGGTTTGGTTGGTATAGTCCCTTCGGTGAGAAAAAGAGGCCGCTTATGTATGCTTCTTCCTGTCCAGCAAGATGTCTTCTGTCGAGAAGGTTATATCTGCACTATGGACTTTCTTCATTAGTGCTTCCATGTACTCATCTTCGATGCTTTGAACTTCCACCCTATTGACATGTAGGGCATACTTTCTTTTATTTGCTTCCTACTACTAAGCTTTATTCCTATCTACGGTAGCTGACGCAGCAAGACCTGAGGAATCAGATACGGATCTTTTTAAGTATCTTTCGTTGGGGCAAAGAGGGAGGACTTTCAGAAGAAGGCGTCGTCCGCTGATGATCTTGAGGTTGGGAGGCGGGTCAGGGGGAGAACTAATGCTTGTGGATAGCCCGCTAAAACTCCTTACTTAGGCTTTCCCCCTGGAAGAGCTGATGCTACTGGCTAAGATACTTCCGTTAGTGAGGAGAGAACTATAGGCTTTAGCCCAAAGACAGAGTCAGGGATTTCTTAACAATCGAGTCCCTCCTGAAATAAGACAAGACAGGGGGTGGAGTGAGCCTAGAGTAGAATAAGACTCCGTCTTAAACTCTCAACTCATACCAGGGCAGGCAGGGAAAGACTGAGACTACCGATACCGAGCCGGGGTTGATGAAAGATCACAGATAGATACCCTATGGTTTGGTTGGTCTCTATGCCTGCTTCACTTCGTAGCATTAAGGGGACAGTGCAATAAGGGAAATCGACTAGGAACGCGATGTCTTCCCATAAAATGAAGAGTGGAGGGGACTTCGACTGCCTTCTTGTATCGGGTGAAGAGAAGGGGGTGGTAGGCTTAGTAGGGCTCGAACCTACAATATTACCGTTATGAGCAGTACGTTTCAACCGATTAAACTATAAGCCCCTACGGATCTCTACATGCAATTCGCTCACTTCGGGAAGAGTGGACGGAAAGAGGAGGCCTTTGCTCTATCTACTTCTTCCTCTTCCCAGGAATGAACAATTGGATAAAAAAATTTCTTCTTTGTTTGTATATATATATAAATAAGAAAATAAAGATTAAGCAAGCGGCCCTTTCGTGACTCAAACTGCCGGTACGCTTCCGGCTCGCAACGACTCAAACGGGCTGGGGCTATCTATTTGCTTGCAATGCGGGCTGTTCGCCTTTCGGATTCGGAAAGGGTTTGCCTATTTGATTTTGATTCAAAAGGCGCTACTAAACTACTCTAGTACAACTAGTGTTAGTAGTACAACAGAATGTCGTTCACCCCGCAATCCCTTCTTCTTCAAGAGCTCCCTATTCTCTAGTAGCCCCTTCTTTCATAGCTCCTCTCAAGCACTTGCCATTGTCTAGAAATTGGCCTTGCCCCATTCTTCAATTATTGGCGCATCAATTCCTTGCCTTTGCTCTCACTGCTGCTGGAACTCCAGTCTTTTAAGTGAAGTGAAATCCCAAAAATGGAAAGTCAGTAGTCATTGTCGGGATGGAAAGCTACTCTTCAACCACTTATTTAAGCGCTATGCACCTAAGCTCAGTCTTTCTGGCAGCTATCTTGTTAAACCTAGGTTATTGCTAAATAGTTCCTTTTTCTTCTCTCTTTATGCTCGAAATCGTACTCATTCGACATCGAATTTCATGGGCTGGGCATACCTTCTTTAGCTTAGCTCATTTTTATCTTTATTTTACTTTTAGGAAGATCCCACGAATCGTCTTCTATCGACATCGTCTGCTTACTCTTATCGTACGCTCTTCTTACCCAACCCAAATCGTCTGGTACTTTGTCCGCTCTCCCTTTCCTGGTGAAGGAGAGAGAGTTTTACAAGCTGATGCAGCTAAGAAAGTCTCGTTGAAAGCAGGAACGAAGACTATGACGACTATTTGAACTAGTTTCAAAGGCTTGATTGACCCTTGGGAGTGAATCTGGCTAGGGCGCCCTCGTAAGGCCTAGCTTTGCTTCTTCCTCTTTCTCTGCTTCGATTTACCAAAGGGGGTGAGGTCGACCTTCTTTCGGTGGTACCTTTTCTGTCTAGCTCGTTCTCTTGGTCAAAACAACTACTCCTTAATGGCCAATAAGAATCAGAATCGCCCGGGATGAGTGAGAGCTAAAAGAAAAGCCTGGCGGCAATTCCCGATCTTCTCTTGATAGAAAGATCATATCAACACCGAACGAAGACAGATCGTAGTTATGAGAAGAAAGGTATGCCGGTTGATGGATGTAGTTCATTCTAGAAGTAGTTTGTTAACTGAATTGAATTGTTCGGTCGTGGTACTTTTGCTTGTTATTCAAACACATTGTCGAAAGGGGAAGATCGAATTAGCTCTGGTTCAAGAAGCCTAGCCTTCTTTCTTCGGAATTCTACTAAACGGGGTCGATCCACTTTACTTTACTATAAGTAAGTAAAATCGGAAGCCATTTCAGGTGCATAAACAAAAAGGCTCGGATACAGAGGGGCTACTCTAGTCACTCCAAGTCCTAGCTAAGTAAGGAACAAACTCTCCAAACAAAAGTACGTACTGCGCGGCCGAGGAAGCATCTAAAGTAGAATAATTCGAATTCGTTGAATAGGAAGCCTTTGATCCGCTTTCTGAGAGCGCTGAATCATTCGATTCGAAAAAGGTCATAACACCACGCTTACTCTTACTGCTTCAGGTTCACCTCTTTTCTTAAGATTGGCTGCCTTGAGGTTCTTGTTTGGAGTCATTTGTTTATCACAGAACAAGTCCCCCTCAGTCACTGCCATAGTTGACCCAGTATCAACCCTCTCTTCTAGATCCTCGCTTCTATGGGCCAAATCACTCTCCTCGCTCGTTAAACTCGCACCTTGACTACACCCTTCTCGGCTTTGTTACCCAGACACTCATCTTGAGCAATCTCTTACGGTTTAGCAGTGTCCAGCTTCCCCCCTTTGCCATTGTCACTACTGGTACCGGACCCCGTCAGCTCGACATTTTTGCAAACACCAACCCTTACTCAACTCAATAGGGCAATGAAAAGAGGAGAACGAGGATAGCTGACTACCGCTAAAAGTCAGACTACGAGTACACATTGTATGATTGAAAACTGCCGCTGCGTACTACCCGGTGTTTGCAGGTCTGACTGGTCTCTTCTCTCCAACAACTGCTTAAATCTTAAGTCTGACTACTCGGCTTGCTTAACACAAGTGTGATTTAACCTTCACGGACCACTTCACTACCCAGCGAGCTCCGGCTCGAAAACAACAAGCAAGGGATTGAGCTTTCGAAAGCCTAAGCTCCTTACTCTAACAAGTAAGCAAGCTTCACCCCTCTCCTGTTTATTTATTCATTAGGGCAAGTGGCATTAGCCCATCTCCCAGCAAGAGGATGAGCGCCTTCACTTAAAAGAGCTAGCGCGCTTGACTTTACCAAGGCTTTCTCAGGGGCTCGTTAGCGGGTCGAGCTCAAACCTCCTCTGATTCCGTTCCGAGAAATCGGTCAAGCGGGGGGCTACCCTCGACTCACCTCTCTATCTATAAAAACCCCTCCCCGGAGGAGAGCAGAAGCTCCAAGATGAGAATGAATCCAGGACATACTTATCCTGATCCACCGTGGAATTCTCGGAATCTACAAAAACATTCTAAGAGAGGGCTCGTAATGATCTTTGAGAAGATCACAAGGTGCTGAAGTGGCAAGCAGGATAAGGGGGAGGACCCGTAGGTTTTTGTGAAAGGGATGCTCTTATCATGTTATTGCTGAAAAGAAAAACCTAATTCCTCTATTTATTTTATTTGATGTCGATTCATCCATACTTCCATTCTTTCTTGTAGAGGGAGGCTAACTGCTTGTCGGTTGGGAGCTGTATGAACGATAACATCCACGTACAGCTCCGTGAGAAGGGCGGTGGACAGAAATGGCCTTGTTGTACCTCACTCTCGTCTTCAATGGGGTCTGCTCTTTTTTTTGGGAGAGTATGCCAATATGATCTTAATGAGGTACGGGGCTTTGCATCTGACATTCGTTGGGCTTCCCTCTTCGGGAGCCTACGTCCCGGCGTTTTTGTGCAATAAACCCCTCTGGCCGAAGACTAGTGGTAGGTGGTCCCGTTGAGCTTTCGGAGAAGGGTAGCCTAGTGTGTAAGCACAACAATGAACCGCGGCGAACCCTCAGACGACCTATCTATGATTAGGGGGGAGATCCTCAGTAGTGGTGACCCTTTCACTCTTCCACGGACTGATACATGTACCCAATTCTCATACGGGAAAGTTGACTCCCGGGTTTGGAACGAAGTCTCCGAAAAATCCTTTCTTTCTCGTCCACTCAGGGGGGTGCGGACACACCTACGCGGATTACAGGTGACGGTTACAAGAATGGCGGGGAAGTGAACAGTACCCGACGACATTCAGGGATGGATGTAGACCCATCGGGCAGGGATAATCATTCCGGTCCTGGGAGAGGTGGCGACCATTCTCAAGAACTGAGCTGAGGGAAGCCTTATGAGTCACTGAAATGACGGCAGGGGGGCCTTGATCTATCAATCAATAGAGGGAGCGAAAAACGGGCTTTGCTCCCCTTTACAATATGAAGAAAGAAGGGTCGAAGTTTAGACCGCTTACAGTAGTTCTACCTATAGAAAAGATCATGAAAGAGACGATCAGAATGGTATTCGAATCCATTTATGATCCCGACTTTCCAGACACATCGCACTTCCGCTCGGGTCGAGGTCGCTACTCGGCCCTAAGACGGATCAAAGAAGAGTGGGGAACCTCTCGCTGGTATTTGGAATTCGACATCAGGAAGTGTTTTCATACCATCGACCGACATCGAC